>NC_090397.1:13088288-14288288 GCF_036365525.1 Heterodontus francisci | reverse complement strand
CCAAGCAGCCAGCTGATAAGTTTGCTTTGAGGTGCAAAGAGATCAGGGCAGTGGCAAGTCATGCTGCAGCTGTACAGAACTTTAGTTAGGCCACACTTAGAATATTGCGTGCAATTCTGTTCGCCACACTACCAGAAGGACGTGGAGGCTTTGGAGAGGGTACAGAAGAGGTTTACCAGGATGTTGCCTGGTCTGGAGGGCATTAGCTATGAGGAGAGGTTGGGTAAACTCGGATTGTTTTCACTGGAACGACGGAGGTGGAGGGGTGATATGATAGAGGTTTACAAAGGTATGAGCAGCATGGACAGAGTGGATAGTCAGAAGCTTTTTCCCAGGGTGGAACAGTCAGTTACTAGAGGACATAGGTTTAAGGTGAGAGGGGCAAAGTTTAGAGGGGACGTGTGAGGCAAGTTCTTTACACAGAGGGTGGTGAGTGCCTGGAACTTGCTGCCGGGGGAGGTGGTAGAAGCAGGTACGATAATGACGTTTAAGAGGCATCTTGACAAATACATGAATAGGATGGGAATAGAGGGATATGGGCCCCGGAAGTGCAGAAGGTTTTAATTAAGGCAGCCATCAAGATCGGCGCAGGCTTGGAGGGCCGAATGGCCTGTTCCTGTGCTGTACTGTTCTTTGTTCTTTGTTCAGTGGAAAGACACAGGAGGAATGCATTATGGCAGCTGCCTGGCAATCTTGTGCTCACCTGCATAAACATCTCCTTATGGTTGCACATTGATGGAGTGAAAGCCCTTGCCATTGATGAGTACTCCTGGCTGATCCAGGGGTGCCTTAATTGCCACATGTGAGCAGTCAACAATGTCCTGTGGCATCATCGGTGGCAAAGTTGACATAATTGACAGCCCTGACAAACAAGCCATCAGTCACCTGTCTTATACATTGGTAGGCGCCGGCTGGGAGATCCGGGATATGTCTCCAGCGGAGCTTTGGAAGGAGCCAGAGGCAAGGTTGAGGGCGGTGCTGACTTTGACAGCCACTGCTAAAGCATGACCACCAATGTTCCCTCTAAGCTGCACACCTGAAAGTTCCAGTGCAGACTGCGCATAAATTGGCCCCTTTAAGTTGCCACACAAAAAAATTTTAAGGGCCCGCACACTTAAAAGAATCGGTGGCGCATTACAAAAGAAAAATTAGAAGTTACGTCAGTGGCCGCCAGGTCTACTTGGCAGCAGGTTTTGTTCCAGCAGGCTGCAAATGTCCGTCACCACCTCACACAAGACCCTGAGCTTCCTAAGACACTGGTGTTCCAACATGTCCAGGAAGCTAATCTTCTGTCTGTTCACCCTGTGTTGTCGGTATGGCCTCCTGTGAACTACATCTCTCCACTCATTCCCTCTCTCCTGTGCAGCAGCAGGTCTACTCCTACTGGTGCTGATCCTGCGGGTGCTGCTCCTACTGGTGCTGCTCCTACTGGTGCTGCTCCTGCGGCTCCTGCTCCTACTGGTGCTGCTGCTGTTGTTGATGCTCCTACTGGTGCTACTCCTACTGGTGCTGCTCTTACTGGTGCTCCTGTTGTTGATGCTCCTACTGGTGCTCCTGTTGTTGATGCTCCTACTGGTGCTCCTGTTGTTGATGCTCCTACTGGTGCTGCTGTTGTTGATGCTCCTACTGGTGCTGCTGTTGTTGATGCTCCTACTGGTGCTCCTGTTGTTGATGCTCCTACTGGTGCTCCTGTTGTTGATTTCCTACTGGTGCTCCAGTTGTTGATGCTCCTACTGGTGCTCCTGTTGTTGATGCTCCTACTGGTGCTCCTGTTGTTGATTTCCTACTGGTGCTCCAGTTGTTGATGCTCCTACTGGTGCTCCTGTTGTTGATGCTCCTACTGGTGCTCCAGTTGTTGATGCTCCTACTGGTGCTGCTCCTACTGGTGCTCCAGTTGTTGATACTCCTGTGGGTCATCTGCTCCTCACCTGAAGTCCAAAGTAAAACGATATAAGTGGCCTCCATGCTGATCCAGAGTGGAGATCAGATGTACAAACCGCCAAAGTTGTGAATGTCTCAGCACAAGTATAGTGAACAAAGCCTTTCACACAATCAGGCAAGAAATCAACTGCAAGGTTTCAGTACTTATTGGCACACTTCTGTGTCATGTCTTCAGCCCCTCAATTGCCTCGGTGTTCTTCCTTGCTTTCGCAGGCGAGTTCTATGAATCCCGGCAAACCTGTGGACCCACGGTTAAATTACAGAATCCATGTGGCAGGGTCATTGAGACCTCAGTGGGTGGCTGTTCCTGCCCTTTTGTGGATCTTCCCAGGCCCGGTAAGTGTCTCATACTCAGGGTTATGAGCCATGGCCAATGGCGGAAGCAGTGAATTTTTGGTGGTGATGGTGGAAGAGCTAGAACCTTGAGGGACAAATGGCTGCTTACAGGTGGAGGATCCTTCGGGAACAGGACTTCTGTTTCCTTTAACACAGGAGGAAGGCAATGGGAAACCACCTCATGTACTTTGTCCCTAGTCTTATTGTTCATAACTAATGTTTTGTTTAATAAACAGGAGGCTCTTATGAGTAACTGAAGAGGAAAATGCAGGACTGTGAGGCATGGGGAAATGAGTAGAGGACCTGCTCTTGGGCAGATCACCACTACACATGTTAAAATCACACTAATTGAGCAATTAGTAAATGGAAACTGACAACCTGCCTCTCCTGAATGGGTTAAATGCAGAAATCATGGGTTGGGGACTGGCTTCCCAAAGTGCTGTCAATCTCCAAGCTTTTAAACCCCCCCCCACCCACCTGCTCCCACTCCTGCAAGTTAAAATTCAGCTGATAGAAAGAAGTAGGTCATTCAGCCCATCATATTTGCGCTGGCTTACTGAGAGAGCAAGCCACTTAGTCCAAGTCTTCAGCTCTTTCCCATATATCCTTTTACATTTTCTTTTCCAAATATTTTAAATGTTATTATGGGTGCTGTTTCCACCACTATTTCTCACCGGGCATTTCACGTTCCAGCAACACAATGTGTAAAAAAAATTCTCCTGATTTCTCCCTTTGTCGTTTTGATGATGATTTTAAATTTATACCCTTATGTGTCAACTTGATTCAGTGGTAGCCTCTTGGCTCTTATTCAGAAGGTTGTGGGTTCAAGCCCCACTCCAGGATTTATGTACTTGATCTTGTCTGATATTGTCGTGCAGTACAGAGGGAGTGCTATATTGACAGAAGTGCCCTCTTTTGCCACATCTTCCTACATTACAGCAGTGATTACACTTCAAAAGCAAGTCATTGGCTGTAAAGTGCTTTGCAATGTCTTGAGATTGTGAAAGGTGCTACAATAAATGCAAGTCTTTCTTTTCACTGACCAGTTGAAATGTCACGAAAATCACTCATTCATTTCAGCACTCTATCAGATCTCTTTTTAATATTTTCCATTCTAATGGAGGGAGACTCAGGGCTGGATTATACCCTGGATTGCGGGACCAAATGAGGGTCCTGAGCCAATCATCTGGAAGGGCCGGAAGCTCTGGCACCTCAGCAGCCCCACAAGGAGAGGAGAGTGCTACTGTGGCAGGTTGGGAAGCGTGAGGGTGCTTCAACATGCAAGCGCCCTTGTTGGGCTGCACAGCAGTGAAGAAATGAACAAAATATAGGTCGGCAAGGTCCATCAGAATGGAGAGGAAACCCCTTCACTAGATCGGATTAGCTACGATTGTGGCCTTTCATGCTCGTGGCCCTGTCAATGGGGCATGAAGCCTCTGGCTCTGATGACCCTCCCCAGCCTGCTGTAGGGAGGCTGCTTCCATTTAGCAGGTGGCCTCTGCAGGCGACTGGGGGCGGGGTGGGGGTGGGGAGGTGGGAGAGTGCTGCTCCACCAGCAGCAAACCGCTGGGAAGGCTGCAAAATCGCCCTTAATTGGCGCCTGAACTTGCTGCCTGCCTCCGTGGAGCGGACAGCCATTCCGATTCTGAGCCCATCCCTGGGAAAATTCCCCGGCAGCGGGAATACGGCGGGGAACTATCCTGACGCAGTACACCCCTATTTCCCGGCTCCCCTGTCTCTAAGCCTGCCATCACGGGGCTGGGAAATCCTGCCCTCAGTCTCTCCAGTTTCTCCTTGTAAGTAATGGTGCTAAATGGCCCCTCTTAGCTGGGCAGGGAAAGGGGAGGTTACTTTGTCTTCGCTTTTTATTCTTCCTGCATAAATATTCGAACGATGCACTTAGCAATTCATCGACATCAGACTGATTTGCCCAAAAGACCTAACAAATTGCTGTTACTTTATAATTAGAAGCAGAAATGGATAGTGCATTGAACACCAGCAGTTTAAGCATGCTCGAATAATTCTAGTTGACAGATTAATTTTCAGTTTCCCCTATGTTTATATTTTCTACAATTAAAGATGTAGTACTGTTCTTAATTGGTTTACTTAGGCTGGATTTCATGGGTATGAAAAACTGCACAACATTCCCTTTAAATCCTATAGGTTACACATACAAACACACACTCGCACACCAGAAAATGTCACACAGTCCAATCTGGTCAAAATGACAGCTATTGAAAGGGATATTTAGTTCTCTCTGTTCTTACCTTTCAGTTAGACACTGAATGTGTTTCATAAAATGTAATTTGCTTATTTATGTTTATATGTAACAGTATCATGTTTAAATCGAGTATAATTTCCTGAAGATTGTTCCTTGTCAGTGGATCCACAAGTTAACTTTGAGAGAATGTCTGCAAACAGTAATGGAAGCCTGAAAGGGTTCTTTTAATGCAATCCTATCGCCATTGGTTAGTCAACAGAACTTGTTTTAACACATTCGAACCTCTGGGACATGTGCCAGAGCCACAAAATGGCCATTCACTTCAGAAAGCCAGCTCCTGGTATTAGAAAAGGTTTCGTCCTAACGGGTGACTTCATCTGCATGGGTTTCAGATAAGGAGAACAAGGCTGATGATTAGAAAAAAAAAGGTTTCGTGAAAACATCTGTTTTCTAACATCAGAATTACAGTTGCATTTCTTCACAAAATATTTTGAAATAAAGAAAAATTCAATAGCAGGGATGAGGGACTTCAGTTATCTGGAGAGACATGAGAAGCTGGGATTGTTCTCCTTACAGCAGAGAAGACGAACAGATTTAATAGAGGTGTTCAAAATGCTGAGGGGTTTTGATAGAGTAAATAAGGTGAAACGGTTTCCACTGGCAGGAAGATCTGTAATCAGAGGACACAGATTTAAGGTACTTGGCAAAAGCAAAGGGGAAGAGTTTTTTTTTAAGGCAGCATGTTGTTATGATCTAAAGTGCATTGTCTGAAAGGGTGGTGGAAGCATACTGAACATCTAGAAAATGTTAAATTAAAAGGGAATTGGATATATACTTGAAAATAAAACTTTTTAGGATGATTGGAAATGAACAGGGAGTGGAACTAACAGGATAGCTCTTTCCAAGAGCTGCCACAGGCTTGATGGGCTGAATGGCCTCCTTCTGTGCTGAATGATTTTTACAAAAAAATTTGACCAATATTTTTAGTTTGGTACATTTATTCATCTCCGTCTTGCAGCCTCCATTCAAACGTACACAAGAGCCGCTCCTCAGTCGTGCAATACCCTAAGCACTTTGGGGGTCACAAAGGGCATTCAAGGGGTTAAATAAGACCATCCTAGTTTGCCGGGTGATGGTGATGCTGGCGGGAAATGAGAAACCTGAACCAAAAGCTTTCCTTGTATCCAGCATTTTCTTAAAGGAACACTTCCATGGAATTTGGAGTAGGAATTCTATTTCACAAAATTAACCCCCCCAAATCTCCTTACCTCGATTCCTGTACCTGAGGACCATTTGCGGCTGTTTGCGTCTTGTAGGAGGCTGTTTGCAAATTTTTTCTTCTGTTTTATCTAGGTGACATCCTTTGTTACTAATGATACGGTATGCTGTACTTTGTCATTTATAAATTATACAGCCGACCCTTAAATTAAATCTGTACAGTTTATTGCACCAGCTTAAATCTTGCAAGCCCAATTAAGTTTTCCTTCCCATGAATGATAAAGTTCTATGCAGCACTCTTGATTAGGAGATGTGGGGATCACATGAAATAAGAGGCCCTTAGGCCAGTTCCAGTCCATAGACTGTAATCAAGTCGCAGTCAAAATATAATTGTTTCACAAACAACTTTAGGAAGCAGGGTCACAGGGTGAGGTAGGATTGTACTTTTTCATATTTATAAACAGAGTTATTGCTTTTTAATGGCTCCAAATTTGCTGACAGGATTTCTGGTACAAAATTCTTCCTTAAATTGATTTATTTATTAACCCCCTGAATACAAGTTATTTAATTAATTGCAAACTGTGTGGTAGCAGGGAAGGAACATACTAATTAATCTTTATTAGTGTCCCATCAAGGAACTTGGCAACAGCAATCCAAGCAGGAGAGAAGAATGTACAACTCAAACTAGAATAACACAGTAACTAGCATATATATATTAGAAAGAAACAAAGGCTGAAATAAAGGGACAAGTACCCCTTTCTCCACCTTTACTGGGCCATAATTCACTTCTGTCACAAAACAAATGGCTTGTCTGACGATTGCGTCCGTGCTCTTAAAAATCCACTTTAAATAGGTACTATTCATTTTAGCATAACTCCCAACTTTGAATCAGAGATCCTCCTGGCACAAAAGGAGGCCATTCTGTCCATCATGCCTGTACTGGCTCTTTGAATGAGCTATATGCTTGCTCCCACCACTCCATTTTTCCCTATAGTCCTACAAATCATTTTTCCTGTTCAGGTGTATATTCATAAATTTTTGCTCCAGGATAATTTCTATTTTGAATTTGCTGCAGAGACCACAGAAGAATATTGTGGGAATTATGTCATACAGTGCGAAAGATGAAAGGCTAGATTTTGCAAGATTAGCCGCACACAGATTATTGAGGACACAAATAAAATATGGTAACATTTTGTTTGCAGCTTGTGTTGGTGTTTCATTGCCAAGGCAGTTCATAGAGAGGTGGACTTCACTCCAAGTGCCCAAGCACAGATTTACTTCATAAATAACATGCTGCATTTTAAAAAATATATTGAGACTGCAAACTGAAGGGCCAAAGCTTGAACGCTTCTTAGCATGATCAAAAGACAATAGGTTATGGCCTTTATGTTGCACTCCATAGTCCCGGGGAAAACTTAGAAGAAAATGGGATGAAGACCTATTATGTTGGACCTCTCCCTCTCTTCCGCTGCCCTGGGATATCCAGAGTTTTCCCAGAGAGTTGAACTTGGGCCTGCACAAAGAAAGGATATGATTTTTGAGGGGTTCCTCAAGGACCCTCGCCCTGGATCCCTCTTCCCCTTCAATCCTCAGAACAAAGAGCATGAAACAGAAAGGGAAGCAAGGCCGAAGGAGGTAAGTCTCCCACAGATGTTCGGGTCTGGCAAGAGGTAATCTGACTGCTGTTCTCCGACAATGGCCTGAAGGTCCAGAGGCCAACAGTGGCTCCAGCTGCTCCATACTTCTCAGGCGCCTGCAGTGGCCTTGCCACTTCCAGAGGTTATGGTGGGCCGTAGACCAAGGGGACATCACCAAGCTGTGCCAACTCCTTGGCCCACCAAATCTAGCTGATCTGAGTAAGATTGCCAACCTTCCACGATGTCCTGGGGTCTTTGGGAATTAAAGACCACCAAGCAACCCAGGCAAAAAATTCATAAGGGGGGAGAATTAAATTGAGTTGTCCTTTTTTTACAATTTACTTTGAATATTTTTATTTGTTGGTTACAAAAATATTGGAGATGTCGGGGTGGGGGGGGGGAGAGCTGTTTCGTTAATAGTCAAAATTAATTGAATTGGCTAACAAAAAAGTCTGTTCCTTTTCAATTGGAAGGCAGCACGCCTGAAGGATGGACCAATGGCAGGAGTGTGGGGGTAGGGCAGTTCGAGGTGGGAGGTCATGTGATGAAACCTCCAGGAATATGCACAAGCAGCGTTGGCAACCCTAGATCTGAGGCCTGGACCGGTGCCATGCACTTCAGTCACACTGCGCCTTGGCACAGCCTGAGGGATGCATGGGGTTGGAAGGCTGAGCTACCCCACAATCCAGTCAGCCTGCCGTGCTCTTCAGATTTGCAACATGGGCACAGGAGGCAAACAGCGATCAAACACAGCATGCACCATGCCAGCTTGGAGATCATCAAATGAAATATACTTGGCTCATGGTCAAGAGTGGAATGTGAGGGTCTTACTGCATATCATACTGATGGTGTAATAGCTCCCACAGAATCAGACACAATTGGTTACAAATCTGTACAAGTACAGGAATGGTTCAGTGGCACTGATCAATGAACTACATTTTGTGAAACATTTAAAAAACTAAACAAACATACTAATTCAGTGGGAGATAAATGGAATTCGTATTAAATGGATCCTCTTGTATTGTATTCAACAGACTAGTGGCAGAGAGGGAAGTGGCAACAAATTAAATCGTTTTCAGGAATGGAGAGATCTTTGAGTGTGAGTATCTTACCTACAACAACAATAACTTGCATTCATATAGCACTTTTAACGTAATAAAACATCACAAGGCACTTCACAGGAGATTAATCAGACAAAAATTTGACAACAAGCCACATAAAGAGGTACAGGTGACCAAAAGCTTAGAGAAAGAGGTAGGCTGGAAGGAGCATCTTAAAGGAGGAGAGCGAAGTGGAAAAGGTGGAGAAATTTAAGCAGGAAATTCCAGCATTTGGAACTTAGGCAGCTGAAGGGCAGTGGCGTGGTGAAGGAAATCGGGAATGTTCAAGAGGCCAGAGTTAGAGGAGCGTGGAGGGTTGTAGGGCTGGAGGAGGTTACAGAGATAGGGAGGGGAGAGGCCAGGGAGGGATTAGAAACCAAGAATGAGAATTTTAAATTTGAGGGGTTGCCATCTCAGGAGTCAGTATAGGTCAACAAGCCCAGGGGGGAGCGGGACTTTGTGTGCGCAGCAGAGTTCTGGATGTGCTCAAGTTTACAAAGGGTAGAAGACGGAGAAATAAGAAAGATGACATGTGAATTGAAGTAATTTAACTTGAAGTTCCTATAATCTGCTCATCTGATTGTTAAATGGTCCTTTTGGATCTCAAAGCAGCAATTTCCATCCGTATGTTTTTCATTGAACAGAAATAAAGGGAAAATGAAATCGGCTCATGATAATAACATATTCAAATCCCGCAGTACAAAATCCTATGCTAGTCACTTCAGAACCCAAAGTATGTTTAGAACTCGGCAACCTGTACAAGATCCAGTAGAAAATTACTAACAGCTGGAGATGACAGTTGTTTTAACAGCTGAGCTGACAGGATTAATTTAAAGGCACTGAAATCAAAAGTAGGTAACACCTGTTTAGTCTTGGAGGGCCATCCAACAAGGTAGATTCTGTGTATGTGATGTGGAGACTGTGTGGTTTCAGAGCCAGAATTACTGCGCACAAACAATCCCCTGGGTCTGAGGACCTGGTGCCTTCAGTAACAGATGTTGAATTTTAGGGGCTTAGTCACCTTCTATCTCTGAACATCTGGCTCGCATACAAGCCACTTTCTTTTTTATGAAGCAGAGGTCCCTGATTCAAACCTAACACGGCACAGAGATCAGCACATTTCAAAGCACTGATACTAGTCTCCAACATGCATTCAATCCTCTTGGGCTGAATAATGCATTCTCTTTGTATTTCAGAGACCAACACACATTTCTCTTTATTTTTTTGCCTCTCAATGGCTTGCCAAGACTCACATCTAATAAATCAGAATACCTGAGTGTAACCAACATTTCTGCGAACAACTTTAACAGCCTTTTTATAAAGTTTATCACAAGGGTCAAGGGAGCAAAATCTCAGCAGGTCAAGCCTACAAATCACAACAACAAGAAGAAAAAGTAGCATTTATATATCACCTATATATATATATATCACATAGTAAAATGATCTGAGGCACTTCACAGGACTGTTATCAAACAAAATTTGACACCAAGCCACATAATGAGATACTAGGGCAGGTGGCCAAATGCTTGGTGAAAGTGGTAGGTTTTAAGGAGTGTCTTAAAGGAAGGTGGAAAGATGGAGAAGTTTAGGGAAGGAATTCCAGAACTTAGAACCTGGGCAGCTGAAGGCATGGCCGCCAGTAGTGGAGAGATAAGAATCGAGGATGCACATGCAACAAAACCACAAGCAAGTTTTAGATGCTGTGGTTAGAGCTGTACCTACAGGGCAGTGATCTCAATGTCACTGTCAAGATACTGAGCTGGCTGGGTGGGGCGGACGAAATTGCGTTTTCCCCTGGCGCCTCCTTACATCCCTGAGCTGCTAACAGAAATGTAGGAACTCATGTTTTTATTATGCATGATTCTTGGAGAAAAGACTTTTTTTTAGCAGTAACTAACAGCTCTAATCCTGACACACCTACGATGGTAATGACCCTCTAACACCTCTCAAGTAGCTAAGCAGAGTTATCTGCAGAAAGGTAGAGTGTCCAATTGGTGCAGGATGCCAGCAACTCAAAGCAAGACATGAACTGGACGTACCCATTTCCAAATATGACTGGGCATTCAATAGTGGAAAGTAGAGCGGTCATCTTTTCCTGGACTGGGTGTGATTGCCGAAAGGGATTGGAGAGGAATTTTCCAGATTTTTCACCCCTTTTTGACCCTGAGATGCTTTTTTTCCTTTTTTTTTGCTTCTCCCAGAAGATTATGTGGCTGTGGTGTGGTGGGGGTGCCAGGGGTGGATTATCTAGTCATGTTGCTCCAGGTATCATTAGTATAGGGCAGGCTTGATGGACATAGAATGAACAGCACAGAAACAGGACATTCAGCCAAGCTGCTCTATGCTGGTGTTCATGCTCCACACAAAGTGCCTCCCACTCGGCACCATCTCACCCTATTAATGAATCCTTCCATTACTTTCGCCTTCATGTACTTATCTAGCTCTCCCTTAAATGCTAATCGTCTCAACCACTCCCTGTGGTAGCAAGTTCCACATTCTCAACACTCTCTGAGTAAAGGAGTTTCTCCTGAATTCCTGTTGGGTTTATTGGTGGCTAACTTAAATTTATGGCCCTTAGTTTTGGTCTCTCCACGAGCGGAAACATCTTCGTTATCTCCACCCTATTGAACTACCTCTTAATTTTAAAGATAATCTTTTCCTGCCCATCATTTTTGTATGTTTGTGAGTAGCAGGATTGTCCATGACTGCAACATGCCACTTTGGTCTGTTTGTCAAGGCCCAATGTTCATCTCTCATGCCTCTCAATCACTTTCTCTGCCAAATGTCTATCCAGTTCCCTCTTGAATTTGCCTACACTAGGCCCCTCCAGTGCCTCGCAATGGAGTGGAGTTCCAAAAATGTTGTCACTGACTATATAAAGTAACTAAATCTAACTCCTCTTCCGAGCTTAAGTCCGTGAACAGGATTCTCTTCCTGGCGGCAGTACTCTGGTAGGGTGAGGACTTCCACCCACTGCTACAGTCCCACCATAACATAGACTGTGATCCATCTTCCTGGGTTGGGGTACATCTCACATGCAGGGCAGGGTCACTGCCACCAAGACAGAGCCCATCAAACTAAAGCGGGAGATTCTGCTCGGCCTGCAACAAGACCCCTATAAGGTCGGGATAAGTATCTCACTGTAAGACTCAACTGTGAGGGGGTAGAGTTTGCTACAAGGCCTTCTCCTTCCTTGGGGACACCTCAGGTCTTCTCCACCCAAACTCAGCTTCCATTCCCCCATTCGTTCTATTACTGACTGCTTTTGTCCGCTTCAGTAGCAACCCTTACCTCTCCCTCTTCTGCTGCTGAAACCCTCATCCACCTTCATCAACTCAACGCCCAATCTTTCGAATACTCTTCAGCCAGCCTCCCTGCCTTCCTGCCTTGACCCTGCATAAGCTTCAACTTTTCCAAAGAGCCACATCCCACATTCTCACCCATGCAAAGCCCCACTTTCAAATCACCACCATTGATGCTCAGCTCTATTGGCAGCTCCATTTTCCTCTCTGACTTCATCAGACAACCCATGATCAAGGACATTAGACCTCTCCTTGTCGCCTGTCAAGGGACACTTGTTCGACCACCAGGCTCCTGGCCCCTGTCATTCTCTGCCCAGTTCCCTCTGACTGTCACATCCCTTTCAGCTTCAAAAACATTGCTAAAAGCTAAGGAGGGCCAATTTTTATTTATTGATGGGGATGGCCCCAAAGAAGGAAAAACTGTAGCAGAAGGGCACAAACATGACAACATTTTTGTCAACCAAAAAAAGATGCTGGCCAGAAGTTTAGAAACATGATGTGCAATGAAAGAAAAGCATAGACATGGACATAAATATTGATGTAGTATGAGGCAAGCCATATACAGGCATGATGCATTGCTCCAGTTGTGTAAGATTGTTACATCAAACACTAGACTCAGAGAACATGGAACAGGAATTGGCTATTCAGGCCCTTAGTCTGCACCGCCATTCAATGAGATAGTGGCTGATCTGTATCTCAGCTCCATTACCCACCTTTGCTCAATATTCCTTGATACCCTTACCCAACAAGAGTCTAGCAATCATGATCTCGAAAGAAATATGCCCCAACACTCAAATTTTGGAGGAGAGAGTTCCAGATTTCCAGCACCCTTTGCTTCCTGAAATCACCCCTGAATGGCCTAGCTTTAATTTTAAGGTTATGCCCTCTTGTTCTGGACTCCGCCACCAGATGAAATAGGGTAGATAGAGAGAAACGATCAAAGCCTTCAATCATCTTAAACACCACACACAGAGAAATATTAATAAGAATACATATTTGAGCTGTGGTAGCCAAGCCTATGCATTATACATTACATTATACATGTTATGATGATGCCAAGAATATTCTACAGCAATGAATTTCTATTGTCCAAATCACCATGTCTCTTGTGTTTAAAGGAAAATGACTAGCTTATAACCACAGGGTGCAAACTGCAACAGAAGGTTGAACGCAACAGCAGAAAACACCCCATGTGGAGGTCATCAGGAGTTTTTTTGGCAGAAGAGTTTGCAAAGTGCGAGTTCTTTGGAGGTTGGAGAAGTCTACAGGACTCATGGTGTGTAGCATATTTTCCAGGTATTCTATTCACACTGCATGTTCCATGAATGTGTCTGCACACAGTGCAGGATACAGCATGTAGTGGCAGTGTGGCACCCATAAGGATGAGTGTGCTTACTTACTCATAACATACCATCTGCTCTCTTAAAATACAGAAGGAAAAGCCAGTCTCTCATCAACAGAACCAAAGGAGCCATCATTATCTCAGCTCCTACCATCAACACATACACTTTCACCAAGCGGGAGTATCGGAGGGGAATTGTAGGGCAAAGCACAGAGCACTGATGATTGTCGTGGTGGTTCAGGAGAAACCTGCTAGTGTAAGATGTGGGCGGGGTTGTGGGTTGGGTGGGGGGGGGAGGGGGCACTCCCCTGCACAGTGTGTTCCTCCTGACTTTCAAAATCAACGGAGACTATAGCTGGCCTGGTTTGAAAGAGACGTTGATGCAATATCAAATGTACCTTGAGTGATCACTTGACTCCTCCTATTCTCAAATGGAAGGTGGTCTGCATAGAGTGGGGGAGTCCGTCACTCTCAAGGACTACAATCGCCCATATGAGTAATGCCATGAAGCAATGGTTGCCCTGTCATTGAGCATATGGCATCTGCAGTAGAGAATGCAGTTATGCAGACCAAAGGCACAGTCACACCATCTCTCATGAATGTTCCTGGTGGTGCTATTGTGGCTTTGGATTAAAATATCCAAGGTTTTCATTCATTGGTAACAGACAAACATTGGGGGGAATCCTGACATCCCTGAAAGACCCCTATTCTACACTTAGGCGTAGGATTTGTGATGTAACTACCTTTGGCTAGAATGTACAACCTGCAGCATGCCGTTACAATTCTCCAACCTTTCTTACGTTGTAAAGTATTACTCATCCCCAACTGGTTCAAATCTGCAATGAGGTGCACTTTTGTCTGGCATCAATCACACAACACTCAAACATTGATGGAATAATATTCCTTTCCCATTCAGATTGCCAAAGGGTTATAAATGGTTGCACAAATGGTTACATGTATAAACAGTGAATGATGCCTTGTATATTGGGATCCTAACAATTCAGGAACTTGGCGATACTGCTAAAGTACTCAACGTCGAGTAGAGATAGAAGAGGGGTTCGACAACCAAGGGTGTCAGCTGTGGCTCAGTGGTGTCTCTGAGTTACAAGGTTATGGGTTGAAGCCTCACTCCAGAGACTTGAGCACATGATCTAAACTGCAATTCCAGGGCAGTACCGAGGAAATGTTGCACTGTTTGAGGTGCTGTTTTTCAGATGAGACATTAAACCAAGGCCCTGTCTGCCCTCTCAAATTGACTGGTGCATTTCCTATATTACAGCAGTGACTACACTTCAAAAGTACTTCATTGGTTGTAAAGGGCTTTGGAACATCCTGAGGTCGTGAAGGGAACTATATAAATGTCAGTCTTTCTTTTTCTTTTCATCTATTGATCTAATTTTAGAGAACTAAGAATCATCAGAAAGAAGAATCTATTTGTGCTTTCTCCTTGATTCCACCACTTTAATGTATGTCTACTCTGATAATCCAACCCAAAATCTTTTTAAAAGCCTCCAAACAATTATTTCCTCTTCATATAATGTTAGTCATGATATAGGACAGGGGCCAGTCATAGGAAAAGTTAATCAGCAGATGTAACACAACAAAGCAGCTTTGATTTTTTTTTTTGAAACTGCACAATTCACAGTTGTTCAGTGAAGGTTCCCCAAGTTGGACACAACGCGTGAGGTATAACATGCGTGCTTCCTGCTACCCTTTCTCAAAGTGCAGGCAGGCACACCAGCACTGTGAGCAACAAAAGTATTTTTTTTAAGTCTGGTTACCATTGCAGATTTTGCAGCAAATTCAACACTTACATTTTCACTTCTACAATTGGTCTTTTGTACATTTTTTATTTTGCTGAGTTTGCCAATTTTCAAGTGCTTTAAGGTAAAAGAAAATCAAACGTGCTTTTTTGTTTCTTCAAAAAGATTGTCTGATTCTTTCTTTCCTTCAGAAGTATTTGGGGCTTGGGAAAGATAATTACAAATAATGCCTTAAGTATACTCCACTTTATGTTAATTTATTCAATAAACTAATTACTACCAAATGGTGAAAATCACATGTGGAAGTCTCCCACGCTAACATTGGATGAACAACCATCTGTTTCCACATCAGGATTGTCGAAGTGACAATTGTTTCAGTTTCTGCAGGTTATAAAACTCCGGTAGTTGTGTTATCAACCTCAATTTCAAAGTTTTTTTTTTCAGAGTAACGTATCCAGTCTCTCTGCTGTCTGGCACTCAACTCTGTAACTTCCCATCAAACTTGTGTTTTTTTTCATGATTCCCTCTGCTTCCAACTTGCTGTGGCAGATCGAACCCACCCAATAAAAGGTTCCAACTTTTTTTTAATGTGGAAAATTCTACAGCGCGTTGCAAAATTCTTACAACTTTAAAATTTACTGCCTCTGGTAGAGCTTTGACAGGCTCCCAAAACAAATGCGTGTGTGTGTTCAGTGCAGAACAGGTTCCAAGGGGTCCTGCCAGCTTTCAGGGATGGAGCGGGGTCAGGGTGGAGGGGGGCAGGGGGGCGGTGGTTGGTGAGTGGTATGGGTGGGGGTTGGGGGAGTGTCACACTGATACAACACAACCACAGTATGGAATGCTTCAGTGTGACAGAGACCCCCATCTTAGAAGGTGCAGGGACTGGCATTATTTGCTTATTCTACTACATATTTGCATTCTATATTGTGAGTTGATCATAAAGTAACACTGATGCCCAATCTGGAGTAGGTCAGAGCATAAACTAAGAAGACGGTGTGTGGTTGTGGGCAATAAGTGCACGCATGTGCATATCTGTGTGGTGTCTGTATTGTGTGTTGTGTGTGTATGCTGTGTATAATTGTATGTTGGATGTTATGCATGTTGTGTGAATGTTTGTTGTATGCTGTATGGGTTGCGTATGTTGTGTGTCTGTAGTGTGCTGTGTATGAGTGTTTTCTAATAGAGATATATGTCTATGTTGTGGATCTAAATGTGCAGCTGTTGTATGTGTGTTGTACATTGTGTGTGTTGTATATAAATGTCTCTATGTGTATGTGAACATACATGTGCGCAGGAGTATAAATGTGTGTGTTCATATAGATTCATGTCTAAGTTGTGCATTTAAATGTGTGTATGCAAATTGGTGATGTGGATTAAAAAGCACCGATGCCAAGGATGTTGAAAGTTTACGTTAGTTAATGTGAAGTTTCACTGTAGCTGAATAAGCACAAGCTCATGGTTTGTATGATGTGCCTGTCTGTCCTTCTTAGTCTGCTCACTGTACATGGTTGGATCTCACATAGTCCATTGTTACTACACTATACAAGCATAAGCAGTGTACTCTGCCAAAGTGTTTCAGCTGACCTTCGCTTTCCCTTCCTCACTGCCTCCATTAATATGGAGGCCTTGTCACTAAGTACAGAGTTTGGTGGTAACATTTTACAGTTCATGCACACAACACTTTGTGGTCATTTTCTCACCCTTAAATATACTATTTTACATATTATTTATAGAATGTATTCACTACCAAAGCAAAAGCCACAATTATTGTTCTATAAGTTTCATTAATATTGTTATTAATGCTCTGAACCAAAGGCTTAATTGCTTACTCAGTCCTCCTCTCTGACGGACAGCTGCCCCTGCTGGGTACAGTTCAATGAGGAGAGCAGTGGCTTGATTCCTGATAGTCAGGACATGAAATTGGTCTCGGGCAGTGGCATAAAACATGCACTAATGAATTGGCCTCTTGCTTTACATTCCGCCTGAAGGCTTTTGAATCCGACAGAAAAGACAACTGGTCAAAATGTAAAATGGGTGACCAATTCGCTGGCACGCATTTTACGCCACCACCTGAAATGAATTTAGCCACCCCTTAGCACCTACAGGCTGGTTGTCCAGGAAGACATCACAGCAAGCCAAGCCCTGTTCTCAAGTCAAATGTACCTGTGCACAGATCAAACAAGTGTCAATGGATCGTGGAAATCCTTGGATGATTTTTCTTTATTTAATCCCCCTCCTTAACTCAGAGAGACTGACTCAATTATGACACCCAGTGCCTCTCTGACTTAGACCAGCTAGCTTAACACAGACTGGGGATTGCCAAAAAGCACAGTCAACGGAAAGTACATGAAATGTGGAGATTGGTCGGATACTTAAAAGTATTCCATATTCAGATTCACCTTGCCAAACATAAATCATGGGCTTGATTGAAAAATAGCCTCACTGAATTCCAAGAGATTTAATTCAATTTGAGTTCAACATTTATTCAGATTCCTTTGCGGAACCTCTAAGTTTGTTACAATGATTACCGACTACAGTAACAGGCAAAACCTGGCCTTGTAAGCCAGTGGGAGAGAGGATGGTTAAAAAGCCTCAATTTTTTTCAATTAATCCTCCCATAAGACTCTTTTCTCCCCCTCTCACTTCTCCCCATGCACTTCCCACTCTTCTTTCCAACCACAATGTAAAACACAAAACTTTGCTTCCCATTAGCACCACACATTAGGAAGGATGCCAAGTCCTTGGAAAGGGTGCAGAGGAGATTTATTAGAATGGTACCAGAGATGCTGGACTTCAGTTATCTGGAGAGACTGTTGAAGCTGGGATTGTTCTCCTCAGAGCAGAGAGAAGGTTTAATAGAGGCGTTCAAAATCATGAACGGTCTTACTAGAGTAAATAAGGAGAAACAGTTTCCACTGGCAGAAAGGTCAGTAACTAGAGGACACAGATTTAAGATAATTGGCAAAAGTGCCAGATGTGAGATGAGTAGAAATGTTTTTATGCAGCAAGTTGTTATGATCTGGAATGCACTGCCTCAGGGGGTGGTGGAAAAAGATTCAATAGTAACATTCAAAAGGGAATTGGATAAATATTTGAAGCGAGAGAACCAACCCTGGTTTGCCAAACAAGTTGTAACTTGAGAGGGAAGAGGGGGTGGAAGAAGTGGAGTCTCAAACAAAGACTGGGATAGTAAGGAAATGCTTGCAGTGGTACAGCAGATCGGTGGCAAGGCACAGTGCCACCCCATTACACTCCATCTGGAGAGTGTGAGTAATCTATCACTAATATCAGGCCGTGTCCTTGCTCAAACTGAAATAAACAAAGCTCCAAGTTTGCGTCAAAATAGTCAGACTGAAGCAGATTAAAGCCAAATTGATACAAGCAAAATGGATGGAAGGGGTGAGGATACAGTGATTGGCATCTACCGTGAATGCACCCATTGCTGCTTTAATGTCTCGGATGCACCGCACAAACAAAATTGGCATCTAAAAACAATAGCCAAGTGACCTGTACTGCTTGCATCTTAAATAAATCAATAGCCTTGGTACGTGGCTTATTAACAGGACCAGAACTAAACAGAGATTTCACAGGGAACTGCGCCTTCAATTGCCTTCCATTTCCAACTGCTGCGACAGTCAGTAATTACACTGTGTGATGCATTTTACATTGACACCGCATTAGTCTGTTGGGCTCTAAGCTGCCATACAAATTAACATGAGGCTAAACATTTCATCGAACCTTCCACAACACAGAATATGGGAAGAAAGTCACAGACATTTTTCTCCCTCAAGGCTACTAAGATTGCAAAGCTTCCAAGATGAACTTTTCAGTCTATCTGCCATATTTCCAAACGTAAAAGCAACCTTTTTTATTTTATTTTTCCAACTAATTTCATATCGGACGACATGTGTTCTATTATCGTTCATTGTTGTACAATCACAGAATCTAACAGCACAGAATGAGACCATTTGGTCCATTGTGTCTGTGCTGGCTCTTTAAAAGAAATATCTAATTAGTCCCATTCCCCTGCTCTTTCCTCATAGCCTTGAATTTTTTTCTTTTTCTAGTATATATCCAATTCCCTTTTGAAATTTACTATTGAATCTGCTTCCACCATCTTTTCAGGCAGTGCATTTCAGATCATAACAACTCACTATGTAAAAAAAAGTTCTCATTTCCCTTTTGGTTCCTTTGCCAACTATCTTGAATGCGTGTCCTCTGGTTACTGATCCTCCTGCCATTGGAAACAGTTTCTCCCTATCTACTATCCCTATCAAAACTCTTCATAATTTTGATCACCTCTGTAAATTCTCTTCCTGAACCTTCTCTGCTCTAAGGAGAACAATCCCAGATTCTCTAGTCTCTCCGCATCACTGAAGTAACTACCATGGTTTCGCTGCTGTCAAGATATCACAAGTGGGAAGGTGGATGCAAATTGTGAAAACATTTTCAACAGTTGACTGGCAGCTCTACATATGTGTCACTGTATTGTGCTGGATTTTGTGATGTATCAGCTCTGGTAAATTTAGCGTTAATTCTTTTGGATTTGGGTCTTCAGACATCTGAGAACAAAAACGACTTTCTGTTAGATAGCGCCTTTAATGTCACGAAAAGTCCCAAGGCACTTCACAGGACCGTTATCAGACAATTATCCAGAAGCCATCTGTTACCTCAACAAGAGGCTATTCTTCATGTCCGGGCCTAGAGTACAAGTATCAGAAACCTATTTGACTAAGGAAATTATTGCAGCCTCGTCCTGTCCTCACCCATCGTGCACTTTCCAGCAGGGACCACTGGGCAGAAATCAGGACTGACTGACATTCCCCCCCTCACCATATTGAAAGAAATGGGGCCAATAGTAGCAATTTCTTCTGCCATGTTAGCTGAGATCAGCTGTGTCAGTACAGACCAGAGATCATGGCCAGAATTTTAACATGAGTCAAGAAAGTCCTGCTGCCTGGACCAAAAGTGGGTCCTGAGCCCACGCAGGTGTACAGCGGGACCCTGTGCGCGGTTTTAACAGTAACAGCCAATAAAAAGATCACTGCTATTGGACGGCAGCCTGTCTCTCCAAGCTGCTGGCCCAATCAGAGGGCGGTAGCTCACCAGCCTCTGTAGTGCCACTGATAGAGTTTGCCACTGCTGAGGCTACAGGGGGAAGGAGCAGGTGCCTCCATGTTCAGGCGCCCTCAAAGGGTGAGAAGAAATTTTTTTTTAATGTGCTGGGGCGGGCCAGGCAGGCTGCGGTGATCAGTGGGGCAAACCCTCCAGCGGCAGTGTCAGAGTCATGGGGGCGCCATTGTTGCTGGGGGGCCCTTTAGTGGGCTATGGAGCAGCCAGAAAGGAAGGCCTGGACCGGAAAGCTGCTGTGAGGCCTCCTCGATATACCTCGCGGTCTTCCCACACAGCAGTGGTCCGTCCCGACGCTAGTAAATGCCAGCAGGGGCGTAAAGTGGCTGTTAATTGGTCACTTAATTAAATTAATTGGCTGCCCGTCTCCGGTCAGCGGTCAAGCATGCTGCTGCCACTCCTGCTTTTGGGAATATCCCATGGCAGCAGGAAAATGTCGGGCCTGCCTCCCAATGCCTTTCACTGCCACTTTACGAGCCCACCCACCTCCTAGCCTGTCTCCAGAGGGCTGGTAAAATTCCAGCTCATATGTAAAACCTGTATGGATTGTTGCTACACCCAGTAGTTCCTTTACTCAGGGAAACATGTTTCTCTTCAAGTTTGGAAACATTTTTCCAACTATCTCCCTCTTCCTCTAAAAGGAGCGACTTATGCTAAGGTTTGGCGCCATGGTTTGCCCAAGTAGCTATACTTTAGGTATGGGGTAACATCATCAAGGCAAGTGTGCTTGGGTGGAGATTGGGTTAGGAAAGTATCAGGCTTGGTGGTTATGACACCCGCAAGCAAATAGCCTGCCAAAACTCACCATCAATGTTTGTATATGGATAAGGGGCACCTGGACAAGGCACAGAGGGACATCTGACCAGGAGTCCAAAACTGGTAAGGAGTCAACACCTTCAGAAGGAGGAGAGAAGAGAAATATTGGCAAGGACTGAATGCCCACACCAACTCATTTCCAACAATTGGGGTGACTGGATAAGGATAAGGAATGAAAACCCCAGTCGATTTTCCCCCCTCCTTAAGCCAAGTACCAGTTGTACTGCCTCTCCCATTCTTTCTGCCCAAGATCACAGGCCAGGAATGGAGCTCGGAACATTACTGATTGACATGGTCAGCTGTGGTTGCACTCTCGCCTTTGTGTCAGAAAGTTGTGGGCTCAAGTCCCACTCCAAAGAATTAAGCACATCATCTAGGCTAAGGCTCCAGTGCAGTACTGAGGGAGTGATGCACTATTGGAGGTGTTGCCTTTCGAACAGAATGGCATTGGTGGAAGCTTGGCCTGTGGGAATGAGAGTAACAAACCCAAAACAGGGAGGAAATGAAATTAAAGATGCTGGGGTGTGAACAATCTGGTTTAAATTCTACAAAATCTAAACTTACTTTCTTTTCTTTTTGTTTTGTTAATTGTCAGACTTACATATGTTAGTGTTTAGTCCTCATTCTAGTTGAAGTAAATTGCAGCCTGGAGCAGCTCAAGCAACCTTTGTACCCATCAATAACTCCATTCACTAAGCCTCCTGATCCTCGGAGCATCAGGTAAAGGAAAATAAATTACAGAAGCCAGTTTGTATTCAGAAGCTCCAAGTTTGACCCAGCCCTGACTAGCATACCAATCAGGCTGCCCGCTATAAGAGAGTTTGTTTTTCTCCATACTGCCTAGATGAAAAGTCTTATGCCAATGGAGTGATCCATTGTGGAGGGGGTTTGGTTGGATGAACTCAGATAAGATACACTTTAATATACAAGCATATTCTGTAGAGTATTCCATCTACTTTGAGTGCCTTTGCTTCTGTCAATGCTTCATGTCAATTAAAGTGGGACCCAGTAAATTGAGTTAAATGTGTAGTCCGGGCTATAGCTTTAAATATGATAAATAAAGGCATTCCGGCTATAAATTTGAGATGACCAATTCCCCCCTCCCCATTTCCAATCTGATTTTTTTTTCTCCTTGTTAACAATTGCTTTCAGCACCCATATATAAATATGTGAACTAATATCTTCATTGAGTGACCACACTCAGAATGACACCACGACAGTGCCTCAATTCACTTTTCTGCTTTGGCTAACTTCATTTTATTGTAAATATATTTCAATTTTTGTTTCTTAAATGGGCAACCAAGCACATGTTACACATGAAACTTCAGTTAGGTTAAGTAAGTTAGTCTGTGGCAGCAAAGCCTTTTGCCTGGTTCTGTAGCTACCAAACCTACAGTGTGTGGGAATGAATTCATTGAAGCCCATGGCCTTTATATGGGCCGGGATTCCATGGGGTTAGGCTGTTACCTACTATGTAGGTAATTTATCATTCTAGTCCTTGTTGCTAGCTAGGTCAATCCCTAAACTTTTGACAAACTATCCAATAATCTATATAATTGACTTCTGTGTCTGTTTATTCAGGTTAAAATGTCTTTGCCCTTACTGAGTCAGTTCATCTGACTTGAAATCAGACTTTACAAAACGGTTAATGAGCATGCCAAGAGTTGATGTGAAATTCCTTTGTTCACTGTTTCAATAAACAACTACAACTTGCATTTATTTAGCACCATCAACATAGTAAAACATCCCAAGGTGCTTTACAGGAGCTTTATAAAGAAAGATTTGGCGCCAAAGCCTGTCCACCATCTATAAGGCACAAGTCAGGAGTGTGATGGAATACTCTCCACTTGCCTGGATGGGTGCAGCTCCAACAACACTCAAGAAGCTCGACACCATCCAGGACATAACAGCCCGCTTGATTGGCACCCCATCTACAAACATTCACTCCCTCCACCACCGACGCACAGCGGCAGCAATGTGTGTACCAGCTACAAGATGCACTGCAGCAACACACCAAGACTCCTTCGACAGCATCTTCCAAACCTGTGACCTCTACCGCTTAGAAGGACACGGGCAGCAGATGCACGGGAACACCACCACCTGCAAGTTCCCCTCCAAGCCACACACCATCCTGACTTGGAACTATATCACTGTTCCTTCATTGTCGCTGGGTCAAAATCCTGGAGCTCCCTTGCTAACAGCACTGTGGGTGTACCTACCCCACATGGACTGCAGCGGTTCAAGAAGGCAGCTCACCACCACCTTCTCAGAGGCAATTAGGGATGGGCAATAAATGCTGGCCTAGCCAGCAACACCTACATCCCAGGAACGAATAAAAAAAACGAGCTACATGAGGAGATATTAGGGCAAATGACCAAAGGTTGGTCAAAGAGGTAGGTTTAAGGAGCGGCTTAAAGGAGGAAAGAAAGGTAGAGATGGAGTGGTGTAGGAAGGGAATTCATGAGCTTAGGGCCTTGGCAGCTGAAGGCAGGACCACCAATGGTGAAACAATTACAATCGGAGATGCTCAAGAGAACAGAGTTAGAGGAGCACAAATATCTCAGAGGTTTATGCAGCTGGAGGAGATAACAGAAGTAGGGAGGGGCGAGGCTATGGAGGGTGTTGCTTAACCAGGAGCCAATGTAAGTCAGCGAGCACAGGGGTGATGGGTGAATAGACCTGATACAATTTAGAGCACTGAGCCTCATAAAGAGATATTAGGGCAAATGACCAAAAGCTTAGCCAAAGAGGTTGGTTTTAAGGAGCATCTTAAAGGAGAAAAGTGAGCTAAAGCGGTTTAGGGAGGGAATTCCAAATCTTAGGGCCTAGGCAACTGAAGGCACAGCCAGTAATGGTGGAACGATTAAAATCTGGGATGCTCAAGACACCAGAATTAGAGGAGTGCAGATTTCGCACAGGGTTGTAGGGCTGGAGGAGATGACAGAGATAGGGAGGGGGAGGATTTGAAAACAGGGAGAGAATTTTAAAATTGAGGCCTTGCGTAACCGGGAGCCAATGTAAGTCAACGAGCACAGAGGTCATAGGTGAACAGGACGTGATGCGAGTTAGAACACAGACAGAGTTTTGGATGACCTCAAGTTTAAGGAGTGTAGAGTGTGGGCGGGGAGGGTGGTTGGGGTGGTGGTGGGGGCAGCCACAAGTGCCTTTGAGCAGTCAAGTCTAGTGGTAACAAAGCATGGATGAGGATTCCAGCAGCTGAGCTGAGGCAGTAGCAGAGTTGGACAATGTTACAGAGGTGGAAATAGGCAATCTTAGTGATGGCATGGATATGTGATAGGAAGCTCATCTTGGGGTCAAATAGGACACTGTGGAGTCTGGGGGTCAATTGAAAATTTGAATACTGAGATTGAAAAATTTTTGTTAGGTAAGAAAATTAAGTGATATGGAACCAAGCTGGGTGGATGGAGTTAAGGTAAAGATCAGCCTTGATCTAACTGAACGGTTTAACAGGCTTGAGGGGCTGAATGGCCCACTACTGTTCCTATGTTCCTAAGAACCTGCATTCATATAGTATCTTATCACATCGTCAGGACATCCTAAAGGGCTTTACAGTCAATGAGTTATCTTTGAACAGTTACTGTTGTTATATATGCCAAATGGCACACCGTATGTGCTCAACAAGGTCCTACAAACGGTAATGAACAAATGACAGTTAATCTATTTTTTCTGATTGCTGCTCGTAGAGGATGAATGTTGGTCAGGCCACTGGAGAACTCATCAAATAACACTGGGATCTTCTATGTCGACTTGAGTAGACAAAAAGGTCCTTGATTTAACATCTCAACTGAAACAGGGCATCTCCAACAATGCAGTATTCCATTGGTACTGCACCAAAGTGTCAGCCCAGATTATTAGTTCATATTCTTGAGTGGGGTTTAAACCAACAACCTTCAAAATTCAGAGGCAATAGTGTTATCAACAGAGACAAGCTGACATATCAGGAGGAGGAATTGTATATGAAAGCATGACCTGTTTGTTACTAAAACTCCACTGTGTGGTTTCAACTCCATTGTTCATGAACACAGTCAGTGTTAAGTAGCATTCCAATAAAAGGAAGTTCATCTCAGAAATTCCCTTTCCACTATTAATATTGTATATAGAATTATATTGTTCTTAAGCCATTTTCTATTAATAAAGGGAACCTGCAGAATGCACTTGAGCACCAGGAAAAAGCAAGCTGCATTAGACAAATACGATGCACTTATTAGACAAAATTAAACTGAGAAAGAACAAAAGGTTATTTAGAAGAGGAATAGCTCTGAACAGGAATTCAGCTCCACAGAAATTGAATGGGGAATGGAGCTCAGTATAAAGAGGAAAGTTGATCTTTATTAGGTTCCTCTTCAGTGCAGTACACCGTACTGATCCAAAATCAAAGTATTGTAAGCCAAACTAAAAAGGAATATTGATGGGAAATAAAAGGAAAAATTCAAGCTACTATTTCTGTGCCCATCTATTAAGACAGTGCCTCATGCATTTTCATACTGCAAGCTGTTGAGTCTTGAGTAGGCCTTGATCAATAGGTCTGACTGCTATCTTAATTAAAGCTGTAATAATGAGTTGACTCACTACCCATCACCACTTGAGACCTGTTCTCCTTGTTAACTCACAAGCCCTCCCCCGAGTACTCAAATAAAAGAGAGTGTGAAGCAACAACAGCAGATTTTGAGGTTCTGGTCCCCTGGCCTCAGGTGGTAAAGATGACTTTGAGTAAGCTCTCCAAAAATATTCCAGTCGAAAGCGTGTCTATTGTGCTTTCTCTAGTTATTAAAAATAGCCTTGAATACACACTAGAACAAACCCCCCACTAGGGTCTCTTTAATTGTAGTGAATGCTTGATACAAAGCTCTTCCGCAACAGCATGAACCATAATATGGGGTGGGAGAATGGGTTTGTTGATTAAATTTAATATGCACTGTCATGGCAAGCCTCTTGTGTTTGAAATTACTGAGCACCAGATACCTGTTACCACTGATAAACACTATACATTCAGACATGTTGGCCACGTTGAGTGAACTTTGATCAGAAATGCAGAGAAGGTGGTCATCTCACAAATCAGGATCAAGGGCCCCAGAATCTGTAGCCAATAAGCAGTTGGAAGGAGTAAACGCTCCTATCCAATGTAATCTCCAGTGCAGCAATGATACTGCTAAAGCATTAGCACCCACCAAAGCTCTAAAAGCATGAGGAATCTTAGCAACAAGGTTAGCTGAATGGTACAGGTGTAAATAATGCAAAGGCAACAATCCCTCCAGTTTCATTTAACAATCCAATTCCTCCAACAGCAAGACACAAGGCAGAGTAATGTGACTCTTCAGTTACACTGCTTTGTCTTGTTCAACTGCACAATCTGGTTTAAGCTATCAAAAAATAAATTCCGCAATGTCATTTATGAATGAGACTCTCTACGAAGGTAGAGATCAGCACCATCAGCAGGATGGTGTCACCAAACAACACTGACAGACCAACTTTTCATTCCATTCAAACCAAATAGAGACGGAGGTTTGAAATGTAGTTGTTGGAGGTGAACGAGAAGGTGAGGCAGACTTAATTGGCTGAATTTTTGCTTTGGGGGCAGGAAATAGGAGCCGGGATTGTTTCCAGGTCACAAACAATCCCCCCGGGGGAAACAGTGACTGGTAGGAATTTTGACCAGGGCGCCCTCTGAATTGGCATGGTGACAATGTCTAATTAAGGGCATCCAGTGAGCTGTCGGGGGTCTTCTAGCTTCAGAGGAGTAGCCTGCTGCAATGATTGGTAAGTAACTGAGAGGGCGCTTCAACATGAAGGTGCTCTTTCAGCAACTTTTTAAAAATTTCATTAAGAAATAGAAAGCTAGGCTACCACTGTATAGGGGGAATCCTTCTACAGGCCAGCTTTTGACTGCACCCAACCCAGGCAGGCAGGGGGGCCTGTAGACCTGCTTGGAACCCTGGCACCTCAGCCTGCCACCTGGTGCCCACCTCCAGGCATTTAAACTGCCCCCCATCGCTTCGGAAAACGAGACCGACTGGAAAATCTCAGTCGGCCAGCATTACCACTTTTAACGAGGCTCTTAACGAGCCTAATTGGCTGCCTGCCTTATGGAAGCAGGCAGCCCCGGCAGCCCCGAAACTGCCCTGACCAAAATGCCCGAAGACAGGAACGGGGTCAGGAAAATGGCACACTGGCTGGTGCCAGTATTTTCAGGCTCCGTCCGCATCCATTTCCAACCTCGGCGGAGCCCGAAAATCCTGCCCTATAAGTTTCAAAAACTCCAACTAACCACAGCTCTACTTAAACATGAATTATACTGGCTTTGTGATTCATCCACCTCAATACAGATTTACTTCCCATCATGAAGTCAAAAAAGAAAGGCATTATATAAATAATAGGCACATTTCCCAGAAAACATAAAGGACTGAAGCATCCCTACAGCCCTGTGAGATCTCATTTCTCCAATTCTGGTTTCTTGTGCATTACTGATTTCCATTATCCCACATGCATGGCCATGCCTTTAGTTATCTAGACTCTAAGCTGTGGAATTCCTTCATTAAACCCCTCTGACTCTCTACCTCACTCTCTCTCTTCCTTTAAGACACTCCTGATAATCTACCTCTTTCACCTGTCCTAATACCTCCTAAATTGGCTCAGTGTCAAATTTTGTCAGATTACACTCCTGTGAAGTGCCTTGGGATGTTTTACAATGTTAAAACTGTTATATAAATGTAAGCTGTTGTTGTAACATACATTCAAAAACTTAGCGTAGTGGCATAGAGAAGCTTTGCCTGACTTTAAACGAGTGTCTCCAGAACGTCACTTAGGTAGCACAGACTACAAAACTCAGCGGGAGCTGCAGCTGACATTTTTGGTCTAATTAATTGCCTATGTTGAACTTTTATTTTACTAATGATTTGTATCTGCATTCCATTTCATGGACAATTCATACTGCAGCAACAGTATCCAATTTTTTCACTGATCTGAAAGGTGCTCAATTCAAAATCAACCCAACCAGCCTCTGGTTCTACGTTTTGGCTGAATGTCTGCCACCCATGTCAAACCAGGGCTTCAGTGTAGGTGTGCCAAATCCAGGCCATATAATGCTTTTTTTCCCCATTGCTGCCACTTTCAATGATTCAATGAAAAGTGTATGTTGTCTATGCACAACATATTCTGCAAAATTAATATTTGCATCATCGCAAAGAAAGATTCACCCGAGTCTAGTTAAGGGCAAAATAAACTGTCCCATATAATTTGGGTTTCTGTTTTCTTTCACAATTTATACCTTCTCTTTGGTGTCTTTCTGCACATCTTTAGTCAATTAAAATGTTGAAAACATTAGGCCAGAATACAAGTGAAAAGGATGTTCCTGGTGATGCTCATTCTCCAGGTTCTAGGGGCTAGTGAGCCCGTCACATTCTTGTCTCCTGTATGTCTGTATGCTCTGCTTTGACAACTGAGAAAGGAGAGGGCCTGAAGCATAGAATTATAGCAACATGTATTTTAACAACATTTAGCCCCTCAAGTGTGTTCTGCCATTCAATTAGATCATGACTCATCTCTACCTCAACTCCATTTACCCACCTTTGATCCACATCTCTTGCTACACTTAACTAACAAAACTCTGCCTTGAAAGCTCCAATTGTCTCAGCACCCACAGACTTTGGGGAAAGGGGAGAGAGTTCCTCATTTTCACTACCATTTGTGTAAAAAGTATCTTCCTGATTTCAATCCTAAAAAGGCCATCCGGCAAAAGAGTTTCTCCATATCTACCCCATCAAATCCCTTTTATCATTTTAAACACCTGAATTAGATCTCCCCTCAACCTTCTAAACTCAAGGGTATACAAGCCAAGTACAAACACCATTCAAAGAATGGAATAATCTACTAATGGAGGAAAAATCTATGGGATTATTCATAACTCAACTAAATGCCATGATGGGAGAATTAGTGTATTAGAGAAATGGACAAGGGTTGAATCGTTGTGTTCCAGCCCTGTCTTTTCCTATAATGTTCCTTATGTAGGCCCATCGTCAAGATGGTGGGCCTGACACAGCGAAAGGCAGCACTCCATAGCTGATCAAAAGTATCTGTAAGTCATGCTTTTTGTAAAGTATGAAAAACAAAATTTATTACAAAACATTAGCAGTCATGTCACTTTAATGGTGGCTCTATCTTAGCTGCACACATCTTAGCAAACTGGATTAAACCATCCACTTCACATAACTTTTATTTAAGAGCTTTTTTTTTTGAAGTTCTGCTGGGTTTTAAGTGATGTTCCTGCTTTCTGTAAACAGAAAATTCTCCTTTACGTTATCATTAAAAAAAATGAGCAAAACAAAACGCACTTTGGCAGTAATGGGAGCGCAACACCCTTTTAAACGTCGGGAACACTCCCTTCAATTGGATCAATCGAGCATTTACTGTTTTCACTTATTGTAAGTCAGCTGCATTCACCAGCAGAGTAGGCTTGGCAGAGAATGAGGATGGAAACTAGCACTAATCCAGTGGGAAACAAGTTCAGTACCTAAACCCTCCCCAACCTAACAGGGTGTGCAGCATCCATGGTCGCATAACACCTTCCTTGTTGCTTTGACTCACAGCCTGTGCATTAGCTTTCAACTTATTAATTCTTCCCGAAACGCAAATGAAGGAAAAGAGCCAAAATGTACCACTTCAGTGTGATTTAACTATGCCTTAATTAAATTTTCATCACAACCTGCCATTCGATTTAATGGCCTTTGAAGAAACAAAAGAACAATGACTTGGGGGGATAAAGGATTTTCTGCTATATACATCAATGTAAGCTTTGCTCACTCTCACTTGAGAAGCTTGGTGCCTTTTGTTTGTACATTTAACAGCAAAGATAATGTGCAGATTCTGTATCCATTCTAATATATAGCTGCAGCCTTCACTAATATAACCTCAAGAGCATGCTCGCTCCGCACTACAGACGCAATATCATTCAGCGTTTGCATGTTCTTCTCAATGTGGAGTGACACGCTGAAAACATTAACAGTTATTTGTGTAATCATTTGTGGCAAACTCGCACAAAACACAAATACACTGTGAAGGGCATTTAACAATCAATTCACTGAGGAGTGAGAGAGAAACAAAAAAAAGAGCAGAATACAATCTCCAACACTGTAATAACACAACAGAATGTGTAACAAATATGCAAAATACAAGGCCTGGAAAACATGACATACAATGGAGCTGAGTAGTTATTTTATCAGTATTATGAGGTGGCAATTTTACCACAGAGCTGCTCAATCCATTAGTGAGATTAGGACCAACTGCCTAGCTCAAAGCTGCTGAAAATATAAACTACATATAACAAGGCTCTTTTAAAACACCACACGGCCCTTTCTCAAATTCCAGATTTGCCTGTGCTTCCATTACAAGCTGTTGTTTTCAGTCCTGAGTTTACTGATACTCTATTTAACTTGCTTTCTCTGGCCCTAAAGCCCTAATTCAAATCTGTGTTCCTTCAACTCTAGCCTCTTTGTGTATCCCCCTTTCCTTTTGCCCCATCATTGTTGGCCATGCCTTCAGCCGTTTAGGTCCTAAGTGCTGGAATTCCCTTCCTAAGCCTCTCCATCTCTCTCTCTCCTCCTTTACAGCACTCCTTAAAACTTGCTTCTTTGGCCAAGATTTTGGTCACCTGCCCTAATGTCTCCTTCCTTGGATAGGTCTCTATTTTTGTCTGATTACACTCCTGTGAAGCTCCTTGGGATGTTAAAGGTATCATAAGAATTAGAAAGAGTGAACTCGGATTTATTTATTGCCTTTCACAACCTCAGGACTGTTCCAAAGTACTTTACAGCCAATGAAGTATTTTTTGAAGTGTAGTCACTGTTGTAATGTCGGAAAGCTCTTGTGCCAAAAAATGTTTTTAAATATTCTTTCTTCCTCCCTCAAATGGCCACATTTTGAGAATGAATAGTCTGAATTAACTGACCTCATCTAGGGCACCTGTTGGGAGACTACAGTTGTGCTCAGTACCCCGGGCTGGGAAAGGGGGAAAAAAATCGGCCCACTCAGACCAGTTACATGGAGAGGCTAGAGAAACTGGGACTGCTCTCCTTAGAACAGAGAAGGTTAAGGAGAGATTTAACAGAGATGCTGAAAATTATGAGGAGTTTTGAAAGAATAAATAGAGTGAAACTGTTTCCACGGGCAGGCGGGTCAGTACCCAGATGACACAGATTTCATGTAATTAGCGAAAGAACCAGAGGCGACAGGAGTAAACATTTTTTTTTATTCAGTGAGTTGTTGTGATCTGGAATGCACTGCCAGGAAAGGTGGTGGAAGCAGATTCAATAGTAACGTTCAAAAGTGAATTGGCTAAGTAAGGGAAAAAAACAATTGCAGGGCTATGGGTTAAGAGCAGGGGAGTGGAATTAATTGGTTAGCTCTTTCAAAGCCATCACAGTCACAGACACAATGGCCTGAATGGCCTCCTTCTGGCTGTATGATTCTTGGGAGCTCTAAAAGAATTTGCGCAGGTTGGCCGATCGGGCCTGATGGTGACACATGTCTTCATCAAACAGTGCCAAGCTTCACTGACACACGTGAAGAATTACCACTTGGAAAAGATAAGCATTTATGGAGCTGATTTCAGTGAAAGATCCTGGTCAGTTCTTTAAAATGGAAGTTAACGTACAGCTTTTAAATAACTTTAATGATGTCAAGCTCTCCTCTATTTGTTTAACGCCTTCTTAAAAACAAGCAGAGAGTTTGTTTTGCAATAGCTGAGATATCAGACCCCTCCCCCACCCGCTCCCCAAAAAAACAAATTGAGCAGATTGAATTGCAACACAAAGAGGTCCATTGTGCATTAATCTGCCCCACAGACACTGATGGGATCAGGTTGAAGGAGGGTTTTACTCCCTCCCTATATTACCCTCCACATTTGCTCTTGCAAAGAGCTGGCACAGACACGATGGGCTGAAAGGCCTCTTTCTGTGCTGTAACCATTCTATGATTCTATGATTCCATTAACTTTGATCAGGTGGGGTTTGGTCTGATCCTGTCAGTTTCCAGACGGGAGGGTTAGATTAAAATTAACTACCAAAGTAATAAATTAACCGGGGTCGGTGCTGGCATCATTAACTCACTCAATAACTCGTGTATGACGTTAATTACCGCACATTGTCCAGTTTTCATCAGTACACTCGGAGCAATAAATATGCTAAGCCATTCACCCAGTCTGCCAAAGTCAGACCATATAACTTCCAACTTCTCTGACCTTTGCAACACACTTCAAGCTTAATCACTGTAAATCCACATTCAACTGTCAAAGTCAGTTTCAGGAACCCAGAAAAGGCACTTTTTGCACAAATTTATGTATTAACATCTGCTTTCAAAATATAAACCAGCACTCTGCATTGAATTCAACTTTTGTTTGGCTGTTTTGTAGAATTCATTTGAACAGTTTTCAAAAACAGGCAACACAGACTTGACAAAGGTGATTCAAATTGTTAAAGACCCGCATGTGAACAAGAACACTTTGCAGAGACTGTTTGGCAAAACCAAGGATTAGCTGTTGTATCTGCAGTTGCCATGAAACATTTCAGTTCTTTTTGAACTCACAATAGTGCAGTGCTGCTTGTTAATAAGCTTGTGACCTCTTTATATTCCTGCTCCCCAACAGCCCCACACCCCTGCCCCTGAAACTAAACACCTATTCCCTTTTTGCTTACCCTCAGGTTCGCTCTTAATGAGCTCCTCCATTTTCTTCTGTTTCAGTGTGTCCACTACATCAGCTAGGCTGCCTTTGCGCCTCTCCGGGGTGCCCAGTGCAGTGCCAGGCCCTGACTCACTGCTCTGTCGAGCCCCTTCTTCAATCTTCAGAGGTGAGGTAGATGAGTTGTGTGTAGGGAATAGAGAGGTTGCTTTATTGCCGTCATGATCCTAGTCAAAATATTAGGGGGAGAGGAGGAAACAGAAATATTTGAATTATTTTAGGAAACCATGTCCAAGTCACTTGATAAGTTGCAAGAGCGCAGGGTTAGTTTTCCTGCACTTAATTATAAAAACAGCATGGATATTTGGGGATAGAGTCAATAATCTACCTTTGTTAATCTTTGCTAATCCATACCTAATCTAGTGTCATTATCATTTCTTTGACATTAAAAGTCAAATTACTCTGTGGGTGATCAATGCCCAGCAAGTAATAGTGAGAGGAATACAAGTTGTTCAGTGAATCATGTTACAATCACAGCAAACTCCACTTTTCTGGATGAATGCAGCTCCACTGCAAGAAGCACAACACTATCCAGGGCAAAGCAGTTCACTTGATCAACAGCCCATCTACCACCTTAAACATCCACTTCCTCCAACATTGGTGCAGTGCAGTTGTGGTGTTACTATGTACAAGATGCATTGCAGCAAGTCACCAAAGCTTCTTTGGCTGCGCAACCTACACCACCTAGAAGGACAAGGGCAGCTAAGTTCCCCAAGTCACACATCATTCCAACTTGGACATATATCGCCATTCCTTCAACACCGCCTAGTCAAAATTCTGGAACTGCCTGCCTCACACCTTCTCAAGGGCAGCTAGGGATGGGCAATAAATGCTGGCCTTTCCAGCCACACCCATATCACAAAAATGAATATAAAAATAATATAAGAGCTATAGCTGGGTAAGAGACTTTACACACACACACCTGCATGGGCTATACATTCGGAACAGACCTCTCCAAATACTCACCTACTTTTTTGAGTAAATTGAAAAAATATTACTGTCTGTTGCTCTTTCCCCCCGATACTCTCACCAGCTCCTTGGCATAATCAGTTCAACAATGGCATCCAAAATGTATGGTGCTGCTGGCACTATAACTATAACCCAAAGAATGATGGGAATGTGGAACTTGCTAACACAAGTAGTTGAGGTGAATAGCACAGATGCATTTAAGAAGAAGCTAGATAAGCACAAGAGGGTAAAAGGAATAGAAGGAAATGATGTTGGGCTAGTTGAAGAGCGGGGGCAGGGTGCTCATGTGTAGCATAAACACCAGCACAGACCAGCTGGGTCAAATGGCCTGTTTCTGTGCTGCATATTCTATATAATTCTATGTAACCTGCTAAATGGCTGGGTGGTAGTATGGGTTACATCTTAGTCATCTCACCTCTGGAATGTGAGATATGGGCTCAGTTCCAGCCTAGAGTAAATCTAATGAGTGTCTCCATCCCCAGGAGCTGTATAGGTTTGTTCTAATTGGGTATGGGTCCATAGCGCATAAGTATCTAAACTCTGCATTAATTGATGTTAAATTTGCAATCTGACTTAATGAACTCTCAATTGGAATTCAGCAAGTCTATAATCAAACAGCTTAAATTGGGGAATTAGTGCCTGGAAGATTCAAGCTTACAGTTACAGAAATATACCGGAACCAAAGAAATATGTCAGGTTGAATCAAACTAGTTTGGTATCAAATCTTAAGCAAGAGCCTATATATCGGATGTGTATTCTTTTCCACTTGAGGGTTTTTAAGAGAGGCTGGAAACTCAATGTTCCCCTGCAGCAACCAGTAACACCACCTTACACCAAACCATTCCAGTTTGTGCCAATTCGGTTTAAATTTCCTGCCCGATTGCCCACACCAGTTGCTGCAGTTGCTGGAAGTCCAGTTCTGATTAGCTGTGGAACATTTAGAGCTAATTCCATTCATCAGTCTGGAAGGCAGGGTGAACATTTGGCAAAAGCAGAAGATGGTGGAACATTCTGCAAATGCCAGTGCCCAGTACGGCCTGGGTGACCCGGGGTGGGGGGGGGTGGGCGGGGGGGGGGGGGGGGGGTGCAGCGGGGATGATGGTGATGGGTGATGTTGAGGGGGAGGGGGAGTGAATCGAACTTCCACCATCCCACCACTGCTCCATCAAAAGACAAAGAAGCGCGTGGCCCCTTTAAAGCGAGGAATCGTTCAAATTCTAAAGCCCGCTATAAATTATAAAAGGGAATATTTGCGCAGCATTAATGTTTTATAGCCTATCCAATAAAAAAGGCAATTCCTAGCAAATCCTCAGGAACACAAAGAAAAAAAAGCGTAACTATCAAAACACATTATTTTTAATAGCCTACATAATAAAGCTGTTCCATTTAGTAATTAGGTGCCAAAAAGTGACTTGGAGGCTAAAGGGGGATTAGGCCCTTTACTAATTTCATATTATGGCTATAAATGTGAATTGCCTTATTCCAGATCTTTCAAGAATAACTTATTTGTCTGCATTTCTTTATAATTATACTAAATTTCCCATTCTGTTCCTATGTCTTTTGCGTTCCAATTAATTTCCACTTACTCTGTCCTGAATAGCCTCCTGAAACTAGTCTAATGCAACAGACATCCCTGAATATATTTGCTTTTATCTTTTTTGTTTAATGTATGAGTTTAATATGTAATGGAAATTGTTGCTTCTTTCTGCTGTGGTACATTTGTATGACAGGAAGGATATGTATAGATCCAACAAGATTTTTTTGTGGCTCTTGTTATATTTGAAACAAATGACCTCCAAACCCCAGAGTGCTGTTTTGCTGTTGTTTAGGAGATGGGCGCGGGGGTCATCAGACTTTCTCCCGTCTGCAATGTTCGGTGTGAGTTCATCGCGCTGAATTCAATGGCAGACTAAACTCCTCAGCTCACGGCAAGAAGCCCAGGCAGGTAGTTATAATGAAGATGAAAGAGACTACTGTTCATATAGCTGGTGGCATTCAACGTTAATTTAATTAATGAAGAAAAGATCTGTAAGTAGTGTCAAATTGTTAAAATGATGGGCCTAATTTTCAGAAGTGATTCAAGAGAAAAGTCTCACAGCAAGCACATCCCCCATTTTCAATGCGAGTCTTGCCCAGAAAGGTTGCAAGCATGCTATTTTTTGCTGTCTTGTGCCAAAGAAGCCACAAATAGAGAGGGGAGGGGGGCGCTGAGGAGGGGGTAGAGGGGAAATCCAAATCAGATGGCCCTGATGCCAAGTCTTAAAACAGGGTGACTATCTGGCTCACTGCTCCCTCCCTCATAGATTGGAGAGAGGAGGCAGCACTGCAGAAGTCAGAGCTTGTCTATACCAGCCATGTTCGATCCACTTTTTTAGATGTTCCCCTAACTCCATAGATAGGTGTCAGCAAAGTTCAAAACAGAGGCTGGCACACAAACTTCTCCCCAAAAGCACAGATGACCGTCTCTCTTTCAACACTGCAGTTGCCTTCCAATTACTCTGCGACCGATCAAAGTTGGGGAAGGTTTAGCGCCATCCCTTAGGGAGGCAGCTCCCTCACCCTAACCCTGAAACAACCCCCCACAAAAAAAAACCCTAATCCTACTACAATCTTGACTACTCAAACTCTGAATTTGACCCAGACTTTTCCTGATCCAGATTAGGCCCCCAACACCAATCTCTAATGTCAAAACCATCTCCCAGCACTAAAATGAACTGCAGCACTCCCCTCCCTATCCTAATATAGGGAGCCATAATTTGATGGGAACCAGGATCAATTCCATTACCATAACCCCAGCCGAGGACAAAAAAGATGACCAAATATTGGCAAGAGAAACAGGACGAGAAGTAGGAAGAAGATAGATGGCAGGTCTCAGTACAACAGAAACTCCAGAAATAAATGAGAAACGAGGACAAGCAGGGTCACCCACCCTCCTGCCTGCGACCCCTAACCCTAAACATCTGGAAATATCATATGGCAGGTAAAACAACTGAAATAAAGAGAACATGTCAAGGCCAATTCATAAAAGAAGGAAAGTGGTTATAAATGCCCCTGACAAGGAGAACTCATTAAGATCTGGACCATATGTAGTTTGCAGGATTTAAGAAACAAGTGTGCTCCACATCTAAATCTCACTTTGAGAAAGAATTTACGTTGAGTTTTCAAGCATGGATTTGCATTCTCCTGTCGGACATATTGGGTCAAAAATAGGTTTGTTGAAACTAAAAAAGCTTCCTTCAAAAATCCCCAACTGCGCAAAACTTTTAAGGTTTCAAATCAGCGCATTTTTATTTCACGCAGAAAATGTTTGCTTCACTTACAGAATCCTTCACTAAAGGTGATTCCATTTGTCAATGGGGCAATGTACCATTCAACATTTGTGCTGAATGCCTGTCTGGCCATTTGCAGAATTTACTTTTTATGCATCAGAATTATAAAGTTGGTATTGTTTAATTTTATGTTACGAACAAATAGAATGTACAACAGAGAAACAGGCCATTTGCCCCAACTGGTCTGTGCCATCAATTTATGCTCTGCATGAGCCTCCTCCCTCTCCTCTTCATCTCACCCTATCACCCTATTTCTTTCCCCCTCATGTACTTATTCAGACTCTTCTTAAATGCATCAGTGCTATTTTTCTCAAATGCTGCTTGTGGTAGCAAGTTCCACATACTCATTACTCTCTGAGTAAAGACATTTCTCCTCAATTCCCTTTTGGATTTATTGGTGTCCATGTTATATTATGGCCCCTCGTTTTGGTAAATATGTGTAAAACCGAGCCTATTAAGTCAGAGACTAAGTAAGGAGGCACTGCTGGTGATTTCCTATTGCCTGTTCTTATGAACACTGCTGTATTGGAACTCAGAAACAACCTGCTGTTAAAGAAAGATTTAAATACCATCAATACATCATCTTCTCACTGCTACAATTCTCAAAGATGAACAGGTCACCACTGTTTAACGGTGTTCCAGTGTGTTAATTCAGTATGACAAGATAAAGCAGTAATCTGTGCTCTGAGAGGCTGTAAGCCCCTGCACTATCTAGGGACACACCAGTAGATTTACACTGTATATCACTTTATACAATTGCTGTGACAAAGCCCTCGAGTTCTCTCAATTCTCTAATGTAAATCTCTCTAAACTTCTCTGGCATTCAGAATGGATTTGGTCTTAGGTAATCTATGCAAACTTAATATCTTACATATGTGAATGGGCACAATCCTCGGAGAGGATGTTTTAGATCTTAAATAATCCACTGATCCTGCCTCTATATCAGCTTTTTTTTCTCTCTCTGTGGCTTGACATTAAACAAGCTGCTGGGTAGATGACATTCCATCCAGCGTGAACGATTAAGCCACATTTTATGTTCCGAGATTTACTTCTCAAGTAATGAAAGCTTGTACAGTGTCTGATTGGTTAGTGTTCAAAGATTATTAGAAAGGATGATGTGCATATTCTGACATACATGGAAACAAATAAGCAAACAGGAATTTCATCATAGTCAAGAATAACACACTGACTCTCCTGATTTATGAGCTGCCTTTAAATTGCTGCTGTATTAATTCGGATTCACAGACCCCAGCATGTGCAATCCAGCCCCTGATGTTTACACTGGTCAATGCACCTCTCTTACCCCCGCTGCAGTCTCATGAATCCATGAGAAACTGGGTGCACCAGAATGCCACCAGGATGAGGGAGCTGCGTTCCACAGTGGAAATGCCAGTCTTCCAGTTGCCAACCCTCCAGGATTGCCTTGAAGTTTCCAGGAATTGAAGATTAATCCCTGGGAGACTTTTGCAAACATCTCCCAAAAAAAACCAGAAGGGCATTAAAAGCAAATATTTGCTTTTTTTTTTCATTTCTTTGAAGACTTTTTATTTATGATTATAAAATTATTGGAAGACTGGGTAAGTTGCTGTTAGACTGGCAAGTCAGGGATCATTCAATCAGGTACCAAAGAGTCTGCTCACTTTCCAGTTGACCATGAAAAAAGGTGCAGTCCTAGGCTGGACCAAGGTTGACCAATGGTGAGTGGTGGTGCGGTCGGGGGGGGGATGGGCAGTGGGTGTTTGGAAGTTAAACCTCCTGGAATATGTCCAACTGGGGTGGGGGGGGGTGGGTGTGGGAGGGGGGCAACCCTATGCAGGCTCCAGTCATGAACAGCAGCAGGATGATGGGATGCCTCACAGCTAAGCATGTTCTGATGAAAGGTCATCAGCCTGAAACATTAACTCTGTTTCTCTCTCCACAGATGATGCCTGACCTGCTGAGTATTTCCAGCATTTTCTGTTTGCATTTTAGATTTCCGGCATCGGCTGTATTTTGTTTTTGCATCGAGACAAAACAACTTGTCAATTCTGAGATTGTACTTAGCACTGAACAGCTCATGGTCTTCCACACTTCAATCTTTTTTTTAAAAGCATTTTATGCCATTACTTCCTCCACCAATCCATCCCTTCCCCCTCAGACCCAGCTTGTCCAAGTCTTCAGACCCGTTAAGGGTTTGTCAACTCTGGGTGGATGCATTCCAGGAGGTTTTCATCACATGACCTCCCAACTCTTAACACCCTGTCCCCCTTTCCCCACTCCCACCATTGCTTACTCAACAACTCCACTTTGTGGACTTATGGTACACCACCTTCCCAGGCTAACTGGAAAGTGAACAGATTCTCTGTTACTCGTTGGACAATGTTTGACTGTTGGAAGTGAGATATAGATCAGCCATAATTGAACTGACTGACCTGCTCATATTCCATTGCATGGCCAATATTCTGGCCAGCATATCAGGCATGTGAAGCTCTTCATTGTAAGCACAAAAATGGGAACATTTGCGCCCATAAAGCCTTCAGCAGGTGGCTTGATCAGTTTTTTTGTGTGGTGTTTTTTTTCTTAGGAATGTGACTAGCTGGTGGTGCTGTTGCCTAATACTGTGCTTTGCCATGTTTGGATTAAGCCTAGACTGAACAGATGAAAATCTGCCCCCCTCTGCTAACCCTAAAGATCCAGAGATTAAATGCTTGGAAAATCTCAATTCAGTTCCAACTAAATATGAGACAACAGCGATTTAAAAAAGAAGTTCCCAAAATACAGCACAAATTGTCACCAGATTTTCCAGGGTCACGCAGAGAGGATGACTACTGGGGAAATGGAAGTGTCACAGTGGACACTGACGTGCTGCTGCAATGTGGTAGAGGGAGCTTTACCCTCTAACTAACCCATGCTCTACCTGACAATGAAACAGAAAAAAATCTAGCTCTCCGCCTTCATCTGGGTAAGCACAAATTCAATGAGAAATTTTAAAAGAAACAATGGGATTGATGTTCATTGCAAAATATTTTCTAATTTTAAGTGTTCTCTAATTAAAATACAGAACTCACATTGTTTCTGCTGCTCTTCCTCAGACATTTCTCATATTTAATCCTTCTCTCCCTTTCTGAAGCCTTTTTTTCCCTCTCACTGTTGTGCCCACCTTTCATAGATGTGTATTAATCAAGCACAAACCCATTTCAGTACAAAGTTATTTTTACTCAAGAGTCATTCCTTTCATTTTAACCTTTACCAATTATAGTCTGCTCTGTTTTCTTCATTATTTTAAGCAAATTAAGCCATAATCGTCAAATGCAGCATTCAGCACTTAAACAGGCTAGAGACACATTTCCCCATCAGTTCCTTTTTGATCAACTTGAAGAAGACTTACAATTTGTTTTAGACAGTGAAAATACCCCTACGTATTGACGGGACACAGAGTGCTGAATTTTATTCGCTTGCCGCACACCGCGGCAGCACGCTTTGAAATCAGGTACGTGCCTTCAGGTACGGATCCGCCATTGCTGAGCCCCTGCAATATTTCGCACGGGGGCTCATTTAAATGGAGGGGGCAGAGAGGCCACCCCCGATGACGTAGAGGGGGCGGCCATTCTGTCCCCAGGTACGGCGTCCGGTGCCAGCGCATAGGCGCTGGCACCATTTTTAAAGGGTTTCAAGCCCATCAGTGCCATTTAAATGTTTAAAGAGACAGGGTTATGGAAAAGTGAAATAAAATTTTATTAACATTTCCAATCCCCTCTCCCAGCAGCCCCCCCAAAAAAATTAATTGATTTTTTTGTCCTAACCCCTCTGAAAAAGTGAGTTTTCACTCACGACCTTCCCCCGTACTTTATTCCCTTTGACCCCAAACTCTTTCCCACCATCCCCGCAACCAATCGGAGTGGCTTTCCCCACCCCTCCCGCCCTGAAATTTTCAATCCTCCCCCCTCCCCACCAGTGTCACACCTCGGAACTCCAAACGGAGTTCCAAAGTCATGCATGTTGCGGCCGATGGCTGTAATATCGGTGTGAGGTGGCCACCGGGACAAGGTAAATTGATTTGCATGTTTTTTCATTGATTTTAATATTTAAATGAAGGCCTCGCCGCTGAGTGGCGGGAGAGGATGGGGTGCGCACCGAGGCCTCGCCGCAGCTGGTAAAGTGCAGCAGGGCCTTCTCGCCATTGGAGGTCATGGCAGGCCTCTCCCAGAAGAACTTTCTGGGACCCCCCCACCCCCGCTACGATTCCCAACACCAGAGGGCTCATAAAATTCTGCCCAGAATGTCAAAGCGGAGACTGAAATCTCCAAGCCCTGCTCTCATCATCTCAAATCTGGGATTTAGGGTGGCGGCACAGTGGTGCAGTGGTTAGCACCGCAGCCTCACAGCTCCAGAGACCTGGGTTCGATTCTGGGTACTGCCTGTGTGGAGTTTGCAAGTTCTCCCTGTGTCTGCGTGGGTTTTCTCCGGGTGCTCCGGTTTCCTCCCACAGCCAAAGACTTGCAGGTGATAGGTAAATCGGCCGTTGTAAATTGCTCCAAGTGTAGGTAGGTGATAGGGAATATGGGATTACTGTAGGGTTAGTATAAATGGGTGGTTGTTGGTCGGCACAGACTCGGTGGGCCGAAGGGCCTATTTCAGTGCTGTATCTCTAAATAAAATAAAATAAAAAATAAACCCTTCAGGATTTCCTTGGAATTACAGATTAAACTTCTGGATGCTGTTGTCAGCAGCCCAGAAGAAAAATCATAGAAGCATTTAAAAAATGTTGTCTTGTTTCTCATTTTCATTGAAAGTTTATTTATTACTTAGAAAAATAATGAAGATTGGGGATATAGGCTGCTTAAGTAGGTGACATGCTGGGAGATGGGAGGTCATATGATAACACCTCCACGAATACATCCAACTAGAGTTGACAACCCTACTGGGACCCACTTAGAGCACCAGCTTGTTCTTTTATATTTAAGACTATAACAATTGTAAATCTTTGGATTAGGCCTTTACTTAAAACATTACCTTTATCAAGACTGGCTAACATGACACTTCTTGACTAACTATGTGTACATCGTAGTAAGGATAAACATACCACTGTGTTTTGCAGAGACGTTGGACTCTCACAAGAGAAAGTCTCTCTGGTCAAGGCGGACGGTGTGTGTAGCTCCTCTGTGTGTAGGTTGTTGGAAAAGTTTGGTGGAAGAGGCAGGTGAAAAGCAGAGTGTCCATCACTTTCTCCCTCTTCTACTTTCTGTCTGTTTGTCGCCATGGCTACCTCTCCATCTGTTTCTCCATACGGAGAGGCCGGTCTCTTGGAAGACATCCTTCAGGAACAAAAGAAAAAAAAAATGAGGCATTCTCATGAAACAGTTGTACCATTCAGATTGACATGACTTGTTCCATTCACAGACTCCATGAAATAAAACCATGTGGCCCAGTGATGCCCTGATTTTCTGATCCACCCAAACAGGAGTTATCTATTGAAAATCAAATGCACAATTTTTGTTTAAAAAAAACTGAGTGGATTCAAAGTTCAGTGAGACTAATGGTTATATAAATGTAGTAACAGTGCCATCTATTAAAGTGCTTTTTATTTAATTCATTTTCAGAATGTGGGCATCACTGGCAAGGTTGGCATTTATTGCCAATCTCTAGTTACCATTGAGAAGGTGGTAGTGGGTCATTTTCTTGAACCACTGCTTAGCAGCTCACTAGGCCACTTCAGAGGGCAGTTAAGAGTCAGCGATGTTGGAGTGGGAATGGAGTTACATTCAGGCCAGACTGGGTAAAGAGAACAAGTTTCCTTCCCTAAAGCATATTAGTGAGCCAGTTGGGTTTTTATGACAATCTGACAGCTTCATAGTCATTTTGACTGACACCAGCTTTTTATTTCCAATTTTTTTTTAAAACTGAATTCATATTCTCAAACTGCCATGGGGCAGATTTAAACTGAATTTTGCTGGATTATTAGTCTAGTATCCAGTAACATAAGCACTGCACTATTGTACCCTGACAAATAGGCGTAAGTCATAAGCATAATGGCACTGTTATACTGCAGGCACAGGGTTGACACCAGTAGCTATTTAAAGTGGTGCAGAGCCAGTAGTGCTGGATTATACTGCTTGCTCTGCACCATATTTTGCCAAAACCAAAGCTCAGTTACCAGTATCCCATCATCAGTCATTTTGCTTTCCCTGCGCCAATTTTCTCCCCTCTCTTGAAGCATCTAATGCTTTGTTGGGATAGGGTTCCACAGACGTTGGTCAACCTTCATTACCTGACCTAAGTGGCCATTATGCACATGTAAGACTTTACACTGAGTCTTGTTTGACTGGGGTGGCATCACAGTCAAACTCAACCCTGACTTCACCTGACATCTGCACACAAGCAGATCGGGCCAAGGAGTACTGGATAGAGATCAAGGGTTGGAACTCTGGCTAATTTTTCTTCCTCAGGCAAGGGTTCCTTCTACTAATCACAGCATGCCTAATAAAAGGAAAGCACTTATATGTATATAGCATGTTTCACAATCTCAGGACATCCTGAATCTAAAGTAGAATGTGATAAGTTGGCTCACTAGGAGTGCTCCTCTCTCTGAGTACGAGGATTATGGGTTCAAGTCCTACTGCACGACTCAGGGTGCACTGCATGTCATGACCCTGCCTGTCATGTCAGTTGGGTGCAAAAAAATCCTGTAGCACCATTTTGCATGAAAGCCGGGATGTTCTTCCTGGTGTATGTGTCAATATGTATCCCTCAACATCATCAAAATAGCTTATCTGGCCATTAATCCTATTCCTGCTCGCTGTGCTCAAATTGGCTATTGTGTTTCAGAAATTATAATAGTGATTACCCATCAGAAGTACTTCATTGGCTTTGAAGGGCTTTAAGACGTCTTAAGGTCATTAAAGACACTAAAAAAAATTAAGTTCTTTCCTTACTTCCTCAACATGGTTTTGCACTTCGACCTGTTTGACTTCACTCCAGCATTATACTACATCCTTTGTATTGATGCACAGCTTGTTACATCAACATAAGATTTACACACTGTTTGATTTTACTTTCATTTGAAGTCAATAGAGAGTAAAATCAGGCAAGGTGTAAAACAGGCACCCAATCCAATTGTGTCAGTATCCTGCTGAGTGGATTGGGTTAAAATTGCCTCTTAAATGTGCAGTGTAGCTTATCTGGCCCATGAGCATCAACAAAAGGGACCCTGTGCCTTTAATGTGTTAATACTGTGGCCTATACTAACAGAACGAAAACTACATTGACATTCATGCCTGTGGGTATAAACTAGCATTAGTGCACTTTTTACTGGAACCAAAGCCTGACCGACAGTAGGGGGGATAGTATTCCAGCACAGAATTAAAAATGCTGCTATGCAAGGCATGTTGACTGACCACTGAGCTTGGGATCTGCTGAGATATTCCTGCTCAGGAATATAACTCAATCAAGTTATTGTTTAATTAGGGCTGATAGTAAGGATTGTTCCATACGCTGTCTGCATCTAAAACAGATGCAAACTCTACAGCCATCCTGTGACGTCTACTGGTCCTGCGGATAAACACAATCTGAACTGACTGTCCCCATTCGTATCAATGCTGGAATCCATGAACCGCAGCAGGATGATGGGATGCCTCACTGGCAATTATCACAGTTACCCTGGGAGTGCATTTTGAGGTGAAATAAAATGGGGAAAGGAACTGTGTACACTATGTGTAGTGACAAGGTAAATGCATTCAAAAGGAATGTGTTTATGATGTACCTACAGATAGTTACTGGAGCAATTCTTTCCCCATTGTCTAGCATCCAGTAATGAATTTAGCAGGGATTAAAAGACCATTCTCATTCTGCCATGTAAGGATATACCATTTTACTAGTCTATCCTAAATAAGAGGTGCATTATACCAAAGCAAGGAAAACCTTGACAAATCACTGGTTAGGCCTCAAAGGGAGCTTTGTGTCCAGTTCTGGGCACCAAACTTTAAATAGGATGTCCGGGTTTTGGAGAGGGTGCAAAGGAGATTTACCAGAATGATACCAGGGATGAGGGACTTCAGTTACATGGAGAGACTGGTGAAGCTGAGATTGCTCTCCTTACAGCTGAGAAGGTTAAGGAGAGATTTAATAGCAGTGTTCAAAATTATAAAGAATTTTGATAGAATAAATAAGGAAAAAGTGTTTCCAATGGCAGGAAGGTCAGTAATCATGGGGCACTGTTTTAAAATTATTGACAGAAGAACCAGAGAGGAGATGAGGAGAGTTTATTTTATGTAGTGAGTTGTTATGATCCAGAATGCATAGCCTAAAAGGATAGTGGAAGCAGATTAAACAGTAACTTTCAAAAGGCCAAAATTGGAGGGCTATGGGGAAGGAACGAGGGAGTGGGATTCACTGGATAGCTCTTTCAAAGAGCATGGGCATGATGAGTCAAATAGCCACCATCAATGCTGTAAAATTCTATGGTTATGATTCAGCAGCTTATACAAAAATCACCTCACTGAACATAGAATTACATTTTTACATAGAATATTACAGCACAGAAACAGGACATTCAGCCCAATGGTCTGTGCTAATGTTTATGCTCCACATAAGTTTCCTTCCGTCCTACTTCATCTCACCTATATATCCTCCCAATCCTTTCTCCCTCATGCACTTACCTAGCTTCCCCTTAAATGCTTGCCTGCAGTAAAAATATACTTTAAAAGGTTTCTTTACAAAACCCTACTGGACGCCTCCAATGGCTTCGAAGAAATGTCTTCATTGGTGAGCTACGCAGATTGCCTGTCTGTGCAAAGTCATCTGTTCTCATCTGTGCCAACAGTAGGGATGCTATAACTGGATGCAGTATCTCTGGGTTAGCGGGGGTAAAGTGAGGCAACGTTTACACTCTTGATCACTATTCAGGAGCCCCTGTGTGTGGATACTGGATGTGATGGATACTGGGACTGACTCTCTCCACAGTCAAATAGGCTGGTGGCTCTCACTATCAAGGACCTCACATGAATAATGGCCACTTGTGTGAAGTACTGGATGACAATGATGGGCCGTGGAACTGTACTGAAACAAAGGGAGTCAACTCCTCTGGAAGAGGCAAGGAGAGCAAAAGAAGGAGCAGGAGAAAGAGAAGGAGAGGGAGAAGAAGAGGGGTGAGGAGAGGGGACAAGAAAGGGGAGAGGAGGAGGAGGAGAAAAAGGAGGATGAGTGGGAATGAGGGGGAGAATAGCAATGGGAGGATAATAAGGAAAGAAGAGGAGGAGGAGAAAGGGAGAAGGAGAAGGAGAGGAGGAGGGTATGGGGAGGAGAGAGTTAAGAGAACAGGAAGTTAGAGGAGGAAAGAACTAGAGGGGGAAAAACTTTGTGGAAACTGTATCACAAAACTTTGCAAACTGCCCAGAGTGAATGTGGAAACTGAGTTTTAGGAGCTGGCTGTTCCTTAAACTGAGCCTGCCTGAAAACTTTGAGAATAATCCTTTGAAGTGGGGAGGGGGGTGGGGGGGGGGGAGCAGGGAAGGAATACCTGTTAGATGCTGAGGCCCTTCCAACATCATTCAAGTGTGCACCCTGATGGGCCAAGCAACAAAGGGTGTTGAAAGTACCTGTGGAGAGGTGCCTGGACTGGATTATGCCAGTCTCCCAATCAAGAAGAATAGTCTGGAGATTAAGAAGGATAGCAAAAATTTCTATATCAAAAATTAAGTTTGCACAATGCAAAACCACAAAGAGCAAAATCTTTCAAAATAGGAGCCCAAAAGCTCTGGTGCGTTAGCATAATACATCTATGAAGGCATTTGTGTAATATGCAAATAGCATTCGCACACAAATCTAGTAGGAAAATAAATACACGGAGTTGTGTCATCTGCCTCTCCCCACCATTTCACATCTCCCCTTGCTTTTTCCTCAAATTGCAAGCAGACCCATTCTGTTGCTCCTCTATCTTGTTGCTTGGCCCTTACTCTTCCTCACATAGTCTTGTATGGCGAGTTCTGACACTCAGTCGAGGCCCTGTTGGTGACCTGCTGTAGGTGATGTGTATACCAAAGGACATTCAGCTGTTGAATTTGTTTCGGAATCATACTGTGCATTCATTTTACGCGTTGGGCTTCACTGTGACTTTTATGAAAATGTTTCTCCCACTGAGGACACGGTGTGAATGTTCATACACACACACCGATCTATATTCAGGCGTCTGCTGACAGGATTTTCATATGATATTACAAAATAAGGCAACTCGATGGTGCCTGCGCCCCAGAACCATTTCAGCATCATAGATCCAACAAGATTAGAGTTTGCCTTCAGTGTGTTTCAAGAACCCTGTCTAGCTACCGAAGAGTCTGTTTCTATCTATGTCTCTCATTGATTTGCGACAAGATTGAGAACATCATCTCTGCACCTATTGTACTGGAGAGATTTCGGGAATTATGGAGGGCGCCGAGGATGCAAAAGGTGAACACAAGTTCCACGCTAAAAACCTTAACTTTATTTCCAATCTCCTCGGTAATATTAAGCTATGTCATTTTATTTATACATATATATCGTTTCTGAATAGTTTATGTGATGAAAAAAAAATATTCACATGCTTAACGTCCCAAAGGACATGAAATACCCAAAGAGCTAAATAGCAGTCAATTACTTGGATTTAATAATTTCACAGAGCTTTTGCAAATATTTGGCCTGAAACTGCTTCTTCAAGGTACACGTGCTGGAATTATATTAAATTATTTCTGATCATTTACTTCTTACAATTGTCACATCATGTGTTCTGAGTACACACAGTGGAAGTGATTCACTCTACCTTCAAGTGGACGTACTTGAAAATAGTGACAATTTTTGAGCACCATTTGGTTGTATAAAGGGTAAACCGAAGATTTTGACACTCGGTAGGTTCTGTCTCATTTCATCGGTGTTATATGCTATTATCGTATTAAAATTCAGCGAGAGTCCAGCTGAATAAACTGTTGTTCTCGAAACGCGCCGAGAGCATGCCAATAATTCAGTTACTGGGAGAAAGCCTACATGAAGATATGCAATCGCCCATTACACTTTGTTTATTTTACTTTAACATAATAGGAACTTTTGTTTCGGTCCTTGCCAATAAAAAAAATGTGAGAGGTCTTTGTAGGTGTAAAGAAAACTGTTGCTACTGTGTATTCTCAAGTTTTAGGTAATGACCAGTGTACAATGTACACATTTAAGGGAAGAAGAAGGGAGATCTTTTTAAACCAATAGTACTGATTTAAATCACCACTCCACATTCTTGTTTATTTGGTTTGATGCTTTTTGCACTAAATTTGGGAATCGTTTTAAAAAGTTTTCAGAGCGGAGGGGATGGCGTTGATTTTTATTTTAAAACGAGATGCTAAGTTAACAAGCATGACTCGCGTTTCTTTTGGGATGTTTGTCACAGAGATCTATCGAAAAGTTCTCAAAACAATTTTCATCTCGCTGCTGACGTTAGGTTCAAAGTGAGATGAAATGAAACAAATTGTTTCTGAAAAGCCCGCTCTGCCAAGGGAGCCATAGGCAACTTGGAGAAAAAAAACTACAGATGTGTGGCTAATTATATTAGGTTAAACAAGAGCCTAAAGGGAGAAAAGAAAACCCTCTTTATGATAATATAACCCATCACCCATCCAGCCCTGTTCTCCTTAAGACAAACCAAAGCAATCTTTGTGCTCGCTTTGCCTCAAAGCTGAGGTTGCCAGCACAGCTTCCTGTCCACGAGAAGGCAAGAACAAAGTCCTTAATGTCATACTGCCATCAATTATCAATAGAACATTAGGAAACACACAGGAAGATGAAGAATTTACTCCGAGCTTTGAGGCATTCTGACCAATGTTAATTTCTCAAATGTGGTATGGCAACATTGGCCAATTGTCTAGTCATGTGACAGCACCGAGGAGGTCTAAAGGCAATTGAGCTCCCGGTAATATAGTTCTATTCCTTTGAACACTGGGAAATGGTCATCAACAGCCACCGTCCCTTCACAGTAAATGTGTGGCCAGTTGAAGTACGCTAGGCAATGTTATAAGGAACTTCCGTTACTGTCGCTGCTCTGGCAGCGGAAACGCAAATCCTTACATCGGTAAGTAGGTAGCGTGCGATCAACAGTAATACTACAAATAAACATGATAAAATAACAAAAGTTTGCCTTTAACTAGGAGAAAATAATTGCAGGACTATCGGGAAAGAGCAGGGGAGTGGGACTAATTGGGTAGCTTTTCCAAAGAGCTGGTACAGGTACAATGGGCCGAATGGCCTCCTTCTGTGCTGTATATTCTATGAAATATTGACTTCAACAGCAACAAAAAAAAACCCACAGCGAAACAAAGCGCCCACTTTCAAATCCTCATCGCCGGCATTCAGTGAGAATTTTAACATAGGAAATGTTCCACTTATAGTTAACTTTTTTCGGTTCTCTTAAACAACATTTAAAACAGTCGACATTACCGAAAGTTAAAAAAAGAGGGAAATTCAGCCCTTATGTAAATATTCTTTCGCGTCCCCGAGTTTAACTCACCTTTTGAATTCCTGAGATAATTCAGGACCACTGAGCATGCTGGAAGCAGGACTTGCCTCTGTCAAAACAAGCACCAACAATTGTTTCAAACTAAATCTAGCAATTTTTGCATACCGCTGATGCAACTGATACTGTGCCTGAAATTTCTAGTAGAAAACAACAACAAAAAGCAAAGAAACAACAACTAACAAAAACAAAATGAGTCGCCTAACAGTCTTACAGAAGAACCCTTCATGTGGACTTTAACTGCTGCGAGTCCCCAGACATGATTAGACTGCCGGTCGATCCAGCCACTTTCCCTGCTCGCCACTGCCACCGTGACTGACTAGCTCGCTGGATGGCTGCTTCTTCATTGTCCAAAAATGCTTATTTGCCAAGCAACAGAGGAGCTTTGTGGCACCGAAAAAAAAAGCTCACAGTTGATGGTAAGTTATGGCTCCTTTGTGAGCGCTGTGCAAAGAAAACAAGAGAGATAGGAATTTGGCAGGAAAAATATAGCACCGCATTCTCTTGCGTTTGGAACCTGTATTCTCCGGAAAAACAATCGGGCATTGTTAAGGGGAAGAAAAGGCAACTTTGACAGATGAAATATAGCAGAGGCCCCTTCTAGGAAACCTGTAAACAACATGTCACTCACCCGATCGGTCTCTCTTGTTATTTCTCGGGAGGACTAGATTCACCAGAGTGGTGCAAATTTACTGGCAAGAAATTTTTAAGTCATCAGATCAAGTTTAAACCCGACCTCCATGGAAACGTGAGGACTTCCCGTGCCAAATTTAACAGTTAACTGTACCACGAGAGAGAGAGAGGGGGGGGAGGGGGGGGGGGGGGGGGAGAAACATCAGAGAGCCCCAGTCCTGAGTCTCTTTAATCTCTCCCAAACAAACGGACTGCAAATAAGGAAAGAATAACAGGGAGAGCTCCCAATTTCAACGTGGAGTAGCCATAATATCAGTTCTTATCTAGATCCAATCTGACTGGGGACTGAGGTAATCAGGTAATGGAACCTGACATGAGATGATATACACACTGAGACTAAACTGGCCAATGTACTCCAGCATCTGGTTAGAAGTGCGTACAAGGCTGTATACATAACACACAACACACAGACCCAACTATCCACTCCTACTGGGAGGGTTTACTCCGCACAAAAGGCTACAGTATAGAGCCCGCCCCAAATAAAAGGCCTTTTATTGTTGGATTCTGCAGGTCAGTTGATTAGATTTTCTGGAGAGAATTCCATGAGGAAATTCCCTCTAAAGCCAAAGTGATTAACTGGGCTATTCTGGGAAGTCGAGTAGACAATGCTTCAACAGTCTCTGTAACCCATGTCCATGCTGGCACTGTGCACACTAAAAATAAAACCCAGACTTTTTGCCTTGCAGCTGGACAACATTAAGGGTCTTGAGACCACAGGGCCAACACCGCAGTCAATTGCCTCGGCTCAGTTGTGGCAGCAGCCAGACAAGACTTCCAGTTTCCATCTTGATCCGCAGCAGTCATCACTTGTATACCCTCTGCCCTCATGTTTATCAAGAAAATATTTATTATGTCAAAATCAAAACATTCCTTTCTTTTCGTTTGTGCTTCATTAAGTCGAACCAGCCATTACAAAGTGCATAAGTGAAATCTTTTCCAATTACAGAGAAGGATTCGACAAATATTGACTATTCTTGGTCAGTAGGGCCACCGTTACTGTTGCCAGCAGAGATAAAAGCTTTCATTGTCCACTGACAGCATTCTCTGGGGCAACTGAAATGCCAAAAGGTAACTGCTCCATCCACACATGCATGCACAAATACACATACACATATATACACATACACACATACATACATAGACATACAAGCATAGCCACACACACATATATACATATACACACGTACACGCAATCGCACACATATATCACCCCAGTCAGTTTTTGCATTGAACCTTTCTTCCCAATGAATGTACAACGTTGAAAAACAGACCATTTAAACCATTCCTGATGCTTCATGATCAAGTTTATCTGTACATATAAGAACAAACATTTCTGTTTCACAACTGAGAAGTTATTCACATTAGTGCAATGTTCTGCAAAGCACATTCTTCCCTTGTACAGGTAAAACAATTTGAATTTGTTACTGGACAGAAGGTTCTACACGCTCTGGAACTGATGAAAGTGACGACAGTGTTAAATTGAAACATTTAATGCACAAAAGCTACTAAAATCTTATTGTTTACAGCAAATACTGTGGAAGAAATTCAGTTTGTCTTTGGGTTTGAAAGGGGCATTTGTATTTAAATTCGATCACCAAAGGAACAGGAACTCGGCTGAACACCAGGATAAATCCTGCCTGGTTCTTCCTGCACTAACGGAGGAGGTGTACTTCAACCAGTGCAGGTAGGAGGAAGTGGAGACAATGGCTTCATTGAGTTTACCCAGCTGTTCCTGTGTGGTGCTGCGTTGGGACTGCCAGAGTGGAGGTATTAATGAAAAGTAAAGTCCCACTATTTGGGATGGCAAATGAAAAATAGATTTATTTAGGAACAGAAAATGTGTGCGCAGTGTTGGAGACGAATCCCAATTTCTTTAACAATATTATAAACCCGAACCCGTTCCGCAGTGCACTGAAATCCAGCTGAAATTTTCCGTGCAATCTGGCAAGTCTCTCCACATGCTGTGACGCGGATACCAGTCTGGCGGGGAGATGGTTAAGGCCACCTAAGCAGTCTGTCAAAAGATGTACCAGTTGGGCTTCAGACGGTAACCACAGGTTGTGAGAGAACCGGTGAAACAATGGGCCGTGCAGAACGACTGAAATCATGCCACGGACAATTACATTTCAGGTACCCTCAACTCAAGTCAATCAGTGGTTTGCCAAGTCCTGGAAATGAATGAAGTAGGATATTACTTTAAAATGAAAGTTTATCATATTCAAATTAATCCCACTGTACAGATGTCAGCTTGATAGAACGAATGCAGAATGGGGAAAAATCTTAATTCAAAACATAGGGTTCTTGCTATTTAATAAAGACGACAAGGTGTTCAAATCCATAGTATATTATTTCATTAAGAGCTTTTCAGGAGAAGGGATTTGGGAGTAAAACTGCTGGCTTTGTGCAGCAAGGTCACGACCTTTGACAGCGCTCAAGCTCTTTCCTTTCATCTTTCTATTCCCTCCAGACCCTAACTTGCAGTGAAATTGCACCCGGTAAAGCCAGGCAGACAGAATTCAGCATTGTTACAGAGGCCACGTTTTTTTCTAAACAAAACAGATTTGAACTGAGCCAAGGAAACAAAAATGTATTGTTCTTCACAGATGGAAGCGAGGGTTGCCAAGGTAACCAGATTAATCTCCTTTTTCTACTCCTTCCTCTCTTGTAGTGTGGTAATCTGTGTGTTCCTTTCAAAAAAAGCGAGGCTCAAAGCCCATGCTCTAACTAGGTTCCTAATTAGCTGCAATTTACAATGAAGACAACATGATGAGATAATAGAAATTTGCAAAATAATGACATACCTCAGCAAAATATTCCTCCTCCTAAGATCCATTTTTGTATATAAAAAACAATAAAGAGGGTCCTTCTAAAGCAGAGCTTGCAAATGGTGGTCTATTATGTGACACAGAAGTTTATTGTTCTGCTCTTGTCCCTCCAATCAACAGCCTATTGTTTGACATCTTAAATAAAAATGACTCAAATACAGGGCCACATAATGATCTCCATTCTACCTATGTATACAGAGTAGTCAAAAATGTATCAGCACCGAATCCTGTACTCTGACTCTGGATGGAGTAGTAGGCCCAAAAGGTAATTTACAATACAATGGAGGTGGAAAATGGCATTGTTTCTGGCCTAATCACTGAGTGTGGCTCGGAGCACTTAGTAATGAAGGGCAGCTAAGCAGGACTGCTAATGAAATATGATGTACTGCATTTGTTTTCATCTGGTTAGCGCAAATTAACCAGCCTTCAGAGTGTTAGACAACACTTTTCTCTTTTATCACATCAAACAGCACCACTGGGGGATGGTTAAAGAAAAAAAGTGGAGGGGGGAGAAGATTCAGCGATTTTTTAATAAACGACTGAGACCTCAAAATATACTGACCTCCAAAGCCATTAGAGGTATAGAACTGAACTGTACTCCCTGCTCAGGCTGCCACAGCCTGGAATTAGCATGTTCACTCACAGCCTTTATTTAAAAGGAATAAAAAAAACAATTAAGTGGAACCTTGGACTAATCTCATCCTGCCCATTTAGCCTTTCCCTCTGTGATGAGCAAAGGAGGCCAACATCAGCATGCTATCATTCTGCTTTAATTAAAAAAGACACAAACAGTGGGGCTGTGAATTAGAGATGTAACAACGCATTACCCTGATTAATTCGGAGGCTCATGTTGGATTAATAACTGCAACAAAGAACAAAAGGAAATTGTTATGCGAATTGCAACCTCTCAGGCCAGGCAAAGGTCAAATCAAAGGATTTGAATTTCATCCGGACTCACTTAATCAATTCCTTAGAAGGAGGACCATATGTAGGTTTTGAAAGCTACCCATTGTAGCATGGTGATCAAACCTGGAAGACTGCACAGTGTTAATTTCTAACAGATTCTACCTTACTTCAAGTAGAAACTTAATTAGCGCAGATGACTAACGGATAATGGAAGATATTCCCTGCAGATTTTCAACCAAAAATGTTTTTAAATAATGATATGAAAATGATTTCTCCATCCAGAAATGTTTGCATAGCCTTGGTTTTAGAGCTGGCAGTTTGAACAGGCAGGGAAGGTGGGGGTAAAAAGATCTGTGTTTGAAACGCGAAATGGAAAGTTTTGCTTCCACCAATTTGGAAAAGGAGACCCAGGGTGACGGGTTATTTTCCGAGCAACGTCGAATATATAGTTGCAAACAACTATCATTTTTTGCATATCGAAATATAACTGTAGCATTTACCAGATTCAGATCTTTCACCTGGACATTAACCTGCATGCCAATACCAACCAGTGGCTTAGTTAACCAGGACGCTTTTGCCAAGCGTCTGGACGCAACGTGGCACTGCCAGTCACTAAATGGAGTGCTCACTCTATAACTGATGCACCCACCCCCCTCCCGAACCCAACTCTGTTTCAAATGCACTACCAGTAACAGGCAAAAAGTGGTAAATCACTATTTCATATTGCTGAAGATTGAATCACATTTTAATTTTTAATTTGATCTGCTTCCTCGTCTCAAGGGATGGCATAATTACAATTTAAAATGTAGATTAATTAACATTATCCATCTTCTTCTCTGTGTTTAATGGACCTGCGCTGACTTTTTTTGATATTCGTACTAGCATTTAAAAAGGAAGATTCAAAATTGCGGGCTAACGTAGTTGGCGAGTTGTAACTCAGTTTAGAAGTGCAGACATGCTCGAAGGCAACTGCTACAGTCAATCTTTACAACAATGTCAGGAAAACAAAGGCAGATTATTACCTAAAATCTACTCAATTCCTCCTTTATAGACACATCTGGCGACCACGTGTGGGAAGCGCTAATGAAGAGTTTCCTGACTGAACTGGGTTCCGACTGATGTTCAGGCTCTCCCATGTAGCCTTAGAAAACAAATGCTTCCTTTTATTTCGTGATACAATTCCAGCGTTCCCATCAGTTCGTAAAATGCAGCCCCCCAACATGTTTATTTATTGAACTTGTGGCGAAGCTGGTGGGGGTAGGGTAGGTTCTTTATGTTATAAAATTCCCCGACAGAAAGAGATCGGAGACATGTCAAGCACTAACACGGGAGGCAGTTTGCATATTTGTCACTTAGCATTACAATAAGTAGTTTCAAAAAGTAAATACAATTGGAGGTATTGACATCCGGTGAACTTGGTTTGCATGCATCTCCTGAGCAAATAAACTCAGCAGTAGCTTAAATAGATAAATATCAGTTTGCTGTTTGGTATATAAATGCACCAAGTATTATGAGATACCATCAAATGCTAAACATTATTTGCACGATCAAATTAAGTCACTACAAAATGAATAATAGCGCTCCCAACTAAACAAAGAGGTCAAGTTAATTCAAATTGATGTGATCTAAATTGACTCGAGGAAGATTCAGAATTCTGCCTCTCGCACTTGCAAATTAACTACTTTATTCTACATATTCTGGAGCACCAGTCATGATTTCCTACTTAACAGCTGTACGTTAAACACATACGTATACATAACTCTGCAATGGGACATGATAACAGCAAAGTAGTGCAGTATACTCGGAGCCTCGGGAAAAGGTATGAAATGTGTGATAAAGTTTCATCACCTACCATTCACTCTATTGTTCCTTCAACATTTTCCGGAATGACATGGGTTTGAACTTCAGGATTTTAAAATCATTAAAGTAACCGTGGACTATTCAAACCCAAATTGCCTTGTAATTTAGGATGTGTCTGAATTAAAAAGCAATGTGTGAATAGTATTTCAAATCAATTACAAAATGACTGACTTTTCCTCACAAAGTCAATTGTGTGAGCTTTGCACTTTACAAGAAGCTAGAGTCACTTAAGAGTAATTATACCAACTCGGCACACCAATCATCACCTCACTGGTTTATGGCTACTGCTAACTTTCATCCTCAGAGAGTAGTGAGGCACAAACTACAGTTAGAATCGCAAATTGCCTTACAATTGAGCTGAAAAATGCTACTGTGAATGGCATTCCATTCTGCATTTACCAGACCCTGGCGTTATGGCTCAGTGGTAACACTCTTCCCTCTGAATCAGAAAGTTGTGAGTTTAATTCCCCCCACAGAGACTTGAGTATAAAATGTAGGCTAACAGCTCAGTGCAGTGCTAAGGGAGTCCTGCACTCCTGGAGGTCCTACTTTTCACTGAAATGTTAAACCGAGGCCCTGTCTACCCTCTCGGGTGGATGTCAAAAATCCCATGACACAGTTTCGAAGAGGAGCAGGAGAGTCCTCCCCAGTGTGCTGGCCAATAGTTACCCCTCCAGCATTACTAAAACACATTATCTATTCATATGTCACACTGCCGTTTGTGGGACCTGGCTATGTGTAAAATTGACTGATGTGTTTTCTATTACAACAGTGGCTCTACTTCATTGGCTGTAAAGAGCATTGTGAAAGGCGCGATATAAATGTAAGTTCTTTGTTGCGTCCTTTGCCCTGTTTACATTTCAGATTGGATTAGATACAAATTCACAATGCAAGCCACTAACTGTGCAGTGATCTAACTCAGGCTAATCTAGCTCGGCTTGATCTGGTTCAGACTGATCTAGTTTGGTTGATCTAGCCTGGATTGGCATACTTCCCCAATTAAGGTACGTGTCTGACGCCATTAAATTACAGTTCACTGGTAATGTAATCCAGAAGCAGCAAGGACTTGGAATCAGGCTGTTTGCAACCAGTCAGACTTAAATATACCTTTCCAGCAATGGTTTGGGATCATAAATTACCATACCAAGGTGTTCAGGAGCACATCAGTAATATGGAGGGAGGAGGATTAAGCTGTTCTGAAGACATGATGTTGCCATTAACGCCATCAGTCTTTATTGGTATTATTGTAAAGTAATCCATCTAATGATGTGTAATTGTGCTGCTTCTTTTAGGCTGCAATGTAAAACAGCCAGGATGCAGCAAGAGGACACCATGACTTGCACTGAGCGAGATTATGAAATGTGATCCAATCTCAGTTTGGTGCCAATTTTAAACGTGTACCAGGTCGGGGCACGTTTTTAACAGCAGAACTACAACAGAGCTGGGAAAGTCGCACCACTTTAAGGTTGCATTTTTAATTTGCAACAGCTGAAAAATCAGAACAAACCGGAATTCACAGCTGCAGTGTGAATGGGGCTTTAGAGAAACTGCGTCAAACAGTCGGAATCTTTCACCCAAACAGCAACTCCACTGGAAATGTTTTGAGTGGATTTTAATGAAAAGTTTGTTAACTCTAGACCACATTTGTTTTAGGAAAGAAGTAAGATTGCACAGGCTGGAACTTTTGGATTTGAAATGTACTACAACATGAGTTAGGATTAAATGACAATACAAGTTGTGATGGTTGTGTATCCATAAAGGGCAAATGATATTTGCATTGATCAATATGGGTAGAGTAAAGAGTGCAAAGACTGCCCAGACAAGATCTTAAATAGGATATAGTGGAACACTAAACAAACACTCTGAAACCCCAAATCTGTTGTTCTTTTGTCCCAGTCAACTAACACCTCCTAATCCTGTCATACAAACCCTCCTGTGGCATCCAAACGACCTAATCCATGCGGTCGTACAAGACAAATCTTTTAGCTGTTAAAAAAAAATGGGTACACAAACTGCATCTGGTCTCAGATTTACCTGCCCAAGAAAGGTTCAAGCATGACCCATAAATGCCAATAATGTTCAGTGTCAGATCGTGCTGTTGTGGTTTCGTTAGCCAATTCTCTAAATCTCGGATTATGCTAATCCTGTGTGTTTTGGTCAATTTACAAACATTGGTAAAGGCTTCAAGTAAAGGCAAAAAAGGGTGCCTAGCTCCATCCCCAAATAAAGAGACTACACAATGAGGACAAAGGGATAAACTTGACGTACAACCATGCTGCACAATGCATTCTGTTTACATACGTACGGGTGATTTTAAATATAATCATTCATTTTAGTTTTATTTCCTTTGTTTAATTGGGCACTCATGAAAGGAGTTATACTAAGATGTCCATTATGTCTGACACTCCATCTGTTACTGGTTTCAAATGCTTTAAGTAAACAATTTGCTTGAAAGCTTACCTTATGAAAGCTGACTCAAGGCACAATGCTGCTATTGATTTGGAGAGTACTCAGTTAATTTCTAACAATTACAATTAAGTTTTATGTCAAACAACAGCATGCGGAGTATCAATAGCTGTTGGACAGCTGAGTAATGGCTGTAAGACACGTGGGTCTACAGTCAAGAGGTACAGAGGTTCAGTGAGGAAGGACAAGAGGGCCAGTAAAACAAAATGGAAATTATACAAAGGGAGATAAATCATAAGAACAGACCATAGGAAGAAATTAAGGAGATCAAGAAACAAAGATAGTTGAAAAGGCAAATATACAGTGTTCAAACCAGGAGAAAATAAGAAATTTTGTGCTGCAGTAGGAAATATCCACTCCATATGTAAACCCCACTATTTAAGAAGGGAGCGAGAGAGAAAACGGGGTAATACAGACCTGTTAATTTGATGTCAGTAGTAGGCAAAATGTTAGAATCTATTATACAGGATGAGATAACAGGACACTTGGAAAATAATGATATGATTGGGCAAGTCAACATGGATTTGTGGAAAGGAAATCATGTTTGACAAACCTGTTGGAGTTTTTTGAGGATGTTACTTGTAGCATAGATAAAGGAGAACCAGTGGACGTGGTGTATTTGGATTTTCAGAAGGCTTTTGATAAGGTCCCACATAAGAGGTTAGTATGCAAAATTCAAGCACATGGGATTGAGGGTAAGGTACTGACATGGTTTGCAAATTGGTTAACAGACAGAAAGCAGAGAGTAGGAATGAATGGGTCATTCTCAGGATGACAGAATCAGAGAATTGTTACAGTGCAGAAGGAGGCCATTCAGCCCATCAAGTCCACACTGGCTCTCTGAAAGAGCAATTCCCTCCGTTTGATTCCCCTGCCTTCTCCCCATAACCCTGTACATTCTTCCCTTTCATATAACTGTCGAATTCCCTTTTGAATGCTTCAATTGAACCTGTGTCCACTACGTTCTCAGGCAGCACATTCCAGACCGTAACCACTCGCTATATGAAAAAGATCATGTCTTTCCTAAAGTGTGGCGCTCAAAAAAGTATGGGCGGCACAGTGGCGCAGTGGTTAGCACCGCAGCCTCACAGCTCCAGTGACCCGGGTTCAATTCCGGGTACTGCCTGTGTGGAGTTTGCAAGTTCTCCCTGTGTTTGCGTGGGTTTCCTCCGGGTGCTCCGGTTTCCTCCCACATGCCAAAGACTTGCAGGTTGATAGGTAAATTGGCCATTAGCAATTGCCCCTAGTGTAGGTAGGTGGTAGGGAAATATAGGGACAGGTGGGGATGTGGTAGGAATATGGGATTAGTGTAGCATTAGTATAAATGGGTGGTTGATGGTCGGCGCAGACTCGGTGGGCCGAAGGGCCTGTTTCAGTGCTGTATCTCCAAACTAAACTAAACTAAACTAAAACTGGACGCAATACTCCAGCTGAGGCCGAACTAGTGTCTTATACAAGTTCAACATAACTTCCTTGCTCTTGTATTTTATGCACTATTAATAAAGCCCAGGATACTGTATGCTGCATTAACTGCTCTCTAAACCTGTCCTGCCACCTTCAATGACTTATGCACAAATACACCCAGGTCCCTCTGCTGCTGCACCCCCTTTAGAATTGTACCCTTTATTTTATATTGTCTCTTCATGTTCTTCCTACCAAAATGAATCACTTCACATTTCTCTGCATTAAACTTCATCTGCTACCTGTCTGCCCATTCCGCCAACTTGTCTATGTCCTTTTGGAGTTCTATACTATCCTCCTCACAGTTCACAATGTTTCCAAGTTTCATATCATCTGCAAACTTTGAAATTGTGCCCTGTGCACCAAGGTCTAGGTCATTAATATATATCAGGAAAAGTAAGGGTCCCAACACTGCTCCCTGGGGAACTCCACTACAAACCTTCCTCCAGCCCAAAAAACATCCATTAATCACTACTCTTTGTTTCCTGTCACTCAGCCAATTTCGTATCCATGTTGCTACCGCCCCTTTTATTCCATGTGCTACAAGTTTGCTCACAAGTCTATTGTGTGGCACTGTATCAAATACCTTTTGAAAGTCCACGTATACCACATCAACAGCACTGCCCTCATCAACCCTCTCTGTTACCTCATCAAAAAACTCCAGCAAATTAGTTAAACATGACTTTCCCTTAAGAAATCTATTCTGGCTTTCCTTAATTAACTCACATTTGTCCATGTGACAATTGATTTTGCCCAGAATTATTTTTTCTAGAAGTTTTCCCACCACTGAATTTAAATTGACTGGCCTGTAGTTGCTGGGCTTATCTTTACATCCTTGTGTGAACAAGGGTGTAACGTTTGCAATTCTCTCCAGTCCTGCGGCACCACTCCAGAGTCTAAGGAAGACTGAAAAATCCTGGCCAATGCCTCTGTGATTTCCACCTTCACTTCCCTCAGTATCCTTGGATGCATCTCATCTGGTCCTGGTGCCTTATCCACTTTAAATACAGATAGCCTACCTAATACTTCCTCTTTATCAATTTTAAACCCCTCTAGTTTAAACCCAACATTGCCTGGGTTGCATCTTCTTCCTTGGCAAAGACAGATGCAAAGTATTCATTTAATACCTTAGCCATGCCCATTACCACCATGTGTAAATCCCCTTTCTGGTCCCTAATCAGGCTGTGACTATAGGGGTACAGCAAGGATCAGTGCTTGGGCCACAGCTGTTCACAATGTATATAAATGATTTGAATGTGGGTATCAATTGTAATATTTCCAAATTTGCTGATGACACAAAGCTAGGTGGGAATGTAAGTTGTGAGGAGGATGCAAGAAGGCTTCAAGGGGATTTGGGCAGGCTAAGTGAATGGGCAAGAACGTGGCATCTGGAATATAATGTGAATAAGTGTGAAGTGATCCACTTTTGATAGAAAAAACAGAAAGGCAGAGTATTTCTTAAATATTGCGAGGTTGGGAAGTGCTGATGTCCAAACAGACCTGGGTGTCCTTGTTCATGAGACATTAAAAGCTAGTATGCAGGTGCAGCAAACAATTAAGAAGGCAAATGGTATGTTGGCCTTCATTGAAAGGGGATTTGAGTACAGGAGTAAAGATGTATTGCTGCAATTGTATAGCGCCTTGGTGAGACAGCACCTGGAGTATTGTGTACAGTTTTCGTCTCCTTATCTAAGGAAGGATATACTTGCCTTAGAGAGAGTGCAACGGAGGTTCACCAGACTAATCTCTGGGATGGCGGCATTGTCTTATGTGGAGAAGTTGCAGAAACTGGGCCTATATTCTTCAGAGTTTTGAAAAATGAGAGGTGATCTCATTGAAACTCACAAAATTCTTACAGGGTGTGACAGAGTAGATGTGGATAGGATGATCCCTCTGGCTAGTGAGTCCAGATCAAGGGGACACAGTCTCAGAATAAGGAGCAGGCTATTTAAGACTGAGATGAGGAGGAATTTCTTTATTCAGAGGATGGTGAATCTTTGGAATTCTCTACCCCAGAGGGCTGTGGAAGCTCAATCATTGAGCATGATCGAGACAGAAATCGATAGATTTCTGAATACTAATGACATCAAGGGATATGGGGATAGTGTGAAAAATGGTGTAGAGGTAGATGATCAACCATGATCTGTTTAAATGGCAGAGCAGACTCAACAGGCCAAAGGGCCTACTCCTGCTCCTATTTCCTATGATCTTATGATCATCGCTTGCCATTTGCATGCCAACATGAGTGGGTAGCAAAGTGCAATAACGTCACTAAGAGCAAAGAGCATTATCCGAACACACACAGACAAGGTGGTAAAAGAATGAGACAAGGCCATGTAATCTATCTAGCTTACCCTGTCACTTAGGTCCACATACAGGATCATGATCAGCTGTGATAGGATCCTGCACTCCCAGCAGAATTGGGCTCAAGAACAGTGAGAAGGAGGGTGGCAGCACGGAAACCATGAGGAAACTGACACAGAACTGTATCCCTTGCTTAGATGTGAATAAACATACATCTGTACCAGGTGGTGTAAATTGCCAGTAACTTGGGGAATTTCCTGTAAAGAACTGGTGTTAACAATTGGCAAGGGTGGGTCTGGTAGTGAATGTATGCTCAGCTTCAGTTTTGCACCCACAAAAGTTGTACACAACTGGGTGCCTTTTCAAACACTTTTCAGTCATTGCACCTAATCTCCTTTCTGAGGCAATGACTCACACTGGCTATTTGCCCCTTGTATCTCGCCATGAATTATCACGATTCAACCTTGGTTTATTAATTAAGATTTGCATCATATTTAATTTGATACTTGACTATGCCTATTTGACAGCCAAATCCAATCATGTTCTCTCACCTGACGTTCAAATACACACATATAGCAGAGATAGCTGGATAGCAATCAAGAGTTGGAATCCTGGGTAGCTTTCCCTTCCCTGGCCCACAAATACTGAACCTAACTGCAATGTCCCCAATGCCACCCTATGTGAGATCAGATATGCACCAAGGAATAAACTAGGCCTCTTGGCCTATATAGCTCAGTGCCATGCTATGTTGAATCAAGCAGTGAAATACCAAGATTTCCATTCAACCATTAACCTTCTCCTTGCTGCTCCCTGTGGGAGCCTTGTTGCTGTATTCATAGTCGAATGTTTTTATAGTCTTTACATGAATTGTGTTCAGAATGACAAGCTAGTCTATAAATTGACTCTAAATAAAATGGCCTAGATTTTGCGGTCAACAGTGAACAAACAACATTCGCCATTCATTACACACCTTTGCCCACAGACTTTCTGTGGGCTTTTGCACTGCAACTAGCCATAATTAGAGCTCAATACAGGGCAGTGCCCACTCTGTGGGATCTGGAACCTGTGAAAACAGGGCAAGCAATGGTGTGTCTCCTTAAACAATCAGATTGAAGATTCTTCGTTGAGCCACACAGAGTCTAAACCAGGAAGTGTAAGTTAGAATATTTAATTCAATGTAAAATCATATACAGAAAAAAGGTAAAAAGAGGAAAAGGAAGATGGGATGAAGAGAGAGAGATAAAAGAGATGGATAGGAAAAAAAAGAAAATTAATTTATTTCAATTATTTTTATTTTTTTTAAATCTCCAACAATAATTAAAACCTGAAGGACTTAGACTCCACACCTTTAAAATAAATTTTCAATGCTGGAGATGCTGCTTGGCAGTAATTAAGGCATATCACACTGTAAAAATTCACTTACACTTGAATGGATAAGGGCTAATTTTTTCTGGCATATTTAATGGGTACCTAGTGGATAAGTACCCCAACTTTACACCCTTCATGTATTTGAATGTTGAGCGTCTCAGCAAGAAACTGTTGGAGCAAAGCTTCTAAAAGAACAGGGCAACTCAGACAGCACCTTCCTGATTTCCCCCTTTAATTGCACATGTACAGATGCCAGAAGTTGTCATTTGATTTACTGCTTAATAACGTGAGTGCTGCTTGCCTTTCCATTATTCTTACCGCAAAATCCAGGCCCATATTGCTACTCCTTAAGATGTCTCGATTGTTCCACAGCTATTCATTGCAAACCGCTCTTCTCTTCTGATTCAAGAAAATAAAACCTCTCCATATTCTTCCTACCACGGCTTGTTGTGGTTGGAAAGAGGTACATCTTACTCGGATTCATTAAGTCCTTATTAGAAGAGAACAAATGATCCCTTTATCACTCATGGCTGAATGCTTTCAGACCCATCAAATCTTTCCAATGGCTGTGACTCTTTACACAGCCATAGCTCTGTTCAATTCATTACAGGCCAATCCAACCTTGCCTTCAGTAGGTATTGGAAAAGTCTTCATCCTTACCTGGGCAGTGCAAAACAGGACTTCTGAGTATCTTGTCCTCACTGCCAAAACCAAGTCTTGTACATTGAGTCACATGTATCAAAATGTTGGAGAGTCAGTCACTCTTGTCAGATCAAGTGGCTGACAGAAATACAATGATCTATGAAATAATTTTATTAACCAAGTATTCTGTACACAGTCTGTCTCTTCTGAAATTAACTGTTGACCACAAGCTTTTAAAAAAGCATAGTGACAGGAGTAGGCCCCTCGAACCTGCTTCATCATTCAGTTCGTTCATGGCTGACCTGCACCTCAGCTCCATTTTCCCACCTTTGCTCCATAACCCTTGATACCCTTACCTATCAAAATTCTGTCGATCTCTGTCTTCAAAGCTCCAATTGTCCCAGGATCCACAAGCATGTTTAATGAAACATGTAAGAACTCAACCGTGGTCCAAACTTGGCCATTGGCAATGTGAGCATTGTGAGCACATACATCTATGTGAGTCCTGTTGTGTCTAATCAGCATTAAGGGCATAAATATCAGAAGTAAATGCTAGCTTGTCATTTTTGCTGATGCCAACAAAATACTGGGAGCAGTGGGGAAAGAGGATGATGCAAAAGTATTACAGAAGCACTTAGATTGGCTATGCAGCTGGGAAGATAAGTGATAAATGAAACTCAACACTGATAACTATGCATTACTGCACATTGGTTGAAAAAAATCAAGCATCCCAGCTGTGGATGGCACTGCCAAAGAAGGCACTGTGGGAAATCATGAGTACCGAGCAATGATCCCTTTAATTTCCCTTCACTGTGCACAGCCTATTTGTTGCACTGCGCAGTCCCTCTGAGATTGCCACACATTCGCACAGGCGCATATCTTAAAAGAACTGCTTCTTGTGCGCGGCCTGTTTGTCCCTTATGTGGTGTGCAGCTATGCAGTTTAGAGGAAACATTGGTGCTGAGCCCATGATTTCCCATCCATTACAATTTCCTGCAATAAGCTCTCGGAGAGCCTGGAAAGGGAACCACAATAGTGCACATTTAATGGAACTAAACTGGTGGACATAGAAACTGGAAGTGACTTACCACCTTCAACATCTGGAAAACATGGGGAAAATTCTATGGTGGCAAAGTGGTCCTCACCAGCATGCAGTACACGTCGAAACATTATGGGCATCAAAGAGAAAAGATGGTTTCCGAAAAAGAAAGAAGTTGCATTTCACAGGACAACCACAGGTCATTTCATAGCCAACTTTGAAGTGCAGTTACTGTTGTAATATAGGGAAAAGCAGCAGCTAATGTGCACACAGTAAAATCTCACAAAGCAATGGGATAACTAATGAATGAAACTTTTTTAGTGATGTTGGTTGACATAAATTCTATGACCAGGGCATTGGTAGAGGTCCCCCCCACCCCCACCCCCACCACTCTTCTTTGATTAGTGCCATTTTTATATCCAGCTGAGAGGGCGGTCAGAGCCTCAGTTTAACATCTCATCTGAAAGATGACACTTCTGACAGTGCAACACTCCCTCAGTACTGCACTGCAGTGTCAGCCAAGATTAGGCACTCAAGTCTCTGATGTGGAACTTGAGCCCAAAACCATCTCATCTAAAGGTGCTTCCACTGAGTTAAGGCTGTAAAAGCACAGTATCTGAATCACACAGACCAGAATGAGTTCATTAATCTCAAATGGAGGAGCATCAGTGCTGTTACAATTGGTCACAGTGCCCCCTGGGTTAGGGAAGGGAAAATTGGGAAGGGTTCAGCCCCCAGTTGGCAACATTCCATCTACGAAAGATGATGGACATGCAGAAAACAAACCATTTGGGTGGGATGTCTTCTCTTGGTGCACCTTTGCTAATGACTGTGAAGCCAGCTGTGAGGGCTCAACTCCTGATCATTATGGAGCGATCCCTGCTGATAGCATGCATGAATGGACATTGGCTGAGGACAGGATTGTACTTGGATCGCCTGCTTATGCTCACTGTCAACAGGTTAATGATTTTGTTACAATAGCGAACACAGGAATTTCACCCAACCATGTTAGCCCATTTTTAAAAGAAAAGCAGAGTAATTTCCATCCATTACATATAAATGTTTAGAGCAAATTTGCCATGCGGGTGGTTGAAGCAAAAGCATTAGTAATGTTTAAAATGATGTTGTTTGCTAGATGGAACAGTAGGGATCCTAGAGGAATATGCTTTGACATGCAAAATGGCCTTTTCTTGTCTTCTCACATTTCTTAAATAAAAATAATAATATTTGCATTTATATAGTACCTCATCACATCAAAACAACTCAAAGCTCTCCAAACAATGAATTACTTTTGAATTGAAAGGACCGCTGTTATGCAAAAGGAATGTGGCATTCTTTGAATGAACAACATCACACTAACAACCATGAGACGAAAACCCATAGGAACAGGAACAGGCCATTCAGCCCCTTCAGCCTGTTCTATCATTCAATTAGATCATGGCTGATCTGTAGTTCATCTGTATTTCTGGTGCCACTTGTTGAAAGGACAATGTTAGTGAGAACAATGGGAGAACTCTGCTCTTCCAAGAAGATGCCGGAGAATTTTTGATATCTATCTGAACAAATTGGATTGAGCAGGCAGGACATTGGTTTTACATCTCAGCTGATGGATGGGACTTCCCTCTGTTTTTCACTGGGTTTTCAGCCTGTATTATGAGGGTTGGGTCTTGGTTTGCAGCTTAAACCCGCAGGCAGCCAGAGGGAGGCAGGAGTGTTACCAAATGGACCAGGCTGTTTTAGGGTATTAAAGGGACTAGATAATGTAAACCATGACAAGTTATTTCATGAACAATAGAACCAGAGGCTACAGCCTGCGCTTGAGGGGGCAATGCTGAGGGGTTGTTGGGGGTGGGGGTGGGGGGGGGTGTTGTCTGGTGATGCAGTCAGATGTGGGGTGGTGGAGGGTGGTGTAACTTCAAAACAAATCTGTGGAAACAATTTTTCAGCGAGCGAGTGGTTAATCTTTGGAATAGGTTCCCTGGAGAGATGGTGGAAGCAGCTAATATTGATTCATTCAAAAGTAAATTAAACAGATTTTTTTGAGAAAGTAGTATTTTGGGATACAGCATATGAGTAATTTGAGACATGACTTGGTATGTGTAACATGCTTGGGAGGAACAGGTGACTTTGGACCTATGGTTCGCAAAGCTTTTCATCTCATGTCTAGGTCTGTTGTAGATTAATTGATAGAGATTGATTGCTATGATTTGTCAACAATTCCATTATCGATGTATCATGCAACTACCAGGATGGTAGAAGGCAAATTAAATGAACCTTGGTCTTTTATCATCTACCAATTCCAAACTAACACATATCTAGTGGCTTCCCCCTTTGTTGTTACTCTTAACTTGGTGCTTGCACTATCAGCTTCTGAAGTGTGGATATTGCACAGATAGTGGGTAACCCTACTTAGAATTGCAGAGGTTCAGTAAGACTGCCTTCTAGTTTAGTTTAGTTTAGTTTAGAGATACAGCACTGAAACAGGCCCTTCGGCCCACCGAGTCTGTGCCGACCATCAACCACCCATTTTATACTAATCCTACACTAATTCCATGTTCCTACCACATCCCCACCTGTCCCTATATTTCCCTACCACCTACCTATACTAGGGGCAATTGCTAATGGCCAATTTACCTACCAACCTGCAAGTCTTTGGCTTGTGGGAGGAAACCGGAGCACCCGGAGGAAACCCACGCAGACACAGGGAGAACTTGCAAACTCCACACAGGCAGTACCCAGAATTGAACCCAGGTCGCTGGAGCTGTGAGGCTGCGGTGCTAACCACTGCGCCACTGTGCCGCCCAAAAAGGCTTGTTTTTACCAGGTCATTCTGAACGACCTGTGGTTCAGTTTCTAGTACGCTCTCCTGTGTATCTGACATTTGTGGGTTTGCCTCCAACTCCAGAGACCTGAACACATAATATTGCTTGACACCTCAGTGCAATACTGAGGGAGAGCTGCACTGTTGGAGGTGCTGTCTTTCAGATGTTAAAGTGAAGTCCCATCTGCCCTCTCAGGTGGTTGTTAAAAATCCCATGCATTTGGAGAAGAGCCAATAGTTCTCCTGGTGTCCTGACCAACATTTATCCCTTAACCAACATTACTAAAACAGATTATCTGGTCATTTATCACATTGTTGTTTGTGGGATCTTGCTGTGTGCAAATTGACTTTTGGTGTCTTACATTGAAACAGTGGCTATGCTTCAAAAGTATTTAATTAACTGTAAAGCAATTTGGGACATTCTGAAGTTGTGAAAGGGGCTGTACACATGCAAGTTTGTTCTTTTTTTTCCTCTCTCGATCTGTCTTTCTTTCTCATTGGGATTGCAGGCTGGTCGGATGAGGCCTGCACCTCAGCAACTGATGGTACCCATGTCCCACTGGCACCTCTATAAAAAGCAGCTCAAGTGTTTACAGACAGTGTCAAAGTGGGAACAGCCCCACAAAAGTGCATGTGCTAATTATCAGACAGGCCTGTCATTTGTGATTGCATTGTTTCCTTTACGTTATGCTTCAGAATACACCAGTTTTTTTAACCACTGACTCATTTCTAATCAGTATCTATAATAATTATTGTTTTTAAATAAGTGCGTCTACTCCTTTCGACTGTCTGGAGTTAAAGCAGTCAAAATGAAACAGTAAAGGAAGAGATGTGATTGACAGTTCTGTCACCTGAACCGTCCCCCGCCGCCCAATCTAACCTTGATTTGAAACTTTCTGCATGACATTTGTTACATTGCAAACCAAGTGTTTGCATTTTTCTTCTCTCAAAAAAACTAAAGTATTCCCTGACACCATTGTAATGATTAAGTGGGAGCCACAGAATGGCCATTTGCATACAGAATAATCAGCACTGAGCAAGCACATTGTAACATAAATGCACACTTGCCAATCTTTTCATTATAAAAATAGGTAGGAGTATTTATGCCACTCTAAAAAGTCCGCTTACACAGTACATGACATCTATGCATCCAGAGACTTATTTCTAGAGGTCTTAAGGAGACAGAATTGTGCTAAGAAAGAACTGGCATTTATATAGTGTCTTTCACAACCTCAGGGCATCCCAAAATGCTCCACAGCCAATGAAGTTCTTTTGATGTGTAGTCACTATTGTGATGCTGTTGCCAATTTGCTCTTCCACTAAGCTTTAAGTAGTGCCATGGGATTTTTAAAAATTCAATCTCAGGATGTAATCATTGTTGGCAAGGCCAACATTTATTGACAATCCCCAGTTGCCCTTGATAAGTTGATGGTGTGCCTTATTCTATGTAGCAGTTTGATACAACTGAATAGTTTGCTAAGCCACTTCAGAGGGCAGTTCAGTGTCAACTACATTGGTGTGGGATTGGAGTGACATATAGGCCACACCTGGTAAGGATGGCAAGTTTCCTTCCCTAAAGGACTTGCGTGAGCCAGTTGCAGTTTTACGACAATCCAAAAGCTTTTTTGCAGATATCAACTTTTTATTTCTTGATTCTGGCAAATTGGTTTAAAATCTTTAGCCTTGCTTTCAAGCCCCTCCGTTGGTTTCTGAGCAAATGAAATCAAGGGACAGGAAAAGACCAGCTGGTCTATCGAGCCTACGCCGCATAAATGTGACATTTTACCCATCTTTGCTTAGGAAATCTTTTTAAACCTTAGTTCCCAGTATGTACCCTCCACCTCTACCCTTTCATCTCTGGTCCACCATACATCCAACCACTGCTCTGATCAATCATCAAAGTCTTCAATCATTATGCCTCAGCATGATGGAATTCACTTTCTCACTCCTCTTTCCAAATTTGAAAGCCTCCTTTTGGACTATGCTTTTGGCTACTTTGCCTATACCCTCCCTCTTCCCGTTTGGGTCACCCTGCATATTGTTACTTGTGGGAATGCGTGCTTACATACAAGGTTTTGCATACAACGTGACAGAAGGGATGACTCTCTTGTATTTTCTGCTGCTACAGTATTGAGTTAGAAGGTTTTTAATTTTCTTTTCTCCCAGTCTTCTCCCCTTCCTTTCTTAAAGGCACTGACGCCTGGTTGGGGTACAGCTGGCTACCCTATCCTCCTCTCCACCCAAATAATAATTCCACAGAATTGTTACAGCGCAGCAGGAGGCCATTCGGCCCATCGTGTCTGCACCAGCTCTTCAAATGAGAAATTCACCTAGCGCCACTCGACAGCCTTCGACGTGGCAACCCAGCACATTCTTCCTTTTCATATAATAGTCTAATTCCTATTTGAAATCCATGTTGGCTCTGTCCCTTTCTCTTTTTATCAATACTCGCATACGTAGTTTAAAGACTAGAAAGAAAGACCTGCATTTATACAGCGCTTTTCACCACCACCAGATGTCTCAATGCACTTTACAGCCCATGATGTACTTTGGAAGTGTAGTCACTGCTGTAATGGAGGAAACGCGCCAGCCAATTTTGTGCACAGCAAGCTCCCACAAACAACAATGTGATAATGACCACAGAATCAGTTTTTGTGATGTTGATTGGGAGATAAATATTGGCCAGAACACCAGGGATAACTCCCCTGCTCTTCTTTGAGATAATGCCATTGGATCCTTTACATCCTCCAGAGGAGGTAGATGGGGCCTTGGTTTAATGTCTCATCAGAAAAAGAAAGGAAACATAACTTATACATTGGATGGGACCTCCAATTATCCAAAATTCAAATCTGAAGTACAGTGTCTTCAACAACAACAACAACAACATTTTTCATTTATATTACACTTTAATGTAGCAAAGTGTCCCAAAGTGCTTCTCGGGAGTGTAATCAAACAAAAATTGACACAGAACCAATGAAGGAGACATCAGAATAAGTAACTGAAAGCTTGTTCAAAGTGTTCAGTTTTAAGGAGAGCCTTAAAGAAGGAGAAGCTGAAAGGTTTAGTGAGGGAATTCTAGAGCCTCGGGCCTAGATGGCTAAAGGCATGGCCGTCAATGGTCAGATGATAGAAGACGGTGTGCACAAGAGGCCAGAATTGGAGGAATGCAGAGTTCTTGGAGAATTGTAGGATGGAGGAATTTACTGTGATCGGGTATGTTTTGCCTATGAAGGGATTTGAACAAATGGATGAAAAATTTAAATTTCAGTTTGACTTATAAACTCCTAATAGGAACTGTTGCAAATCAGACCTACCACCAGAGCAGTTAACACCAGATGGCTTCCACACATGATTTTTCATCCATCCATCCTTCTGATAAGACACAAAACAGGCTGTCTGCCTGCTTTGTTGCTTTAAGATCCCATTGCAAAATTCAAAGAGAATAGGGATTTCTCCAGGTGCCCTGGTTAATTTTTTTCTCTCAGTCAACACTACCAAAAACATAGATTAATTGATCATTTATCTCACTGCTGTTTATGGGATATTGCTATGAGCAAAATAGTTGTACTACATAACAACAATACCTGCACTTCAAAGCAACTGTGAAGCTCTCTGGGGTGTCCTTGAGATGCAATTAGACTCTGATTTGTATAAATTCATGAGGCTCCGACTGCTTCCAGCAGATGCCTCAGCCACCTAAATGCAGTGAGCAGTTAAAATGGTGGTCACACAATTACAGTGGGAACAGGGGTGGCTAGGATAAACGTTCAGCTTGAGGTGGGTTAAAATCAACCCAATGGTTAAAAATAGAAAACAGTGTCACATGGTTCACATTGAACAGTGTGGTTGGCATCCTTCCATCTACAAAAGATGCTGGACACACAGCAAACAATCCATTTAGGTAGGGTGTCTTCTCTTGGTGCACCTTTGCTGATGGCTGTGACGGCATTCATGTATTCTCTGAATCCTCATTCTCTATTCTCTTTCTCCTGCTACTCTCTTTCTCTCCGCAGCCTGCCTGGGTGTGAGACTAGTCAGCATTTTCTCCTGCGGCAGCAGTTAAATAAATTTAAACCACATGCCTTGGAATGGCCCACATGTTCAACTTTCTCTTGCCCTGTGGCAAGAAAAAGCAGGGGAAATATTAGGAACAGGTGAGGTCCTGATCCAGATACAGCCAGGTGAGAGAACGCAATCTCACTGCAGTCTCCCATTAGCAACAACTTGCAGTTACACAGAGCCTTAAATACAGGAAAATGTCCCAAAGCAATTCACAATTGGTGGCATGGCCCCAACAGCGATTCTCTTATGCAGCCACTATTCCATTTGCAGGCCAGTGTGATGCTGGATTTGATGCCAAATTAGTACCCTGCTCCCTGTCCCATCTGTTATTTGTGGCACAGTGGGAAGCACTGCCACCTTTCAGTTTAGAAAGTTGTAGATTCAACTCCCACTCCAGAGACTTAAATACAAAATCTAGGCTGACACTCCAGTACAGTAATGAGTGAGTGTTGGAGGCTAGCTGTCTTTTGGATGAGACATTAAGGCATGGCCCTTCTGCCCTCTCAGGTGGACCAAAAAGATCCCATGACACGATTTTGAAGAACAGAGGAGTTCTCCCCAGTATTTATCTCATTAACAATGTCACAAACAAAGATTATCCACTCATTATCACATTGTTGTTTGTGGGAGCTTGCTGTGTATACATTGGCTGCTGTGTTTCCTACATTACAACCGTGAATATGCTTCAAAAGGATGGACTGTGCTTTGGGACATCCTGAAGCCAGAAAAGGAACAATATAAATGCAAATCTGTCTGCCTATCTTACTGTTTTTCTTTCTCAAACTCACCATACCATGCAGCTCTGTATATCCCGCCCTGTCCCCACAAATGCTCATCTTCCACCAACGCTCAGATGCTGCTTTAACTTCTAACTTTGGGTAAGTTGTCTCTCAGACAAACCAACGTGCATACAATAAAATACAGAATAACATCTTCAGCCTTGCCAAGAGTATCCAGTGCAACTGAGTAACTCTGCTCAATCCACTCACCTGACCCTGGCCTACAACACAAGGTCTCAGTATAAGCCACAAGGCCAGAATTTTTTCTCCATTTCACTACCCCCATCGCCCTCCAGCCCATCATTCCACTTCATACCTTGCATTCATACACAAACTGGATGAGAATGAAATGGATACAACAAATTGGATAAGCACCTGAAGAGAAAAACTTTGCAGGGTTGCGGGGAAAATGTAAGGGAGTGGGACTAGCTGAGTTGCTCTTGCAGAGTGCCGGCACAGGCACAGTGGGCCGAATGGCCTCTTTCGGTGCTGTACCCATTCTATGATTCTATGAAATCACATGTTAGCAGCAACAACAACAACTGGCATTTATGTAGCCCCTTTAACATAGTAAAGCGTCCTGAGGCACATCACTGGAGCGCAATCAGTTGAAAATTGACATTGGGCCAAAGAAAGAGATAATTCGGACAGGTGGCCAAAAGCTTGGTCAAAGAATTTCATCATAAGGAGCATCTTAAAGGAGGCGAGAGGGGTGAAGAGGCAGAGAGGTTAAGGGAGGTAATTCCAGAGATTGGGGCCTAGACAGCTAGCAACACGATAACCAAAGGTGGGGGTGATTAAAATCAGGGATGCACAAGAGGGAAGAATTGGAGGAATACAGAGTTCTCGGAGGATTGTAAGGCTGGAGGAGGTTACAGAAATAGGGTTGAGGTAAGACCATGGAGGAGTTTGAACACAAGGATCAGAATTTTTAAATTGAGAGGTTAATTTAGTATCCACAAATCAATTGGACAAGGCAAACATCAGGCTCCTGCATAACGAGAGCTGCAGACCTTGCAATGTGGATTGACAGTTATGGTCACATAAGGTTGTTCCTTTGTACTGTTCTTTCAGCACATTTTGGAGCAGCGTAGTTAGTGTTATCTTATTGCTGCATTTTGAACAGCAGAAAAACAGAATCATCATAAACAAAATGTCAAATTCAGAAAAACATTTGCTTGTATTTTAAATGTGGAATTCAGCGTCTAAACCCCAACACCTGCTGCTATAATTACACAAGACAAATCCTGCAAACTGTGCCACAAAGCACGCATATAATTTCACCCACCGGTCTAGCTGGGGAAATCTAATGCTTTGTCTTCAAACCAGACACAATTCCAAAACCAGTCTGAATATCATTTGAAGGTTTAATACCTGCCATTTGTGGCTTATTAACTCGTTCACTACTAGCTACCACTGTGACATTACTTCCCATAACTTCCCTGCCACGTTAAGATGCCACCTGGTGCCCGCTGTGACTGAGAACTTTACTGATTCAGAGAATATTCCCAAATGCCTTCTTCAGCCCTGTATGATTTGGATACTTTAGCTTCAAATGTTCGCTTCAAGGAAGAAGAGGAGAGTGTAGCTTGCGTCTGTCTGTGTGCTATATTTAACACACTTCCAGAGCCTAGAGAACTGCCACATATTAACAAAATGTTTCCACTTAAATGAGGATAATCCTATCATTTCCATTGCTGCTTCTGCATCCCTTTTTTTCCCTCTTCAATTTTTTCAGCGGCAGAAACCATTTGTGACCTCCACACTGTAGCTGGAGATACTGCAATGTTAAAAATGCTATATAAATGCAAGTTGTTGAGGTTCAGAGGCCAGATGTTGTGTTACCATAGGCTGTCTGACTAATATCTGCCGTACATATAACTTGAGCCTAAAATATATCAATGTAAAGCTTTTCCACGCTTTCTCTGTAAATAGAGAGAAAACCAAGCCTCAGAGACTCACATTCTAGATTTGGGCTCATTCCCCTTTCTGCAACTGAAACTCCAGAAACATGGGCTAGTTATACTTTATACCCAAACTCCTAGTGTGGAAGGTTTAACCCCTCGTCCACACATCACTGCTACATTCTTAGCAGGAGGTGAGAATTGGATGAGTCGAAAATTGAATTCATCTGAAGCTTGAACCTGTTTCCTGATGATTAAAAAAATATCACTTGTGTGTGTTCCTTTTTAAAACCCTATTCTTTGCTTGTCTAAAGTGGAGAAGGGCATAGAGTACCACTGCCAATAAGTGGCTTGTCAGGATGGAGCCAGAGACACCCCCTGCCACCGCCACCCCCCCCACCCCCACCCCCCCCCAACCTGAGGTTTGACTTGCTTCCTCCTTAGTTGCCAGCCTTGTCTCAGTGGTAGGACTCTTGCCTCTGAAGCTGAAGATTATGAGATCAAGTTCTCCACTTGCCTTGGTGGGTGCAGCTCCAACAACACTCAAGAAGCTCAACACCATCCAGAACAAAGCAGCCCATTTGATTGTCACCCTATCCACCACCTTCAACATTCACTCCCTCTACCACTGATGCCCAGTGGCAGCAATATGCACCATCTACAAGATGCACTGCAGCAATTCACCAAGGCTCCTTAGACAGCATCTTCCAAACCCGGGACCTAGAAGGACAAGGGCAGCAGATGCATGGGAACATCACCAGCTGCAAGTTCCCCACCAAGCCACACACCATCCTGACTTGGAACTATATCACCGTTCCTTCATTGTTGCTGGGTCAAAATCCTGGAACTCCCTTCCTATCAGCACTGTTGGTGTACCCACACCCCAAAGACTGCAGCAGTTCAAGAAGGCAGCTCACCACCACCTCCTCAAGGGCAATTAGGGATGGGCAGCGATGCCCACATCCCCCGAACGAATTAAAAAAGGCCCCATTCCAGTGATTTATTACATAATCTAGGCTAACACTCCATTGCAGTGCTGAGGGAGTGCTGCACCATCAAGAAGTGTCATCTTTTTATGAACCATTAAACTGAGGCTCTTGTCTGCCCTTTCAGATGGAAGTAAAAGATCACATGGCACTATTTTGAAGAAGAGTAGGAGAGTTTTCCTTGGTGTCTTGATCGACATTTATCCCTCAACCAATATCACTTAAAAACAGATTATCTGGTCATTACCACATTGCTGTTTGTGGGAGTTTGCTGTTTGCAAATTGGCTGCTACTTTTCTTATATTAGAACAGTGTCTATACTTGTACTTCATTTGCTTTAAAACATTTTGGGACATTGTAAAAGGCATTATAAATGCAAGTTCCTTCTTTCCTTCAAATTTTCCTCCCCCTTGCTTATGATGGTTAAGCCCTCAGTCTTCATTCTGATGTTCAATTCAGATCCAGTCCTCAGATCTGGAACTGAACAGAATGGGATTCAATCCTGCATCCATTCCCACTCCATGGACACATGGCTTTATGTGTAGCATTGCTATGTCATCCACGCAGAATCACTTTTACTTACTTATATGCCTTTTACGATTTCGACTACCTGATCTACTAATGAAGTTCGATAAGCTCATCAAGGTCAGGCTGTGGTAAATGAACTGAACATATTGTGCAATGGAGCTAACTAAATAATCAGAGGAGGTGAATTTTCGCCATGGTTAATACTTTATGGGAATTACCTCATTTTATTTCTGTTTTCATGGACGAATCTGTGAATCTGCCAGTTGTAGCTCATAAACATCTGAGACATAAATTCTCTTTCAGATACACTGTGCATTTGAGGCAAATCAGACAGAAAATTGTTAGTTTTCTATTTTTTTATTTTGGGAACAAGGCTGAAAGATAGAATACAAACTGTTGCTGATTCTGGAGCCATTTAGATTTTAAAAATATATTTGCTTGCCAGTTTTTCTTTCAGTGTTACTAAGGTACACAGCCCTGGTGCCAAACATAGAGTTGCCAATCCCCCAGGATTGTTCTGGAGTCTCCAGAAATCAATGAATAATCACCTGGACACTGTTGCGAGCAACCCGGGCGAAAAATCATTTTTTATTCATTCTTGGGATATGGGTGTCACTGGCAAGGTTCCCATTTGTTACTTATTGCTTGTTGCCCTGAGAAGATAGTGGTGGAACTGAATGGCTTTAGAGGGCAGTTGCATGTGGGATTGGACTCACATATAGGCCAGACGGCAGGTTTCATTCCCTAAAGGACATGAGAGAACCAGTTGGTTTTTTTTTATGACAATCCAACAGCTTCATGGTCACTTTAACTGATACCAGCATTTTATTTCCAGATTTTTTTTTTTAATTCTCAAACAGCTATGGTGGGATTTAAATTCATGCTCAAATAGTACAGAGCCTCTGGATTATTAGTCCAGAAACATAATGACTGCACAACCATGCCACTCACTCGATAAGCCAGAAATATAAAATCACGGCTGTGAAGCCAGCTGTTTCACCTTTCCTTCATATTTCCTTACTTCACCCGCAGTCTGTTTTCTATAACCCAATCCCTTCTACTCCCTCCCACTGCCCCACCATGCCTCATTGAAGCACATTGGAAAGTTTTTCAGTTAAAAGTGCTATGTAAATTAAAATTGTTGTGACGTATCATTGCATAATGGCTTTGAATTAACAATAAAAAGTGACCTCATCATTCTGATTGAAAGGAAATGCATATTTGAAATCTAGCTAAAGGCCTGCAGTGTACATAATCCCTAGAAAGGGCCCAACTTGAATCATAGAGGTTCTTCAAGTTGTTTCATTGCAACTCCAGACAGTGTAATTAGAAAGGTCTATACAGTACCAAAATGGGATCAATACAGGACAATAGACAACATCCTTGTCCATTCAAGCTGTCCACACAACTCTATCAAATGTCTCTTTCTCTCTCTCCCTCATGGTTGAGCTTGTTGAACAATAGCTCGAGACTTAAAGCAGATTTACGTGCACCGTATTTGCACAGGACAAACTATTCTTTTATTCAGCTGAACTGGGGTGGGGGAGAGGGGGAGGGGAGAGAGAAAGCTGACGCATTACATTGAATGGAGATATTCAGATCATTGAGTCTCCCTATCAGGGTTAGCAGCTTTAATTAAAAGGCTAGGGGGACACCCAATTTTTTTTTTTAATGACCTCCTAAAATTATGAGAATTCAGCTTGGTTAGGAAAGGGATAAAGCAGGAAAGAATTAAGCGTGGAAGCAGAGTTAAAGAAAGGGATCATTGAGATAGAAAACCTTGCACCCCTATACTTCCCTTGAAGTTTATCACTAACACAATTGGGAAACTTGTTAAAAGCAAACCCTCAAATCTGACGTGTTACGGTGCATGATGTTTTATATTTATATATATAGTTGAAACTTATTTCTTTTAAATTTCAGCCACTAGTACCTAAAGAGTGTTGTGGGTTGGTAGAGAAACAGTATACAGGCAACGTTTTGCTGGTTTAATTAGCATGGAATACGGGCCCTTTCATGTGTAATTCAGAACATGAACACCTGGTGTGTGGCACATCAAAGCACAGGAAAAACATAGAACAATACAACAGAGACGAAGGACAACAGAACGAGATAAGACAAAATGTTTACGTCTGACCTCCAGATTTGCTACAAATAAACCTATAGGCTGAATCACCCAATCGTGTGGGGGGTGGGGAGGTGGCAAATAGTGTTTTGCTCCTTAAAGAGGACTTTTTGTTTCCACTTAATTGTTTCAAAAAAACTCAAATTAAAAGAAGCGGTATAAAAAAATAGGTGAAGTGTTACTTTCTCTGTGGTGACAGGAGTTCGCAGCCTTCTTCAAATGCTCACTGCTAATTTGCAGTGGGGAATGTGTCACATATTATAAACCCTCCAATACACAAACATCTCCATTCCCCCCCCCCCCACCCCTTTCACAGAAACCAACACCAGACAACAGCCTCACAAACTGCTCAGCTGCAACTGTTCCAAGTCGAATAATTACAACTTGTCAAAAAGAATTAATTTTCCCATTTCTCATAAAGATGTGTAAAAATTACCATGTTATTATACACTGACACTCTCCGGAGGCGAGTACAGAATTTAATTTTGAATTCTTTCCGCACATTAAATTAAATCCATAAATAAGAGTTTAGGCATTCAGTTGGAAGCATATGTTCGTTAGGAGAACGACATCAGACACACGCTGTAATGGCTGTTGTAATGTTTTAATAGCTCCGTTCTTCTAAGCACCAATAAATTTACATGATCATAACAATCCAAGGCATAAGGGAAGCCCATTACTGTCTGTGCAAAAGCAACAATGTTAACGGGGAGAAAAAGGGAAATGCTTTTAAATAAAACTAGACAAGCGTATGCATCTCAACTACTGCTGTTCGACTGAATCAATGCAAATTCTTAATAGATGCTATCATTTGATCAAAACCAGAAACATTTCTTAGAAAAGGGTGTCCGTCGTATTAAACGTAGGGGCTGAATGATCGAAACCTGTGGGGTGAAAGGGAAATGGACTATTTAGCAGATACTGTTTCATTACAATCAAGCTGATTTGCGTTTTAACAAAATAAAAGTTGTCAAAAAATAACATTTCGCCTGCGTGGCCTTTTTACTTGAAGGGGCTTAGTTTATGTGTGTTCACTTGGGGCATGTCTATAAAAGCTCACCCCAGCTCCCAGTCAGAAAACTTTAAGAAAAAAAATTGGATAAAAAGAACATCTTCTAATTCTATCCAGTTCTTTCTCCTTTCTCTTTCGGAGGCAAAACATTTCTGGTACAAGGAGGTTTACGGAAATATGTTTCTCGGTGATCTTTATTTTATTGGTGAGCTAACGCCAAGTATATATTATGGGGTGTCTAATATACTTGAGGTAGTCAAGGAGTTAAAGCGTGTGTGTAGGTATATATATATATATAGTGTTCACATCCCTGCCTCACACACAGCGTGAGGTGAAACCTGACAAGGAGTGACTGTTCTTACCAGATGTCCAGTCTATCAGGGGGATCGTACAGCTCACTGCAACAGCGGCCTATCATTTCAACCTTTGTTGCTGCGGCTGCAGTCTCTTATTGTGTTAGCGAGTTAACAACAGAAACAAGGAGATACACACACAAAAAAATGCACAATAAGTTCCCCCCTGTCCCTAATCTAAAGTTAGTCGAACGCTGCTTTTAAAAAGTAACCTATCCTCTACTGGTACATCAATTATGTTACCTACTGCTATGATGTGCGGGTATTAGTCCCAGTGATAGTATATTACAGTGTCACCCAGTAAAAGCATCTGTCTAAGGTCACAAGTATAAATCACGGTGGAAGTCACATTTAAACAGTAGTTATGTGCACACAGTTGTCACACGGTTAAGCTTACCTGGCGGGGATAAAATGACTACATACGCAGAGGAGATTTACTCGAATGATGCCAGGGATGAGGGATTACAGTTATATGGAGAGACTCGACAAACTGTGATTATTCTCCTTAGAGCAGAGAAGGTTAAGAGGAGATTCAATAGAGGTGTTCAAAATTATGAGGGGTTTCGATAGAGTAGGTAAGGAAAAAATGTTTCCAGCGGCAGAAGGGTAGGTAACCAAAGGACACCGATTTAAAATGATTGACAAAAAAGCAAGGAGGGACAAAGAACAAACAAAGAACAAAGAAAATTACAGCACAGGAACAGGCCCTTCGGCCCTCCAAGCCTACGCCGATCCAAATCCTCTATCTAAACCTGTCGCCTATTTTCTAAGGGTCTGTATCTCTTTACTTCCTGCCCATTCATGTATCTGTCTAGATACATCTTAAAAGATGCTATCGTGCCCGCGTCTACCACCTCCGCTGGTAATGCGTTCCAGGCACCCACCACCCTCTGCGTAAAGAACTTTCCACGCATATCCCCCCTAAACTTTTCCCCTTTCACTTTGAACTCGTGTCCCCTTGTAATTGAATCCCCCACTCTGGGAAAAAGCTTCTTGCTATCCACCCTGTCTATACCTCTCATGATTTTGTACACCTCAATCAGGTCCCCCCTCAACCTCCGTCTTTCTAATGAAAATAATCCTAATCTACTCAACCTCTCTTCATAGCTAGTGCCCTCCATACCAGGCAACATCCTGGTGAACCTCCTCTGCACCCTCTCCAAAGCATCCACATCCTTTTGGTAATGTGGCGACCAGAACTGCACGCAGTATTCCAAATGAGGTGAGGACAATTTTTTTTTTTACTCAGCCACTTGTTATGGTTTGGAATGTACTGCCTGAAAGGATGGTGGAAGGAGATTCAAAAGCAACTTTCAAAAGGGAATTGGAATTTTACTTAAAAGGAAAAAAGTGCAGGACTATGGGGGAGGGGGGGGGGGGTTGCGGGGAGGGAATGTGGAATGGAACTGATCAGATAGCTCTTTCAGAGAGGCAGAACAGTCACAATGGGCTGAATGACCTCCTTCTGTGCTGTATGATTCTATGTTTCTTAGGCAAATTGGAGCACTTTGAGTGAATTTGATGCCCCATTTAACATGCATCTGTGGTTGGTGTGTGCCATTGGGATTAACTTGCATCTAGTTGGATGAGACCAGTTTTATTTCACTCCAGAATAGGTGAAGTGAAATGCCTTGTGGTGTGAACTCATCTAGTCTGGGTGTGAACCCACACTGGTACTTATAGTGCTTTTATTTCAATAGTGTTGGGACTAAACCATTCCACACTGCCTCATTCTCTTTCAAGGTGAGGAAGCTGCAAATATTAATTGCCATACCATTATACAGCCCTCAACCAGCAACTGGACTATCAATACATGGACTTGGAAGATGCTCCTTATCCCAGACTCCTGGAATATAGACATGAGACCATGGTTATGGGGGAATGGGGCTGGGGGGGGGGGGGGGGGGGTGATAGCACAGAGTTGGTGGTGGTGGTGGCTTGTTTTAGACAAGACACATTGGCTGACCATTCAGAATGCTTCAGTCTTAAAGAAGTCCCCACAATGTAATGATTTGTACAGGGGTTGATGCCAAAGCTCAGAAATTATAACAATCAGGAAAGATTGAACAGGCTGAGGCTCTTTTCTCTAGAAAAGAGAAGGCTGAGGGGTGACCTAATAGAGGTCTTTGGGATTATAATATGGTTTGATAGGGAAAAGATAGAGAAATGTTTTCACTTATGGGGAGACAAAAACTAGTAGTCGTAAGTATAAGATAATGACTAACAAATCAGATCGGGAATTCAGGAGAAACATTTTTACCCAGAGACTGGTTAGAATGTGGAACTTGCTACCAAATGGGGTAATTGAGGTGACTAGCACAAATGCATTTAAAGGGAAGATGGATAAACAAATGTTGATAGGGTTAGATGAAGAGAAGCTTGTGTGGAGTATAAACACTGGCATGGATCAATTGGGAGGAAGAGTCTGTTTCTGTGCTGTAAATTCTATGTTAATTCCACACTGCTCTATGCTAGGGGGCGCTTTGGGTATAATTACCTGTCAGAAGGAGGTCTCCAATGACAATGGTACAAGGTTAGGCCAAGCAACACAGTCAAATTCAATTCACAGAAACGAGACATTAAAAGAAAAGCTAATGGGTTGGCTGAGGATTTCAGAATAATAGCATTAATGACATCAATACAAAATTATTTCAGCACAATACCCAGTGAGTGACTGGGTGTATTGTTTAGGTTTTCTAGTGCACTGGATGGCCATATTAATAATAAATTGACATCGTTTACACATTGAACTAAAGGATAAAAAGTTACCGAACTACTTCCTGCTATTTTCCCTTTTCCTTTTGCATTAGTGGGCCTTACTTCTGTTTGCTTCCATTTCAAGATGAATTCATGCCAATTTCCACACCTAAGAAATTGACCTCATCCTTCTAACTCCCTACTGGCATATATTAACAGGAAGAGTTAACCATGCCTTATTTAGAGTGCATTCATTGTCAGTTTCGGATAAATACATTGACCCTCTAAAGAAAAAACTTGCAATTCTACAGTTCCTTTCATGACCTCAGGACCTCCCAACAAGCTTTACAGCCAATGAAGAACTTTTGAAGCATAGTCATAGAATCATAGAATGGTTACAGCACAGAAGGAGGCCATTCAGCCCTTTGCATCTGTGTTGGCTGCATGCAAGGAAAACTCACCTTGTCCCACTCTGCTGCTCTTTCCCCGTGGCACGACAATTTTTTTTCTCTTCAGGTGATTATCCAGTTCTCTATTGAAAGCCACAATTGAATCTACCTCCACCACACTCTCAGGCAGTGCATTCCAGACTTAATCACTCATGACCTGAAAAGGTTTTTGTCTCATGTTGCCTTTGGTTCTTTTGCCAATCATCTTAAATCGGTGTCCTTTGGTTTTCAACCCTTTCACCAATGGGAACAGTTTCTCTCTTATCTACTCTGTCCAGACCCCTCATGATTTTGATCTCTATCAAATCTGCTCTCAACCTTCTCTTCTCTAAGGAGAACAGCCCCAGCTTCTCCAATCTATCGAGGTAACTGAAGTTCCTCATCCCTGGAACTATTTTTGTAAATCTTTTCTGCACCCTCTCTAATGCCTTCACATCCTTCCTAAAATGTGGTGCCCAGAATTGGATACAATACTCCAGTTGAGGCCAAATCAGTGTTTAATAAAGGTTCACCATAACATCCTTACTTTTGTACTCTACGCCTATATGTGTAAAGCCCAGGATCCCGTACGTCTTATTAACCATTTCCTCAACCTGCCCTGCGGCCTTTAATGATTTGTGCACATATACCCCCAGGTCTCTCTGCCCCTGCACCCCTTTTAGTCACGGTTGTAATGCACTGTAATGTTGTAATCTAGCAACTAATGCTGGCAGAAGTGACTGAATGGGTGATATTTGACTTGACTGTTTATATTATTTGTGTTAGACAAAGAATGGTGTGGGAGGGAGAGGAGGAGTTACTTTTCAAACCAACTCCATCCCTGATCTTCCTGTCCTTCATAGTGACACATCAATGCTTGTCCCACTCCCTGCTAAGAGACCAGCCTGTAGTTTCTTCAGACCTGTGCTACTTGGTGAATAAACTAGCAAGGACTATAGCCATAGCTTATGTGGGCTGAGGTGCCCAATGATTCCCCCACCTCCCTCAACACACACAAACACACACACACAACAATCCCTGATGCACAGCTACCTCAAGACATCTATCGCACATATGGTTGGTCACTAGGAATATCAACCCTCTGCCAAAGGGGGAAAGATGTGCAGTAATATGTGTGCACTTATAGGTATAAAGCCATGCTGCTGTACAGCTGTGATTCCATATGGTTCATTAGGGAGATTATAAACGGAGCTCAGAATGATTATTAGTTTTGCGCTGGTCCTGATGTTTGGTTCATTTTTGATGCATTTCGCAGAGTCGTAAATCGAGTCCCGCAGCAGTGTGTTGGGGGCACTTTTATATTCGCGAACAGGTAAAAGGGGATCCCAGTTCCCTGCTCAGGCTCAGTAACCCCTTCCGAACCATGACTTTTGATTGGCAGATGCGGTAAGTTATTCCGGCCTGCGTGCGAGGAGTCAGCGCAGCGAGCGCATGTTACAAGCATTCATGATGCGGGCAAATGCATGATATCGATTGCCTGATCAGCACACGAGCATTATAGGTCATTTTTTGTTTGTTTGTGGCCAGAACTTCGATTGGATATAAACCCAAGGCTTGACAGGAACAATTTGCACACTGTCTACAAATGAAGTGCTACCAAATGCAGTAAGAAATGCATATACACTATATAGGATTGCAGATATAATTACATCAACCAACAGAAACTGCATGTTGCATAGAATTTAATTCTTCGAAAACTCATTACATTCATGCGTTTTGATGCCAGTCTCATTCCCCAACTGGAATTAAATTACTTTACTGTACAATTTCGGGATTCATACTTGACTCCCTACGAATACAGACAGACATACATACAAAGGAATTCAATGTCTCCCTCAGGCCTTGGTGATCCCATTTGTGCTGTTTTAAAAAAATCAATATAACCTTTAGCACTCGCGCGATTATCCATTTAAGTTTGCTGGATCAATATAAAGGTAAACGAACAGCAAGAGGCCAAGTAAGTTTAAAGTTCAGTCACAAAAATCTTTTTGCTTTCAATTCCTCTGGCCTCCTCCCCACCCCCTCCCTGTCACTGGCCGGACCTCGCAAGCTATAAATCCCGACAGACTAGCAAAACTGACAGCCTAATAACTTGAAGAGGTATCTACAAACAAGATGGTTTCAACCACGTCCACTGACCCTGAACAAATCGGGTCCTGTTTCCTTTACAAGCAGGCCCTTCTCGTTCAATCATTTAACCATTCAGATTGAAGGTGACACCGACCTCCTCAGATTGACCCAGACATAAGGCCGGGCTGCCTGGTCCCACCATCTCACTGTCAGGGCTGCACGGGCAGGCAGGCACAGCAGAAACTTTACGTTGTGTTGTCTGTGTGTGTTTGCCCTGCTCATTTCGTGAGTGGGTTCAGCAGTATTTTTGACAGTTGACCCTCGGTGATGTACAGGGTAAATCCAATTACTTAAGAGAGAGAAATACCTTTAAGTACGAACTTGCATTTATATAGCGTCCTTCCCAATCTCGGAAGGTCCCAAAGACAATTTGTGCACAGCAAGGTCCCACAAACAGCAACGTGACGATAACGAGATCATCTGTCTTAGTGATGCTGGCTGAGAGATGAATCTTAGCCAGGACACGAGAGAGAACCCCTCTGTTCTTCAAAACGACTGCATCACCTACAGTGCAGCACTCCCCCAGTAATGTGCTGCAGTGACAACCTGCATTTGGTGCTTCGGGGGATGGGAACCCGCAAGCTTCTGACCCAGGGCTGAGAGTGTTACCGCTCGGGCCAGGTAGGAGAGTGGAAACACCAGGCTTGTAATGGTGGCCTGTTGTCCAGCTAAGTCAACATTCAGCAGGCATTGTGCATTATTTCCCTTATCGTTCAACCGTTTATTAGCAGACCTGAGTGCAATTTATCCATCAGTCTGCCCCACAAAAGTGACTGACACCAGTTTGAAAAAATAGACAGCAAATTGCGATATTGACCGAAAGAAGTCGAGATCACCGCCTCAGATCACTCGTTAATAGCATTCCCCAGCACAGTAGGGATGAAAACAGCAGCAATATATAAAACAAAACGGAGACAACGTTGGATGACGTTGGGGGGGGGGGTGTGGGGGTGTGGGTGGGGAATTCTAACTTGCCTCATTTTCACTCCAGTCCTGTGGACTTGGTAGCTGAGCGCAACTAACAACTGAAACTTATTTTCATTCCCTCTTATGTGTATGTCAGACTCCAAGTCCCAAACATTAAGGCTTCCGATGAAGGCAGTGTCCAAATGATGTGGTTTAGTTGTCAGGTATAACCCCACATTAAACCAGCATCCCATTTGTACTTGGATGCAGCACGCTTTCACGGCCGAATAACCTCCACTTTTTTTTAACCCTTTGTTGAGCGTGCTGGGAGCATTTCTACATCAGATTGCTGTTTCCTTCAGTTGTTTCAAAGACGATTTAAAGGACATTGTGCAACCTGATTCGCCCACTTACATCTCACTCAATTGAATGTTCAATATTGGAGATTGTGCAAAAAAGATCATTGACTATAAGGGGACGCGTGGAATAAAATAAAGGAGCGAGTGCTTTTCAGCATTCAAAGGGTTAAAATCAGTGTTACAGGAAGATGTGCATTGATTTAGAGGTGGGCAGAGGAAGAAAATGCAGAAGCGTTAAAGAGATTGACAACACCTCACCGAGGAGTTTTGAAACGAACTTGGTCTCTGGGTAAATATTCTGCCGTCATTTTCTCCTGACATGGAAAGCACACTCGGCTTTTCATCGATATTTTGGGACAAATGCAAAAATAATATTCTAGAAAAACTAAAATGCAATGGGCGGATTTGGGAGAACATCAAATCGTTTAGTTGGAAATCTCTCAAAATTGTACCGCAATATATCAGACGAGCGGGAGACAAACGGAACAACCAAGTGAAATTTTAAGCCTTGCTCCGATTTAATTCACAGCTGTAATTCTCAAAGACACTGGATTGTTTTGCTTTCATTTTCGTTTTGTGAAATATCACGCGGATATATTTAATCGGCTCCAATAACAGCACATGTGGGCTGATGTTGACTGGGGTAAGGGGGCGTTTACTTGTTTCTAAATAATTGCCTTCTTTATTTCAGAGCCGAATCATTGCTTAATTCAGTCGCTGCAAAAAAAATCACCTTCACACCGAGAGGTGAGAGGAAGATGAGACCCAAATGTGAATTTAAGAATACACAGACTGGCACTGTTTGAATTCCAGCCTGCATATGAACTCTTGCAGCAAGCAACAGGGCAAAGAACTAAATCCGTCTTTCTAATGAGACAGTGAACATTGGACTGCTCATTCACCTTCTCAGGTGCACATAAAAGATTCTATGGCACTATTTCCAAGAAGAGCAGGGGAGTTCTCACCCGTGCCCTGGCCCATATCTATCCCTCAACCAACATCACAAAAATAGATCATCTGGTTATTATCTCATTGCTGTTTGTGGGAGCTTGCTGTGCGCAAATTGCCTGCTACCTTTCCTACATTACAGTAGTGACTACACTTCAACCAAATACTTCATTGGCTGCAAAGTGCTTTGGTCATGAAAAGCACTATATAAATGCAAGTTCTTTCTTTTAAGGTAAAGGAAGTTAAGATACAGACTGCCATGATCTAATCGAATGGCAGAACAAGTGTGAAGGGCTGAATGACCCACTTCTGTCTTTCTGTTCTTAAAATGAACAGCAATGTTACCGGGACATCTGTGCTGAAAGAAAAACCCACCCTCTGCCTCTGAGCATTTATCAATTGGAATGGCCTTGAATTATTATCCTAGGCCTCCTGTATGCTTTCAGACCAGTGCAAGTAAATGGGGGATCTGTTAATTAACTACAGCAATAATCTCACTGTGGGGATCAAACAGTGGATGTGTCCAGAAACTCCTGTTGAGAAGATGGAATACAGGGAAAACTTTAAAGACTTCCTGTCATTAGCTGAAACCTTGGCCTGCTCCTTGTCCAGACCCCCTCTGATAAACAGAACAATGAAAGACAATGATGGGCAGAAATGAAATCGCACTAAACGGCACAAAAGAATGAGCTATTTACCAGTAAAATGATCTGCTTTCCACCATGGATCACTTCAACTTTTAATTAATTTATGACTGACTGAGACTCACAGATACCATATGTGCGGAGTGGTGAGTTTTCACAGTGCTTTTAAAACCAGCTCATGTTCTTTATCTGCCTTAATCCAGAACTGTGCAAGAGAAATAAATTAAGCTGTACTCTACCAAGTTCACCTTAAAGGGAGATTCATCTAGATCTGCATTGCTTATATTCAGCCTAGAATGGATAAGATTCATTTAACCAAATGTGGGAAACAACACTTACAATGAGAAAGAAAGAACTTGCATTTATATAGCACCTTTCATGACCACAGGTCATCACAAAGCACTTTAACAGCCTAAGAAGTTGTTACTGGTGCACAACAAGATCCCATAGCAATGAGATAATGAGATAATGACCAGATAATCTGACTTTTTTAGGTGCCAGTTGAGAGATAAATATTGGCCAGGTAACGGGGAGAACCTCCCTGCTCTTCTTTCAAATACTGACCACCTGAGAGGGAAGCCAAAGCCTTGGTTTAACATTGCATCCAAAAGACAACACCTCCGACAGTGCAGCAGTCCCTCAGTACTGCACTGGAATGTCAGTCTAGATTATTTGCTCAAGTCCCTGGAGTGGGACTTGAACCCACAACTAGGAAGCCAGTTGCTCTGCACATTTCATCCCATCAGCTACTATATTGCTGCCTATGCAAGATACATTTCCTTACTCAGTACTGAAGGATTATGTCCATTACAAGTTCTGTGAGGGAGAACTCCTCTTTGCTGACAATGCTGCATTAACATTCCACACAGAAGAGTGTCTGCAGAGACTCATTGACAGGATTGCGACTGCCTGCAATGAATCTGGCCTAACCATCAGCCTCAAGAAAACGAACATCATGGGACAGGACGTCAGAAATGCTCCATCCACCAATATCGGTGACCACGCTCTGGAATGGTTCAAGAGTTCCCCTACCTAGGCTCAACTATCACCAGCAACCTGTCTCTCGATGCAGAACTCAACAAGCACATGGGAAAGGCGTCTGCTGCTATGTCCAAACTGGCCAAGAGAGTGTGGGGAAATGGCGCACTGACACGGAACACAAAAGTCCGAGTGTATCAAGCCTGTGTCTTCAGTACCTTGCTCTACGGCAGCGAGACCTGGACAACATATGTCAGCCAAGAGCGACGTCTCAATTCATTCCATCTTCACTGCCTCCGGAGAATCCTTGGCATCAGGTGGCAGGACCATATCTCCAACACAGAAGTCCTCAAGGCGGCCAACACCCCCAGCATATGCACCCTACTGAGCCAGCGGCACTTGAGATGGATTGGCCATGTGAGCCGCATGGAAGATGGCAGGATCCCCAAGGACACATTGTACAGCGAGCTCGTCACTGGTATCAGACCCACCGGCCGTCCATGTCTCCACTTTAAAGACGTCTGCAAATGCGACATGAAGTCCTGTGACATTGACCACAAGTCGTGGGAGTCAGTTGCCAGTGATCGCCAGAGCTGACGGACAGCCATAAAGGCGGGGCTAAAGAGTGAGAGTCGAAGAGACTTAGCTGTTGGCTGAAAAAAGACAGAAGCGCAAGGAGAGAGCCAACTGTGTAACAGCCCCGACAACCAATTTTATCTGCAGCACCTGTGGAAGAGTCTGTCACTCTAGTATTGGCCTTTATAGCCACTCTGGGCGCTGCTTCACAAACCACTGACCACCTCTAGGCGCTTACCCATTGTCTCTCGAGACAAGGAGGCCAATGAAGAAGAAGAGGGAGAATAGTTGTCACAGTGAATGTGCCATAGGAACCATATTTACATAATAAGCAGATACTAAGAAAATGTACTTTATTTCCGTTGTTAAGACCTGCTTCCAGGTGTCTCACCTGCAATCAACTATTTGAGGTTTTAAAGTTCACAATTAAGCTTGATTAGTTAGCAGAATTTGTATTTTGAGCATTTTTCCTTTTGCTTAGATATTTGACTTTAGAAACAGAAAGCTAGTTTTGTCACTCACAAGGATGTCAATCACACAATATTGCTTCCTGATTCTCTGCAACAGATCGATGGCTATAACTTAGATGAATGGGTATCATTTTCCTTATTGTCACACACAGAAATGGTCTACTGGGTCTGCACATTAAACCCAAACCCCTTCCTTCTCAGTTCCTCTCCTTCCCCACCCTCATCCCAGTTTGGACAAATGCGGCAAAGCACAAAACATGACTAATGAGGAGCTTACACAAACCACGTTATTCCCTGGAATATAGAAGGTTAAGGGGTTATTTAATAAAAGTTGTTAAGATGTAAGGGGAACTGAACGGGTAGATAGAGAGAAACCATTTCTGCTGGTTGCAGAGTCTAGGATTAGGGCCCAAAGTCTAAAAAGTAGAACTGGGCCTTTCAGGAGTGTAACTAGAAAACAGTTGTTCATACAAAGGGTTTGAAGAAATTTGGGACTTTCTTACACAAATATCATTTCACTGTGGGTCAGTTGTTAATTTTAAATCTGAGATTGATAGATTTTTGTTAGCCAAAGCTATCAAGGGATATGAGGCAAATGTGTATATCTGTCATAGATCAGCCACTCATTAAGTGGTGGGACAGGCTTGATGGGGCCTCCTCCTGTTTCCATGTTCCTATAACCCAGACGTGATGCTGTCTGCAGTGAGGGTTGAGCACTGAAAACTATTGTCCCTATTTCATTCATTTATTATGTTTCTATTCAATTTTGAAGTGTTTCATACTCCTTTGCAATATTGTTCCCTCTTAGGCAGTACAAGAGGTATTCTCTTTTTCTTTCAGTGTGGTCGACAGAATCAGGATGTATAAATCAGGGTCCTAATCTAATCCCTGGGATTGTATCTGTAGAAAGCTGTCCTGCCAGCAGCACAGAGGGAAAAGAGATCCAACATCATAAGAAGAAAGATAATGTTTATTTTCTGCTGTTGTGGGCCCAATCTGCTTTAAACAAGCAATGAACATTTTTTCAAATTTATTCTCAGGGGGTGGAAATTGCTGGCAAGGTTGGCATTTATTGCCCATCTTTAGTTGCAATACCACTGAGTGGATTGCTAGGCTACTTCAGAAGACAGCTAAGAGTTAACAACATGTTGTGGAACTAGAGTCACATATAGGCTAGAGTGGGTAAGGTTGACAGACTTCCTTCCCTAAAGGGTATTATTGAACCAGGTGGTGATTTTATGGCAATCCAACAGCTTCATGGTCACTTTATTGGCAGCAGCTTTTTGTTTCCACATTTTTGAAATGATCAAACTGTCATGGTGGGATTTGAACTCATGCTCTAACTGGTTTATTAGCCCAGCAACAGAACCACGACGCTACCCCTTATGCGCCTGTTTATTTGTATGCACTGATTGACATTACTTCTGTCGGGACAGGAAATGAATGAGCAACTGAACCAGAAACCATGGTGGCACTTCCAATGAATCATACAGTCAGGCAGGACATGGATTAGAGGTTATGATGCCCCACATGGTGAGTTTACAATTTGGGATGAGCCATTCTGGGATAGGGATGATAGGAGGCATGGGGGCGGTGGTGGTGGGGGAGGTAGAAGCTTCCTCATTGAGGGAGGGAAATATCAGCAGGACGAGTAAAGTTAAATGCTTCTGCCTCTTGGCAGATTACTGACAACAAAGGTGACCGTAAGTCACCTACCCACAGCCCAGGGGCAGAGGCCTGACTCAAAGACTCAAAGTAGAAACTTAAAAAGCGAGAAAAACATTGCAGGATGCTGGGAGCTGGAAAATCAATCTCAGTTATTTAACCAATCTATATAACTATGGGTATGGGAGAACGGCATTTACCCCTACAATTCCTTACCACATTTCTGCCCTGCATGGAATTAACCCACTTAATTAATTTATTGAATCATACAGTCTTACAGCACTGAAAAAGACCATTCGGCCCATCATGCCTGTGCCAGCTTTGTGAAATTCCCACATCTCCTGCTTTTTCCCCCATAGCCCTACAATGTTTTCCTTTTCAAGTATATATCCAATTCCCTTTTGGAAATTACTATTGAATCTGCTTCCACCACCCTTTCAGGTAGTGCATTCCAGATCATAACAACTCATTGTGTAAAATAATTCTCCTAATCTCTCTTCCCAGCTCTTTTGCTGGGGTGTGGTTGAGGGCGGGTGGGGTGGGTGTAGTGGGCTGGAGTATGATTGTTTTCTTAATTCATTCTCAGGATATAGGCATCACTGGCAAAGCTGCAATTTATTGCCCCTCCCTGTGATACAACTGAGTGGCTTGCTAGGAAACGTTAAGGACAGTTAAGTGTCAACCATGTTGGTATGGGACCGGAGTCACATCTAGGCTGGATGGGGTTTCCCTGCCATTAGCAAACCAGTTGATATTTTACAACAATTTGACAGCTTTATGGTCACTTTTATAGATACCACCCTTTTCATTTCTAAACTTGTTTTAAAAACTGAATTCCAATTCTCAAACTACCACGGTGAGAATTGAACTCATGCTCCGATCAGAAGCTGAGTCAATAGGGATGCAACGACTGGCTTTAGGGTCGGAAATTCTGCCAGGATTTCTCCGATCTGGCAACCAGCATTGGAAGTGTGATATGTAAACATTGGACCAGGACAAAATCAAACTCAGCTGCAATGTCCCAGTGGTTGGATTACCCACTGATGAACACCAATCAAGCCTTTAGATGAATGATGAGCACTTGAGTTGAAGTGCTGGAAATGCCTACGGAACTGAACTTTAGCAAGCAGTCAATGCCTTAAGGAGAAGGAGGAGTGGAGGAAACTGAGGATTAAATAAGGACTTTAGCTCCCAAATGAGAATGCAAGCAAACTGGAGAACAATTGACGGTACAGGAGCTGTCTGGAATCAATCACTGCCATCAGCACATGTATAGTTTTATTCATAAAGCATGTTATCACATCTTTCTGTGCTTGCTGACCCACATTGGCTTCTGGTCTGGCAATGGCTCAATTTTAAAATTCTCATCCTTATTTTCAAATCTCTCCATGAGCTCTCCCTTCCCTAACTCTGTAATTCTTCCAGCCCTACAACCTTCAAACATCTCTGCATTCTTCCGATTCTAGTCTCTTTTGCACCCCAATTTTTATTGCCCTGCAACTAATGACTGTGCCTTCAACTGCTGAGGTGCTAAGCTCTGGAATTGCCTTTGTAAACATCTCTCCCTCTCTCTCCTCCTTTAAGACACTTCTTAAAACCTAACTTTCCATCCAGGCTTTTGGTCTTCTGTCCTAATACCTCCTTATATGGCTTGGTGTAAAGTTTTTGTCTGATAATCACTCCTGTAAAGCGCTTTGGGTTACTTTGCTATGTTAAAGGCGTTGTATAAATGCAACTTCTTGTTGTAAAAAGAACACATGTGTTCCCCCACACCACCCACCCCTACCCATTCCAAAATAATAATTTCAATCAATGTCACCCCTATCTCGTAGGTTTATCACTGACAGTCTGGACAAGAGCATGGTCAGATGTCATTTCATTTGTTGCAAGTGATTTGAATTAATCAGGTTTTTTTTATTTATCTCGTACAGGAGAAACAACAGCTGTGTTGCTGAGGTAAATGATAAATCATATGTTTAATATCAATTGAGAGTGCAAGGCTGAAACCTTACTCATTCTTTATGTATCAACTCTTACGACCATGACAAGATGAACCAAAAACTCAAAAGATCTGAACAAGCGAAGCGTGAGGTGACATTTCTACCCCAAAGCTTTGAGTCGATGATATCACACACTATTGTGCAGAAAAAGGACATGTGCTTTCTATTTCTTTTCTCATGTTTCTGTGCTGATAGTACAAAAATAAGAAGTAAAAGTACAAACGAATGGAAATCTGCACCAGGAAGCCTGTTGTCACCATATCATATGGCAACACAGACTGTCACAATACAATGTGCGGCAGCTGTTCCTTCCTATAATTGCTGCAGATCTATGGTCTACCTGATGAGGTTCTATTCAGCAAAGAAGCCTTTGTCATTGGATTATTCGCTAATGAGGCCAAATTTATATATAGGGCAAGGATTTTGGTCGTCCTAATGTGGACACTGGTGGTGTTTCTTGTGTAAAGCAACATTTTTGTTCAGCTCTGTCTAATGAATTTTAACTTCTGACTTACATGATCACCAAGCTTACTTTTCAATGACGATCATCACTGATTTACAGGAGCACCACAATAGCCACATACAGTGTCAGGAGTATTTTTTAAAGTCGGTTTCCTGCAGTGCAATATTGAAGGATTGTTGCACTGTCGGAGGTGCCGTCTGTCGTATTAGACCTCAAACCAAAGGCCGGTCTGCCCTCTCAAGTGGGTGTAAAAGATCCCATGACACTATTTTGAAGAAGAGCAGGGGAGTTCTCCCTGGTGTCCTGATTTTCTTTCCAGCAATATCACTAAAAACAGATTATCTGGTCATTATCACATTGCTGTTTGTACAACATTGCTGGGCACAAATTGGATACTATATTTCCTACATTATAAGAGTGATTACACTTCAAAAGTGCTTCATTTGCTGTAAAGCACTTCAGGATGTCCAGAGGTCACGAAAGGTGCTACAGAAATGCAAGTCTTTCTTTTTTAATCAGAGTCACATGATGCTCTGTAAAACAATTCAAAGATTGTCATTGTGACAATCTGGATTTGTATTGATTTGCTGCAACAGAACTAAATAGAGCCGGATTAAAATATGTTTCAGTTGTTTGCAACTAAATACCAGTGGAACCATTGTGATAAAGACAATGCTGTTCACTGATGCTGCAAAAAGAAACAAAACTCTGTGAATAAAGTGGAGCCCAATTGAGATGTCGGGGTAATTTTAATCTTACCTGCCAAATCAGGTTGGCCACCAGTAATACACCACATCAATGGAGAGTAGCATGTGGCGAGCTGTAAAATGGGCTATCTCTTCAGTTTCCCATTGAGTGGGTTAGGTTAAAATTGCACGTCATATCTGTTAAAAGCAGATCCTTGCTGTCTAATGAATTAGGGAGGGTGAGGGTAAACTTGCGATCTGCTGAGATAGAGTAGGAATGAGTCTGATCTGTGGGTTTGTAGGAAGAGATGAGTATGGCCTCTGCTAATCTAGTGAGAAGGGACGCTGGTCTTTGTTAGTCCAATGGGAGTCAGGATGAACTTGTTCCAATGAGAGAGGGGAGGCTGATCACTGGTGGTCTCATGGGGGATACGAAGTGTAATCTCTCAAAGTCTGGAGGGGAGGAATGAGTTTCGGCTACAGTTTGATGCTCTGTGGTCCTACTGAAGTTGAACATCGCTTGACACAAACACTCATCCCAAGATGAAGTTTCTTTTAACGCATAATTGTAGACATCTGCCATATAAAAAAAAGGCATTTATACAGTGCTTTTCATGACTTCACGCTGTCACAAACCATTTTACAGCTAATGAAGTATTTTGAACTGTAGTCACTGTTGTAATGTAGGGAATATGGCAGCCAATATGTGCACAGCAAGCTCCCACAAACAGCAATGAGATAATGACCAGATGATCTGTTTTAATGATGTTAGTTGAGGCATAAATATTGGCCAGGGCTCCCCTGGTGTTCTTCAAAATAGTCCCATGAGATCTTTTATGCAACCTGATGAAGCAAACAGAGCCTTGGTTTAACACCTCGCCTGAAAGGCAGCACCTCTGACAATGCGGCACTCCCTCAGAACTGCACTGGAGTGTCTGGAGTGGAACCAGAGCTCCTCATCCCATGCAGGAACGCTGTATTAATCAAGTCACTGAGGATGATGTGTAAATGTGATTGAGAATGAAAGTCAAGCCTTTTAGCTTTTCAATCAGTTCCACAAACAAGAAAAACAATTGTTGGTCCTTATTTCTCCAATGTTTCAGGCTGAATTTGTAGCGATTTAAATTAGATGAAAATGGCACCTCCACATGTTTTACTCTCATGAAAAATGTTTGCATCTTACGAGGTGTGTTTAATACTGTTTTCTTGTCATGAGCCGAACCAACACAGGAATGGAATCGAGCAATGTTCATAAACAAGCAGATCCAAATCAGGACAAGGGATCAGCCATTTAGGACTGAGATGAGGAAATATTTCTTCACTAATAGGTTTGTGAATCTTTTGAATTCTCTAGCCCAGAGGGATGTGGATGTTCAGTCGTTGAGTATATTCAAGGCTGAGGTCAATAGATTTTTGGGGACTAAGGGAATTAAGGAATATAGGGACAGGGCAGGAAACTCCAGTTGATATAAAAGTTCAACTATGATCGTATTGAAAGATGGAGCAGGCTCGAGCCCCATATGGCATATTCCTGCTCCTATTTCTTATGTTATTAAATTTGGCCACAGGAGCACAATATGGGCCCATGGTTTTTCCAATGGTTACAATTACTGTGAGAGGCAGAAAATTTCCCTCACAGTGTCTGTGCTGAGTTGGCTAATCTCGGGGGTGGGGGAGGAGCAGTAGTTGGGTTGCCACTAGTCACTTCAGCACCTTTACTTAAAGGAAGGGAGAAATTGGCCAAGGTTGACCGCTATACATTAAGCCCTACTGTAAGGAAAATATGTAAGTGTAGGAAAAAGGTACTGCCACTAATTCTGGTTTAAACCACCTCTCACCTCAGAGAATCTCTCTCAAACATGCCTATGGTTTACAAACCCAAAGATCTTGTGGTGAAATGGAGGACAGAGCCCAATTAAAGCGCTAGGCCATTGCTGAATGCTTTAATTGACTCGACGTGCCACAATAGAACCAACATATTCATACATTGTAGCTCTTGCACATACGTGGCATGTGGCCCCCTTTAAGAACCCATGCCGCACTGCTTTTGAAATTCAAACAATGGCCTTAGAATGCAAGACTATAACAGGAATTAATGCCTGTTTAAGAACCAATCACAATGGCTAGTTTGAGTAATCTGTCTACTGCCTACACACTAGAATGGCCACACATGCACCCTGGTGCAACTTTGAATTCAACTGCATGTTAGAGAACAAATTTATATTCAAAGTTTATATTCAAAGTGGCTGAAGCCACTTCACTATAGATTTTTGTGGTGCAGCAGAATGCACAAAACTTGATTACCCATCATTCGTTCTTGAGGCAACGCATTCACACTCTTCAAAATCAGCAGTTTCAAAGAAATAAAATCAGAGTGGATTTGCACATGCAGAGAATGGAAAGGCAGGCGGGACATTATCTATTACAGGTTGCAAGCTGGTCCTTTAGTGAACCTGCAACTGAAACCTGATATTCAAGTAAGATATGAATGTAAAAACATCTTTTTATACAGTTCCTTGTCCTGTGACTACCTGAAAAACAGCCTTTTATTCACCACTCTCCTGCTGTAAAGGTTTGGTGTGACTAATGGAAATCTCCCTTTGCTGGCTACTTGTATTGTACACCTAGCGAGCAGCTGTGCTGGGGATCTCAGAGCTTGCAGAACAAGAAAGATGCAGTTAAAACATCCATCAAATCCAATTTCCTCCGAGTGTCTCCAAATTCATCCTTAATTTGGACATTATCTAATTTTTTTAATGCCCTTAAACACTTAGCTCTTTTCTACAAGGTACTATTCTTGCTTAACCAACTAAAGATAGACAGATCTGCTGCATTTTTGACATAACAATGCAAGTGACCTTTGACAAACCTGTTTGTCATGGTTTATTTTGTCCAATTATGAAAATAAATAGAATCGTTTTAACCAAGCTCTGTATGGTGTCCTTGGAAACTAAATGCCCCCCAGAAGCTCCTGTACAATTGGGAGAAAGGGCACATACAAAGGCATCAAAAACTGCATTCCAACTCCAAATTTAGTTAATATAATGACACACATGCTCAGATGAAACCCATCAGGTTCAGCGTATGTCGTCAAGAAGCACCTTCTTGAGTACAGACATATCAGACACAAAGAGGTAAATTTGACTTTGGGTGATAATGTGAGTTGGCAACCCGTTTTACATCTCCCCTGATCTAACAGGCTGGCAATTCACTATCACCCCTTTTATACTCTCAAGATCTACCCCCAATGGACTGTGTGTTCAATTGTATTTGTGTGAATCTGTAGGGGTACATGTGATAGAAATCCAGTTTGTCCCTAAGTTTAGGACCAAAATAAACAATGCACTAATGCATGATCCACTCTTGATGTCCACAGCTGGAGTGGTCCATTGTATATAATATCTGGGCCAGGGGGTTATCTCCCATTGACCTCTTCACTTCCTTGAACCATTGGCACTAAAAGTGCAAATCTAAATTGTTGTTGTCAGAAATGAGGATGAAGTCTTTTATTAAATAAAATATATACATATATATTTCAAATACAAATGGACTGCATATTAATATGTTTTGTAAAAAGGCATAGAGAAAAATCAATGATTCATGCAGGATAGTTCTTTACCTGCTTCTCTGTATATCTGTTCTGAGGATGTGGGTGACACTGGCAAAGCCTCATTGGTCGGTCATTCTTGGTTGCCCTTAGACGATTGTGTTCCTTCTTCTTGAAGCTCTGGTTTAAAACTAGATGGCTTTCTTTGCCACTTTGGAAGGGACCCAAAGCCAATCATATAACATGGACCATGAGTAACATCAGGTAAGGGTGTCAGTCCCTGAAGGACAATAGTGAACCTGTTGAGTTTTTACAATGGCCTCAACAGATTTCATGGTCATTTTTTCTGGTGTTATTATTGAATTTCATTGTAAAGCTAGTCCTGATGTGATTGAACTCATGACCTCTGGATTGTTACTCTGGTACCATAACCATTTCACAACCAATCTTGAGTAGTTGCAATCTTATGAACCAACACATTTCAAAAATTCATTCTCAGAACATGGGCGTCACTGACAAGGCCAGCATTTATTGTCCATCCCTAGTTGTGCTGATGTGAGTGTCTGGCTCGTCCTGAATAACACCAGATGTCCCGATGTATGTTCAGATTTAAAACTGAATTAACTTTCCAAACTGCCAGTAACGTAACCACATGGCCAGAAAATAAGGAGTGCTGTAAATCAGCTGCAGTGATCTCCATACCCAAATTAGGGCTAGGTTTCTGTAATTAACACCCCCTCAACCAGCAAAGAGCTTTTCATGCTGGGAGCACGCTTCAGGAATCTTGGTGTTTTTTGCCTCAATTTATGGGCTGCAGTTTTCCATTCATTCATTTTAATGGATAGAAAATGAGAAGCTTGAGAACTGGGAGTGTATACAAAGTGTACACACTCTCCGAGAATCTGAAGCACTGTGTTGAGATCGAGAATGGTGAATATCTTACATGTACTGTTCTCCATGAGCCAATGAAAAGACACTTTGCTAAGTGTCTCCCTCTCACATCCAGAAAATTAGTGGCCATTTTAATTACTCCTCCTGTCATCTAGATTAAGGACAATGGACTGAGCCATGAATCCGCTGACCTCTGGTAGATGATGTTAATCTGTTAATTGTGTATCAATTGATTATATGCAGGTGGAGGGTGTTGATTGGAGTCTTTCTTGAGCACATAGCAGACACTTACTGAGACTGGTGGAGGGTTTTGAGTGAGGAGCTACATATTTGTAATCCTTTTACTCTGTACAATAAATGTGAAACTGAGTAAAGATAGGCTCCAGCATTATCCTTCCATATCAAGCTTTCTGGAGTTTAACAGATGGGGCTTTTGCCCACAAAACCATTGGAACAGCTATATCTTTGGTATGATTTGCTAACAATTTTAATTATTTTTTTCCTTGTCTCTCCCAGGAGATAATAAAACTGTGTTGGGGTGGGGTGGTGGGGTTGTTCAGAAAGTGTCACGTCATTATGCTCCGGCATCATGAGTGTGGGCAGGTTTGATGGACCAGCTGGTCTTTTCCTGCCCGTCATTTTTGTATAGTTCATAACATTGTATTTCTCACCTCCTGAGTCTTTGACTCCTTGCTGGGATGGTGATTTCACAGGGGTAGAAGAGGAAAGCGGGTGGGGGGTGGGGAGGTTGGTCAGGCTTCAGTCCACCACAGGGGTGTGTCTCCCAGGAAGACAGGACTAATACATACAGATTCTTAAAAAAATACCCTGCCCCTGGACAACTGCTGTTGGCTAATGTTGTCCTTTTTGTTTATTAACGATTGATCAAGTCCTTAAAAATAGCGCTTTATAGCTCAAGGAAGAGAATACAGCATTGAATAATCAGAATAATTAAGGAAATAAAACTTTACAGCAGTTGCAAAACAGCACAGATGTAGGATTCAATCTGCTTTCCCTCAACAGTTGATGCAAACAATTGAGAGCATTGTATAGGGTTCTTAGCTATGCCAATACAAGCACATTCACTTTTGCCTTGTGTGCTTCAGACGCTTAAGACCAATTATTTCTCTGACTTTTGTGCATTACTAAACAATGCATACCATATACCGAGGTACAGTAGTCTAATAACTGTGTTATTGGACTAATAATCCAGACAACAGGAATTGAAATCCCATCATGACAGATGAGAATTTGAAGTTCAGCTTTGTTGGTACAAGTAAAAGTGACCATGAAGCTGTCGGATTTTCATTAAAAAGCCAACCAGTTCACTTGTGTCTTTCAAGGAAGGAAATCTGAAAACTGAGCAAGTCACTTAGTTGTATCAAACCATTATCAGCGGTGCAAGGAAAAGGCTCACCACCAACTTCTCAGGGCAACAGTGATGTGCATTAAATACCAACCTTGCCAATGACGCCCACATCCCGAGAGTGAATAATTTAAAAAATAAATTAATTAACTGGAGAATTGGAAGCATCATGAATCAGAGGCACTGCCCTCCAACCAATTAGGGTCCCGGGATGAGCGAACTCATAGAATTTACCCCACTCTATTCACATAACCTTAACAGGGGTCTAGGGAGGATGTGGTTTAATTGACAAACATTTGACACATGTATTTTCCACATAGCTTTTATTTACAGTACAGCAATGGTGGATAAACACTGAAATGAAATGAAGCCTGGAGCCTCAGTATTTGGTCACATGCCACTAGTGATTCTAACAATCTGTTAATTCATTCTCAGGATGTGGGCATTGCTGGCAAGGCCAGCATTTATTGGCCATCCCTAGTTGCTCTTGAGAAGGTGGTAGTGGGCAGCCTTCTCATAACTAAGTGGCTTGCTAGGCCACTTTGGAGGGCAGTTAAGAGTCAACCACGTTGGTGTGAAGCTAGAGTCACATATCGGCCAGATCAGGTAAGGACAACAGATTTTTTTTTCCTGAAGGATATTAGTGAACCAGTTGGATTTTTATGACAGTTTAATGGTCAATTTTACTAATACCAGCTTTTTATTTACACATTTCGTTTAAACTGAATCCAGATCACATACAGAGGTTTGAACTCACATTCCCCAGATTATTAGACCAGGCCTCTGGATCACTAGTCATAGAGTCATTTACAGCAGAGAAGGAGGCCATTCAGCCCATCAAATCCATGCCAGTTCTCCACAGGGCTATGCAGTCAGTCCCACTCCCCAGCTCAATCCCCATGGCCCTGCAAGTCTATCTTTCTCAGGTGGCCATCCAATTTCCTCTTGAAATCAGTGATTGTCTCCGCTTCCACCACTCTTGTGGGCAGCAAGTTCCAGGTCATTACCACCAGCTGCGTAAAGAAGTACTTGCATCTTTTGCCCAAAACTTTCAATCTCTGTCCCCTAGTTCTTGTACCATTTGTTAATGGGAACAGTTTTTCCTAACTTATCTAAGCCTGTCATAATCTTGTACACTTCTATTAAATCTCCCTTCAATCTCCTTTGTTCTAAGGAGAACAAACCCAGCTTTTCCAACCTAACCTTGTAACTAAAATCCTCCATCCTTGGAAGCATTCTGGTAAATCTCCTCTACATCCGCTTAAGGACCCTCACATCCTTCCTGAAATGTGGTGACCAGAACTGGATGCAATACTCCAGTTGGGGCCTAACCAGAGCTTTATAAAGGTTCAGCATAACATCCCTCCTTTAGTACTCAATGCCTCTATTTACGAAGCCCAAGAGCCCAGAACTCTGCTGAAAGGTCATTGACCTGAAACATTAAGTTTCTCTCTCCACAGATGCTGCCTAACCTGCTGAGTATTCCCAGTATTTTCTGTTTTTATTTCAGTTTTCCAGCTGCCGCAGTATTTTGCTTTCACAACTTATACTCCTGTATTCACATTTACTGCTGTATTTCACAGCAACATAGAAGCTGCAATGTAACAAAATTGCTAACTATTTTTGAATCCCGTTATCTAGTTTTTACATCAAATACTGTCTGTATGCTTATTCTTATATATTTTATTCTTATATATCTGATGCTTTCCAAATTATCTCAGCAAAGGCTCAAGAGCAACCACAAACAAAAGGAAACGCTTAATTTGAGCAGGAAGCTGTCCACTAACAGGCAATAAATAATATAACTATTGTTACAACCAAGGAGCACACTGTCTTTCTCTAGTTCCACTTCTCCACAGGTCATAACATATATTTAAATGTGTACCAGGTTACCGATGTGGCCAATTATATACTTTTGTTTCAGAATAAAAGCCACCAACTAGGTTTCTTTAATAAAGAACAAACGTATTAATATATTATAAAACAAGATTTAGTCAATAAAGATGCAAAACTTTAACATGCAGTTTGAAATATGACAGGAGAGATATATATATACTACCTTCTAAATACCAAACACACACACACACAGGAAAAATAAAGAAATAAAGATGTTTTGGCCAAAGTACTTGTTAATTCTTGAAGAAAAAGAATGAGATATGTTATGTTCCAGATGGCATACAGTCTGGCATCCGAGTATACGTAGAAGGGTCACTGGGACTTTTTCAGAAACAGTTCGTTCAGGAGATGTCAAGACGAAGTCTTCCAAAAGCTTCTCAGAAGACTTGTGGCATCAGGCGTTACAGCTATCACACACTGGATATTTTGCAGGGTTTCTCAGAGAGGTGGAGAAAAGATGAGCTAGGTGTTTCTTGCAGCCGGCTACAAACCCAATTGACTCAAAACAGTATTCAAAAATGAAACTCACTCTTGAGCACCATAAATCTTGACATGTCACTTCTCTTGTAAACAACTCACATAGTCAGAAGGCACCTGTTGTTTACTTAGCTGAAGACATGTGACATCTAGTAAATGTTGTTTTTAAACAGAGTCCTTCCAGTGACCCTTTAAAAAAAAGTCCAGCATCTATGGAATCACTTCAGTCCTCCAATGAATCCATCTCCACAATTCTAAAACACGATTCCTCAAAAAATATTTTAAAATGGAAGCACCTTCATAACACTATCCTTGTTAAGAGAAATAAAACAGCTACCATTCCTTTATCTTCATCTTTAAAAAAGTATAAAATGAAGAAAATACTCAGAAGGTTGGGTAGCACCTTTGCAGAAAGAAAGAAGGCCAGGTTCACCTATCAGATCTATAACCCTTCATCAGGACCCACATGGATTCCAACTTAAATTCTGCCCTACCTACTTTGAATCCACCTACGATTGAGATAAATGTCTGTGATATTCAGCATTACTCTAACCACTGCTCTTTCAACCTCATGAGATTCACTCTCTCCACTTTACACTGCCACATGCATGTTCTTGACTCTCGTCTCCAGCAGCACTGACCCATTTTATTTCATATTTGTCCTGGTCTTCAGTTTTATTTCATTTTTCATCTCAACAACCAGATTTAGCCGAAAACTTTTTCCTTCCTTCCAAGTAGCAGTGAATGCGTTTGAAAGGGCTCTGCTGAATGGTCACAGATCCGAACGTTAATCTAATCTTTTTCTTTTCCTTGACCTGCTAAGTGATTCCAGCATTTTCTGTTTTATCTCGTATATCAATATAACCACAATGCTACCCTCCAGAAGCAGTGAAATTTTATGTCACTATCAACAGGTCCATCTATCTATATAAATACAAAAGGTATCAGCTCAATAACCTAACAATACATTGGATATGAAATTCCAAGTGCTGGAGATGGCAGTATTGAAATTACTCGTCAAGGCTGATTTTAACACTGCCTATCTGACGGGAATAGGGTGGGCAAGTGGTTAAAATAGTCCCACATCAACTGCTCTCTGAAGTGGCCTAGCAAACCACTTCATTATATGAAGGCTACCCACCACCATCTTCTCAAGAGCAACTAGGGAAGGTCAAATAGTGGCAGAGAGATTACTGCTGCATTCTACACATTCCCGCCTGCCAACATTTTTTTGGTACAGGCAGACCGGAGTCTCATGAATGCATAAAATCAGGATCCTTTGACCCAATTATGACCCTGCCCCCATTAAAACTAAAAATAGCAGCAGTCCACCTATTGCCAGATGGGAAAACAGATCCAGGGCCAGAGGAGACCCAGAGACTTAAGTAATGTCTAATTTTGTTTATTTTCCTTGTGGACCAGGATTGGGTCTCCAGGCATCACAAGAAAACATTGGGCATCCTCCTGCCCCAGGCTTCCATCTGCCTCTGCTCCTGATCTCCCTCCTAACTACATACCTGAGTTGTCAGTGATTGCTCCACCAGGTCACCTAGGGTGGCCTTCTGCTGCCTGAATTCCCACTCTGTCCACCAGCTGGCTACTGCTACCCAGCAGGCTCAGGTGGGAGTTAAAATCTCCAGAGCCTCATGCTGCAAGGGCCAGACAGTTCCCCATCTACCTCCAACTCTCAGCCACACGACTCCTGCCAGGAATTAAAATCTCAGTTCTCATGTCTTCAACACTTAACTTCCCTCCTTCAGAAAAGTCTATATCTCCCGTGGCTGTTTGGTTTCTTTTAAAGTAAAAAATGAAAGACCTTTCATTTATATAGCACTTTTCATGACTTCAGGATGTTCTAAAGAGCTTCACATCCAATGGAGTACATTTGAAGTGTATTCACTGTTGTAATGTATGGAATGCAGCAACCCATTTATGCATAGCAAGTTCTCACAAACAGCAATGAAATAAATGACCAGATACCTGTTTTTAGATGTTTATTGGGAACTAAATATTGGCCAGGACACTGGGAAGAACTCTCCTGCTCTTCTTCGAAATATTACCAATGGCTTTTATGCCCATCTGAGAGGGTATTCAGGCCTTGATTTAACGTCTCATCTGAAAGACGGCACCTCTTCAGTACACAGCATCAGTCTAGATTTTTTTTTCAAGTCTCTGATTGGGGCTTAAACCAACGATTTTCTGACTCAAAGGCAAGTGTGCTCTTAAAGGGGCACATAGTAAAGACTGGATCTAGGCCAGGAAATGGTGGGGTCAGCCTCTGATGGGATTAATTATCTAACATGTGATCATTAAGTCACTGATGACTAGACAACATATCTTCCCCCCTCTATATTATTTTTGTAGCTGAGTGAAACAATTAAACAATAGGCTATATTAAACCAGTAAAAACCTAACTACAAGGTTATTTTTCCACAATATTTAGCAGACTCCATCAGTTCCCATCATTTTCTATGCAATAGGTTAGTACTGAGTATTTCTCAGCTTTTACATATTAAGCATTTCATGCAATTTTGTTTCACGGTGATAAGAGTTGGAAATATATATTTTTATCCAAAATAAATCCACTCTGCACTCAGTTTAAGGGAACTGTTGTCATTTTAGGAAATCTTATGGCAAGTTCCATTCTTGTTTTTACTTATTTTGCACTTTGCCTGATGTTGGTAAAAATACCAAGAGGAGTTTCACCTGTAGAGATCATTAATCAGATCATTCTCAGGAGCTCTGCATACTTAGTAAGTATTGTCGTAGTGACCCTTTAATGCTGCCTTAATGCCTTGGAGCTAGTTGCTCTCGTGATTTACATTTCTTTGCGTTCCCATGCACTAAGCAAAATTACCAGCTCAATAGACGTGTGGACTGTTTTTTCATCATAAACTTGTCAAAAATGCTAGGCATTTATATTAATTTAAGGTCAGTCACTCTCCTCTATTGCATAGCAGAAGTCTAGAACCTATATGAGGGACTTTTATAGGTGGTATGTTTAGTTTGCTTGGGAGGAACAGGTGACTTTGGACCTATGATTCCCAAAGCTGTCCACCAGTGGGGTTTTTTGTCACCTCTTGCCTGGGTCTGTTCTAGACTAATTGATAGAGATTGATCGCCATGATTAGTCAACTCCATTATCGTATTGTGCAACTAGATGGTACAAGGCGAACTAGATGCACCATGCTCTTTTATCGTCTGGCAATTCTTATGCTCCTGTGCTAACTGAATGATATTGTTGGATCGCAGTATTTGCCCAACTGTCAAATGGAACGACTGCCATTGTAATTAAGAGCCCTGTAGAATGAATTGTACTTGTCCAAATTAGACATAGCCAGGGGAGAAGTTGACTTGCCCACAAAACGGGCATGTGGTTGGTGGAGTGACTGCTCTACATTCTGGCCTGAGGCTTGAGTGGCCAAATTCAGCTTCAAGCATCATTTAAATGCCACTGGCAAACTTTGGGTGCCAGACAAACTTGCCTCTGCAGTTCATCAGTCAACTGGCAGTGGGGGTTGGGGGAGGAAATAGGTTACCACTCACATGGTCATCTAGATCGGGGTGGAGGGGGGGGGGGGGGAGGGGAAGGGGGCTGGTTGGTGGGATGATCCTAGGAAGGGGCTTCAAATGTGCTGGCATGAGATGGAGTTTATTTGTGGGAGCAGAAAGAATGTCCTGCTTCTCATGAGGCCACAAAAATAAAAATTGAATAATTCTCCAGCCTTTCTTTGAGAGGCCCATAACGGTCCCTTTAAGGGCCACTGGTTAGGCCACAGCAAGATCCTGGCAGAAGTAGGAGGAGCATGCATGCTCTGCTCATTTGTACATGAACATTGCACTGTGTGTCCTAGTGTTTCAGCACCCCTACCATTGCCCCACTCAAGATCAATTTTATTTTTATGTGTAGCCTTGCCCTCTTGTACTACCCATTTGAATCACCAGAATGATTCTGAGGTTTAGTGGGTTAAATTCTGAGGACCAGCTACATAAACTTGTATAGAAGATTGAGGGATGAACTGATTGAGGTGTTTGAATTATCAAAAGGCTTTGATAGGGTGGATCCGGAGAAACTATTTCCTCTGAAGGGGAACTCATGAACGAGGTGTCATAATCTTAAAATTAGAGCTAGGTCATCCAGGAGTGAAATCAGGAAGCACTTCTTCACACAAAGGGTACTGGAAATCTGGAACACTCTCCCCCAAAAAGGTTGGGGGCTCAACTGGAGCTTGCAAGCCTAAGATTGATGGATTTTTGCAGGGTAAGGGTATGAAAGGCACAATTCAACATGGTGGCTCCTCATCAGAGCCCTTTCCTATCCTGAGTGGTGTGAAACAGGGCTGTGTTCTCGCACCCACACTTTTTGGGATTTTCTTCTCCCTGCTGCTTTCACATGCGTTCAAATCCTCTGAAGAAGGAATTTTCCTCCACACAAGATCAGGGGGCAGGTTGTTCAACCTTGCCCGTCTAAGAGCGAAGTCCAAAGTACGGAAAGTCCTCATCAGGGAACTCCTCTTTGCTGACGATGCTGCTTTAACATCTCACACTGAAGAATGCCTGCAGAGTCTCATCGACAGGTTTGCATCTGCCTGCAATGAATTTGGCCTAACCATCAGCCTCAAGAAAACGAACATCATGGGGCAGGATGTCAGAAATGCTCCATCCATCAATATTGGCGACCACGCTCTGGAAGTGGTTCAAGAGTTCACCTACCTAGGCTCAACTATCACCAGTAACCTGTCTCTAGATGCAGAAATCAACAAGCGCATGGGTAAGGCTTCCACTGCTATGTTCAGACTGGCCAAGAGAGTGTGGGAAAATGGCGCACTGACACGGAACACAAAAGTCCGAGTGTATCAGGCCTGTGTCCTCAGTACCTTGCTCTACGGCAGCGAGGCCTGGACAACGTATGCCAGCCAAGAGCGACGTCTCAATTCATTCCATCTTCGCTGCCTTCGGAGAATACTTGGCATCAGGTGGCAGGACTATATCTCCAACACAGAAGTCCTTGAAGCGGCCAACATCCCCAGCTTATACACACTACTGAGTCAGCGGCGCTTGAGATGGCTTGGCCATGTGAGCCGCATGGAAGATGGCAGGATCCCCAAAGACACATTGTACAGCGAGCTCGCCACTGGTATCAGACCCACCGGCCGTCCATGTCTCCGTTATAAAGACGTCTGCAAACGCGACATGAAATCGTGTGACATTGATCACAAGTCGTGGGAGTCAGTTGCCAGCATTCGCCAGAGCTGGCGGGCAGCCATAAAGACAGGGCTAAATTGTGGCGAGTCGAAGAGACTTAGTAGTTGGCAGGAAAAAAGACAGAGGCGCAAGGGGAGAGCCAACTGCGCAACAGCCCCAACAAACAAATTTCTCTGCAGCACCTGTGGAAGAGCCTGTCACTCCAGAATTGGCCTTTATAGCCACTCCAGGCGCTGCTTCACAAACCACTGACCACCTCCAGGCGCGTATCCATTGTCTCTCGAGATAAGGAGGCCCAAAGAAAGAAAGGGTATCAAGGGATATGGAGCAAAGGCGGGTAAATAGAGTTGAGATACAGATCAACTATGATCCAATTGAATGGCGGAGCAGATTTGAGGAGCCGAATGGCCTCCTTCTGTTCCTAAGTCTCTATTTTAATAGCCCGTACTTAATGAGTTTGAGAGAAGAACCCCTTTTCAAAAACGCAATGAGTAAAAGAACAAATCTAGTGCATGAGGCTTGTTTCTTCCACATCACCAGTTATTTAACCCAAGTGGGGAGAGAGATTCTACTCAACTGTTCCAATTAGGCGGCACCAAAGCTGGATCGCAGAAGTGTTGTATTGCAACAGGTCGAAAGGGACAAAATTCATTGAGAGCAGACTGCAATGCAGGAGAAGTGGGAGATGGCATCTGAAATCTTTCACAAAACCTGAGACGCTGGACTAAAAACGCAACTCTCAATTTATCTAGGGGTGATCTGAACAGAATTGCATCTGTGCAAATCCCAACAAACAGCCATTCAGAGAATTCAGGGGACGAATTCTTTCAGGAGAAATGTGTATCAGAGGCTTGCTTACATCAGACCTGCACATGCTGTGTGTGTATGCAATTATATTTTAAAAGGTCTGGAGCAGAATCGTTGTAACATATACAAAAGATGTTTTTGAACCAGAGATTAAGATTATGGCATAGCTTAAATCGCTCATTTTGCCACAGCATCCCAGACCAAGAGCTGGGTTGCTCAAAACTGTGATGCTGTCCATGATGTAATCACAGTACTCAACCTAGTTACACGGCATTGTACAGCTAACAATCTTCATGTTACCTGGAAATGCACTGGAGAGCTTTCTTATCTTATGAAATAAATGTCAGTCTGATTGTTGTCTTGTGTCATGTGTTAGAGCAAGTAATTTCAACTGATAAATCGATCTTTGGCAGCACAATACGGGCGAGGAGTATTCCATTTATTAATTCTGCCAGCTTCTGGAGTTTTTAAGCACAAGGACAGGAAACAAAATGATGCATTTGAACTTTGGTAGTGAGAAGTAAAAAAAAACTTCGTGCGTTTTAAGTCAAAAGCAGACCACTCTTTATGAAAGCGATGTAAACTGTGAACTGCTTAACATCGCCTTTAAAACAATAGAGGGGTTTGTATATAGGCAGACCAGAGAGATCAAATCTGGGCCGTTTAATTACCATTCAGACCCAAAGCCCTGCCTTTGATATGGAAATACTACTTCAGCTCACTTTTAGTTTCCCTCCTCCAATCTAAAACATGAATATTAAATAGTCTTGTCAACACCTGATTGTGAAAGGTAAACAGGACTATCTGACTGGGAGGCTGGAGGGTGTCCACGGTTACACGTAGTAGCCAGATTACAGGCGCTTTGTTTTATTCTCTCTGGAGTGTGCGTGTGTGCCAGAGAGCTCACTTCGGATTGAAACGGATGAAAGCTGTCATGTACAGTTACCCCAGCTATTGTCATCTGCTTATTGCATTGACTCCCAGCTCTGCTTTAATTATTAATTGCACTTGTCAACTGTCATTAATTCCTCTTTAGCTTCCCTGTCTCGAAGTAATTAGACAGGATGGCCCCAATGTACTCAATTGTTTCGAGAGACCCTAAAATAGCCCGCTAGATGCTGCTAAGGCAAAAAAAAAATCAGCACACTAGATGAAGCAATTCTCCCACCTTAGCCCCAATTTTATCAGCTACATCAGGATCATCTGGCAAAAAAAAGATCTACCACCCTGAAATCTGTTCATTGAGCACTAAAGGCTTATTTCTGTTTATTGAACTAAAAAGGTCACCGTTTTCTCTGGATATACAGCCTGTGGTGCTGATAATTTTATGCATAAACAAATGGCAAATTTGTGCCGCATAAATATGTATTAGCAATTATTCTCCTCGGGTGATGCTGGCCGCATGCAAATCCACCGTTCGCAGGCACCGGTCCGCCTTTGTTTTCACTCGAGCAGGAAACAAAGAGCACAATAAAACAGTTTAAAGATCAGCTATCAATAGGTGATGCAAATGCAGGAGAAATTGTGCGTTAAAAGAAACCTGCTGGCAAATGGATTGTGCTCCAGAGGGGGAAAAAAAAAACTGGAAAAGGCTTTATTTCTTTTCACCTCTGAGGTTTGAAGTACTCTTGACAAGCTAACAACTAGTCTGGTGCTAAAGCTCGCTGCCAGATGGGAAGTTACGGTTACCCAGGTTGTGTAAACATCAAGAGAGAATAGTTAGCCAAAAGTGCTTCTGTGTCGAAGGCTAATAACATTTCACACAAGGTCAAACCCCTTTTCAATGCCTCCAGTTTGTATTGTTGATCGATCACCTTCAGAACCTCAGATGGAATAAAATGTGCACCAAGGCTTTTTTTGGGTAAACTTTTCACACAGGCACTTCACTGAAAGATATAAGTGATTTATAAAAAGTCAACTAACTCCGTCTGCTTTCACACTGCTGCTGCCTGAAATTCTCATACTCACCGACCCACTCCCCCCCCCCCCCCCCCACTTTGAATTCTGATTGCAAATTGTTGACCTGCAGTAAACAATATACTTTTTTAAAAAAATCAGGTTAACTTACAGCGCCCTTAAACATACTAGAAACATCCATGGGGCTTCCGAAGAGAGTAATCAGGCAAAAAAAATGACACCGAGCCACATATTAGGACAGGTGACCAAAAACCTATTGGAAAGGGAGATTTTACAAGAGGTGGTTTAAATGTCTACAGATGGCCAAGCGGCCTAAAAAGGCACTGTCAAGACACCCGGATCGGCAAACTCCAATATTTGCCTTTTCATTTAACCAAGGGATTAAAAAGTGTTTATTAGCAGAGCAATACAAACCTGTTAACATTCTTGAGTTAGCCTCTTTTTAAAAAAAAAATCCACATCTTAATTCACAAATGTGTCCAATTGTGGGTCCGCATTTCCTCTCATTATATCTGAGAATGTGTGGTTTAATGAAGCAGAAATCACAGAGTCTAAATCGAATCTTTGCCATTGTTTCTGCACACAATACCGGCAAAGTAGGTATATTAGAGACAGTACAAGTCTCTGATGTTCAACTTTGATCCTTTCTGCTTCGCCACCAGCTGAATCTATCTTTAATGTATGAACCTCGCAAAGTTCATTCTTTCCTTGTTTAAAGCCAAGTTCAGATTAAGCTGCACTGTCACCACCAGCAACCGTAGCAACTCGCTCAAGATGTTTCCTCTTGGGGGAAAAAATAACTTTTAGGGGTTTTCAGAAAAAAAGGTCAGTGGGATGACCACATGGATGATTGAAACACGCATTGTAATTGTGCTGGACATCATTTGCAACTCCAACTCGAGGTTTTACAACGTGAATGTACAGCTGTTCCCCACATTAATGACATGTAATAATATTTTTCTTTCACATTTGTGCAGCCTTTTAGTTACATGACAGCAGTTAAACTTAAAATGTGTCTACCCCACAACCCAAAGAGCTGAGCGAACAGATACACGAGATATCATTTTTGGGAAGCAAATTGTATGTAAAGATTTTTTTTAAGGCAAAGAGATAAAACGTACTACACAATTCGAATCGGATAGAAATTCTTTCAGAGTTTTTTGTTTAAAAATTCGTTCACCATATGTTTGGTCAGTTTAAACAGTTCCTTGTGTTGTTACTACACCGTGGTTTATGTGTCTCTGTCTCTGTCTCCCACTCCTGGACCCACATCTGAGCATATTTTTAATTTAATAAACTCAGTAATTTCAGCTCCTTTCAAATTAAGTGGCCACCACAACAGCCCCTCTCTTCAAAAGTCCTTTCACAGGCTTCCATTCTTGCATTCATGCTTTGCTGTCTCGGCGGCCATTAGCTTACTCTTGACAGCTTGACAGGCTAGAATAAGGGAATAAAACACGTAAACATTGTTTCCTGATGTATGCATTCATCTCTGCTGCCAAACACAGATATTGAGGAGATATTTCACTCCCACTTTCAGCTCTGTAAATTATACCCTGCCCACAGAAGGATGCAACTCTTCATGTCTTCAAATAGCCTCAATCATTTCAACTTCCCTTTAACAGCACATCACACCCATCATCCCACTACCTCCCGACACTCACCCTAGATATCTCCCCCTCCCATCCACTCGCACAAGAAAGCTTTTAGGCATTTCTGTTGCAACAAAAAAACAGTGTTTCACTAACAAAATGATTCATTGTAATGACATTCATATCTATTATTACTGACTGATTCAATCTTCACTTTTTAAGAGCATTTCGGTGTTACATGGTAACTGTCTTTCAGTTTCAACAGCCAGAACCATAATTCTCATCTCTTCTTATTCCCAACATTTTAACAATGCAGACTTTTTGTAAGTCAGACAACTATGCTTAAAATTGTTTTCTGTTCCTTTCCGCTGTTTTAATTCATTAAAGAAAAATGATTGGATGGTCCTGAATTGTAGGTCACCTGAATTAGGATAGACGGGTCTCTTGATAGTAGACAATTAAAAAAAATCCTCCCAATTAGGCCTGAGTGTGAAAAAGTTAATATGCTGCCATTTATCTGAGGCAATGTTGAGCTGATTTTACCGAGGCAAATTCACATTGAATGTCTCATACTGTAATCAAGGCCTAGAGATTAGCATGTGAAGTGACTGCTGCAGATTAAGGACAGCAGGGACCTGCATTTTTACTGATACATCATTCTGTTGAGTCCAGATTTTCTTTTCTTAAATCAATGTAATCTTTTGACCATTTCCTTCCCTTTCATTTTTCTTGTGCATTCCCTTTTTTTATAGCTGTTCACCTCTACACTCTTAACACAGGCACACAGTCCTCACTAGACGCTGAGAGCAGAGGAGTGGAGATGTCACAAGATGAAGTGCACCTTTATCCTTTATGTTAAGATCCTCGTGTCCTGTCAAACAGCTAATGCAAGTGAACCCAGCTCAATCCCCTATTTGTGTTTGAATTGGATTTGACACTGGAGTCCCAAGTCCAGGCTCGTATCCCCACTCAGTTCAGTTGAGCTGGACAATGTTTATCAATGAAGAAATGGAAACTTGGAGCTGAGCCATGCTTTCACATTACCCTTGAACTGCAGGAGGAAATTGTACATTTAATGGTTTGGATTTTTACTTGGATTTAACAGGACCTGTTTACTTGTCCCCTGTTAACATCCTGAACTGGCAGGATTCAGGCCTGCCACTGGAGTAATGCAAAGCACAGATCTCAAAGGGCCTATGCTGGAGACCTCAAACACAGTCTCCCACAGCCACCTCACGCTTCTGTTGGATCTGTTAGCCCAGGCAATTTCACAGATGCCTTGCCTTCACTGAACAGCTGGTGTGATGGTACTTGGGCTCTGAGCACTTCTCGACCAGACTCCTTCACTGAAGCACTAACTGGAACTCAGATCAGGCATGGTCCAAAGGTGTAATATAGGAGTAGACCCAACACTGCAATAATTACAGCTGCTCTGTTCCCTACCAAGTATTTGTGCATTAAAAGTCCATAATTAAACTTGTTTAATCTACAATAGCACAGATCTATTTTACTGTTTAAAGAAAAAGAACTTGCATTCACATGATGCCTTTTACAATCACAGAATTTCCCAAAGTGCTTTACAACCAATAAAGTACATTTAAATATAGTCACGTTTGTAATGTAGGAAACGCAGCAGCCAATTTGCACAAAGCAAGGTCCCACAAACAGCAGTGAGATAACGGCCAGTTAATCTGTTTTACTGATGTTGGTTGAGGATTGAATAATGGCCAGGGCACCAGGATAGCTCCCTTGCTGTTCTTCAAAATAGCACGATGGGATCTTTTGCATTCACCTGAGAGGGATGACAGGATGTTGATTTAACGGACAGCACTGACTCAGTGCTGTATTGTAGTGTTGGCCTTGATTAGGTGCTCAAGTCTCCAAAAAGGGACTTGCCCTCACAGCCTTCTGATTCAGAACTGGCACTGAGCCACAGGCTTGTTGCTGACATTTGCACTTTGGCCCCTGGCCCCCTTGTCACAATGGCCAGGACTATACACAATATTCTAGGTGCAACCTAACCACAGCATTGTATAGTTCAGTATGATTTGAACCCAACTGATCTAATAACATAACTTAATATTTTACTTGCTTTGTTTATTGCTGTCTCATGCGATTCTATGAATTAAAAATATGTTTACTTTATCTATGGTTAATATTATTTTATATACTTCTTAATTCCCTTCATTATAGATTGCCTTCACCCCACCATTGATGACTGTGCCTTCAGCCATGTAGCAACGTACTCTGCAATTCCTTCCCTCCATCCCGGTTACTGATCCACCTCTGTCTCTCCTCCTTTGATCCTCATTAAAATTCACCTCTTTAGCCAAGTTTTTGATCACCCCTCCTAATATCTACTTTTGTTTGACATTTTTGGGGGGATTACACCTCTGTGAAGCCCTTGGGTCATCTTTTTCTGTGTTAAAGGTGCCTAGTTGATATAGTAAAGCTTATGCGTCTCTAATCATTTATGACAGCTCACCTCCTTTGTACTTGGGATCTGTGCTGTTGCTCTTTTCTGTACCCATTCTAATGTATGCATACGTTTTGTGGCACAGTGACTAAAATGGAACAATTTTCCATGTGTAACTTTCGGAGACACACACTACTGTTTTGCCTGCTGATTCCAGCATTCTATTAGCCCTTTTAATTGTCTGGTCTTTGTTTGATGTTAGCCTTGACTCAGTGGTAGCACTCTTGCCCTGAGTGAGAAGGTTGTGGACTGAATTCTTACTCCAAAGATTTGAGCCTATAATCCAGACTGACATTGGATGCTAGCTGGAGGTGCTGTTTTTCAGATGAAATGTTAAACCCATGCCCAACTGCCCTCTCAGGTGGATGTAAAAGCTCCCATGTGATATATTGGAGAATAACAGTGGAATTCTCCCCTGTATCCTTGTCAATTTAATCTCTCAACGAATATCACTAAAGCAGATTATCTGATCATTTAGCTCATTGCTGTTTATGGGGTCTCGCTGTGTGCAAATTAACAAGTTTTGTACATTATAGCAGTAACTACATTTCAAAATGACTTAATTGACTGTAAAGCACTTTGGGATATCCTGAACTCATGAAAGGCGCTATATAAATGCTTGTCAACTGTTACTTCCAGGTCCCTTTCCAGGTCTCCATGTGCTAATATAGTTCTACTCATTATATCCTAGGCCTCACAGTTTGTTAGTTCTATACTGGATTCATCCCAATATAAATGAATCTAAACTTATCTGTCGCTTTAGTGCAGAATTATGGGGAGTTGTACATTGCTGGGAACTGGATTAAAACTGCCCACTTAGGAGCCTTAATAACAAAGACTCTATTATCAAGTCAGTCTGGTCTGGAAGCAAAGCCAGGTCCCAGAGGAAAGAACAATGTGTTAATCCAGTGCTCCACAAAGCTCCCTCAAGTATTGATTCATAACAAGTTTTCTTCTGACTTCCTGTCAAGTATGAAGTGTGTCTCGTCAATGTTTTCTTAAAATTGTTATTGTTTAAAAGTGAATTAAAGCTTAATGTTTGGCTACTTCTGTGTGTATATTAAATGCGTACTAGACAGATGTAACGTAGCCAGGTTTAAAATCAAACCAGGAATCTGACGTAATGAGACACTGGAGTTGGAGGATTTGTGTTTTAACAACTGGTAGGGTGAAACTGCACTACGATATCAGTATATTAGTTCTGAATATCTATTGTCTACTATTTTAACAGGTTTAAAATGATGCAGGCAAAACCTCTGTTTAAAGGAGCAGACAAAGGAATTTCATACAAACCTGCTCAATGTTCGTGTAATAATATCACACAGCATGATATCACCCCATAGGTGTTGGGGTATAAAAAGGACCAGGTTTTAAATGCCCCATTTTACTTAAAAGCTTGTTTCAATTTCAGATGAGACATTCAACTGAGTTCCCAGGTACGCTCACAGGCAGTCGTAAAAGATCCCACGGCACTATTTCGAAGAAAACACAGCAGTTCTCTCCAGGGTCCTGGCTGACATTTACCCCTCAATCGAAATCACTAAAACAGATTATCTAGCCATTAATCTCCTTGCTGCTTGTTTTGTGCAAATTGGCTGCTGTCTTTCCCTACAATACTACAGTAACTACACTTCACAAAAAAGTACTTCATTGGCTGCAAAGTGTTTTGGGATATCCTGAAATTGTGAAAGGTGCTAAATAAATGCAAGTCTGTCTTTGTTTCTACCTGAAAAACTTTTCAATCTGCAAGTTAGCAGATGAAATGTGCTGCTCAAGCCAGAAATGTAGGTAAGTGCATCTACAATAAAGCACACTTTGTGCTATTTTACTATATTCTCGGCATAAACAAAGAACAGCTGTGTTGTTCTTATAGTGTTCTACATCATCCATTTCTTTTGACTAATGATACAACTGTATCCATGGTCACTAACAACCAGCAGTGGGTATGAAACCAAACATTCACATCATGGCTGCAGCATGGGGAATTTCTGTTTGGTCCCCAAATGTTATAGTTATAAGCAGGGTTCAGTTCCCTGAGCAGTTCATTGAAAAATATGACAATGTAAGTTTATCAACATCAGTAAATTGTTAAACATGACAGTTTTAATGGCCTCAAACAAATGGTTAAATTAAATTATATGAATATTTAATTTGCCAGCTCAATTACCTACTTCAATTAACAATGCAAAACATTAGACATTATGTGTGCTGACAACATCGTATATTCTACTAAACGTCACCTCGTTTACATTAGTACACCATACATGGACACTTTCAATTTTCACTAACTCTGTTCAATATGCTTCAGGTAAGGAGGGAAGTGTGCATAATGGACTATGACTCAACTAATTTATTCATGTTCCAGTTAACAGTCCATTTTTTATTCAATTCAGATTTGCTAAGACCTAGTGCTCTAATCTAAACTCAGAATATTGTATGCAAGCAGGTGGGCCAGTGATTTGATGTTCCTTTCCTGCTGCCATTTGCATGTATATTGCCCACACTGACAAATGTCTTTTTTTCCCGCAGCATTGATAAGGAAAGAAGGAACTTGCATTTATATGGCATCATCAGGATGTCCAAAATGCCTCACAGCCAACTTAATATTTTTTTGAAGTGGATTCACTGTTGTAATGTAGGGAATGCAGCAGCCAATTTGCGCACAGCAAGCTCCCACAAACAGCAATGAGATAAGTGACCAGATAATCTGTTTTTTTGGTGATGTTGATTAGATAAATATTGGCCAAGGAACTGGGGAAAACTCCCCTGCTCTTCTCCAAAATAGTGCTGTGGAATCTATTCAGTTCACCTGAGAGGTTAGATAGGATTTTGGTTTACCATCTCATTTGAAAGATGGTATTATGCAGGTCAGAGCTTTATGAGGGCCCAAAGCCAAACACAAAATGAGGAAAAAGTGTGGCAGACAGAATGGAGGGATCTGGTGTCAGGTTTAAAGCCAGATTAGGAGGTTCTAATCAGTACCTATGTGACCCAGACCAGCCTTAGTAGCTGCTTTCACTCTGCCATTAACTGGGCTATGTGCACAGCCTTTTGAAGGTGAGATTTTGGCTGATTCCAGGATTACTCTGACATCCAAAAAGGCAATGTAATTGTTATTTCACTGCGGCCAGGGCATGTTTTTAGATGTTGGATTGTCGTGCAAATCCCTCCATGGCTTTGCCCCTCCCTATCTTTGTAATCACCTCGAAACCTACAATCCTCTGAAATCTCTGTGTTTCTCCACATCAGCCAGTTATCCATCTCCAATTTCCTTTCCCCCACCATTGGTGCCCATGCATCCCAGCTCTGGAATTTCCTCTTCCTGCTTCTCTGCCTGTCTTTCCTCCTTTAAGTCCGTTCTTAAAATCTACCTCTTTGACGAAGTGTTAGGTCACCTGTCCAACTCTGGCCAATTTTTGTCTGATTATGTTCCTGTGAAGCACATGGGACATTTTGCTATGTTGAAGGTGCTATAACAATGCAAATTGTTGTTGGAGAAGCAGTTAAGCTGCAAGCTCCCAGCTGGCTGTAGTTCTGATCTTCATATAACCTGCATTCCTGAGTGAATCAGCGACAGCATATTCCTGTGACCACTGAGATCAGGTCTGTGTTTTGTAGTACTTACCATTCGACACACCTCAGACTGAAGGATTAAGCTACACAGGTGCCAGATGGGTGGCAGTACAAGAAAGACACACTGTCCAATGGAGTATCAACAGATGCCTATAGGTAAGTAAGACAAGTCAAGAACCTGGTGCCATTCCAAGTCCACATTCACACAGTGTTACCTGCATAATAGGAGTGAACCTCTGAGTCAGGAGGTCTCCAGTAAGAGCAGAATAGCTTTACAGAACACTCCGTGTATAATCCATACCGGATTTCCTCAGGAGCAAAAAACTTGCCAATCAGTGTAGCCAATCAGTATATATTTGGCATCCTCCAAGCTTCCCATTTTGTCACTAGCAGAAGCTAGTGACTTAGATTCAGTGTGAGTATCTAACATTCAGTGCAGCACAGGGCATACCTAGTTAATCTAAATAAATTATATGACCTGAGAAAAACGTGATTCGTTCCAAACTGATTTCCACACAAATTCTAAATAAGCCCATAAAGACACTCGTAACTTCCTTTGAATTTGCCTGTGTGGTGATGCCTTCCATACACTGCACTGCAATTGCATCACAAGTCAAGGAGTTATATGTGGATGCAGCACAGAGGCACTGCTTTACAGCTTCCATCTGAATCAACCATTCCTCGTGTGAATGAATGACGAACAGAAATGTATTCAGCTGTTCTGAGCTGGTTCATTTTGAACCACAAAAGACAAACTAATTTTAATCGCCCCACTGTTTGGACTGTGTGAGAGTTGAGCATTTCCTCCCACCTACTGATTGAAATCCATTTAACAAAGCCAGTATAGTTTTTCACCTCTCCCAGGAGATTACATAGCTCTGAGTGGGTTTGGAATATGTGTAGTGTGAAGCACAGGCCAGCACAACTATAGGGGAAAGGCTAGATGTCGTGTCCTGTCCGCTGTTTTTGTGTGTTTCGATCTTTTCCCTCAATTATTTTTATTTTCTTTCCATCTCTTCAGGTCTTCCTGTGCCCACATTCTCTCCCAGGCGTCTTCCATTGTTGCTGTTCAACCATCTGCTCAGCCACCACTGAGGCACAACTTTCCCTCCCTATGTATAGAGGTAACTAGATTCTTCCCTGTGGCTCTTCCCGATGGCAAAGTCGAGAAAAACAACCTGTCCTAGGGTGAACGGTGGATGAAAACCCCTTGGCGCATCATGTTCCATGGCATTGTGCTATACTTACCACTGACATAATAAAGCTTGGTTTACAACCATAACAGAAATCAGGATCTGCAATGAATTTCGCCCCGAAGGCATCCAATTTCAGAATGCAACTAGTTAAGACTTATTACCGATTAACAACTAATCAAACTGGCCTTCTACCCTGTGGGCATCATGGATAAATGTCATTCATGGGCAGATGTCATGCAATTACATAGAATTTACAGCACAGAAACCATTCAGGCGCACACAATTGTGCCGGTGTTTATGTTCTACACGAGCCCCTTCCCACCCTACTTCATCTCACTTTATCAATGTATCCTTCTATTCCTTCCTCCCTTCTGTATTTATCCAGCTTCCCCTTAAGTGAGATCCACATTCTCACCACTCTCAGAGTATAAAGGTTAGTCCTGAATTCCTTCCTGAATTTTTAGTGACTGTTATATATTTATGGCCCCTAATTTTGGACTCCCGACAAGTAGAAACATATTCTCCACATCTACCATATTCAGAGATCCAATATCTAACACACATCTTTACTGCAGGTCTGTTTTGAAAGCATACTAGTTCTTTCATGTCTAATTAACTGGAAGATAGTTCCCCCACTCCATATAGGGTTTGTGTTTATCACATACTGTTAGCAGTAATGATATATGGAGAGGGTCATATAAATTATACCAAATGAAGCAACCTGCTGTCACCCAATGCTGATCCTACAGGAGTACTTTGAAATGTGATATATGGGTGCTTGAATAAAAGATACATTTAGAATTTATGGGAAATTTCTGAGTCAAAGAGCCCAAAATAATGTAGATACACCAGTTGAGAATCATGATATTCAGCACAATGGTAATGGGACTCAGGCTTGAAGCAGAGATGAGTCCCTAGCTAAGTGTTCAAAGACAATCAATCCAACTGAGCCGGTTCTGAGCAAAGGTAAGGGCTTTCTGCTGGTGGATGGGAGCAGGGACTATCAAGGCGATTCTTTGAGGTGCAGGAGCACAACCCTCCACCAATAAGTGCCACTGATGGGCCTAAGAGCCTGTCATTCCTCCACTCCTAGTCAGAGGCGTAGAGTGGTATATTTCAGAGGGAAGAAGGCACACAACAAAAAGCACAGTGGCGCAGTGGTGAGCACTGCAGCCTCACAACTCCAGTGACCCGGGTCCAATTCTGCGTACTACCTGTGCGGAGTTTGCAAGTTCTCCTTGTGACTGCATGTGTTTTCGCCAGGTGCTCCAGTTTCCTCCCAAAGACTTGCAAGTTGGTAGGTAACTTGGCCATTAGCAATTGCCCCCAGTATAGGTAGGTGGTAGGGAAATATAGGGACAGGTGGGGATGTGGTAGGAATATGGGATTAGTGTAGGATTAGTATAAATGGGTGGTTGATGGTTGGCACAGACTCGGTGGGCCGAAGGGCCTGTTTCAGTGCTGTGTCTCTAAATAAATAAAAATGTGCAACATCTGGGGGTAGAAATTGATCCTCATTGTATCTGTTTTCAGGGTGGATAATAGGGCTATGTCCCATGCCCCAAGGATGCCAGAAATACATCTGACCTCATATTTAATCAGACAATTTTTCAGATGCTCCTGGCAGTCACGTATAACAGGCATTAGGCCCCTTGCATATATTAATGAGTGGCCTAGATGTTAGGACCTCTCTGTCAAATTGGCCTTCCCTGTCTAAGTATCATGGATGCAGCTTCGCAAGCGGCTGCCAGCAATAAGATAAATCAAAATTGTTTTAGAGCTTTAGGTAGAGTTAGGATGAGCACGGGTGCTCCTCCTGGCTCAGCAGCAAATCTGCGGGCCTCTGCGATCATCCTCTTGTCCCCGCCCCACACTGTTGTCCTTACCCCAACTGGGGACTTATTGGAGGGCTGCTGCCGGCAAGGAAGGCTGGCCCAAAATTGATCCTTTCGGAATGGGTGAGCTGCCTCTAGAGTATTCAAATTATACCCAAGGCCCATTTTAAGGGTGAACCTCAAGCCTTCCAGTTCAAGCTGCCTGTGCATCTTGGTATTTCTCAAACTGGAGTCCACAGAGATTTTCCGGGAGTCCGTGAAATGAGGATTAATCTTGGTACATGTGCACATCATGCTACTGTTGAATAGATGAGCGCTTATGCATATGTGAAATGGGTCAGCAGTGCGCGAATGACAGTGGCCTGAGGCAGGTTTGTTGCAAACCAGGAGGCAGGAGCGGAGTGCTGCCATCACATATGCAGCGCAGAGTGGGCTGGCAGTCTCACCTCAGAGGGGAGCACGCCTGAAGCAGTACTGACAGCGGCAGGTCGGCCAAGAGGTGGACTTGCATTTTCCAAGGCTGATGGTGGGCACCAGGTGAGTTCAACCTTGTTCGAGAGAGGGGAGTTTTTGAAATGCTTAAGTATAACATAAACTCAAAGAAAGGGTGTCAAAGTACAGGTTCACCTTGGTATTATAAATATTATATAGATAATATAATTTATAATTTAGGTGGGAATCCATGATTACTAATCCATTTGAAAAGGAGTCCTTCAACCAAAACAGTTTGGGAATCACTGGGTTAGGAGCTGGAAAACGGGCCATAACCAGTCTTTGCTCCCTTCACTTTGAAAATCTCAGATTTAATTGATGAAATGTTTTGCCTCCAAACTTCCTTCAGGGTAGTCCAGATGCTTCGTAGCACTAACATGACTATGTTCAGCACATATGCATAAGCACTCATCTATTCAACAGTGATGTGCACATGTACCAAGATTAATCCTCATAAAATCCTCTCAGCAACAGTGTTTTTCAGTAATAAATTATATTACAAATGTTGCTTCACTAGGTTGCTGTTAAGAAAAGGAGATGAGACATGCATTGATGCTTGTGTGCTGCCTTCACTAAATGAAATGTTTTAGACTGTTAGTCTTGCTGAAGACTTTCAGATATTCTTTTCAAAATAATCACTTGTTTCCCAAATATATTTGAACTGCAATTAAGTCTTAATTTATTATACTTTCACCATTAATGAACAAAAGTCATAGAATTGTACAGCGCAGAAGGAGGCCATTTGGCCCATCATGCCTATGCTGTCTCTATGAAAGAACAATACAATTAGTCCCACTCTTCCCCTGCTCTTTCCCCATAGCCTTACAAATTTTCCCTTTTCACGAATTTATCCAACTCCCTTTTGAAAGCTACAATTGAATCTGCTTCCACCTTCCTTTTGGGCGGCGTGCTCCAGATCATTACGACTCCCTGCGTAAAAAAAATTCTCCTCCTCTCCCTGGCCAGGTTATTTTGTGTAGTGTGTAACTACATCAAATGTATAAGTGAAGTAGAAATTGGCCTGTTGTCAGCATTATGGTAGTAAGTGTAAAAACCCTTCTGAAGAAGAATATTAATGTGTCAAATAACAAAGAATCATGAAAGTCAACGTAGTTACTGGAGGCTACTGAGCGCTTCATCTATCACAGCCAGAATGCCATCTGCAACAGACAATATTGATTCCATAAGACATAAAAAAAGGTCTTAAAAGCCAATACTCTGAGTTATTTACAACTTGGAAAGTGTTTGATGTAAACATGAAACTGCAGCCTGCCATAAATTATTTACTGATGCATACATTTTAGAACTAATGTTAATTGATGGACAAGTCAGAAAGTGGTTTGGCAGGGAATTTGCTACTTGGCCAGTGTCCTCAAGTAATGATGTTCCTATGACCCGGTGAGGAAGGTGTCTAGGGGTCCCTCTCAGCCTTCACCTGGTCTTACCATAACATGGTTTAATTTTTAAAATACTGTGTTTTTAGCCCCCCCTTGGTGAATCCTTGTTCACCGTTTTCCAACTGTAAGGCAAAGAAACCAGCACCAAAATTTTTTCTTAGGTTTAAAGAAGAAAAGTTGAAGGTTATTAAACTTAAACTCTAATTTGGTTGATGCCTATGGATACACGACGCATCCACGTTAGCATGCATAGGTGATGCACACATGCAAATAGAGACAGAAAAGAGCAGAAGAAAAATAAAGTGGAAAAGTTTGAGACAATATCTGAAGAGTTTTTGTTATAGTTCTTTGAGCTCACTGTAGAGTCCTTGATTGTAGGTAGATCTTGCTTTTCGTTGGGGCCCAGTATTCTTCTTAAACCTTGTTCGCTGTTGGAGACTTTTCTCTCTTGGGGTTCATGTGCCTTCAGTGGATTCAGAGGCTTGTGAGAAAGAGATGAGAGCAGACAGGAAAGATTTTCTCAGTCCAGGAGTAACAGTCTTTCTGAGTTCAAACTCTCTGGGGCTAGTTCAAAAGACCCTGGAACAGCTGGTAAAACCAGTCCTGGATTGTATCACCTAAGCAGTCTCTGGAATGCTCCTTACAGAAAATACCAGGTGATCAAGGTCCATTGTGGGTTGAATGTGTTAGGGAATGGTCCTTTGTCCTTCCAAGCACTGTCTGTTAATATGCAAATGTCATTTCCAGCCACAGATAATCTGTTCAACAAGTTATTTCCTCGCTCCAGCAGCAACTTAAAATCAATGTTCATGACAAAATTAATGTGCCTCATTCTTGACAGGTGGGGACCTAGCATGACACCTCCAAACCCAGCAGAATGAAATGCAATTTGAGAAAAGCGCATTTCATTAAAAGGATCTGGAGAAAATATAAGATACAGAAAAAAAGCATGTATTTGTCTCATGCATTCACAAATCCTAAAACTTATTAAAATCGCCCCTTTTTTGGCATCCCAATAAACATGTGGTTCTTTTTTGGGCAGGTTTCTCTTCCATTTGCCCATTTCCATGGCTGCCTAGGGTCGTTGGTCCTGCTGAGGTAAATATTTTTCAGGAGAGTCAGTTGTGGGTGAGTCTATCCTGAACACTCTTTTCAGTGCTTTGCTGAGTCATGCAAAGGCTTTTGACTTTGGGGGTGGATGGTTCTCTTTGGTTCTGACTGTGAGGGAGGATTCTTTGCTAATCTCCCCTTTGTCCCATAGGACACTCCTGCCTGCAGGTATTTGTGCAGACCACTGCATTCCCCTATGGCCTCAACTAGGTGAGGCAATACCCTCATGGTTTCTGTGCCCCCTAGAGGTCTTTCTTTGTCTCTGCAGGTTCCTTTAAATACTGCTAGCAACTCTGGTGGGGTGCTTCTAGTGTCTGTATTTACATAGGAGGATGTGGGGTCTAACATTTCACATTTTTTGGGGTTGGCTGACCGGCAGTAGGGGTTTTCATCCAGGATTCCTCTTGGACTTCCTTTAACCTGACCTCTTGGTCACTTTTTCCCCTTCCCTGTCTAACCTTTTGTCAGCCTTGTGCCTGCCTGTCCCTTTTTGTTCTCAGCGGGGGTCCCTTACAGTTCACCAGCCCTCAGCTGGAGGGTCCTCCTAACACTGCTACAGGACTTAGGGGTGCAGTTTCACTGTAGGTTTGGATTTCCCCTCATCCTGGCACATGTGGCGACTCCTGCAGTACTCCACCACATCTTTGTGGAGTTTTGACCAGTCAAACTGCTGTCTTATGCAGGCTTTGGTCTTTCGGATACAGACATGTACAGCCACTGTAGTCTCAAGGGCCCTTCTAAATATTTCTCTCTGGTACCTCTGCAGCACCACTAACTGGTGAACTACTGTCCACTCCTTGCTCTCAGGTCTGTGAGGAGAACTCCATTTCCTCATCAGTACCCTATTCTTAAAATAGGAGCAATCAGGGACTCCCTCTGCTTCACTTTCAGACTGGGCAGCTACTGCTAACTCTTGCAATACTGGGCCGGCTCACTGAGCCTCAGCTAGAGAAAATCCATTTAATTCATTCCCTGGGTCTCCTAACTTTCCAAAGAAAGTCTCTGATAGACAGACCTGGTCATCTGCCTGCAGTGCCAATTCAGTCTCCTCTTTATTTATTTTTTTATTTAGAGATACAGCACTGAAACAGGCCCTTCGGCCCACCGAGTCTGGGCCGACCAACAACCACCCATTTATACTAATCCCACATTCCCTACCATTCTCCTACCACCTACCTATACTAGGGGCAATTTACAATGGCCAATTTACCTATCAACCTGCATGTCTTTGGCTGTGGGAGCAAACTGGAGCACCCAGCAGAAACCCACGCAGTCACAGGGAGAACTTGCAAACTCTGCACAGGCAGTACCCAGAACTGAACCCGGGTCGCTGGAGCTGTGAGGTTGCGGTGCTAACCACTGCACTGCCCCTAGAGAGATACAGCACTGAAACAGGCCCTTCGGCCCACCGAGTCTGTGCTAACCATCAACCACCCATTTATACTAATCTTACATTCCCTACCACATCTCCACCTTCCCTCAATTCTCTTACCACCTACCCACACTCGGGGCAATTTACAATGGCCAATTTACCTATCAACCTGCATGTCTTTGGCTGGGGGAGGAAACCGAAGCACCCGACAGAAACCCACGCGGTCACAGGTAGAACTTGCAAACTCCGCACAGGCAGTACCCAGAACTGAACCTGGGTCGCTGGAGCTGTGCGGCTGCAGTGCTAACCACTGTGCTGCCCACCTCTGGGAGAGCTGGTTTCATCATGGCCTCAATCATTACACATTCAGGGAAACTGCAGAGGTCTGTCTCCTGCCACTGCCCTGTCTGTCTGACCTCCTGCGGTCTTTCTTTCATTACTGGGGGGGACTACCATCTTCACCCCCACCAGATCATTACCTAGGAGCAGGTCAATCCTGTCCACAGGCAAACTAGGGATAATCCCTACAGTCACTGGTCCCGAAACTAGGTCGACCTCCAGGTGCACCTGGTGTACAGGTACAGGTATACACTGCCCTCCAATACCATTCACCACCATTCTGGTGTTCACTGCACTTTCTGGGAAAAAGGTCAGGCCTTTTCCCTGTAAAAGGGATCTAGTGGCCCCTGAGAATTACTATGGGCTTGCTTGCCCCACTTGAGGGGTATGGGGTTACTTTTCCTTCAGACACAAAACCCTGATAACCTTCAGGAATCCTATTAAACTTTCCTGCACTTGCTTCCTGGGTTGCACTCTCACTACAGTTAAAGACACAGTTTGTTCTGCTGTGCTTTCCATCAGGGTCCCGTCTTCACTGAGCGGGTGTGTCCTGATTAACCCTGCCAGTTTTCCCTTTAGTTTCCAGCAGTCAGCTTTTAAATGCCCTGCCTTATTACAATGGAAACACACAGGTCTCCAGGTCTCACTCTTGCTCACAGCACCTTCCTTTTTTGGCTGGAGGAGGACTCCATGCGTCTCCTGCTTTCCTTTCTCTTCCAGGCCTGCCTGGGCGGATATCACCTTCCCACCCTTTGTCCTTTTCAGATTTATGGAGGTGATTAAGAAAGGTTTTCCCTGGGAAACCGACTTATAAGTTAAAGCAAACTCATCGGCCAGAACGACAGCTTGCCGGGCTACCTGAACTTGCTGCTCCTCTACATGGGTCTTTATTGAGAGTGGGAGAGAGTTTTTAAATTCCTCTAACTGAACTACTTCCCTGAGATTCTCATAGCAGAGCTATATTTTAAGCGCCCTCAGCCACTGGTCAAAAGCCAGCTGCTTACTTCTTTCAAACTCCAACTAAGTTTGATTAGCTTGTTTGTTGAGGGTTCTAAACTTTTGGTGATATGCTTCGGGTACTAATTCACATGCCCCGAGGATAGCATTTTTGGTCAGTTTATAATTTGATGAACTCTCATCCGGCAACAAGAAATAAACCTCATGGGCTGTTCCAGTTATCTTGCTTTGTATTAAAAGAGACCAGATCTCAGTTGGCCATTTTAGCTGCCTTGCCAGTTTCTCAAAAGACACAAAAAAACGTTTCCACATCTTCCTAATTGAATTTTGGAATTAGTTGAGTGAGTTTTAGCAATCTTGTACCTCCATATGCTCCTCCATATTGGCCATGCTTTCACTGGGGTTATTCTGTCACCCCCTAGTTAAGTCAAGCCACTTTAGCTCTCTTTCTTTGGATTCTTTCTGGAATATTCTCTCTCTCTCTCTCTCTCATTCCTTCTCCTGTCTTTCTGTTTCTTCATGTTCCTTCTGGAAGGCTCTCTCTTTCTCCTTCTCCTGTCCCTCTCTTTTTCCTGTTTTTCCCTTTCTCTTTCCTCTAATTCAAGTTTCCTCTGTTCCAATTGTACCTTTGCTAGCACAACCCTGTCTGGGTCTACTTCTAACACAGCTTCTGCTTCTTCAGATTCAAAGGAAAAATGGTTGGCCACTAGCCTTTGGAGTTCAGCCTTCCTAGCCTTGCCACATACAGTGATCCCACATTGCTCAGCTCCTCCATAGAGAGTGCTTTTACCTTATTCCAAATTACTTCACCCTGGCTTGGAGAGCTGCTTGCTTCAGTTGCAGACATGCATGTAGTATTCAATCACACACAAGCACAAGAAAACCTGTATTGAAATCTTGCTCTTTTTGATTGGGAACAATTTGGCTTCCCACTTCCAATTTCTCTCATTTGTCTGTGGGTGAATTCCGGACACTAACACCCAAATTTCTGTTATGACCTGGTGAGAAAGGTGTCTAGAGGTCCCTCTCAGCTTCACCTGGTCTTACTGTAACTGGGTTTAATTTTTAAACCACTGTGTTTTTAGCTCCCCTTGGTGAATCCGTGTTCACCGCTTTCCAACTATAAGGCAAAGAAACCAGAACAAACAATGTTTCTTAGGTTGAAAAAAAGTGAAATTTATTAAAATTTAAACTCTAATTCGGTTAACACATACGAATACACAACACATCCGTGCTAGCATACATATGCGATACACACATGCAAATAGAGACAGAAAAGAGCAGACGGAAAATAAAGTGGAAAAGTTTGAAGCAATATCTGAAGAGTTTTTGTTACGGTTCTGCGAGCTCACTGTAAAGTCCTTAATTGTAGGTAGATTTTGCTTTTCATTGGGGCCCCAGTATTCTTCTTAAACCTTGTTCACTGTAGGAGACCTTTCTCTCTTGGGGTTCATGTGTCTTCAGTGGATTCAGAAGCTTGTGAGAAAGAGATGGGAGCAGACATGAGAGATCTTCTCAGTCCAGGAGTAAACAGTCTTTCTGAGTTCAAACTCTCTGGGACTAGTTCAAAAGACCCTGGAACAGCCAATTAGTCATGTGACCAGCTGGTCTAACCAGTCCTGGATTGTATCACCTTAGCAGTCTCTAGAGTGCTCCTCTTACACACAATACCTGTTGATCAAGGTCCATTGTGGGTTGAATGTGTCAGGGAATGGTCCTTTGTCCTACCAAGCACTGTCTGTTAATATGCAAATGTCTGTTCCTCGCTCCAGTAACAATTTAAAATCAATGTTCATGACAAAATTAAAGTGCCTCATTCTTGGCAGATGGGGGCCTAGCATGACAATGTAAAGAGGGACCAGTGAAGACCAATCTGTTTACAATTGATGGACTGGAACAAGAGGTTGATGAGGTTCACCAAGATAGACAACAGATCTCCTGTATTGCAGTGCATAGCAACAATTTAAGAAATCTTGGGGTCCTGGCGGAATCCAAACTGAGAAAGTTATTAGTGAGGACGTGCAGCTTAATAGCGCTGTTGACAACTCCTTCCATCACTTTACTGATGATTGAGAGGAGGCTGATAGGGCAGTAAAGGGCTGATTTGAATTTGTCCTGTTTTTTGTGGACAGAAGATAGCCGGGGCAATTTTCCACATTGTTGGGGAAATGCCAGTGTTGTAGCCATATTGGAACTAGGGGTGCACTTAGTTCTGGATCACAGGTCTGCAGCACTACAGCTGGGAAATTGTAGGGGGCCTTTACTGTGTCCGGTGCACTCAGCTGTTTCTTGATTTCACAGGGAGTGAATCAAATTGGCTGAAGGCTGGCATCTGTGATAGCAGGGTCCTCAGGAGATGGATCATCCATTCGGCACATCTGGCTGAAGATGGTTGCAAACACTTCAGCCTTGTCTTTTGCACTGCTGTGCTGGGCTCCACTATCATTAAGGAAGGGTTGCTCATAGAGCCTCCTCCTTTTGCTTACTTGTCCAAGACCAGGCCTAACTAGATGCTGCAGAGTACGATCCATTGGTTACGGGATTGCATAGCACTGTGTTCTAATTTCACCAGGTTAGCATCTCATTTTCTATGATGTTGCTCCGAGCGCTTCTAATGCTCTTCATTGACGAAGCCAGTTGATCACCTGGCTTGATGGTAATGGAGGAGCGAGGAATATGCTGGGCCATGAGGTTGCAGATTGTAGCAGTATTCAATTCTGCTGCTGCAGATGGCCCACAGCACCTCATGGATGCCCAGTTTTGAGCTGCTAGATCTGTTAATAATCTATCCCACTTTATGGGGACTAGAGAAACCGGGATTGTTCTCCTTAGAGCAAAGAGGGTTAATTGGAGGTTTTATAGAGGTATTCAAAATTGTGAGGAGTTTTGAAAGAGTAAATAAGGAGAAACTATTTCCACTGGAAGGAGGATCAACAATCAGAAGAAACAGATTTAAGGTAATTAGCAAAAGAACCAGAGGGAGATGAGGAAATTACGTTCACACAGCGAGTTCTTGTGATCTGGAAAGTACTGCTTGAAAGGGTAATGGAATTAGACTCAAGGATAACTTTCAAAAGGAAATTGGACTCATACTTGAAAAGGAAAAAATTGCAGGCTTACGGGGAAAGAGGAGTGGAACCAATTGGATGGCTATTTCAAATAGCCAGCATAGTTACAATGTGCCAATGACCCCCTTCTTTGCTTTATGATTCTATGATTCTGTTTATAGTTGTGTAAACTGATGCCTCCTGTATATGACTGTATTTCTTTTCCCCCCTCTTTCAAATCAAATGTTTTAAACGAAGAGAAACAACCTCCAAAAGGCAGGTCGTGCAAGCATTGAGGAGTGGGTGGGGAGGTTAAACCCTAAATATGGTATCACAGACCATGTCACTTTGTGCTGACTTGCACCTCCATCCTTCCCCCTTGTGCTGCCATGAAAACTTTGCAGTTTCACCATCCTGTTTCAATACTGCACAAACATTTACATCTTAGCTCCGCTCCCTTCACTCTGCTGTGGAAAACAATATAAAGCAACTTGCCATCAACGCACAGAGGAACCCACTCCAAAGACATCAGTACAAAATCTAGGCTGACACTCCTTGTTTTGTACTGAGGAAGTGCTGCACTGTTGGAGGTGCTGCATTTCAGGTGAGATGTTAAACTGGGGCACTATTTCGAAGAAGAGAGTAGGGGAATCTCCCTCATGCCCTGGCCAATATTTATCCCTCAACCAATATCACTAAACAACAGATGATCTTGTCATTAATACATTGCTGTTGGTGGGATCTTGCCATGCACACATTGGCTGCCTTGTTTCCAAAACTACAACAGTCATTACGCTTCAAAAAATACTTCATTGTTTGTGCAGCGCTTTGGGACATCCTGAGGTTGGGAAAGGTGTTGTAGAAATGCAATTTCTTTCTTCAAGTTTGGCCACACATATCTGTAACAGCACCATTAATGCATTTAAACATTGAGAAACGTAACAAAAGATGAGTGAGGTTAGTTGTGATGTTCTGAAACTTCCCTACGAATTCATCTACAGGTTCATAATCCTCTGAAACAATGCTCCAAAAATCTACAACTCTTGTTTTAAATTACTTCTCTTAAGTGCTTTATGAACCAAAGTTACTCTATCAGGCAGGAGACCCAGAACTCAATTATTTTTAAATTAAGCTATCGGGTGGCAGGTCAGTGGATGAACGTCTTAGGTGCTATTGTTCATTTTGATCAAAGCAAGAAACTTAACATATTTTTGTTAAGACTTGATAATCCTAATTTGAAAGCTTTCTGATGGCACTACCCCGTTTCTCAAAAGACATATGGGTCGGTTCACAGACAAAACACTCTCCAGTCCATCTCTTTAACATTTTTTACAATCTTGATGGCAGCAATGAAGCTTAATCAATGCCATTTAACTGTCATTTTGCAGTAAATCAAATTAAATGGAAACAAGTGTAAATCTGAAGAGAAGAAAGCTGCCAAGTTAAGTGCTGGACACTCACATGACCTCAGAGATCTCAGTGACTAAATACTTCAAGTGTGCATGGTAAACTTTTCACAAACACTTTTATTCAATTATTCATTCCCAGGATGTTGGCATCATTGGCAAGTTCAGCATTTATAGCCCATCCCTAGCTGCTCTGAGTAGGCAATAGTGGCTAAATTCTTATAGCTGAGTAGCTTGCTGACCAATTCAGAAGACAGGTAACAGCTGGTGTGGAACTACAGTCACATATAGGCCAGTCCTCATAAGGACGGTAGTTTCCTTCCCTAAATTAGTGAAGCACTTCGTTTTTTTACAATCCGACAGCTTCATGGTCACTTCTGCTTGTATCAGATTTTTTTTTAACCGAATTCAAATTCTCAAAATGCCATGAACAAAGAGAACAAAGAACAAAGAAAATTACAGCACAGGAACAGGCCCTTCGGCCCTCCAAGCCTGCGCCGATCCAGATCCTCTATCTAAACATGTCGCCTATTTTCTAAGGGTCTGTATCTCTTTACTTCCTGCCCATTCATGTATCTGTCTAGATACATCTTAAAAGACGCTATCGTGCCCGCGTCTACCACCTCCGCTGGCAATGCGTTCCAGGCACCCACCACCCTCTGCGTAAAGAACTTTCCACGCACATCCTCCCTAAACTTTTCCCCTCTCACTTTGAACTCATGACCCCTAGTAATTGAATCCCCCACTCTGGGAAAAAGCTTCTTGCTATCCAGCCTGTCTAAACCTCTCATGATTTTGTACACCTCAATCAGGTCCCCCCTCAACCTCCGTCTTTCTAATGAAAATAATCCTAATCTACTCAACCTCTCTTCATAGCTAGCGCCCTCCATACCAGGCAACATCTTGGTGAACCTCCTCTGCACCCTCTCCAAAGCATCCACATCCTTTTGGTAATGTGGCGACCAGAACTGCACGCAATATTCCAAATGTGGCCGAACCAAAGTCCTATACAACTGTAACATGATCTGCCAACTCTTGTACTCAATACCCTGTCCGATGAAGGAAAGCATGCCGTATGCCTTCTTGACCACTCTATTGACCTGCGTTGCCACCTTCAGGGAACAATGGACCTGAACACCCAAATCTCTCTGTACATCAATTTTCCCCAGAACTTTTCCATTTACTGTATAGTTCACTCTTGAATTGGATCTTCCAAAATGCATCACCTCGCATTTGCCCTGATTGAACTCCATCTGCCATTTCTCTGCCCAACTCTCCAGTCTATCTATATTCTGCTGTATTCTCTGACAGTCCCCTTCACTATCTGCTACTCCACCAATCTTAGTGTCGTCTGCAAATTTGCTAATCAGACCACCTATACTTTCCTCCAAATCATTTATGTATATCACAAACAACAGTGGTCCCAGCACGGATCCCTGTGGAACACCACTGGTTACACGTCTCCATTTTGAGAAATTCCCTTCCACTGCTACTCTCTGTCTCCTGTTGCCCAGCCAGTTCTTTATCCATCTAGCTAGTACACCTTGGACCCCATGCGCCTTCACTTTCTCCATCAGCCTACCGTGGGGAACCTTATCAAACGCCTTACTGAAGTCCATGTATGTGACATCTACAGCCCTTCCCTCATCAATCAACTTTGTCACTTCCTCAAAGAATTCTATTAAGTTGGTAAGACATGACCTTCCCTGCACAAAACCATGCTGCCTATCACTGATAAGCCCATTTTCTTCCAAATGGGAATAGATCCTATCCCTCAGTATCTTCTCCAGCAGCTTCCCTACCACTAACGTCAGGCTCACCGGTCTATAATTACCTGGATTATTCCTGCTACCCTTCTTAAACAAGGGGACAACATTAGCAATTCTCCAGTCCTCCAGGACCTCACCCGTGTTTAAGGATGCTGCAAAGATATCTGTTAAGGCTCCAGCTATTTCCTCTCTCGCTTCCCACAGTAACCTGGGATAGATCCCATCCGGACCTGGGGACTTGTCCACCTTAATGCCTTTTAGAATACCCAACACTTCCTCCCTCCTTATGCCGACTTGACCGAGAGTAATCAAACATCTGTTCCTAACCTCAACATCCTTCATGTCCCGCTCCTCGGTGAATACCGATGCAAAGTACTCGTTTAGATTTCTCACCCATTTTCTCTGACTCCACGCATAACTTTCCTCCTTTGTCCTTGAGTGGGCCAATCCTTTCTCTAGTTACCCTCTTGCTCCTTATATATGAATAAGGATATGGTGGGATTTGAACTGACATTCCCTGGATTATTAGTCCGGGCCTCGGCATAACACATCCAGTAACATAACCACTACACCATCACATCACAAAGACAGAATTTAAACTTTCATACAATCTGCTCCTGTTAATTTGAAGTCAAATTATCCAGTGGTTCAAATTGGGCAATTTTAATAAAACAGCTCAGCAGGTGTTTTTTGTACAATTTGAGTTCAAATTAAGAAACAATTCAAGTTAATTTTGAATTAAGGAAAGTAGACTGTGCAGAGTGCTGAGTCAGAATTACACTGGAATGTTATAAGCTCCAAATTGGAAATTATCCATCAGTGAATACAGTCATGAATGGAACATGTCAGTCTGGGACCAGCAGTAGCATGCTTGCTTCCTAGTGAAAAAGGTCATAGAATCAATCCCTACTCCAGTGACAACCACATATTCTATACTGATATTTTGGGGCAGCACTGAGGGAATACCAGGCTGTTGGAGGCGCCATCTTCCAGATGTCTCATCTGCCCTCATAGTGGACGTAGAAGACCCCGTGGCATAATTTGAAGAGGCACAGAGAAGCTATCCCAGCATCTCCTCCAACATTTATCCCTTGACCAACGTCACTAAAATAGATTATTGGATCACTTAACTCATCGCTGTTTGTGGGAGCTTGTTGTGTGTAAATTGGCTGCTGCATTTCCCTACATCACAACAATGACAACATTTCAAAAAGTATTTAATTAGCTATAAAGCCCTCGAGGATGTCCTGAGGTTGTGAAAGGTGCTATATCACTATGAGTTCATTCATTCTTTCCAAAGGGAAAAAAGATTCATCTTGACCCCACTCCCTTTGATCCACCATTGGCAGCCGCGCCTATGCTCTGAATTTCCCTGCCTAAACCTGTATCTCTCCAGCTGTAACATCATCCTTTAAACATTACTCTTTAACCATGCTTGATCTAATATGTCCTTCGTTAGGCTCGGTGTCAATCTTTGCTCAGGTATGCTCCTGCAGGGCACCATGGGACATTTCCCTAGGTTCAAGGTGATATATAAATGCAAGTTGTTGTTGTTAGCCTTGATCACCTGCCTGAGTGAATTCTAAAACCTCGGATCTATCGTTCCCTTGCTTTAGCAGACCTCAGGCTTTTGCAATTCAGCCACTTAGACGGTACCTCTGTGTTAGCCAGACTGAGACAGATGGGAGTTGCTTCAGGAACCAATGTGTATGAGGTATAGTCCCATTTCAATTTACACCAGAGGAGTAGAGCACGTCAAGGTAAACTGTATGCAAACAAACTCCGAGTACAGAATGTCTTTGCACCTTTCAAATTGCACGATCATTTTCTAACACGCACCATCTGCTGAAATAATTTTCTAAAAATTCCCAACACTAACTCCTATGAAACAAAGCTAGAGAAATCCAAACACGCACAGCACTTCATGACTCAATGTGGGGAAAGTATTGCTATTTGCTGCATTGCATTCTTTCTGACTGTATCCACAATGTCACTACATATAACAATCGGAGGCATCCTTACCCCAGGATTGACTGAACACAAATATAACAGTGTCGTCTGTTATTTTGTTTGGAAAATTAAGACAAAAGTGGGTCAATGGAGTTGAAATACAGATCAGCTAATTGAATGGTGGAATAGGCTGGAGGGGCTGAATGGCCTCCTCCTGTTACTCTGATACTGGAGGGACTTACTTTACTTTCTTGAGAAAAAGCACTGGTTTAAGCAGAGTTCCTTACTTCACTTTGGAGTCAATCTGGAGTTAAAGGAGCTGACAGTATACAGCTGTGCATTTCAAAGTGAAAGCATTCTTGGGAATCTCTTACTTGAAAGCAGTGAAATGCTATACTGACAATCACCACTCAGTGTACCCCTCACACCTTCTGGAGAAGAGTTTTTAGTAACATCAAAGATGGAGCGGATAACATTGTATCCACTGTATGTCATCACAAAACAACTTCCATGGAAGCATGGGTATCCCAAGCAATCAGCCCTTGCAATGAATGTCACTTTGAAGTGTCATAGTGTCTGATGAAAGTTCACTGACCTGAAACGTTAACTCTGTTTCTCCCTCCACAGATGCAGCCAGACCTGCTGAGTATTTCCAGCACTTTCTACTTTTATTTCAGATTTCCAGCATCTGCAGTATTTTGCTGTCATTATCGTGTTTGAAGTGGGGATCTGGGTTGGAGCTATGTCAGGATTGGATCAGACCTGGTTAAAGCTGAGGGAATATATTTAGCTAGGTGTTTAGGGTTTTTCCATACTAAGGATTTGTGCCACTGCCACCTGTGTCTGAGTCAGAAGGTTGTGTGTTCAAAGTCTCATTCCAGAGTCATAATGCAGTTGACTTGCAGGATGCTGTCTTTTGGATGAATCATTAAACCAACTCCAATATGCCTTCTCAGTTGGATAGAAAAGATCCCATGGCACTATTCGAAGAAGGGCAGAGGAGTTCTCCCCAGTGTCCTTGCAAATATTTATCCCTCAGGCAATGTCATTAAAGCAGATTATAGGAACAGGAATAGGCCATTCAGCTCCATTAGCTTCTTCCACTATGAAATTATATTGTGGCAGATCTATATCTTGACTCCATTTACCCATTTTAGTTCTGTAACCCATAATACCCTTGTTTGGCAAAAATGTATCCATTATCTTGTCATTTATTTTATTGCTGTCACTGGGAGCTTGCTTTACACAAATTGGCTCTCACATTCCCTGCATTACAACAATGATTACACTTCAAAAGTACCTCATCAGCTGCAAAGCACTTTAGGATATCTTGAAGTCATAAAAGGCATGAAATAAATGCAAGTCTTTCTTTTACTTTTACTCTGGATTCAAATGATGCTACATTTACTCATATCCTTCATGATCTCACAGCATGCATGTAACAGAATGCTTTGGCATCATTTTCCCTGACAACACTCTTCCTGATGAGGAAACTGTTCTGGGATCACCCGAGCAATTGAATTCAGAATGAGTCTTAGGCTTACTTCAGTGGCAGTCTAAACGCTGTGTGACTGAGCCTGAAGCATTCCTCTGTCATATTTAGATTAGAGTGACCAGCCTGATTAGCATCATTTGAAGTCCTCTGTCACAGCCAGAATAAGTGTGGTCTATTCTTGACCAGACCACCTGATGAGGGGCCTCCACAGCAGAGGCTGGAAGAATATAAAATGGTCAGCCTTGTCTCAGTTGGTAGCACTCTCATCTCTGAGTCATAACATAAAAACATAAGAAATAGGAGCTGGAATAGGCCACTTAGCCCTTTGAGCCTGCTCCACCGTTCAACAAATCATGACTGATCTCCTACCTCAACTCCACCTTCCCGCACTATCCCCATATTCCTCACTATTCAAAAATCAATCGATCTCTGTCTTGAACATACTCAATGACTGAGCATCCACAACTCTCTGAGGTAGAGAATTCTAAACATTCACAACCCTGTAAATGACAAAATTTCCCTTCATTTCAGTCCTAAATGGCTGACCCCTTATTCTGACACTGTGACTCCATGTTCTGTCAGAAGGCTGTGGGTTCAAGTCCCACTCCAGAGATTTGAGCACATAACCTCGGCTAACACTTCAGTGCAGTACTGAGGGAGGGCTGCACGATAAGAGATGTCTTCTTTCAGGTAAGGCGTTAAACCGAGGTCCTGTCTGCTCTCTTAGGTGGACTTAAAAGATCCCACGGCACTATTTTGAAGACGAGCAGGAGACTTCTCGCCAACGTTCTGGGCAAAATCTATCCCTCAACCAATATCACTAAAACAGGTGATCTGGTCATTAACATGTTGCCATTTTTGGGGCCTTGCTGTGCTCAAATTAGCTGCCATGTTTCCTACATTACAACAGTTATGATTACCATTCAAAAGTACTTCACTGGGCCACAACGTGCTTTGGTATACCCTATCACAAGCCATAATTCATGTCAGCTAATCCCAGAGAAGACAGCAATCACTGAGAAATTTCTCCTGCCTCACAGTTCTATCAGGAGGAAGACATGCTTCACAAGAAAGATCTATGGGGTTGAGCTGTGGTGTGAGAACCATTCACATTTGCAGAGATTCGCTGACTGTAACATTAGACTCTGCGACTTTCAATTCTGCAAACTGTGAAAAAGACTGGAAAATAAATTGAAGTACTAAAACAACTACAAATGTTGACTGTCTGAACTGGAAACAGAAATGGCTGGAACTGCACGGTAGTCAGTTAGCATCTTTAATAATAAAGTTCCTTTCTGCAGAATCCAGTTTCTGAGGAACTGTCCATATGGTAACTTGTTTGATATATATATTTCCACTTATAGTTGCTGTCTACAGTATATTTACGGTGGTTTGGTGCAATTCTGCCTTATCACAGTACACTTAATTTAAACTGATCTTATTTCAATTCAAGTCCTGTTTTTGTGGATATAATTAATATTGTCAGTCCATTGTATTGTGCCCCTGGAGCAGGTCCTATCCCAAGTCACACATACATGAGATTCTTGAGCTTACTAGGGAGGAGTAGCGGAGGTGCCCTCAAGTTGGCTTCCTCACAGTTTGCTTTTGCCTTCAGGGTACCATCCCTAAAGCAGGTTGCAACCAAGGCTAAAGAACTCCACCTAATCTTAAGGATGGCATGGGCGCACAACCATTGGACACATGTCCCCCCACTGGATGTCAACCCAGCATTCAGAGGCACGTTCCGGTTGCCAAGCCTGTCTGGAGCGAGGCTGAAAGCCAAAACTTCTCAGTCAAGTGGCAGTGCTACCCCCAGAGCCAGTGGTCACTCCAGCCAGACAGAAGTCCCCCATTGGTTGTCAACCCAGCACTTAGAGACCATATTCCATGCTCTGTTCACCTGGACTATCTGGAATAGGGCTCAAACTCTGACTCAGAGCTGGGAATGCCACCCCTGAAGCAGTGGTCACTCCACCCAAAGGATGTCAACGCAATATGTTGAATCCTGCTCCAGACTCACCAGGACTGCATAGAGTGGGCTCCGAATGCTTCTGGACCCAGAGGCGAAAATTATAACACTGAGCCAAAAGGTTCACTTCAAAATCACACCGCACAGCTTCAGAAAGCAGCAAGCCTGGCATTGCTGAAGGGGGCGGAAAAAGAAAAGACAAGGATCTGATCCTGAAAACTTTAGCAATAAAAGGCACAGTTTGTTTCTCTAACGAGGGAGCTGGGTTGCAAACAGAAGTGGCATCGAATTACAATGTGTGTCATGTAGAGTCGCTACAAAGCAATCAGCTCAGGTCTACAAGGGAGAGTTTTTTGATCACGCTAATTAACAGGCATTTTGTTTTAAACAAACAGATACAACTCTAATTGCCTTTTTTACATAATAAAGGCGAGATCATAAAAGTGAAAGCATGCAGTGGGAGATCAGACCGATGCCCGTCAGGCAGAAGACGAACTCTGTGTGAAGCGTCCAAATGAAACACCACAAACAAGGCTGCAGAAAGGTGAGATCGCGGAGACAGTGCAAATAAACTCATCAGTTAACTTTTTAATCAGAGACAGAGAGGGAACAAATCCCATCTCTGCTTTAAATGGGTTCCCTCTTCTGATCAAAGAGACCAGCACAAACCATAGACACTTCCCCAGTAAGGTTAAAAGTCGCAAGAAACAGCATGCTATACCGTTTGCTGCTTTTAACAAGTTGTTTTAATGTAACTCCCCGAAGGGTATTCTCAAGAGTTTTTTTTAATCCACGTTTTAAAATACAGCGAGGCGATACGAGGGGGAACTTCCCCTTCCCGTCACTTTTTTTTCATTCTGTTCCTTTCTGCCTTTTGATGCTTTCACATCACACAATTGAAAGTATCACCCAAACAAGTAGTTACACGACAGGAATGTGTTTACTCGCTCTATATGTATTAAGAATAAAGAGTGACCCCCCCCCCCCCCCCCCCACCCCCTCAAATCCGCGCCCATCTCTGCACCATTTATGTTTCCAACTCTGATATACCGGCGGAAGAAAGCGAGGTTAGTACGGCGCTCGAATTCTCGGTGACAGGGAAGATTAAAGAAAAAAAAAGACTTCACAAATGATACTAAAAGTCTTGAGAGTTGGGACGAGAGCGCGACAGAATAAATGAAAGAACCAGCTCTGGTATAATAAGCTCTTGTGTGGGGCTAGACTGTGACCTTTCATCACGTTTTCACCACTATATGATAATTCTCTTTCTAAATACTTCATTTCTTCGCCGCTTTGTGCTTATTTCAACCCCATTGTTAACCCTGAATTCATTCAGTGCTGTCCCATTATAGGCGCAAACAAAAGCAGGAATGAGGCAAATAGTTTTTTTTGTGTGTGAAGCGTTTTTTTTTAAAAAGCAACTTCTTTTTTTAAAAAAACACACACACGCACCCTTTGCAAATCAGGAGTCCAAGCAACAACCAGGAACAAGAGTATTAAAAATGCCCTATCAAATCCTTACAACTATTCCAATATTATTACCGATTTCCAAGCTATCCACGTGTAGAAGGATAACACATCTCACACAAGCCTTGAGTACAGAAACCCACGTGAAATGTGCACTCCACCCCCCCCCCCCCCCACCCCATTAAAGAAAATCACAACATTTTAACTCCTTTTACAAAAATGAACTAAGACACCGGGCAAGCAATCCGCAAGCAAACTAGAGCACAGACTGCTAACCTGCGTCCTGTTTCAGGTTAACGCCGCAAGGAGCAGGCGGGAAGCGGCGAGTTAAGCTCCTGGCTCGACCCGGGATTGAACAGCAGCAGAGATCGCGGGCACTCCGGATCACCCAACGAAATCCACTCACTGGGAAGGGGAGGAGAGGAAAGAGAGGGAGGGAGGGAAGGAAGGAGAGAGGGAGGGAGGGAAGGAAGGAGAGAGGGAGGGAGGGAAGGGGGGGGGGGGATCCAGTCCCGCAACAACAAAAAATAATAAAAACAGGGTTCAAGCAATTCTAACGCGTGAGCAGAGACATAGAGAGTGCAGATTGAATGCGTGTTTAACAGCAGCTACTTGTCAAAAGCGGGACAGATTACCCGCGAACCAAGTGTGTATGTTTCCCAGTGATTGGACCAAGGGGGGTTTTGCAGAGAGAAACAAGGCACGAAAAAGAAAATGGGAAGCAGGAGTTTTTAAAAAATTTAAAAAAAAAGTCACATGCAGTTTGGAGAGACCGTACCTGGTGTTGTTGATGTTCTCTTCTCCGACGTGGCGCATATACAGAGAGAGAGAGAGATGTGTTGCCTGCTGCTGTCAAGGGCGATGTGAGATCCCCAGGCTGGTCATAAGGCGGCTGGAGACAAACAACAAAAGGCAACAATAGGGCGAGGACAATGAGCTGTGTGTGGGTGTGTGTGAGAGACTAGCACACTCCTGGCTCACCTCAACACCCACAGACCCCCCCCTCACACACTCTGACTCACACCTCCCTTCCTCCGTCCTTCTCCGGAGTCACTTTAAAGAAGACTTGGGCTCTCCCTGTGTAATCTCTCCACTACCAACCCCCATCTCTCCAACTCCCAGGTGAGAGGGTCAGAGGGAGGTGGGGTGATATGACAGGATGGGGAGGGAGGCCAGTGCCAGCCCCAGAACACCGTGGGCCCCTCCCGGACTCTCCGATTCCACCCCCACTCCCCCCCCCCCCCCCCACCCCCGCTGTCATTCTCCAGCCATCAATTGACAGCGGCCATGTCGCAAGCATTTAAAACATTTCCCAGCGTGCAACATCAGCAGCAGGAGATCAATGAGGAGCCCAGGGTGGCGAGCAGGATCTGTCACTGTGTGTGTGTGTGTGTAACTAACTCTGTATGTTTGTGTGTCTGAGTGTCACCGTGTGTCTCTGTGCATGTGCCACTGTGTCTATGTGTCTGTGAGACTATATGTGTGTCACTATGTCTGTGTCACTGTCTATGTGCTCGGCTGTGTCTGTATGTCACTGTTTCTGTGTAGTGTGTGTCCCTCTGTTCCTCTATGTGTCACATGTATACAGCGGGCCGGACAGCAGATCGCAGCCTCCGAGCTCCCAGAGCCGGCCCTCCACAGACAGCTCCCGGCAAGACACTGACCCCCATAACGCCTCACTCAACTTGCCCCAACCTCACTGTCTCTCATCCAGCCCCGGGGGCTGGCACTCTCGCACCGACACTGCCATTGAGTTCAAATCAGCTCCAGTTCTCAAATGAAGAAATGTCTCACTCCCTGGTGAGAGCTGATTGTAGGGAAGGGAACAAGTAAACTTTCAGATTCTGAAAGACTCGACACCGCATAGAACATCGCTCACCTGTCATCAAATGAGCGCAAAGACACTGTGAGGAGATGATCTTCCGGGGTAAAAATTAGAAATATACAAAAATACACGTATATTCTGTAAAGTAACATCGATCAATCGAGATGGCTGATACTTTCTGTTGCACTTCTTTTAAATGCTAGTTAAACGGATTTTATTTGTGTCCCTTCATGCCATGCCCCCTAAATCAATCCATTGTTTTTGTTACACACTTCAGTGTAAATATGTATCGTTCCACTTGCTTGGACTTCTCGTTTGTTTAACAAAATCAATACAGCTGGGTTCACACAGCACTGTGTGTCTATCATTTCTCTCTGTCTTTCTTGCTGACTGTGTGTATCTCTCTGACTTGCTCTCTGTGCATGTCTCTATCTCGCTCTCTCCCTCTATCTCCCTCTATGTCTTCGTCTCTGTGTCTCTGTCTCCCTCTGTATCTCTCTGTCTCTCTCTGTATGTCTCTCCCTCTCTGTCTCCCCCTCTCTCTCTCTCTGTGTCTCTCTCTATCTCTCTCTGTCTCCCCCTCTGTGTGTGTCTCTCTCTATCTCTCTGGCTCCCCCTCTCTGTGTGTCTCTCTCTATCTGTCTGTCTCCCCCTCTCTGTGTCTCTCTCTGTATGTCTCTCTGTGTCTCTCTCTATCTCTGTGTCGCCCCCTCTCTCTGTGTCTCCCCCTCTCTCTGTGTGTCTCTCTCTATCTCTCTCTGTCTCCCCCTCTCTCTGTCTCTCTCTCTATGTCTCTTTCTCTTGCCCTCTCTGGCTCTGCCTAAATCAAGAGAAACTCTTTCGTTTCGAGACGTGGAAACACTTCAGTTAAACAAAGTGCAATGAAGGAAGTGTAGTTCAAGCAGAGCATCCTGTTTGAGTCAAACAATAACATCATTTTAATCCTGCTTTCCACATAGTGCCAGACCCACGTCCAGCATCTCCACACTCCCTCCTTACTTTTGCTAATCCCCATTTACAAACAACTTTTTCACTGGTGAACACAAACAAATCTTGTTTACCGCGCACCAGGAAACTACAAACTTTTTTTTTGAAGAACTTCGATGTGTCTGAGTTTAACATATCAAGAGGCTATTGTATCATCCAACCAAGAGAGGTCTGAACCGACTGTCTGTTATAGAGTCAATAAAATGCTCCCATTTTCAGGCATTTCTCTATGTCATTATTCTCCTATCTGTGTTGCACTTGTAGGGTTTTGGTTTTGACTCAGTGCTGGTGTTTGTACATTGCGGCATTTGAAACTGCATTTACTGAGCGAGATTGCAAGGCAAACGGCAGCGCTGTGTGTTTAAAGAGACGCCGCCACAGATTGCCACAGAATAAGACCCCGGCCTTTCCTTGGGGGTTTGTAAACAGATCTGTTATACCATTTGCGGAGAATTGTCAAAAAGTTTTGAGTTCGAATCTGTTGACTGGTCCCGAGCAGTGTGTGGAGTGGCCATTGCATCACCCTGGTGACCCTACAATAAGTCGAGCAGTTTATTAGTTATTAGAAAAGGTCATTTTCTGTCTCCCCTTCGCCCCCGCCAAATATAACGTCAATCAGCCAAGAAAATAAAAATGACATTTGCCTATCAGCGGCTGTGAGCTGCTGCCGTATTGTTCTCCTTTGCTGATATTTGACTGCACCGTTTAACTATTAAGCACATGCAAAGCCGCGCGACGAAAGGGCAGAGTAAGGGTCTGCATTCATTTTATTTTGCTCTTCATTCGGTAAACTGGGCCCTGGGATTGCTGGTACTCTCGCCGATGCTGCGAATTTTTTTGTTTTGTTTGAAAAAGGACGCGCGTTTGAAAAGACGGAATCAACCAAGTGTGGGACTTCCGAAAGTGCCCTTTGCAAAAGGTGTGTGTATGTGAATGCACAGGGCCAGTTAAAATGCCCTGTGCTATATGAGATTCTGAATTCGACTTTAACTGCAGCAAATCCATCCCGCAGGCTGCAAAAGCTACTCCGTCTTCTTCACCGAACCCAGTCCGCCTGTTTTGAGTTGACTTTCCAACTATTTTCTGTAACTAACATCAATGAAATTCCCAGTAAAGGCCAGTACTGCTTGGACTGATGCTGAGTTTTGCATGACCACTTAAAACTGTGACTATCGCCCCATCTCAGGGGCAAATGAGATCCGGGGAGTGGGCTACAAATGATCCTACACACACATTCCCGATATACATCTGAACCCCACTGCTATGGATATTTGCTATGATATAACATTTGCTATGGATATATTCGGAACACTGACCAATGAAAACTGGAGTCTTTGCGAGTTGACAACTCCCAATCATTTCCATAACAAATTTGTCGGGTGCTGAGGTTTTATTCCATTCCGCTGTAAAAGAGTTAAAGAAAGCCTTTAACGAGAGCCGGAGTTCCTTCAGCCGTGTCACCGATTCCCAAGCCCATACTGTACCAGTTTCCGACAATGGGGTTTGTTCTGCTTATCTCGAAAGCAGTGGAGTTCAGGGAAGTGAGCAGCAGACTGGTTGACTGGGGTGTGAACGTTGGCTCCGCTTCCCTCTGAATCGCGTATTTCTGCGGATAATCCCGGAGGCCACAGCCACAAGCAGCTCCTGCAACCGCCCTCAGCCCCCTAAAACAACAAGAGCACTTGCCTGATTCTGAAGGTTGTGTGTTTAAATCCCACTTCAAGAAGTAAACACAGAAAGTGCTGGAAAAGCTCAGCAGGTCTGGCAGCATCTGTGGAGAGAGAAGCAGAGATAACATTTCAGGCCAGTGACCCTTCATCAGAACTGGCAAATATAAGAAATATAAAAGATTTTAAACAAGTAAATGCTGGGGTGGGGTAAGAGATAACAAAGGAGAAGGTATTGATAGGACAAGGTCACAGAATAGCTGACCAGAAGGTCATGGAGCAAAGGCAAACAATATGTTAATGGTGTGCTGAAAGACAAAGCACTAGTACAGATAGGGTGTTAATGGACTGAAACTGAACAGCTACAAGCACAAACATGAAAAAAGTGGGTAGGCACAGTAGAAACTAACTAAAATAAAATAAACACAAAAAATAAAAGAAAAAAGAACAAATAACTAAAGGTAAAAGTAAAATGGGTGGCCCGTCATGCTCTGAAATGATTGAACTCAATCTCGGTAAATGAGATGCTGTTCCTCAAGCTTGCATTGTTCACTGGAACACTGCAGCAATCCCAGGACAGAGATGTGAGCATGAGAGCAGGGGGGTGTGCTGAAATGGCCAGCAACCAGAAGGTCGGGGTCCTGCTTGCGGACTGGGCGGAGGTGTTCCGCAAAGCGGTCACCCAGTCTGCGTTTGGACTCCCCAATGTAGAGAAGACAACACTGTGAGCAGTGAATACAGTATACTACATTGAAAGAACTACAAGTAAATCGCTGCTTCACCTGAAAGGAGTGTTTGGGGCCTTGGATAGTGAGGAGAGAGGAGGCAAATGGGCAGGTATTACACCTCCTGCGATTGCAGGGGAAGGTGTCACTTCAAGAAGATTGAGCACAAAATCGAGGCTGACACTCCTGTGCAGTACTGAGGGAGTGCTGCACTCTAGACATGCCATCTTTCAGATGAGACATTAAACGGAGACAAAAGAGGAAAATCTGCTTCTCACTCCATAGCTGCTGAGTATTTCCAGAACTTTCTGTTTTTATTTCAGATTCCCAGCGTCTGCAGTACTTTTTTACTTTTATTAAACTGAGACGTTGAGCTGAATTTTCCCCTCCCTTTGGGAACGTGCTGGGAGGCCAGAGGAGGCAGAATGTCGGGACGGAAGGATTCCAGACGGAAGCTTGATGTCTTATTGTCGCTGCTGGATATTCCTGATGGCGGCCAATATGGTGGGAAGACATCGCACATGAACGCGACGAGAAGGTAAATTAACCAATTAAGGAGCCAATTGACAGCAATTTTACAGAGGTTATTGAATTTGACGAATGGTGCTCAGGAAGCACAGGGCTTCAGAACCTTGCCCAGTAAATGGAGGTGGTGAGCAAGCGGGAACTCAGTGCTGGATTTCTCCAGCAGTCAGCATGGGAGCCAGCATGACATGCCAGGGCGGGTGGAGCAACACAGCACAGGTAATCAAAGCCAGGAGTAGCAGGGGTGCGGGGGGAGGTGCCAGCATAGTGGGAGTGTGACACCAGTGTCCTGTCTAGGCCTTGACACTTGAGCACAAGAAAAAGGGTGGAAAAGAGTGGGGGGGGGGGGGGGGGGGGGCATTTGGATAAAAAGCCTTGGAAACTGAGAGAGACCACCTGCCATGGGCCTCATTCACCCAGGCTTCCAGCAAGGAGGAGGAGGAGCAGAGAGGTGCACCCACAGGCAACGGGACAGCAGCAACCTCAGAGCCAACAGGAGGGCCTGCCTTGGGGTGGTGACACAAGAGAAGGGCAGAGAGAGGCACATGACAGCCTCCTGAACGCAGAAGAGGCTACCCACCCATCACACTACACACCCCCCCCCCCCAGATAGGCTGTACTGTCAGCAGAGACGCTGCTACCTTCAAATGTCACTGAAGACTGCAGCTCTCCAGGGAGGCCATCACTGACATGTGCCATGATGGAACACAAGCTGAGCCCCATAGGAGATGGTGGTCACTCAATGCCAATGGCACTGAATGTCACCATGGCACTGAACCTCTATGCCTCCAGATCTTTCCAGAGATCCACTGGAGATATGTGTGGGATTTTGCAGACTGTGGAACATCAAGGCATCAAGGTGGTGACCGATGCCATTTCAGCACTGAGCTGGACAGTCAAGCTGAGAGAGCCACTGGGGTCAGGTCCATTGCTGTATTCCCCTGAATGCAGGATGTGATCAACTGCACAAAGGTGGCCATTACAGCGCCCACAGGCCAGCCAGCAGCCTTCATCAACAGGAAGGGCTTCCATTCCATCAATGTCCAACTGGTCTGTGATCACCACAGACGGATACGACAGGTGTGTGCATGGTTTCCGGGAAGTAGCCATGACACATACATACTTTGGCAGTCTTAGGTGGCACAGCTTTTCCAGCCCCCCCCCCCCCCCCCCCACCCCATGCAAATTCAGGGATGGATACTTAGAGACAAGGGCTACCCACTGAGGACATGACTACTGATGCCTGCAAGGAGCCCATGCACCGATGCAGAAGATTGGTACAATACCTGCCACGGGGCAACCCGAGCGACCATCGAACAGACCAAATGGGCTTCTGAAGATGCAATTCAGGTGCCTTGATCGATCAGGTGGAGCCCTTCAGTATGCCCCAGTGAGGGTCTTGCGTATTGTGGTGGTCTGCTGTGCTCTGCACAACCTGGCACTGTAGAGGGAGAAGGCATTGAACAATGAGGATCCTGTGGATCATGATGCCTCCTCTGGCAATGAGGATGTGGAGGAGGCTGCTGACTAGGCGATGCAAGATGAGGGGACCACAGGCAAGGTGCAATGAGATACACACAAGGGAGACTCCAGACAAGCTAATATGCAGACATTTCATATGACTCTTACCACCTGTTGGATCTTTACCAATAAAGCTTCACCTTTCTGCAGCCCTGCTGTAGCCTCCTTCATTTACCAGTCAAATTGCCCTGCACACAGTTGCACATCACACAGCTGCAAGGCTGAAGCGTGACCATATGTGGCTTGGTCACTCGTAACCAGCCACATTAGTGAGCCAGCGTATAACTAAATTCCCATTGGCCCACTAAACATGGAAGGAGATGTTGCACCAACAAATTAAACCTTTTATTGACACACAGGAAATGCAAGGCTTCACAGTTTGACACTCTCTTCACCCGTGAGCCCCGTGCAGCTAGGTGCTCTATTTAAATCTCTTACGCATGCTCCTATGTGGTGCTCCACCTGCACTTGCAGCTGAGGTAGAGGCAGACTTCTGAACTTGCTTTTCTATGACTTGGGATCACCTCGGCGGTTGTCCTCTGTCTGCCTGAGGCCTGGAGAGCCCTGGCATGCTGAGGGGCTTCTGCACAGGTGAAGACCCTCCTCTGTTGTCACGGCTACTTGAGGCACTGGTGTCACTGACAGAGGGACTGAGGAGTGACTGTTCACACCAGGAGTGCCCTGAGTGGAGCCCCAGATACATCAGGCAGCCACTGCCCCTCCCTAGCAAGGTACACCTGTACCTCCCTGTTGACCTGAGAAGTGCAAGGACTTGGTGGAGGTGCCTTGTCCCCGTCTCGCCTGGCCACTGCTGCATGGAGCTCATGGTTGAGGTGATGCCATGCAGGTCTGCGTGCATCTTCAGCATCCACTGAGTGGTCTGTTGGATCTGGTTCTCTGAGAGTTGCCTATCTCTCGATGGAGGAAACCAAGCATGCACATACCAGAGACATGGCAGCACTTATTCCCTGGATGGACTCTTCCATCACCAGGCATGGGTGCACATAGCCTCTGGAATCTCTGCCTGGTGTACCCTTACCTTAGGCTGCTGACTGCATTTGCTGACTTGTCAACAACTCCAGACCACGTCATCAACCTGGAGCTCAGCAACGCCTTGGCCTCCCACAGTCCTCTGACAGTCAGTGGCCGTAGCTGTCACAGCCTCTGTCAGCTGCTTGGCTGCATCTATACAGTGCTCACCAGTCTGTGACCCTGAATTGATGTGTGAACAGACACCCATCGAAATGAAAATATCTGCGTTGGTGGAGGGTGCGGGGGAATGATCTGATGGTGCACCCTCTGAGGTCCACTCCTCCTCCTCAGAGGTGGGGGTGCTGCCCCTTAGTCACTGCAGTTCTCTGTTCTTCTGCCTGAACTGAATTAGAGAACAGATAGATTCAAGGGTTACGCACTTCCCATTGCGTCCTTCCAATTAGCCATAGGACTGAATTTTACAGACCCCCCCACCCCCCCCCCCCCCCTCCGGCGTTGGGGGTTGTGGTGGTTGGGGGGGTGGGGTGCTGGAAAATGCCTCCAGGAGAGGGCCACCACACACTCCATGCCGGGAGGGCCCGGCCGGATATTGCCGGCAGCGGCGAGGCCTCGTGGCAGCCCCAACCCCTGCCACTCGGCAACGCGACTGCCATTTAAATATTTAAATTAATTAAAATCAATGAATTAAAGATATTTACATTCCTGCCGTTGGTCCCAGTGTAATCTTTGTGCCACTGGCCGGCACTCCTGAACCTTCGGATCCCCGTCCGGGGAACCGAGGTGGAACACTGACGGGGAGGGGGGAGGAGGTAAATTTCTCAGTGCGGGGGCAAGGTCAAAGTAATATCATTGGTGTAGGGGATGGTGGTAAGGGTTATAGTTTAAAGTTTATGCACTTTGTGGGGGAAGGTCAGATGGACAAGGTAAGTGTTTTGGAGGGTGGGGGAAAGGGTAAGTAATTAATTATATGGTGACTCAGGGTGGGTGGGAGAGGAGCAAAATAAATGTTCTTAATTTTTTTCATTCAATGTCTCTATAAATTTTTGAATTCAACGGTAGGGCTCAAAGCGATTTAAAAATGGCGTCAGTGCCTGCGCATCGGCAGCTGATGCCATTGCTCGGGACGGACAGTCTGCCCCCTCCATGTCATCGGGGTGGGGGGGGAGGGGTCCTGCCCCAGCTATTTAAATGACTCGCTGCGCTTAATATCGCGGCAGCTCCACGACTTGTGGACTGCATGGGCAGGCCGCCATTGTTTTCGCCTGCCACTGAGATTGGCGGCGGGAATATAAATTTCAGCCCATAGTGTGGAGTTTATATGTCCAGTGGTAGACTCTCTTGTGTCTGCAATCCTGTCTCGCTATCTGCGATGGAGGGCCACCATGCTACCCTGCCAGTTCCAACACCTCCTCCTCCATGAGTGTTAGGATGGCCAGGTATGGAACCCCTCCATCGGTCTTGGCCTGTTCCTTTAGCTTACTGCTGTCTTCCCCTGCAAGCACAAAGATGAACAATGTTAGTTGTCCCACTAAGGCAAGCACAACGCTGATGATGGTGGCAGCCCAGCGGCCTATGATGGTGGCACACAAATGCCTCCTGCATGCGACCACTCTCGAGGGACCTTGCTGGAGTCAGCAATCACAGGCAGGCAGCTCTCACCGAGATGCAGTCATGCATCTGACAGGATATGCTTCTATTTATTTTATTTTATTTAGAGATACAGCACCGAAACAGGCCCTTCGGCCCACCGAGTCTGCGCCGACCATCAACCACCCATTTATACTAATCCCATATTCCTACAACATCCCCACCTGTCCCTATATTCCCCTACCTCTACTCGGGGCAATTTATAATGGCCAATTTACCTATCAACTGCAAGTCTTTGGTGGTGGGAGGAAACCGGAGCACCCGACGAAAACCCACACAGACACAGGATTGAACCCGGATCTCTAGAGCTGTGAGGCTGCGGTGCTAACCACTGCGCCACTGTGCCACCCCACAGTTGATAAACTTCTGATGAAAGGTCACAGATCTGAAACGTTAACTCTGTTTCTCTCTCCACAGATGCTGCCTGACCGGCTGAGTATTTCAGGCACTTTCTGTTTTTATTTCAGATTTCCAGCATCCGCAGTATTTTGCTTTTATTTAAGATGTAGAATCAGTTTGGGTAGAGATAAGAAATAGGAAAGGTAAGAGGTCACATGGACTGTAACGATTCAAGAAGTCGGCTCACCACCACCTCCTCAAGGGCAATTAGGGCTGGGCAATAAATGCTGGCCTAGCCAGCAATGCCCACATCCCTGGAACAAATATTTAAAAAAACTTGCAGAGTAGTTTATAGGCTCCCTAACAATAGTTACACTGTAGTGCAGAGTATACAGGAAGGAATAAATCTGCCGTGTAAGAAAGGTACTGCAAAAATCATGGGTGACTTGAATCTACATGTAGATTGGGCGAATCAGATTGGCAAAGGTAGCCTGGAAAATGAGTTCGTATAATGTCTTTGGGACAATTTCTTAGAGCAGCATGCTCTAGCGCCAACCAGGAGCAGCCTATTCTAGACCTGGTAATGTGCAATGAAACAGGATTAATCAATAACCTTGTAGCAAGGGAACCTCTAGGCAACAGCGATTGCAACATGATTGAATTTCACATTCAGTTTGAAGGTGAGAAATGTGGGTCTAAGACTAGTGGTTTCAAACTAAATAAAGATAATTATAAGGGTATGAAGGCAGAGTTAGCTAAAGTGAACTGGGAAATTAGTTTAAAAAGTACGACAGCAGAGAAGCAGTAGCAGTCATTTAAGGGGATATTTAATAATTCTCAGCAAAGATTTATCCCAGTGAGAAAGAAAGACTCTTTGAGAAGGATGCATCATCCGTGGCTAAATAAGGAAGTTAAAGATAGTATCAAATTGAAAGAAATACTGTACAATTCTGTGAAGATTAGTGGCAAGTCAGAAAATTGGACAGATTTTAAGAACTAGCAAAGGATGTCTAAAAACAAAAGAGGGAGAAATTAGAGTATGAGAGAAAGCTAGCTAGAAATACAAAACAGATAGTTAAGAATTTCTACAAGTATGTAAAAAGGACAAAAGTAACTAAAAAGAGTGTTGGTCCTCTAGAGAGTGAGTCTGGGGAATTAAAAATGGAAAACAAGGAAATGGTGGAAGCATTTGTCTTCACTGTAGAAGACTTCCCAAGGATACTTGAAAATCCAGAGGCCAAAAGGAGGAAGGAACTTAAAACAATCACTGTGACCAGGGAAAAGGTGTTGGGAAAACTATTGGACTTAAAGGCTCACAAATCCCCAGAACCTGATGGCTTGCATCCCAGGGTCTTAAAAGAAGTGGCTGAAGAGATAGTACAGGCATTGGTTATAATCTTCCAAAATTCCTTAGATTCTGCAAGGGTCCCAGCAGATTAGAAAATCGCAAATGTAAACCTTTATTCAAGAAAGGAGGGAGACAGAAAGCAGGAAACTATAGGCCAATGAGCCTAACATCTGTCATAGGGAAATTGCTAGAATCCATTATTAAGGTGGTTATAGCAGCATACTTTGAAAATCGTAGTGGGATCAGGCAGAGTCAACATGGTTTTGTGAAAAGGAAATTATGTTTAACTAATTTTTACAGTTCTTTGAGGAAGTAACAAGCAAGGTGGATAAAGGGGAACCTGTAGATGTGGTGTACTTGGATCTCCAAAAGGCATTTGATAAGATGCCACAGCAAAGGTTACTACACAAAATAAGAGCGCATGGTGTAGAGGGGTAACATATTAGCATGGAAAAAGGATTTGTTAGCTAACAGGAAGCAGGGAGTAGGGATAAATGGGTCATTTTCGGGTTGGCAAGCTGTAACTAGTGGAGTGTCACAGGGATCAGTGCTGGGGCCTCAACTATTACAATCTATATAAATAACTTGGATGAAGGGACCGAATGTATGGTAGCTAAATTTGTTGATGACACCAAGATAGGAAGGAAAGTAAGTTGTCAAGAGGAGCTAAAGAGTCTGCAAAGAGATATAGATAGGTTAAGTGAGTGGGCAAAAATTTGGCAGATGGAGTATAATGTGGGAAAATGTGAACTTGTCCACTTTGGCAGGAAGAATAGAAAAGGAATATATTATATAAATGGAGAGAGATTGCAGAACTCGGTGGTAGAGAGGGATCTGGGTGTCCTAGTACATGAAACACAAGAAGTTAGTATGTAGGTTACAGCAAGTGATTAGGAAGGCAAATGGAATGTTGGCGTTTATTGCAAGGAGAATGGAATATAAAAAGTAGGCAAGTTCTACTGGAGCTGTACAGGGCCTTGGTGAAACCACATCTGGAGTACTGTGTACAGTTTTGGTCTCCTTATTTGAAAAAGGATATAATTGCATTAGAGGCAGTTCAGAGAAGGTTCACTTCACTCATTCCTGGGATGAAGAAAGGTTGAACCGTTGGGCCTTTACCCATTGGAGTTTCGAAGAATGAGAGATGCTCTTATTGAAACGTATAAGATCATGAGGGGACTTGACAGGGTGAATACTGGGAAGGTGTTTCCTCTTGTAGGGGAGACTAGAACTAGGGGACACAGTTCAGAAATAAGAGGTCTACCTTTAAGAATGGAGATTAGAATTTTTTTCTCTCAGAGGGTCGTTAGTCTGTGAAATTCTCTTCCCCAGAAAATAGTAGAGGCTGGGTCATTGAATTCATTCAAGGCTGTGTTAGATAGATTTTTGATAAACTAGGGAGTCAAGAGTTATGAGGGGAAGACAGGAAAGTGGAGTTGAGACCGCAATCGATCAGCCATGATCTTATTGAATGGTGGAGCAGGCTCAAAGGACGGAATGGCCTACTCCTGTTCCTACGTTCCTTCAGCCATTGTCTCTGCAGCTTTCCTCCCTTTCTAAAGGTGTCCTGGCAGTCCCCATTATATTGAGTGCAGACAGCCCTTTGTATATGGTGTCTCCGCCTCCTCTCTGCCTGCCTCCACTCCCTTAACGGTCGGCAATTACGCCTGCTGACTCTTAATTGTCAGCCGCCGGAAGATTGTGTGAAGCCTGTTGATCCCTGCCCAAATGACAGCAGTTCCCGCTTGTGGTCCTGACAGTGGGCCCTGTTGCCTGGCCACAAAATTCAGCCCTTTGTTTTCCCTCACAGATGGGGGTAAAATAAATCCCGTGCACTATTTTGAAGAGCAGGGGAGTTCTTACTGGCGTCCTAGCCAATACTTTTCCTCCACCAACTTCACTAAAAAAACAGATGATTGGGTCATTTGGGAGCTTGCTGTGTGCAAATTGGCTGTTTACATTACAATAGTAAAGCCACTTCAAAACAAATTCATTGGCTGTAAAGTGTTTTGGGACATCCTGAGATCATAAAAGGCACTACATAAATGCAAGTCTTTTATTCTACAGGGTCAATTTTTATTTACATCAGCCCAGTCTCACTGGCTGAGGATTCCCAGATGTTACATTGAGCAATATAGGCCTTGAAGGGTGGCTTCTGCCTTATCCTCCAAAAGACTAGCCCTGACCCACAGAAACACACCAGCCAACTCAATGTTAACAGGAGCTCCAATAAACTCTATGACTCTTCTGAAATGTGGTAGCAGGCAATAGTAGGAGAGGAAAGGTGCAAACTGCAACACAGAAGGCTCTAAATCAAATTTAGATTTTTACAATATATACCGGTAAGAAGCCTCACTAGCAAATTTTTTAATTTTTTTATTTCCAAAATATACTTTATTCATAAAAATCTGTAAAAATTACATTTCCAAACAGTTTCAAACAGCACCAAAAAATACAAACATTGCAAGGGAGATCAGTTTCCTTAAATACTATCATGAGTTTCTTCACAACCCTTCCATTTCACTATTGTCATGCCAATTACAGTTTTACATTTACAGCAAATGAAAATATTAACGATACAGTTCGAGGGGTTTCCCATGGATCCAGCCCCTCAGTTCAGCTTGGTGGGGGGACCTTACACTGTGGTCTTTCCCCATTGAGCCTTTGCTGCGGCTGCCCCAAGCTTTAGTGCGTCCCTCAGCACGTAGTCCTGGACCTTGGAATGTGCCAGTCTGCAACATTCGGTGGTGGACAACTCTTTTCGCTGGAAGACCGGCAGGTTTCGGGCAGACCAAAGGGCGTCTTTCACCGAATTGATAGTCCTCCAGCAGCAGTTGATGTTTGTCTCGGTGTGCGTCCCTGGGAACAGCCCGTAGAGCACAGACTCCTGTGTTACAGAGCTGCTTGGGATGAACCTCGACAAAAACCACTGCATCTCTTTCCACACCTGCTTTGAGAAGACACATTCCAGGAGGAGGTGGGCGACCGTCTCTTCCCCACCACAGCCACCGCGGGGGCATTGTGCGGAGGGGGCGAGACTTCGGGTGTGCATGAAGGATCTGACGGGGAGGCCCCTTCTCACCACCAGCCAAGCTACGTCTTGGTGCTTGTTTGAAAGTTCTGGTGACGAGGCATTCCGCCAAATGAATTTGACGGTCTGCTCGGGGAACCATCCGACAGGATCCACCGTCTCCTTTTCCCATAGGGCCTTGAGGACATTCCGTGCAGACCACTGCCTGATGTGGTCAAAGGTGTTTTCCCGCAGAAACTGCTCCACGAAGGATAGGTGGTACGGCACAGCTCAACTGCATGGAGCGTTCCGCGGCAATGTGACCAGGCCCATCCTTTGCAACACCGGGGACAAATAGAACCTCAGCACGTAGTGACAAGTGGAGTTTGAAGTCCCACAGCTAGAACTTAGTCTCACATCAGCATCAAGCTGTCCTGCTTATAAGTTGCAGATACATGCAAGAAGACATTAGATTTATTTTTCACATCAATCACCACCTTATTATACACAATATATATAGTTTGGTGGTGTCTTTTCAATCAGGTTCATGCAGGTGCATGGACGGGAAATAATGTCCTCACAGCATGAGGAAGAAAGCATGATGTGAAATTGTTGGGTGGGAATACTCCAGGCAATAGATGGAAAGGCTGCATTGACACAGTTTTGGCCAATTTTGACTTCACTGATGCAGCCAGACTGTAGCAGTGTTCAGCCACATTTTGCAATTGGAAAACAGGTCAATTCCACCATATCATAAATGTGATATAAATTGAAAGACTCTCAAGATTCTTTGCCTGACTTGCTTAAAGCTACATATAGTGTCACTGATGGCTGTAAAGTCGGTGTCTGTACTAGTGCAGAAAAAGCTGAAAAGTCACATATTGCCAAGACTCAGCTCTGTTACTATGTTGATAGGCTATCTGAATTTTACAGTTCGCTGAAATCTTGGTTGACTGAAGTGCCAGTGTCATGTTTTGGGTTTTTGCACTAGATATTTTTCAGGTTCAGTTTCACTGTCTACAACTATAAGTGCACTTCATATTTCCAATGGTCTGGAGAGTACCTTTACCAGCTCAATATCTATGTAAGTAGTGAAGCATTCAGATCACTATTCACCATGACTCATAAACTAAAAAAGATGGCATTCCCTTTCTCTCCATATGTAGGTTATTTTGACTTTGTTGTTTAATGTAAAATGAGTTTCACATCTCTCCTGAATTTTAGTTCCATTGCCTTCACTTGCTGTCACCTGTTTTACCTCATTTTTACCTCATCAAAGTCGAGATATACCCATTGACTTTAAAACAGAAGTTAATTTCATACAGTGTGAAACATGCTGCAGCTTCACAAGTGGCCTCACATCCCTTCTGATAGCACAATCTTAACCACAGAACATTTCTGGTAACTGTAAAGTAGATGCCTAGGAGATTCTCTGCTAGCATAAAGTCTGAACAGACATTCCATTCAACATCATTTGAAGGTATATTGAAACAAAAGGCTACATTTCTCCTTTTAATATTAAATATATCGTTAGTCTTTATATAGTTAGACAATAGCATATGATGTTTCCCATGCAGTGTGAAGTCTGGAGCTAATTATTTCAATTAACTTTAGGCTCACTATTGTGTTTTCAATAATAACTCCCACCATATGAAGCCTACCCTCTTCCAACCTGTATGGTCTCTAAGTTCATGGTTTTTACTTTGAGAAGTACCGTGCATGATTGTGGGGGTTAACTTGTCTTATGCTGTCTTTAACAATAAAGAATACAAATTTAAAAATTCAACACAGACAAAGATTCACTTTTGTCACAACCAGTAAACTGGGCAGATAGCTGAGTTAGAGAGGCAAACAAATAGAGCAGTCAATTGTGATTTCCACTACATGGAATGGTTAATGGGGATGAGACAGTTCTCACTGGAATGTGTTGATTAAACAGCTTTTGGTTAACAGGACACATACCCAAATAACCATCATAATAACCCAGAACCCATAAGCAGGATTATACAGACTTGTACATTACAATTACAGGATGCAATCAATTATCAGCCATTGCTGAGCCTGCTTTCTCCTTTAGTCACACCAAAAACCATTTATATTATGAGTCTAATCACTACCCTACCCTAATCAGAAATATACATAACATTGGGAAGACAAGCAATGACATTAACTTAACAAATCCACAGCAATATTTGCATAGGCCAAATAGATGTCGTTTATGATTATTTTGTAGCCTTTTCTCACACAGACTGCACAATTCTTTTTTTCTCTCAGCTATCCTTACTCTTTTCTCAGTGAGAAAGGCAGTTTCTAAGAAGCAGTCCTGCATCAGCTATGAAATGAAGCCTGCAATCTTTTGCACAATGTGAATCACACAGGATCAAAAATTATGTCTTTCTGACAATATGAAGAGTAAATAGTAAATAGGTATATGTTATGTTCATGGTAAGTCCTCAGTGTCCGGGCTAAAACTAATAGCCAGATATATTTACAAATAGTTTAATTACACAGAAGCATTGATACACAGCAAGGAACTATGAGTACAATACCTAAAACAATAAAGAATGGTTAATTTTTAGGGAGTTCGGTTCAAAAGCTTTTGAACTGAATTTTGAAATGTATTAGTAAGAAATCTTAACAGGGAAATGGTAATCTCAGCTGTCCACTTCTAAAGTAACTATCTACATCTTACCTACCTTGTCCACACAATCTGCTTCTACCATCACCTTAGAGAGTCTGCTCCACATATTCACCACTATCTGGGCAAAGTAGTTACATCTAAACTGTCCTAAACTGTTACATCTAAAATGTTTGCCTGTGAGCATGTATCTGTGGTGGTGCCTCCTGTCATCCCCTAATGGTACCAGTACCAGTGCTGTAAGGTGGTTGCTGAACATTCAGATTATTGATGGGGAACAATTGGAGGAATCTGGAGTACTCTATATGATGCAGAATTAGAGTGAGGAAGTGAAAGATGGCTTCCTATCTTCAAATGGGCTTCAGAAGTAATGTGGAAAGGGATAAAATCGGGGACAAATTGACTGGTTTAATTTTAAGTCCTGCTCATGTAGTTTCCTATTTAGGACTTTGTTGATGGGCATCTTTTCAAGGATACTATTTATCTGTCTGAGGACAGAATAATGCCTCGTTGGATAGTAGATCCTGTGTAAAACATTATAACAGCAATCACAGCATTATGTTCCTAAGTTGCTCAGTCCTTGAGATTTGACAAATGCACGTTCTGCTTCAGTCTGATTTTTCACTTCCTGTCATCCACCATCTGTGCCCTTCCTGGCCCAGGAATTGAAGGCCAGGTTTGTCTCTATATAATCTTTAGCCTTATATTGTAAAAGTATTTACAGACTTACCATATTACTTGGAATTACATTGAAATACACAGTATTTACAGCACAGAAACTACCTATTGAGTCCAGAAGGCTGTAAAGTGCCTAAATGAAAGATGAGCTGTTATACCTTAAGGTGACATTGAGATTCATTGGAACACTGCAGTAGTCTGAGGACAGAAAGATCAGTGTGAGAGCAAAGTGGAGAATTAAAATTACAGTTACCTGGTAGCTCGGGGTCACACTTGCAGACTGAATGGAGGTGTTCCGCAAAGGGATAGCCCAGTCTGCATTTGGTCTCCCCAGTGTAGAGCTGACTGCATTGTAAGCAGCGAATACTGTATAGTAAATTGGAAGAAGTACACATAAATCACTGGTTAACTTTGAAGGAGTATTTAGGACCTTGCACGGTCAGTAAAGAGGAGGTAGAAGGGCAGATGTTGCATTATTCTGGGTACAGTGGTTAATGGGTTATTGTTAAATTCCCATTATTTTAACAAAGTAAGAAAGAAAGAACATTTATATAGCTCCTTATCATGTTGTCAAAGCTCTTTTCTTTATTCTGTCATGGGATGTGAGCATCACTGGCAAGGCCATTATTTGTTGCCCATCCCTAATTCCCCTTGAGAAGATGGTGGTGAGCTACCTTCTTAACCTTCTGCACTTCATGTGGTGCAGGTACACACAGAGTGCTGTTGTGCTGTTAGGAAGGGAGTTCCAGGTTTTTGACCCAGTGATAGTGAAGGATCAGAGATATAGGTCCAAGGTAGGATATTGTCGCTTGGAGGGGAACTTGCAGGTTGTGGTGTTCCCATGCGTCTTCTGCCTTGTCTTTATAACTGATAGAGGTCGCTGGTTTGGAAGGTGCTGTCAAAGGAGCCTTGGTGTGTTGCTGCAGTGCATCTTGTAGCATGATACACACTGCTACCACTGTGGTGGAAGGAGTGAATTTTAAAGGTGGTGGATGGGGTGATGATCAAGCGGGCTGCTTTCTCCTGAATGGTATTGAGCTTCTTGAGTGTTGGAGCTGCACTCATCCAGGCAAGTGGAGAGTGTTCCATCACAATCCTGACTTGTGCCTTGTAGAAGGTGAATAGGCATTGGGGATTCAAGATGAACATCACTTGCCACAGAATATCCAGTTGCTAACCTACTCTTGTAGCCACAGTATTTATATGGTTGGTCCAATTAGGTTTCTGATCAATGGCAACCCCCAGAATGTTGATAGTGGGGAATTCAGCAATGGGAATGCTGTTGAACTTCAAGGGGAAATGGTTAGATTCTCTTTTGTTGGAGATGGTCATTGTCTGGCACCTGTTTCGCATGAATGTCACTTGCTACTTATCAGCCCAAGCCTGAATGTTGTCCAGGTCTTTCTGCATGCAGGCATGGGCTGCTTCAGTATCTGAATGGTACTGCATAATCATCAGCAAACATCTCCGTTCTCTCAGGTCTAACCCTGACATTGTCATCAAACCTGCAGACAAGGGTGGTGCTGTAGTTGTCTGGCCTACCGACCTCTACCTTGCAGAGGCTCAGCACCAACTCTCAAACACTTCTTTCTACTTCCCCCTGGACCATGACCCCACCACCGAACATTAAGCGACTGTCCACAGGATTGTCACTGACCTCATCTTCTCTGGAGACCTTCCCTCTACAGCTTCCAACCTTACAGTCCCGCAACCCCAACAGCCCGCTTCCACCTCCTTCCCAAAATCCACAAACAGGACTCTCCCGGCATACCCATTGTTTCAGCCTGTTCCTGCCCCACTGAATTTATTTCTTCTATCTTGACTCTATCTTTTCTCCCCGGTCCAGTCTCTTCACACCTACATCTGTGACTCTTCTGACGCCCTACGTCATTTTGATAATTTCCAGTTTCCTGGCCCCAACTGCCTCCTCTTCACTATGGACGTCCAATCTCTCTACACCTCCATCCCCTACCAGGATGGTTTGAGGACTCTCCACTTCTTCCTTCAACAGAGGCCCAACCAGTCCCCATCTACCACTACCTTCCTCCGCCTGGTTGAATTTGTTATCACATTGAACAACTTTTCCTTCAACTCCACTCACTTCCTTCAAGTAAAAGGTGTTGCTATGGGTACCCGCAGGATCCTAGTTTTTTTGTGTCTTTTTGTGGGATATGTCGAACATTCCTTATTCCAATCCTACTCAGGCCCCCTTCCCCAACTCTTTTTCCGGTACATTGATGACTGTATCGATGCCGTTTCCTGCTCCCGCCCCGAACTGGAAAACTTCATCAACTTTGTTGCTGATTTCCACCCTTCTCTCACCTTTACATGGTTCATCTCTGACACTTCCCTTCCCTTCCTCGACTTCTCTGTCTCCATCTCTGGGGATAGGTTGTCTACTAATATTCATTATAAGCCCACCGACTCCCACAGCTACCTCGACTACACTTCTTCACATCCTGCCTCCTGTAAGGACTCCATTCCATTATCCCAGTTTCTCCGTCTCTGACGCATCTGCTCTGATGATGCAACCTTCCATGACAGCGCTTCTAATATGTCTTCCTTTTTCCTCAACCGAGGCTTTCCCCCCATTGTGGTTGACTGGGCTCTCAACCGTGTCTGGCCCATTTCCCACGCCGCTACCCTCACCCCTTCCCCTCCCTCCCAGAACCGCAACAGGGTTACCCTTGTCTAAACTTTCCACCCCTCCAGCCTCCACATCCAAAGGATCATCCTCCGCCATTTCCGCCACCTCCAGCGTGATGCCATTACCAAACGCATCTTCCCCTCCCTTCCCCTGTCAGCATTCTGAAGGGATTGTTCCCTCTGCGACACTCTGATCCACTCCTCCATTCCCCCCACCACCTCTTCCAGCCCTACAACCCTCCAAGAACTCTGGGTGGAATTTTACCAGGCAGTTGGAGGCAGGATTGGGGGCAGGTGGGCTGGGAATGTTGCGAAAAAGCCGTTGGGCTGGTAACCCGACATCTTTCCTCCCCCCTCCGGATTTCCCAGAGGTGGGTTGCCAGTATGGTTGGTAACTCCCATGGGTGAAACGTGCAGCCATTTAAGAAGCCAATAAAGAGCCATTTTGCACGTGAAATGGTTCTTTCCCAATGGCACATAAATCGCACACTGTGTTAGCAAATTGGCAAGTTAGAGAACGAAGTCATTGACTGCTCAACCTGCCATCATTACAGCAATATAAAGGAGAAAACCAGCAATCAATGGGCCAGCTATAGTGCAAGGCTAAAGCTGACAGGAGCATCTCCTTGGAGCAAGTATTTTGGATAGTTTGCAGTAAGACGAACTTGGTGTCATTCCATTGAATTTAGTTAGAGAGAAAAATAGCTGTATTGACCTTTAAGCCTGTGAACTTACTTGGGGATATGGGTTCCATATACTCCGAGGCAGGGTGGACCACTGAGGAGAAGCTGCAGATCTCTGTAGTTCAGCAACCACAGCGGCAGAGGCAGCAACTACCAGCAGCCGGAGCATCCAACACAGGGAAACACATCTGGACACAGTAGATGGAATGAATGAAGGACTGTCCACAGGATCTATAGGTCAAGGGTCAGCTTCTTCGACCTGGCATGCAGTAGTGCCTCCAAAGGCTGTGGCTGTCACACCAATTGGTCGCTGACCTGCGCCCCCTAATGGAGGAAGACCTAATGCCATTAGGAGCAAGAGGCAATCCAATGCCCATGGTGGTCAAGGTGACTGTAACTTTGAACATTTATGCATCTGGCTCATTCCAGGGCTCAGACATAGACACCTACAGGGATTCACAACTGTTGTAGGTAGGTGTTAGATGCCTTGTATCGGAGGGCATCACAGTACATGTTTGACATGGATGTGGCCAGTCAAGCCCAGTGGGCTAAAGGCTTAGCCTCAATGGCAGGATTTCCTCAGGTCCAAAGCATTATTGACTGCATCCATGTGGCCACCAAGGCTCCATCAGAACATCCAGGTGTATATGTAAATCGGAAGGACTTCCACTCATTCAATGTGCCGATGGTGCACAGCCATCTCAAAAGGATCCTGCAGGTGTGTACAAAGATTTTAGGGAGCTACCATGAGGCCTTTATCCTTTGGCAGTCTTATGTGCCTCAGCTCTTCAGACCTCTACATAGCTTCAGTGGATGGCTCCTGAGTGACAAGGGCACTTGACCGCTTTGGGGGGGCACCCTTCAATATGGGCTGGAAAGGGTCTCCTTCATAGTGGTGGTGTGCTGCTCCTGCACAACCTGGCACTCAAAGAGGAGTGGAACTGTCTCCAGAAGAGAGACCGGCTTCCTCAGAGGAGGAGGTCGAGGAGGAGCATGCCATTCAGAGGTGCCAATGATGTGTCCTGGCATAGACCTGCATGCCAAAGAAGTCAATTTGCCCCCATTCAGGGAAACTTCAACAGAGGGCATTACCACCATCACTGCCCTTGTACCATCTGTTGTTCTGTTGCTCACACTGTGCACACATGCCATCCTATTCCTTGCAGCAAAGTTCTCCGCTCTGAGTATTCATCAACCCATTACATTCTCTCCATGCATTAACAACCTACAGTCCCATGCCACTCCCCACTTCAACCTACCCATAGTCTATATGGGATTGGAAATAAAGTACACCATGACACTTCCCAGGGAACAATAAGATATGGTTCTTTCAAATAGCAGTTTACCATTCCTCAATAACATTAGAGGCTGCACCCAAATGAATCCCTTTGTGCCACTAAGACTGTTTCAGCATCCTCTTCCTCTTAATTCTATATGGTGCTACTCCTGTGGCTGCAGCAGAGCTGGAGTTATCCTGCTAGTTTCCAGGCTCTGACACTTTAGATGCCTATGGTGGACGTCCTCTGGGTTGTAGAGCCCATAAGGGCCCCTCCAAAGAATACCCCACCTTCATCTGTGCAAGAAAACCTTGGTCATGGGGTTAGGAGTCAGCTGCTGTACCTCTGTCAGAGGGCCACTGGGAAGGGCCATGATCCGGAGGCACCTTGAGGACAGCCCCCAATGCCATCATCCGTGGCTATGTCTTCCTTCTCAGGGCTGACTTGCACCTCCCTGCAAACCAAGTGTGGGTAAGCACTTGGCTACATTTGAACGTAGTGTCCACAGATCAAGGCAACTAATTGATCAATTCTTTTCAATGTAGCTACCATCGTATGGAGGCCATTGTTGTGTGCCTGCAACCACTTGTTGGCCTGCTGTATTTGACTCTCTATGAGGTTGACCAATCTTTTAATGAAGGTGCTCATATGATCATATGCCAGAGACATCACGGCACTCATGGCTGTGGTGGACTCTTCCATCTTAAGCACAAGGGACCGCACTGCCTCTGGGAATTCTGGCTGATGACCACACATTTCCCTTTGCTGCTCGACAAGCACACGCTCATTGTATGACCCCCGAGGCTCAGCATCGATGTCTAACTGAGCATAACTGGATGCTTCCTCAGGCCTGCAATAGGGACTCTCCACGGCTGTCTCTGCCTGCTGCTCACATGTGAAGTGCTCCTGATGAAGTGCTCCTGACCTTGTGCCACCCTTTCTATCTGTGATGTTGGGCTCACCAAGGTGAGTGTATCTGCGTTGGTGGAGGGTGTGCATCTGACAGTGTTACAACAGCGTGCTGCTCCTCCTCTGAGGACTGAAGTGCCTCCTCCCCCATCTCTCGCGGTGCCTCCAGCAATGCCCCAGCAGGAGATAAAAAAACAATCACCAGTGCTGCATGTAGGTGACAGAGAGATCCAGCCCTTGCATTTCGCTGATCATTATATTTTACATACCAGTGAACAGGTCTCCACGTAAGTCATATGTCAGAGTCAGATGCAAATGTCATACATAATGCTTTCAACCGGTAGCTGCGGAATTCCCATCTCTCCAGCAGTGACAGCCTGCACAGATGTCACCCTGCCACTTTCCAGGCCATCTTCCTCCATTGCCGTCGGGATGGCCAAGGATGTAACTCCATTCCCCGCTTCTGCACCACTCTCAGGAGTTGTATGCTCTCTTCTCCTTCAATCAGAAAATTTAGAGTGTGAGGACTCTTATGAGTTCAGTCCTTGCTTAGGATGTAGGTACAACATTTGAGTGGGCTCACTGGGATGGGGAGAGCCAGGTCAGCACACTGAGGGTGTGTGTCATTGTTACCTGTGGAAATGTAGAGGTAAGGTGCAGCCTGGGCAGACAGTCATATGTGTGGTCGCAAAGAGACAGCTTCAAAGTACGAGATGGATTTTATGGGTCCCCCTGAGATGGGGTCGGAGGCGGGGGCCTATTGTCTCCCCGTTGCCAAGCGATTTTGTCGGGGGCATAATAGGCCGACGACGGCCTTACCACCCAAAGGCCAAGTGAGGCCCTTAACTAGCTTATTAATGACCACTTAAGTGCCTCTGTCCCACCCCCACCCCACCACTGGGATTTAACCAGCGGCGGGGGGTGCCTCCACCACACAGGGAGGTCGCTCAATAATACGAGGCACCCTCCCTGTGGGATTGAGGGTGGGGCCCCTCCTACGTGGGCAATCTGTGGCCCATGGAGGACCCCCATTGGGAAAAACTCCATCTCCCTGGACCCACCCCTCCCCCTGCACAGAACGCCCACCCTCCCATCCCACCAGTGGCCACTGCTCACAGGTGACGCTGCCGATACTGCTGAGCTGCCGGCCCTGTGGTTGGCCGGCAGCTCTTCAAGGTGGGATCTCCATCTTTCGAGCTATGGGGATCCTGGCACCAGGACCTAAGTGCCGGAACAAAGTAAGGTCACGTTGGTTGTCGGGGAGCGGGTGGGGGGGGGGGGGGTGGCTCAGAAAGGCCGAGGTGGGGATGCCCCTGCCTTTTCGGCCCACCGGCAGGCCACAAAATCCAGCCCGATGTATGTGCTGGGGAAGGCTATGGAGGTGAGAGAGCAATGGCTGCCATCTGAAAGTTGCATGGCGCTCACCTTGCTGGGTCTCTGCGACCTGCAGCTATGCCTGTTTGGTGAGGCTGGCAGGCCTCCTCCTGCCGTCCTTTGGAAAATGCCCCTTCCTCCATGCACTTACACCATAACCTCAAGTGCTGTGTCTGTGAATCATCGAGCTGCCTTTCCCCTTCTGGGATCTATTTTCCTCCTCCTTTTGCAACTGCAAATTAGCATCCACAATGCACAGTGCTGCTGATGTCCCTTTAACACTCAGCTCTCATACTGACACTCCATCCCGCCTGCTGCACCTAACTAGACAACAATCCCGAGGCATTCTCTTAATTAGCTGGCTCCCACAGAATTCATCTGGAAGGCCCACGTTTCGAACCCGAAATGTTCCAACACTCCATCAAAAACTAAGTCCGTAAGATTCTGCCCTCTGTGCTCCTCCAGTTGTGGCCTCTCATGCATCCTCTATTTCCTTCACCCCATCACTGGCAGTCGTGCCTTCAGCTTCCTCAGCCCAAAGCTCTGGCATTTCCTTCCTGAACTTCTCCATCTTTCCACATCTCTCTCCTCTAGTAAGACATTCTTTAAAAGCCATTCATTAAGCTTCTGGTCGCCTTCTCTAATATCTCCTTACATGGCTCAGCATCAAATTTTATCTGATAATGCTCCAGTGAAGCACCTTGGGATGATTTACTGCATATAAGGCACTATATAAATTCAGGTTGTTGTTGTTCCAAGACTGAGTTGTGTCACTTGGTGCTGCTCAGCCACTGGGCTCAAGCCACTGAAGAAGCAATTAAATAACAAACTTGAAAAGGGAAAATAATAAAGGGTACGAGGTCTAGGCAGAAAAATAGAATCGGAGGAGAGAGCTCCCCCGATGCGGGCTAGCAGTGGCACAGATATGATGGACTGAATGGCTTTGTTCTCTGCTGCAATTTCAAAGTCAATGCGAGGTCTTCTTTGAAGAAAAGAGGTGATATCCAGCACTGACAAAAAAATCCAATAAATTTAAACAAGTGCCTTTCAGAAATATAGGCCTAAAGAGAGTCATTTTAAAAATAAAATTAAAGTGCACGGGCATAAACTGTTGATAAGTGTCAAGAATCAAGTTGGAAATCACTGCTTACTGTCCCAATGCAGCTGTATAGTTGTTTAGAGAGATTACATTGCTCACAGGTATTTGTGTGGCTATTTGTAAATGTTAAGAGCTGATGAGGAGAATCAGACCCTGTTCAATCAAACTGAAACTTTAAATATATACCCCATAAAATGTGCACTTCTCAAAAAGTGGCATGAAATGGGGGTTTCCATGGATACCACTTTGCCACAGTGCTGTCTTCGGATGCTTATTTTGACAAGAATTGGTGCATTTTGCCATAGATTTATTTTGTGAAGTTTCATGCCTTTTTAAAAAAAAACTTACGATGTAATGGTGATTGGGTAGCTATTTTGCACAGTGGTGCCCTGTCAGAAAAAGAAGTGCAATCAATACATTAAAAATCATAAAAGTCAGTATTAATACACTATACAAAATCAGCCAATGTAATCAAATTAAAATTTGGCAGAAATTTTACAGGTGTCATGATCTTCCTTGCTGTGATTTTTTTTAACATGTCACCATAGAAACAGACAAGTGCACCAGGTGGCGCAGTCAGTGGCATAGCTTCAACGCGCCTTTTAAAATACTCTACACATTTCTTAGAGTAAAACGAATACTCATCAGTGTAATTGTGAACTTTGGCTTATTCAATCATCTTTTCATAATGTTTCACACCATTACAATATGCACAGAATATATGTTACCCTAGTGTAGAGTTAGAAACATAGAAATGTACAGCACAGAAGGAGGCCATTCAGCCCATCATGTCCGCGCTGGCCGACAAGACAGCCTAATCCCACTTTCCAGCTCTTGGTCCATAGCCTTGTAGGTTACAGCACTTCAAATGCATATCCAAGTACCTTTTAAATGTTATGAGCGTTTCTGTCTCTACCACCCTTGCAGGCAGTGAGTTCCAGATCCCCACCATTCTCTGGGTGGAACAATTTCCCCTCAGTCCCCGCTAAACCTCCTACCTCTTATGCCCCTGGTTATGGACCACTCGCCCTAGGGGAATGGGGCCTTCCTATCCACTCCATCTCGACCCTTCATAATTTTATACACTTCAATTAGGTCTCCCCTTAGTCTCCTCTGTTCCAAACAAAGCAATCCTAGCCTATCCAATCTTTCCTGACAACTAAAATTCTCCAGTCCAGGCAACATCTTTGTAAATCTCTTCTGCACCCTGTCTAGTGCAATCACATCATTCCTATAATGCGGTGACCAAAACTACAAACAGTACTCCAGCTGGGACATAACTAGTGTTTTATACATTTCCAGCATAACCTCCCTGCTCTCATATTCTATGCCCCGGCTAATAAAGGAAAGTATCCTATTTGCCTTCTTCACCACCTTATCCACCTGTCCAGCCACCTTCAGGGATCTGTGGACATGCAATCCAAGCTCCCTCTGTTCCTCTGCATTCCTCAGTATCCTATCATTTATTGTGCATTCCCTTGCCTTATTAACTTTCCCCAAATGCATTACCTCACACTTCTTCATATTGAACTCCATTTGCCACTGTTCTGCCACCTGATTAGTCCATTGATATCTTCCTGCAATCTACAGCTTTCTTCTTCATTACCAACCACCTGGCCAATTTTTTGTATTGTCTGCAAACTCCTTAATCATACCCTCTACATTCAAGTCCAAATCATAGATATATACCACAAAAAGCAAAGGACCTAGTACTGAGCCCTGCAGAACCCCACTGGAAATAGCCTTCCTGTCACAAAAACACCCATCGACCATTACCCTTTGTTTCCTGCCTCTGAGCCAATTTTGGATCCAACTTGCCACTTTGCCTTGGATCCCATGAGCTTTTACTTTCTTGACAAATTTGTCATGTGGAACCTTATCAAAAACCTTGCTAAAATCCATATAGACCACATCAAATGCACTACCCTCATTGACCCTCCTTGTTACCTTCTCAAAAAATTCAATCATGTTAGTCAGACACAACCTTCCCTTAACAAATCCATGCTGACTGTCTTTGATTAATCCGTGTCTTTCTAAATGAAGATTTATCCTGTCTGTCAGAACTTTTTCCAATAATTTTTCCACCACCGAGGTTAAGCTGGCTGGTTTATTCCTTTCTCCATTTTTAAACTATGGCACAAAGTTAGCTGTCCTCCAGTCCTCTGGCACCATACCTGTAGCCAGAGGGGACTGGAAAATGATGGTCAGACCCTCTGCCATTTTTCCTCTTACCTCCCTTAATAGCCTAGGATACTTTTTTGGCTGGGCCTAGGGATTTATCCACTTCAAAGATGTTAAACCCATTAATACTTCCTGTCTCACTATGTTAATTTTATCTAATATTTCACACTCCTCCTCCCTGATTATAATGTTTGTATTGTCCCCCTCTTTTGTGAAAACAGATGCAAAGTATTCATTAAGAACCATACTAAAGTCCTTTGCCTCTACACACAGGTTACCCTTATGGTCTCTAATAGGCCTTACTCTTTCTTTAGTTATCCTCTTGATTTTTATGTATTTATAAAAAATCTTTGGGCTTTCCTTGATTTTACTTGCCAATATTTTTTCATGCCCTCTCTTTGCTTTCCTAATTTCCCTTTTAATTTCACCCCTACACTTTTTATACTCCTCTAGGTTTTCTGCAGTATTGAGCCCTCGGTATCTGTCATAAACTTCCCTTTTTCTCTTTATCCTCTCCTTTAAGCCCCACTTGCAGTGAACCCTCACTATCCCTTCCTTGACTGCCCCCCAATGATCTGGCACTGATTTACCTTCAAGTAGCTGTTCCTGTCCACTTTAGCTAAATCACATCTCAGCTCAGTAAAATTAGCTTTTCCCAATTCAGAACTTTTATTCCTTTGATTATGTTTGTCCTTTTCCATAACTACCCAGGACTGCCCCCTCTCTTGCTGGGCTTGTCCGTACTGACTGAAAAAGTTTTCCTGAATGCATTAAAAAAATGTTGCTCCTTCTGTGTCTTTCTCATGAATTCTACCCCAGTTAATATTAGGGTAATTGAAATCCCCCACTATTACTGCCCTATTGTTTTTGCAGTTCTCAGAGATTTGCCCACATATTTGCTCTTCTATTTCCTCTGACTGTTTGGGGGTCTATAGTACACTCCCAGTAGTGTGATTGCTCCTTTTTGTGTTCTTCAGTTCAACCCATGTGGCTTCATTTGATGATCCTTCTACCATATCATCCATCCTCACAGCAATAATTGTTTCTTTAATCAATGCTGCAACACCTCTCCCCCCTTTTCATCCCCCCCCCCCCACTCCATCTCATCTGTAAACACTGTAACCAGGAATGTTGAACTGCCATTCCTGCCCTTCTTTCAGCCATGTTAGATACCTGTCCTCTCAGCTCATCTGCTTTATTCCCATTTAGCACTGCCAAACTCTCTTGTCTATTCTCTAGCCTTTGTTTCCTCTGCCTTCAAACACACTTACTAATTCTCGGCCTTCCATTTCTAACTTTTCTTCTTTCCTTTCTAAATCTACTCTCAGGGTCCCATTTCCCTGCCAAGCTAGTATAAACCCAACAGCACTAGCAAAGCCTTCTGCAAGGATATTGGTCCCGGCCCTGTTGAGGTGCAACCCTTCCAGCTTGTATATGTCCCACCAACCCCAGAAATGGTCCCAATGTCTCAGGAACCTAAAGCTCTCCCTCCTGCACCATCTCCCCAGCCACACGTTCATTAGTGAGATCTTCCTATTCCTGTCTTCACGAGCATGTGGCACTGGGAGTAATCTGGAGATTACTACCTTTGAGGTCCTGCTTTTCAATCTTTCCTAGCCCCATAATCTCTGCCTGCAGGACCTCATCTCTCTTTCTCCCTATGTCATTGGTATCAATATGGACCACGACCTCTGGCTATTCACCCTCCCCCCTCAGAATGTCCTGCAGCCACTCAGTGACATCTTTGATCCTGGCGCCAGGGGGCAACATACCATCCTGGAATTATGTCTGTGGCCAGAGAAGTGCCTGTCTGTTCCTTTCACTATTGAATTCCCTACCACTATTGCTCCTCCTCCCTTCTTCCTCCCCTTGTGCAGCCGAGCCACCCAGGGTGCTGTGGACTTGGCTCTGCCTACACTCCCCAGAGGAACCATCACTCTCACCAATATTCAGAACTGAATACCCGTTGGAGAGTGAGATACACTCATGGGATCCCTGCCCTACCTGTCCTCCTTGTCCTTCTGACAGTCACCCATTCCCTCTCTACCTGCACATTTTTAAGCTGCAGGGTGACCACCTCCAGAAACATGCTATCCATGAAACTCTCAGCTTTGTGGCTGCCGCTAAATGCCTCTCGCCGCCACTCAAGTTCCGAAACCCGGAGCTCAAGCTGTTCTAGCTGGCAATGCTTCCTGCATATGTCGTGGTCCAGGTCATGAGAAATGCCCTGGATTTTCCACATGGCACATATGTGTATTCCATGCGGCTGGGGTTCTCTGCCTTGCCTTAACTTTCTAGACTATTATCTGGAACACCGCAACCCCGGACAGCCCGCTTCTACCTCCTTCCCAAAATCCACAAACGGGACTGTCCTGGCAGACCCATTGTGTCAGCCTGCTCCTGCCCAACTGAACTCATTTCTTCCTATCTGGACTCTATCTTTTCTCCGCTGGTCCAGTCTCTTCCCACCTACATCCGTGACTCTTCTGACGCCCTACGTCATTTTGACAATTTCCAGTTTCCTGGTCCCAACCGCCTCCTCTTCACTATGGACGTCCAATCGCTCTACACCTCCATCCCCCACCAGGATGGTTTGAGGGCTCTCCGCTTCTTCCTGGAACAGAGGCCCAACCAGTCCCCATCCACCACCACCCTCCTCCGCCTGGCTGAACTTGTTCTCACATTGAACAACTTCTCCTTCAACTCCACGCACTTCCTTCAAGTAAAAGGTGTCGCTATGGGTACCCGCATGGGTCCTAGTTATGCCTGTCTTTTTGTGGGATATGTCGAGCATTCTTTGTTCCAGTCCTACTCAGGCTCCCTCCCCCAACTCTTTTTCCGGTACATTGATGACTGTATCGGTGCCGTTTCCTGCTCCCGCCCCGAACTAGAAAACTTTATCAACTTTGCTTCCAATTTCCACCCTTCTCTCACCTTTACATGGTCCATCTCTGACACTTCCCTTCCCTTCCTCGACTTCTCTGTCTCCATCTCTGGGGATAGGTTGTCTACCAATATCCATTATAAGCCCACTGACTCCCACAGCTACCTCGACTACACTTCTTCACACCCTACCTCCTGTAAGGACTCCATTCCATTCTCCCAGTTTCTCCCTCTCCGACGCATCTGCTCTGATGATGCCACCTTCCATGACGGTGCTTCTGATATGACCTCCTTTTTCCTCAACCGAGGATTTCCCCCCACTGTGGTTGACAGGGCCCTCAACCGTGTCCGACCCATTCCCCGCACCTCTACCCTCACCCCTTCCCCTCCCTCCCAGAACCGTGACAGGGTTCCCCTTGTCCTCACTTTTCATCCCACCAGCCTCCATATCCAAAGGATCATCCTCCGCCATTTTCGCCACCTCCAGCGTGATGCCACTACCAGTCGCATCTTCCCCTCCCTTCCCCTGTCAGCATTCCGAAGGGATCGTTCCCTCCACGACACCCTGGTCCACTCCTCCATTACCCCCACCACCTCGTCCCCATCCCAGGGCACCTTCCCTTGCAATCGCAGGAGGTGTAATACCTGCCCATTTACCTCCTCTCTCCTCACTATCCCAGGCCCCAAACACTCCTTTCAGGTGAAGCAGCGATTTACTTGTACCTCTTTCAATGTAGTATACTGTATTCGCTGCTCACAGTGTGGTCTCCTCTACATTGGGGAGACCAAGCGCAGACTGGGTGACCGCTTTGCGGAACATCTCCGCTCAGTCCGCAAGCAGGACCCTGAGCTTCCGGTTGCTTGCCATTTCAACACTCCCCCCTGCTCTCATGCTCACATCTCTGTCCTGGGATTGCTGCAGTGTTCCAGTGAACATCAACGCAAGCTCGAGGAACAGCATCTCATCTACCGATTAGGCACACTACAGCCTGCCGGACTGAACATTGAGTTCAATAATTTCAGAGTATGACAGCCCCCCACTTTACTTTCATTTTTAGTCATTTTTAGTTATTTTTTCTTCCTTTTTTTTTGCATTCCTTTTTACATTTTTTACAATCTTTTTTTGCATTTATTTCATTTCATCTTAGTTTGTTCAGTTTGCTTACCCACTGTTTTTTTCAGGTTGTTTTTCTTCAGGTTTGCACTTGCTGATGTTCAATATTCAGTATATTCACACCTAATCTGTACTAATGCTTTGTCTTTCAACACACCATTAACATATTGTTTGCCTTTGCTCCGTGACCTTTTGGTCAGCTATGTGGCCTGGTCCAATCTGCACCTTCTCCTTTGTTATCTCTTGCCCAACCCCCACCTCACTTGTTTATAATCTGTGACTTTTCTAATATTTGTCAGTTCCGAAGAAGGGTCACTGACCCGAAACGTTAACTCTGCTTCTCTTTCCACAGATGCTGCCAGACCTGCTGAGTGAATCCAGCATTTCTTGTTTTTGTATCTGGAAACACTTACCAGATACTCACTAATCGGCTCCTTCCCTGGTTGAGATGTCACTTTAGCTGTTTTGCAGATGTTGCAATAATTTCAATAATTTCAGGGCATGACTGACCTTTTCTATATTTTTCTATTTTTTTCATTATTTTATTTTTTAACCATGTGCCTCTTTTTCATGGAGACAGTGCAGTTTATTATTCTATCATTAACACTCTCTCTGGACTAATGCTTTGTCTTTCACCACAATCATTAACACACTCTTTGCCTTTGTCCCGCGACAGCTTTGTTATTTAATCTCTCCTGCCCTCTGCCCTATCACACACCTTCCCTTTTGTTCTCATCCCCACCAACCCCCAACCCCCAGCCGTTCACTTGCTTAAAACCTACTTCTTTCCTAACCTTTGCAAGAAGCGTCAGTACCTCGATCAAGTGTTATCAAATCATTTCTAAAAGAAAACAACATCAACGTGTCCCCAAAGCAACCCTCAACTGAGAAATCTTGGAGGTGTGGAGATGGGTGGGGGAGAGGGTGGCTGTGGGTAGTTGGTGGGGGAGGGTGGGAATACTGACAACCAATGCAAAGCAAACTAAAGCTCTCTGGAGACCACTTCTGATTCCAGAGGTTACAGGACAGTGGAGGCATTTCAACCAGAAGCAGGAGCCCATCTTTGCCTTCAGAAAGGTGGACTTTCAATTGAAGCCAGTGTAACTATGTCACCCCACCCCCGATAAAAATTCCAACCCCAGCGAACATCATCATCCTCCATTCCCCGATTTGTGTCCACCATCACTTCAGATTCCTTCCTATTGCTTTTACTGGGCATCTAGCTCTTGAGTAGGCTGTGTGCAAGGCCTCCTAGTTTTGTGTGATTGGGAATGTCCAGCCACAGTTTGATTCAGAGTTGTAACCCTGAGCAAAACAGCAGCAGCAGGAAGTAGTCAGGAGTGGTGGTGAGGGGCAAATCTGGGAAGGAATTGTTTCGGGCTGAATTTTAAAGTTCCAACCAAGTCACATCAGGCACCTGTTAGTTTCAGCACGTGCTTGTCAGTGACAAAAAGTCATTAACTTAGCCATGCCATTTGCATCTGATGTCTGGGTTTCCTGACCAATTGGAGCAGCCAGGCGTGATGACAATCTGCTGCAGTCTGTTTCAGCTGCAATGCAAGGGTCAGAATGGAAGCATTCCAGAAATGCCAGCAACTGGACAAAAGGAGGGTCAATGTGTAAAGGGAGGGTCAATGTGTAAAGGATGCACCACAGTTATTTTTTTTCATTTCAAATGGCATTAAGAGCCAATCACATTATGGGTCTGAAATCACATTGTGGGTCTGGAGTCACATGTAGGCCAGACCAAATAAGGACAGCAGATTTCCTTCTCTAAAGGACATTAGTGAACCAAATGGGTTTTTACAACAATCGACAATGATTTCGTGGTCACCATTAGACTAGCTTTTAGTTCCGAATTTATTCATTGAATTCAAATTTCACTATCTGCCTTGGTGGGATTCAAATCCATGCCCGAGAGCATTAGCCTGGGCTCTGGATTACTAGTCCAGTGACATTACCACTACGCCACCACTTCCCCTGGATATCATGCTGCAGGCTGTAAGGGCCTGCAGGGAGGCTCTGTTCCCCATAGATGAAAGGAAGAAGGCAACCTCAGAGAACAAGCAGGCATGGCTGGAAGCGGCAGAGACCAGCAACGGGAGTGTGGCGCATTGCTTCTGCATACAGTGCCAGAAAAGATTCAATGACCTGATCAGAGCAGGAAAGATGAGTGGCATTCTATATTCAAGTGCAAACACTAACCCCCCACCAACTCCCAACCCCACCCCCTGACAAATGACGGTTCGGTCTGCCTTCCCCAGCCTTCTCCTGCACGTCACTGCTCAGGCCAGCACACTTAGCAGGTAAACCTCTCCCTCTCTCGCAAGGTAGCTCCTCACATCCCCATTTGACCAGCTACCAGTGGCACTCACTCTCACCTTACTGCAATGTCATACCAATCCCTCACAGGGACCCTCCACAAATGCTGTCTTTCCATCCTCTCAAAAGGTTCCACAGCTCACACTCATAACTCTCTTTCTTTCTCTTCTTGCAGAAGGGAGAACAGAGCACCAGGGAGAGACAGTGAACCTGGGATGGCACCACCCTGACAGCAGTGGAGGAGGAAATAAGCTGGGTGCCCACATACCTGGCATTTGGCAATGGAAGATGGGGTCCCCCAGCTACTTGGTGACAGAATGAAATATAACACATGGGGTACAACACTCAATCATGCAGACATTATGTTATCAACCACTGAAATATGATAATCTGCACAATGACTTCGAACGCTCTCATTTTGTCAGTTCTAATTCATGTCTTTCATCTCCTCTTGGTCCCACAAGCGTCCCTGAACAGCTGTGCCAGAGGAAGATGAAGTCTCCTCAGAGGAGGTCACTTACTCTGAGGAAGCATCATCACACAACTCCTGTGCATCGCCCATCAGCTCAGACACTCACACCTCAATAGGACTGCCAAGACAGCAAGGGGACTTTTATGGAGCTAACGGTGGGTTTGGCCGCCAGCTGGAGAGCCGGCAAGAGACCCACCATGCCTCCTTTGGAGAAGGCCCAGCGTATGACAAGCCAATCAAGCCGACCAGGAAGTGCCTCCCTCTGAGAACAGCCGGCCAATCATAGGCCAGTAGCTCTTTTACTGGGCAGCGCCACCAGAGAGGCGATGGCTGCTGTGGGAATGACACCTACCGGAGGCCCAGGATCACAGATTGATCCAGGCCAGAGGTAAGTGATGATGGGTGGGTTTCCGTAGGGTGGGGGCTGCGGAACAGGGGTGTAGGGGGGGGATCAGTAGCAAGGGCAGGGGGGTAGCTCTCAGCAGGCCACCCCCTTCCCAATGCCGGGTCCCTCGATCAGGCACTCAGTGCCTTTGAATGAGGGATTCCCTCCACACCCTCCACCGGGAGACCACGAGCAACCCTGCGCGGGTTTGCATGTTGTTCTCCCCGCATGGTGACAGGTGCAATTAAGGGCAGCAATTGGCTGCGGGGCAGGATGGCAGCCCACACCCGCCACCACTCCACCTGATTTAATGCCCCTCCCCACCTCTAAATTTGCCGTGGGGCATAAAATACCGCCCAGGAAGTTGGGTTGTCACATGGTAAAACGCACATCATAAGTGAGTAGGAGCAGGTGTTGGAGACAGGGACAGCAGTAGAGAGTCCCCATCAAAAGACGCAAAATCCTCCATGCATTGCTTAGCTGGACACAGAGGCTGAGCCTTGGGAGCATTATACTGGAGCAAAAGCAGAAAATATATAAGGTTCTGACAGCATTTCAAGAGACACTGCACACGATTGGAGAGAGATTGGAGGAGCTCGGCTCCACCATGAGTGCCATGATGTCTCAGGCCTTTGTGCTGATGTCCACCTTCACGGAAAGAGTGACGACCTGCCTGGAGATTTAGACATGGCAGGCCACCGAATGCATGCTGGCCCTGACCAATGGACTGCCCAGTCAGACTGCCACCCTTGGCCATTCAGCACCTCACTGAAGTGCAGAAAAGAGCTCTGCAGCTCTTAGTGAGCAAGGAAGTGCAGGTGGGCCATGAGGGGGAAGATGGTGAAAGACCGCACGGACCGTGGGGACTCTGCTCAAAGCGCTTCTGTTTCTGACCCTGTGCACAGCCCTCATTCAGAGTCCTGCAGGCTGCTTCTTGTCCTGATGGCTGTGTCTGCCCTTGCACGGGTGCAAATGGAGCAGACTTTGATGGGGCCCTCACAGACTCCAAAACACAGTGAATGTTGGCAAAATGCATCTGAGCAGTCAGAGTGGAGGAATGAGCAGTCTGTCTCATTCTGCGCCATGTGGGAGCAATAGTAAAAGGTAGTTCCACTTGTGTTAAATTGTCACATTTCTGTCTAATGTCTATCACTATAAAGTTTATTTGGAAGCTCCATTGTCCAGCCATTTGCCAGACAGCTTTCTGCCTTGTAAAGATTAGTGTGACAAGCAATTGGTGTCAGTGAGAGGGATGTATTGTTGATTGTGGGATTGCTTTGTTCAGCTGGCTGGTGGTGACCACAGTGGGTTCAGAATTGGTGTGTCAGATGGCTGCAGTAGCTCAGATTAACTGAAGCGTGTCTGAATCAGACTGTCCTGGACATCCATGGCAGCTGAACAAGCATCTCCAGGTGCCCTTGCCACATCAGGCTTCTCCTCCTCCTCCTGCTCCTTCTGCTTATCCTCCTCCTCCAAAGATGCAGAGCACTCATCACCTTCTTCCTCCTGCAGCTCCATCCCTCACTGATGCACAATGTTGTGCAAAGTACAGCAGACCATTCTGGAGAGTCTTGCTGGTGCATACTGCAGGGTTCCCCCAAATCTGTCCAGGCACCTGAATCAGATCTTCAGCGTCCCACTCAACGACACTTCTTGTGCTCTTGTGGCTTCGGTTGTAGCTTTCTTGGGTGGCATCAGTAGGGCTCTTCACAAGTGTTATCAGCCGTACCCTTTTCGGTTAGTCCCATCTCCTAGGAGCCATCTGCTGACTGTGCTTGGAGGTGTGAATATCTGTGGGAGAATATCTGTGGAATATCGACTGGCACAGGATGAAGGTATCATGGCAGTTCTCTGGGTATCTTGCACAGACACGCATAATGATCTTTCAGTGATTGAATACCAGCTGAATATTGATGGAGTAGAATCCCTTGCAGTTGATGAATACTGCTGGGTGACCTGAGGGTGCCTTGATTGTTGTATGTGTACATGACTCCCTGTACCTGTGGGAACCAATTAACTCCAGCAAATCTAAGGTCCTTCTCTTTCTGACTGCCCTTATCAGTAGCAAGGTGGACGTAAGTGCAGATTGTGAAATCCTACAAATATCTTCTGCAGATCCCTGGAAGGAACCAGAGGCGAAGAACTTAAGGGCTGTGATGACCTTGGCGGGTACAGGGAATGCATGCCCACCTCATCCATTTAGCAGGAAGTCTCCTTCCAGGAGATTGCAAATGTCAGCAACCACCTGACAGGAAAGCTGGAGCCTCCCGAGGCACTGGTGCTCAGTCATGTCCAGAAAGCTAATTCTCTGCCTGTATACCCTGTGTTGAGGGCATTGTCTCCTATGAGCTAGTGCTCTGTGCTCGGCCCCTCTGTCTTGTAGAGTGACAGGCAATTGACAAGAAGGCCGCTGAAGGTGCTCCTGCTGCTGCTGGTGTTGCTGGTGCTCCCCCTGTTCCTCATCAGAGGTCCAAGGTCAAACCACAGAAATTATTCCCTTCCTGCTGACAGCAGGCAAATGCAGAGCAAAGGCAAAAAGTCTAAAGGTAGCAGAAATATCATCCAAAGTCTTAGAAATCATCTCCAAACCAGTAATAACACAATATCAGAACAAATCCTTTCACTTTGGCAAGGAAGCAGCTGTCATAACTCAGTATTTAAAGGCTTCCTTACCTGTCAATTGCTTAGCCCTCGTACAACCTGGCGAGTTTCAGGGGAAACCTGCATGCTCAGAGTTAAAGACAGAATCCAGGGTTGATATTGCAATTAACAAGCATTTAACAAAGGTAAATATCAGACCTGCCTCACTCATAGGGGTTTCCCACATGTTAACGAATGCGCTCGAGTTAGGCGTGGAAGTCGGCGTGTTCCTGCAGGCAGTTTCTGCTGTTTTAACCTACTGCCACACAGAAACCAACCAGGCCTAGCAGGTTAAAATTCACCCCTTAATGTCAGCTATGCTCACTGGGTAGTACTCTCGCCCCAGATTCAGAAATTTGTGGCTTCAAGCCTCACTCCGAGGCTTGACCATAGGATTTAAGCTGAAATTTCACTGCAGTACTGAGAGATTGCTGCATTATCGGAAGTTTCAGAGTAAATCTTAACTGAACCTACATCTACCTGTTAAGGTGGCACTATTCAAAGAATCACAGAGAAGCTTTCCCAGTATCCTAGCCAAAATTCCTATGCCACCGAAACTAATTAAGTGGTCCTTTATATCATTTGTTGCTTGTGGGGCATTGCTTTGCACAAGCAGCCCTGTTTGCCTGAATAACAACAAAGGCTACACTTCAAAAGTACTTCAGTGGCTGTGAAGCACTTTAGACTGGCCAGATGATGTGAAAGGTGATATATAAGTACAATTATTTTCTTTCCAGGAGTGAAGGGCTGGAGTGAGAACAATTTTAGATGAACAGAAGTTATTTAAAAGTAAGAAATTCGGGCACAACTTATGCCCATTCACTCTGCTGTACACAGGGACACTAGAAAATTAAATAGACTTAAATAATTGGATTTCACAACAGAGTACCAAAACGAATCCACTTTAACTTACAATTTCTCCAAAAGAAATGTGGAAATTCCCCATTTTTTGCCAGAACCTCTCATAATTTTCCAGTGACCCTGTTTATAACTAAAGTCCTGGGAAGGGCAACGATAATTAGAATATATCTTCGAAAGGAGAATTCAAGGTTATCTCGCTATGATAAAAGGTTACGTTGGTTATGCCCAACGTAAGAAATTAGCAGGAGGAGTGCTGACTGAGTGGCAGGAGACCCCACACAAACTTTACTGAATCCTTTCCATGACTCTAATACCCCTCTTATAATGGAGTGCCCAAAACCGCACACAATATTCCAACTGTGAGCAAACAAATGTCTTGTACAAATATTATAACACTTCCTTGCTTTTATATTCAAGGGCCTTTTCTACCTGCAGTTGCATCTTGAAAGGTCTGTGTATCGGCACCCATAAATTTCCTTCTTCCTCCACTCTGTCATGAATCGCACTGCTTAGGGTATAATTCCTCTCACTGTTCTTTGCCCTAAAATGCACTAATTCATCTCAACTTCTGTAATGTGAGGATGAACTGTAGACTGCTTGACCTTTCTGATGCCTCCAGTTGGTGGCTAGAAGAACCCAATAGCATGCAAATTAGTGCTGCGTCTAGCTTCATTGCCACAGGTACTGCTATCCATAGTTGCTCTTTGGCTGTTGGTCAGATTCCAGGGGATTATATTATTGCATAGAATTTTACAGGACAGTAACAGGCCATTTGGTCAACAGGCCTGTGCTAGTAGTTATGCACCACGCCAACCGACACTACTTCATCTCATCCTATCAGCTTATCCTTCCATTCCTTTCTCCCTCATGTACTTATCTAGCTTCATCTTTAATTTCTGCTATTCGCCTTAACCACTCCCCGTGGTAGTAAATTCCACATTCTAACCACTCTCTGAGTAATGAAGTTTCTTCTGAAGTCCTTATTGAATTTATTAGTGACTATCTTATATTTATGGCCCCTAATTTTGAACACCCTGCAAGTGGAAATATCTTCTCTACATCCAGCTTATCGAACAACTTCATCATTTTAAAGATCTCTATCAGGTCATTTCCCAGTCTTCTGTTTTCAAGAGAAAAGAGCTCCAGACTATTCAATCTCTCTTGATAGCTGTAACCTGTCACTTCTGGTATCATCCTTGTAAATTCATTCAGGGCATCCCTGGTGAGGCACACTCTCCACGTGCAGTAACTTTTTGCGATGTATGATAATATTTAGAAAACTTTGCACGTTGTTGCTTGTTTTCTGCCACTGCTCCTGACGCTGATTTTAATTCCATCATGCAATTCCCAATTTGTTCTAGGGAAAAACCAGTGTGTGAGGTTGGTTCCTGGGAAACATGGATAATGTACCATAAAAATTGCTGATCACACCGCCACAGAGCCAATACCTTGAAGAAAGGACTTACAATAGGAATATGATAAGAGCATATATTTGGGCAATTAAAACATCAATTCCCATGCTTGTACAGCTCAGTAGGTGGCAGCTGACCCACTCCTGATCCTTGAGCATGTAATCCAGGCTGACACTCCAATGCTAGTACTGAGGGAGTGCTGCATTGTTGGAGGTGCCATCTTTCAGATGAGATGTTAAATCAAAGCCCGACCTCACTCTTCAAGTGTTGGAAAAATAAAATCCTATGGTGCTATTTCAAAGAAGAGCAGGGATGTTTCCCTAATGTTCTGGCGAATATTTATCCCTCAACCGACATCATTAAAAGATTAACTGGCCATTATCACATTGCTGTTTGTGGGATCTTGCTGTAAGCAAATGAGCTGTTGCGTTTCCTTTTTTTATTCGTTCATGAGATGTGAACTTCGCTGGCAAAACCAACATTTATTGCCCATCCCTAATTGTCCTTGAGAAGGTGGTGGTGAGCAGCCTTCTTGAACCACTGTGGTCCATGTGGTGTAGCTGCACCCACAGTGCTGTTAGGGAGGGAGCTCCAGGATTTCCAATAACAGTGAAGGAACGGCGATATAGCTCCAAGTCAGGATGGTGAGTGACTTGGAGGGGAACTTGCAGATGGACGGGTCCATCCATTCCAGGATAGACTCTGTGTCCTGCGCGTTCACAGTCAGATCCACCGATGTAAAACTCGTGTTCTTCTCTGACCACTGCCTTCTACTGTCTGACTGTAACTTACAGGAAGACCAAAAGTTGGCAGGGGACATGGAAGCTTAACGTGAAACTTTTAGCCCCAGAAAACATTGAAGAACTCATAAAGAATTACAAAGTTTGGAGAACCGTGAAACCCCTCTTTGAGTCCCCGAAACACTGGTGGGAAGCAATCAAGGTGAACATCAAGAGGTTCCTCATCCTCAAAGGTGTTCAGAAAGTGAGAGATAGAGGGAAATGTCCCAACTCCAGAAAAGCATGCAGAATCTGCTCCTGCTGCAGTCAATGGGGGTCGAGGTCAAGGAGGATCTCCAAGAGGGGAAGAGCCAGCAGGATTCATTCTTTGCTGCGGAGGCCTCCGAGATCATCTTCCAGTCCAGAGTCTGCTCCGTGGAGCACGATGAGACATGCTCACGTTTCTTCTTCAGGGAGAGCTCTGTGATTAGAAGCCTGAAGGAAGAGGACAGCTCAGTTACGTCCTTGCAGCCTGTCATAATAAGGATTAGCCAATCCTTTTATGCCGGGCTGTACGACATGAAGCCCACAGACAGCACGGCGTCTCAGTCCTTCCTGTTGTCTATCACGGAATGATTTGATGACAGTACATGGGAGAGTCTGGACAAACTGCGAACTCTGGACAAGCTGACAAAGGCTGTCAGGTTTTGTTGTGATAACCATTGCCTGTGATGCAATATTGTAATGGAGCATGTTTGGGGATGCTGAACAGAAACAGGGCAAGTCCCAGGAGGATGCAGCAGAGAATATGTTGTGTTGTGCTGTACTTCTATTTTCTGTTATGAAGATCTCTTTGCAGTGTAATCCTATCTTTAACTTGTTCCCAAGTGTTTTAGATGGCTACTGATCCTGATGAGCAGAGACTGTTTTCCTGCAACAGGGTCACCAAATCCCTCCCTTTTAGTTCCATGTGCATTTCCAAATAATCTACATCGGCTTTAATTGCATCATCTAGTTTGGACCCGATGTCTCAACATCATCAGTGCCTGCGTATCATACAGAAACCACAATGATGTTTCCACCTGGTCATGCAACAGGTCAAAAATTAAAGATTAAAGAAAGACTTGCATTTATAGGGTGCTTTTCATGACTTCAAGATGTCCAAATGTGTTTTACAGCCAATGTTTGAAGTCTAGTCATTGCTGCAGGGTAGGAAATGTGGCAGCCAATTTACACACAGCAAAGTCCCATGAACAACAATGAGATAAATTACCAGATGATGGGCTAAAAATTGGATAGTGCTGGTTATTGGGTGGGGGGGATTGCGATGAACGATTACCCCACACCTGCTTCAGGTGATGTAGACAGCTTGCAAACTACCTGCTGCCTTCTCATCACGATAATTGTGACCTGCAGTCCAGCGCGAAACACGCTGCTGATTGGCTGCACATTCAGCAGGAGGCCCAGGTGTCTGCATGGCTAGCACGAGTAAGAGCTCTCCTGCACATCGTAAAGAACTAAAAGCAAGAAATGCTGGAAATACTCAGTAGGTCTGACAGCATCTGTGGCGAGAGAAGCAGAGTTAACGTTTCAGGTCAGTGACCCTTTATCAGAACTGCTGCCTGGCCAGCCAGTACAGCTTCACGATGAAGGTCAAAAGAAAGAGCGCACATCTGATGAAGAAGCAGTCTCACTCGATCTGACATTCATAGCCACCAGCTCAGATATTGGCACTCTGCATACTTTAGAGAGATCAACACGTAGTGAGTTACTGGGCACAAACAGGCTGCACTCAGGCCAGGGTGGAAGGATGGCGCGTGTGCCAGTTCTATGGAGGGTGAGGTCACAGACGAGTTCTGCTGCAGAGTATTCAGATGCGGAATTTGTTGGGGCAGTGCACAAGTAAAGGTTGATGGGCATGCACGCTGAAGTGCTTGGTGCATTAGCAGGCCTGACAGAGGCCTCTTGTCACTATCAAGGAGCATGGAGGAGTGCAGTTCCAACTTGGCACAGGGTTTCATGCACAGCTTGGAGACCATCCTTGCCAGCATGGAAATGGTGGTTAACTCCATGACAGCATTTGCAGAACCAGCTGTTTTTTGTGTGGCCACACACGTACGCAGCTTAGAGGGAACATTGCATGCAAGCCCAGCTTGGTGCCAGGCAGGCTCAGACTGATGCCATCTTTGCTGCAGTTAACAGTGCTGAAAGGGGCATGCAAACTCACACAGCAGTCCAGCAATCTGTGCTCCAATAGATTACTAGGATTGCTGAGGTGCCACCCCGGGTAGTGCTCTGTGGTGCAAGAACCTGCTATCCACCCTCAGGATGATAGCATTCAAGCTGCAACCATTGCCACTCCATCGGTGCCTTGCTGATGCCCATCAGACATCCAGCCCAGACTGCGACCACCCATCTTAAGATGCTGCAGTCTGAAGCTGGGCCCTCAAGGTCCAGAGCTGCTCAACAGTGTCCTGCAAGGCCATCTTGAGTCTCCCCCACTGAAAGTCCATAGCCTTCCGCCAGCCATGCTGCAGCCACTGGGGTAGCACTGCATAGGAGCAAAGGCACTTGTAAGACAGGCACTAAGGGAATGCACAAGGCTAAATAGTTCAGTTTTGTATGTATTATTGGAAGTGTTGTTAGATAAAGTTGTTATGGAATTGTTTTTGGTGTCTTTTATTTCAGGAGTTTGCTCAAGGGGACACTGTGTTGGTCTGTAGCAGGGGTCCATAAGCTGGGTAGTTACAGAATCATTTATGGTACAGAAGGAGGCCATTCAGCCCATCGAGTCCATGCCAGCTCTCCACAGAGCTGTTCAGTCAGTCCCACTTCCCCACTTGATTCACGTAGCCCTGCAGGTCTATTTCCTTCAAGTGCCCATCCAATTTCCTTTTGAAGTCATTGATTGTCTTCGCTTCCACCAGCCTTGTGGACAGTGAGTTCCAGGTCATTACCACCCGCTGTGTAAAAAAGTTCTTCCTCATATTCCCCCTGCATCTCTTGCCCAAAATCTTCAATCTGTGTTCCCTAGTCCTTGTACGATTAGTTAATGGGAACAGTTTCTCCTTGTCTAACTTATCTAAGCCTGTCATAATCTTAACATTTCCATTAAATCTCCCCTCAATCTCATTTGCTCTAAGGAGAACAACCCCAGTTTGTCCAATCTAACCTTGTATCTAAAATCCCCCATCCCTGGAACCATTCTGGTAAATCTCCTCTGCACCCCCTCAAGGACCCTCACATCCCTCCTAAAGTGTTGTGACCAGAACTGGACATAATACTCCAGTTGGGGCCTAACCAGAGTTTTATAAAGGTTCAGCATAACTTCCCTGCTTTTGTACTCAATGCTCAGTTTATGAAGCCCAAGATCCCATATGCTTTACTAACCAATCTCTCATATGTCCTGCCACCTTCAAAGATTGATGCACATGCACCCCCAGCTCCCTCTGTTCCTGCACACTCTTTAGAACTGTGGAGCAATTGTGATGTGGGGATGTATTCAGGAGAACTGGAGTCTGATCAGTCATTTATGGACAGCCATGCCATCCTTACCCTGCTCTGCGACTGTAAGCCTGGTTGGAGGAGGTGGCACAGCTCAGTGAGCACATCCTTGGTGAATCGTAGCCGCCTGTCCCTGCCTGAGGTGGAGGTAGGAGAAGCGCTCTCTGAAGACAGTGGATAGATATGGCATTCTATTGAGAGTCCTCTTCCTCCTCCCTCTGCTGCCTGTGCTCCATGTCCTTGTCATGCTGTAGCACAAGAGGGACTTAAACTAGTGAGAGCAGGCTCTGTGCTCAGAACTGAACTACTTGGAAAAGTCCAGCACCATTCCCACTGACTCCAACAACTTTTGCGAGCTCCTCCAACAATACAGTGCACAGTATTTCCACTAACTCTGCAACAGCAAAAGAAAGACAAAAGCACCTCACCTGAAACTCCCATGCTAATGCCTTTAAATAACTCTATGGGGGGGAGGGGAGGGGTGCTCTCATACAACTGAACACATGTTTAGCTGACAGTGTTTGAGAATGTTAACAGATTGGCTATGATTTTCCAGAATTCCTTGGATTCAGGAATGGTCCTGTCAGATTGGAAGTTGGCAAATGTTACACCACTTTTTAAGAAAGGAGGTAGAGAGAAAACAGGGAACTACAGGCCATTTAGCCTAACATTAGTCATTGGGAAGAAGCTGGAAACTATTATTCAAATTCAAGTCTTAAAATTGCACTTGGAAAAGCATAGTATGATTAGAACAAGTCAGCATGGTTTTACTAAAGGGAGATCCTGTTTGACACATTTATTGGAAGTTTTTGAGGATGTAACTAGTAGGGTTGATAAAGGGGAACCAGTAGACATAGTATACCTGGATTTTCAAAAGGCATTTGATAAGGTGCCACGTAAAACATTAATAGGCCAAATAAGGTCTCATGATGTTGGGGGTAATATATTAGCGTGGATAGAGGATTAGTTAACAAACAGGAAGCAGAGAATGGGCATACATGGGCATTTTCAAGTTGGCAGGCAGTGAATAGTGTAGTGCTGCAAGGATCATTGCTGGGACCTCAGCTATTTACACTCTATATACTTGGATGAAGAGACAGAGAGTGACGTATCTAAGTTTGCTAATGATACAAAGCTTGGTGGAAAGGTAAGATGCGGGGAGGACGTAGAGAGGCTGCAAAGAGATACAGAGAGGTTAAGTGAGTGGGACAAAACATGGCAAATGGAGTATAATGTAGGGAAGTGTTAAGTTGTTCACTTTGGTCATAAAAATAGAAAAGCAGAATTTTTTTTAAAGGTGTAAAACTGGTAGGGGGGTGGGGGTTACTCGTAGAAGGAACACACAAAGTTAACATGTAGGTGCAGCAGGCTATTAGGAAAGCAAATTTCATGCTGGCCTTTATTGCAAGGGGATTGGAAGACGGGAATAAAAAAGTCTTACTAAAATTGTACAGGGCTTTGGTGAGACCGCACTGTAATACTGTGTGCAGTTTTGGTCTCCACATTAAGAAAGGATATACTTGCACTGGAGGCAATGCAGCGAAGATTTACTAAATTGGTCCCTGCGATGAGAGGGTTGTCCTATGATGAGAGGCTGAGTAAATTGGGCCTATATTCTCTGGAGTTTAGAAGAATGAGAGGTGATCTAATTGAGACATACAAGATTCTGAAAGGGCTTGATAGGATAGAAGCTGAGAGATTGTTCCCACTGGTCAGGGAATCTAGAACACGGGAACACAGTCTCAGGATGCGGGGCCAATCACTCAGGACTAATATGAGGAGAAATTACTTCACTCAAATGATTGTGAATCTTTGGAATTCTCTACCCAGAGGGTTGTGGATGCTCCAAAATTAAATACATTAAGGCTGGGATAGATAGATTTTTGGTCTCGCAGGGAATTAGGGGATATGGAGAGCGGGCAGGAAAGTGGAATTGAAGCCCAAGATCAGCCATAGAGTCATAGAGTTATACAGCACAAAAACAGGCCTTCGGCCCATTGTGTCTGTGCCGGCCATCAAGCAAAGAACAAAGAACAAAGAACAAAGAACAAAGCACCTAACTATTCTAATCCCATTTTCCACCACTTGGCCCGTAGCGTTGTATACTATGGTGTTTTAAGTGCTCATCTAAATACTTCTTAAATGTTGTGAGGGTTCCTGCCTCTACCACCCCCTCAGGTAGTGCGTTCCAGATTCCAACCACCCACTGAGTGAAAAAAGTTTTCCTCAAATCCCCTCTAAACCTCCTACCCTTACCTTAAATCTATGCCCTCTGGTTATTGACCCCTCCACTAATGGAAAAAGTTTTTCCCTCTCTAACCTATCAATGCCCCTCATAATTTTGTATACCTCAATCAGGTCCCCCCCTCAGCCTTCTCTGCTCTAAGGAAAACAACCCTAGCCTTTCCAGTCTCTCTTCATAGCCAAAATGCTCCAGCCCAGGCAACATCCTGGTGAATCTCCTCTGCACCCTCTCCAGTGCAATCACATCCTTCCTATAGTGTGGTGCCCAGAACTGTACACAGTACTCCAGCTGTGGCCTAACTAGCATTGTATACAGCTCCAGCATAACCTCCCTGCTCTTATATTCTATGCCTCAGCTAATAAAGGCAAGTATCCCCTATGCCTTCCTAACCACCTTATCTACCTGTACTGCCGCCTTCAGTGATCTATGGATAAGTACACCAAGGTCCCTCTGACCCTCTGTACTTCCTAGGGTCCTACCATCCAATGTATATTCCCTTGCCTTGTTAGTCCTCCCAAAATGCATCACCTCACACTTCTCAGGATTAAATTCCATTTTCCACTGCTCTGCCCATCTTACCAGCCCATCTATATCGTCCTGTAATCTAAGGCTTTCCTGCTCACTATTTATGACACCACCAATTTTTGTGTCATCTGTGAACTTATTGATCATACCTCCTGTATTCAGTCTAAATCATTAATGTACACTACAAACAGCAAGGGTCCCAGCACCAATCCCTGCGGTACACCACTGGTCACAGGCTTCCACTCGCAAAAACAACCCTCGACCATCACCCTCTGCCTCCTGCCACTAAGCCAATTTTGGATCCAATTTGCCAAATTGCCCTGGATCCCATGGGCTCTTACCTTCTTAACCTATCTCCCATGTGGGACCTTATCAAAAGCCTTACTTAAGACCATGTAGACTACATCAACTGCTTTACCCTCATCTACACATCTAGTCACCGCCTCGAAAAATTCAATCCTGTCCCTCAGAATTTTTTCCAATAGTTTCCCTACCACCCTGGACTCACCGGCCTACAATTATCTGGTTTATCCCTGCTGCCCTTCTTGAATAATGGTACCACATTCTCTGTCCTCCAGTCCTCTGATACCTCTCCTGTGGCCAGAGAGGATTTGATCGTATTGAATGGCAGAGCAGGTTCGATGGGCCATATGATTTACCCTATTTCTTGTGTTCGAACTTAGAGGCCTGAGTGCTACCATTGAGCCACAATGACATCATGAAAGGCCCAGCTCAGGCACTGCTGTCTTGACACCTGAGCAACTTCATTCCCAAGTCAGAAATATTGCAAAAGTAGCCAGCCATTTTATGCACTGCAACCTAGGTAGCACCTCAGAGCAATGTCAGCTACGTTTAAAAAATCACATGATACATCTCGTATCAAAGCAAAACAGGATGAAAAGAAACAGTATGTTCACAGATAGTATAGACTTTGATTCAAATTATGCTTTTATTAGAGTTGATGTGAAAGCAGACATGGTAGTTGACAAAATTTGAAAGGCACTTTTATGTGGCAGTGTGAATGGGATCCATGTGCGTTTATGTGCACAGAGAAATGTCTTTAGATGATGACATCTGTGTTGTGGGAAGTAGGAAACTGCATCCAGGTCTGTTCATCTAGTGGGCAGATGTCATCGGCAAGAGATGGTCGGCCTCATCATTTGGCATGATTGCCTCTTGCATCTGACAATGGGTTGTCCTACAAATCCTTGCCTATGACCCCATAGCATAAAAGGTGGAGGTGATTGGCTGGTGCTCTTCTGTCTCATTGTCCTGACGCTTTTGAGTGGCTTCTTCCTCATGGCATAGCCACTTTGTAAGACAAGATTATGCAGTGTGCAGCAGCTCACGTCATTCCTTAAGACCCTAGCCATACTGATCCCAGAAGCTGAAAAACCCCTTGAAAGTTCTGACTGTGTGTCCTAGGATGACTTAAAATGGAGCTCATTACAATGTTGAGCAGGTGTCCTGGGATGATACACAGATATCAGCAGCCCTGGCTGAAAAGGGTAACCTTAATCTTCTACAATCTAGCCAGACATTTGCCTTTCTGTTTAAAAGTGTGTAAACATTATGGACTGCCTGAAAAGACCATGGCAGCTGCCAGCATTTATTTTGCCTGATACCATTTACTGGTCAGACACTGAAAGGCAAAGTTTTATCCTGTTGACGTAAGTAATGGGATTGAGCAAAAAGGGAGCATATGGCCATTTGGGTAGAGTCGATGACTCCATGTTTCCTCCTGCCAAATAAAATTCTAGTATCTTGTCACAGTGTTGCCAGTAGTTCATAGACATAAGTGAGTGGGCTAAACAGTGGCAGCTGGAGCTCAACATGAGGAAATGTGAGGTCATCCACTTTGGATCCAAGAAAGACAAATGGGAATATTTTCTTAATGATGAGAGACCAGAAGCTGTGGTAGATGAAAGTAATTTGGGTGCCCAGGTACACGAGTCACTAAAAACCAGTGCAGGTGCAAAAATTCAATCAAAAAGGTGAATGGAATGTTGGCCTTTATCTTAAGAACAAAGGGGAGGAAATGATGCTTCAGTTGTATAGACATTCCTCAGACCCCATCTGGAGTTATGTTTTGAATATTGCACTTCAGAAAGGATATATTGGTCCTGGAGGGGATGCAACCCAGATTCACCTGAATAGGATCTTGCCTTTGAGTCAGAAGGTTGTGGGTTCAAATCCCACTCGAGAGACTTAAGCACAAAAATCTAGACTGACGCTCTTGTGCAGTACACAGGGAGTGCTGCACTGTTGGCGGTGCTGTCATTTATATGACAGGTTAAACCAATGACCCATTTTGGTTCTGAGGTGGACGTAAGAGATCCCATGGTGCACAGAAGAGCGGGGCAGTTATCTCTAGTGTCCTGGCCAATATTTATCCCTCAATCAGCATCACAAAAACAGATTGTCTGGTCATTACCATATTGCTGTTTGTGGGATCTTGCTGTGCACAAATTAGCTGCTGTGTTTCCTACATTGAAACAATGACTACACTTCAAAAGTATTTCATTTGCTGTAAAGTACTTCAGAACATCCCGAGGTGGTGAAAAGTGCTATATAATTGCAAGTCTTTCTTTTCTTCAATGGTGAAATTTTAAGGACAGGTTGCATAAATTTGGTTTATATTCCCTTGAGTATAGAAGATTAAGGGGTGATCTAATTGATGTGTTTACAATGATAAAAGGATTCAATAGAGTAGTACAGATGAACTATTACCTTTGATGGAATCTAGAACTGGGTGGGGGAGGGGGTATAATCTCAAAATTAGAGCTAGGCCATTCAGGAGTAGAATCAAGAAGCACTTTTTCACATAAAAGGTAGTGGAATTCTGTAACTCCCTCCCCCAAAGGTCTGTGGATACTAGGAAACAATTAGAACTTTCAATACTGGGATTGATAGATTTTTGTTGGGTAATGGTATCAAGGAAAATGGAGCAAAGGTGGGTAAATGGAGTTGAAGTACAGATCAGCTACGATCTCATTGGATGTCAAAACAGGCTGGAGGGGCTGAACGGCCTCCTCCTGTCCCTATGTCCGATGTCTCTTGGTGTTTTTCATGGTGAGTTTGATGTATTGTTTTTCACCCTCCCCCACTTTTCCTGACCTCATTAATACACCTGCCAATTTCTTATTTTTCAGTTCTGAATGAAGACTAAGAGGGAGAATTTCTGCAGGATTCTCCTGATCTCCCATTGCAATGTCATCAGAAAGTCTGGAGAAACAGTCTTTAACGGCCATTTTTAGATCAATCATTTCTCCAAAGGTTCCAAACGTCTCCTACATGGACAGAATATCACAGAATATCCGCACGTGTCTGCTCAACCCCAGCTCACCACCACTTTCTCAAGGACAGTTAGGGATGAGCAATAAATGCTGGCCCAGCCAGCAATGCCCACATCCCGGGAACGAATAAAAGAAAATCTGTAGCTCATCACCTTAACATCCACTTCTATCCCCACTCTGTCGCAGGTCTTGTAAACTGCTTGAGTAAAGCTCAGCACAAACTTCAGGAACAATATTTCTTCATTCAACATTTTCTTTTCAGGATGTATTTTAGCTTAAGGCTGCAGATACTTTCCTCCTTGGAAGAAATGTGAATAGACTTATTGCTTTGTTTGAATCCCAATAGTCTGGTCATCTGTGGGCTAGCATCAGAAAAATAATTGTGAAAGCTTCCAGATTGTCATTAAAAACGCAACTGGTTCAGCCTGCAGGGAAAGAGAGCATGCCACACCTATTTGTCTGGCCTACATGTGACTGCAGTCTCAATGGCTGAGCTAGTCATCCAGTTGTAAACAATCAGCAGTGCTCAAAAAAAAAGAAAATTAGACAGACCTAATGTCAAGGACCCGGCATCATATAAGGTAAAATTCGGGTAACCCCAGCCCACTCGACTCCTCATTGACATCTGAGGACTGGTGCCCAGGTTGCGGAAGACTAGTTAAGCAGCAGCCTGACCGAGCCATACTCACAGACTCCCACCAACAGCCAACATCCCAGGCTCATCTATCATCATCCTTGGGTATGTCTCACCAGGTAGACTCACCAGTGTTGGGGCCACAGTGATCGAAAGTCAGATGGGAATGGCCCTGGCTGTCCTCAATATTGAGTTCCGATTCCCCTGAATTCTCTTGGTTTCAGATCAAACATGGCCATCATCACGTAGGGTGGCATCATAACCAGGTGCAGTGGGTCAGAGTAATGACAGATCGAGCAGCCCAAAACTGGGCACTGTTGACTAGCAGCAGCAGCAGAATTGTATACTATCACTGTCTGTAACCATATGGCCAGCAACGTCTCTCACTCCTTAATCACCATCAAGCCAGGAGACCAACCCTAGTTCAATGCTTCAATGTAGAAGAATGTGCCAGGAACAGCACTAGCCCTACTTTAAAATGAGGTATGAACTTAAGGAAGCTATTATACTGGACTATGTACAAGCCAAACACCAAAATTAGTCAGCTGTACATGGAGCTAAATAGTCCAACAATCAAGAGGTCAGAACAACTCTCTGTAGGCCTGCCAAATCTAGTTAAAAATGGTGATGAACTATCAGGCAACTAACAGGGAGGAGGAGGCTCTTCCTCAACCCTAGTGGATGACTCAGTCACCAATATCTGAACCAGGAAAGTCTGAAGTGCTCTAGGGCACAATTAACAATTGACCAGCTAACATGGCTCATTAATGGGACTTGGAAAGGATAAACTTGGATTTGGGATTCACCCCACTCGGCTCCAGCAAACTGAAGCCCTAGGGTGGGCCTGACTAATGAAACAATAGGAGCCGTAACAGTGCTCTGGGCTGGCGTGAACTGGTTAAACTCCCGTAGTATCCCCGCAGACACATGGAGAGGGGGAAGGTCCCTAGACCTTGGCTTTTGGCAACCTGTCTCTGGCCTTACACAAGTGCGATATGTCTCTATGGTGAGACAGTGTGCGCTCGGTATCAGGTAAACTGCACCTCCACCCCTACCCTCACCTCCACCCCCATGCCCAACATGGTCAAATACAAATAACCTGTGGGCACCCACCATCTAGGCATATGCATGAAGTGAGGCAAGGTACTGTAGGACAGTCGGTGCACCTGGAGCTGCTCACAACCTTCAGAAAAAGAGGACAAGCAAGCAAGCAGAGAAGACTAGGGGCGATATGAATCCATTAGGGATTTTAACTGAGCCTCATTGCCTCGTCCTGTATAATGCAAAAACCTGGTGTATTTAAATTACTTGGAATAGTGGTTTATTTAAAAAAAAATCCAGGTGCATTGTGAAAATGCACTTGATTTAAAGGAGCACTAACATTACCATAATTTGACATTTCACATTAGACAACTTTTTGTCACAACTTATTTGGCACCGAGCAAGGTGACTCTCAGCGCGCATATGTTAAGGAAGTGAGAGCTCACGGGATAAGAGTGCACGAGTGCCAGAACAAGGCACAAACTGAAAGCATTGGGGTGATGGGGGTGGGGGGAGTAGTAATTCATCCTGCGTTGTGTACTGAGCAGTATATTTGCCGCCTTATATCTGAAATGGACGCTGGCATCGAAGCAAAATGGACTTCACACAGTTTATTGTACGACTCTAAATAAAAGAAAATAAGTCATTAGGACTTTTTTTACACAGCAAATGATAAAATTAAAATAGCAATTTACATCCTTACTGTATTATAATGTTACAGCGGTATCCAATGAAATGTAGGTTTTTTTGTCTGTATGAGTCGTATAGGAAGACTTGCATTTATATAGCACCTTTCATGACCTCAGGGCATCCCAAAGTGCTTCGCAGACAATGAAGTACTTTTGAAGTGTTGTCACTGTTAGAATATAGGGAAGTGCAGTAGCCAATTTGCACACAGCATTGTCCCACAAACAGATATATAATAACACCCAGATAATCTGTTGTAGTGATTTTGGTCAAGGGTTAAATATTGCCCAGAATATCGCGGAAAACTCCCCTACTCTTCTTCAAATACTATCAGATTTTAGTTCCTCTCAGCAAGATAGTGCATTCAGACTCTGTCTGCACAGCGCATTTCCCTGTTTTACCATAACGCCATGCAGAGGGTCCTCACTGTGCCTTGTTGGGTCAGACCCAACTCAATAATAATGAAGCAGAGTCGTGTTAACCAGAAAATTATAAGACCTCAGTGACAATGAAGGAATTGTATAGTTCCAATTGTAACATAAGAACATACGGCAGCAGTTAGTCAAGGGTTAAATAAGAAAAGGGCTTTGTGTTGGGCTGTCAGGTTTGTAGTGCAGTTTGTAGCTGATTAATTGTTAAGAAGGAGTTTGTTGCCTTGAATGTAATTAGCACCATTGTCCCTCTGACAGAAAGAATGTGTCTGTAACAGTGTGAAGCAGTGTGTCACCGATGTTAAGGTCGTACAGTTATATTTTAAAGTACCTCCTTCAGGAATTGGTATCACTGTACTTAAAGGCTATTCTATAACATTGTATCTTAATTCTTGTGTAATAACATGCCTTTGTTACCTATTGTCTCGATTTAAGCTAGTCTCGTGCTGATCTATTTAATCATTTCATCTGATGTCAATGTGAATATGGAGTTTAAAGTGAAATAAATAATTGGAGGATTTTCATTGTTAAGGAGAGTCATTGCTGGATATCAGAACAAGATAGACTTCAAAGACCTGGAAGGTAGTATTGGAGGACTCTTGGTAGAGACTTTTGTGGATTGAATTGACAGAAGATAATTACCCCTAGGTTCTGCAGGAAAAAGATCTTAGAAGAAGGATTAACCCCATGTGAAAAACAAACAGAAAATGCTAGAAACACTCAAATCACAGAATTGTTACAGTGCAGAAGGAGGCCATTCGACCCATCATGTCTGCACTGGCTCTCCGAATGAGCAATTCCCTCAGTTCCATTCCCCTGCCTTCTCCCCGTAACTCTGCACATGCTTCCTTTTCATATAACTGTCTAATTCCCTTTTGAATGCTGCAATTGAACCTGCCTCCATCACACTCTCAGGCAGCGCATTCCAGACCTTAACCACCTGCTGCGTGAAAAAGTTTTTCCTCATGTCACTTTTGCTTTTCTTACCAAATACTTTAAATCTGTGCCCTCTCATTCCCAATCCTTTCACGAGTGGGAATAGTTTCTCTCCATCTACTCTGTCCAGACCCCTCATGATTTTGAAGACCTCTATCAAATCACCTCTCAGCCATCTCTTCTCCAAGGAAAACAGTCCTAACTTTTCCAATCTATCTTCATAATTGAAGTTCTTCATCCCTGGAACCATTCTGGTGAATCTTTCCTGCACTCTCTCCAATGCCCTTACATCTTTCCTAAAGTATGGCACCCAGAACTGGATGCAATACTCCAGCTGAGGCCGAACTAGTGTCTTATACAAGTTCAACATAACTTCCTTGCTCTTGTACTCTATGCCCCTATTAATAAAGCCTTATTAACTACTCTCTCAACCTGTCCTGCCACCTTCAATGACTTATGCACATATACACCTAGGACCCTCTGTTCCTGCACCTCCTTTAGAATTGTACCCTTTATTCTATATTGTCTCTCCATGTTCTTCCTACCAAAATGAATCGCTTCACATTTCTCTGCATTGAACTTCATCTGCCACCTGTCTGCCCATTCCACCAATTTGTCTACGCCTTTCGAAGTTCTACACTACCCTCCTCACAGTTCACAATGCTTCTGAAAACTGAAAACTTTGAAATTGTGCCCTGTACACCAAGGTTTAGGTCATTAATATATATCAGGAAAAGCAACGGTCCCAACACTGATCCCTGGGGAATTCCACTACAAACCTTTCTCCAGCCTGAAAAACATCCATTAACCATTACTCTTTGTTTCCTGTCACTCAGCCAATTTCGTATCCATGTTGCTACCATCCCTTTTATTCTATGAGCTAAAGTTTGCTCACAAGTCTGTTGTGTGGCACTGTATCAAACTAACCTTGTTCTCCTTCTACCTTCTTCGCAAGCTCCACAAGCAGTACTGCCCTAGTAGACCCATTGTTTGAGCCTGTCCTTGTCCCACGGAACTGATTTCTCCCTATCTCAACTCTTTTTTTCTCCCCTCCTATCTACAACTGCGACTCTTCCAATGGCCCCTGCTCACTTTTCTGACCCTAACTATTTCCTTTTCACCATGAACATCTAATCTATCTATACCTCCATCCCCACCAGGGTGGCCTGAAGGCTGTCCACTTCTTCCTTGAACTGAGGCCCAACCAGTCCCCATCAACCACCACCCTCCTCTGCTTGGCTGTGCTTGTTCTTACACTGGACTCCATTCACTTTCTCCAAGTAAAAGCTGTTGCTATGGGAACCCGTATGGGTCCTCGCTATGCCTGCCTTTATATGGGATATGTGGTACATTCCTTGTTCCAGTGCTTCTCAGCTACCCACCCTCAGCTCCTTTTTGCAGTATACTGATTACTGTATTGATGCCGATTCCTGCTCTCACTCCAAACTGGAAAACATCATCAACTTTTCTTCCAATTTCCACCCGTCCCTTGCCTTCACATAGCCCATCTCCGATGTTATCCCTTCCCTTCCTGGACTTATCGTTATCTATTTCTGGGGATAGGCTGTCAGCCAATATCCACTATAAGCCCACTGACTCCCACAGCTACTTTGATTGCAATTCCTCCCACCCCACTTCCTGCAAGGATTCTATTCAATTCTCCCGGTTTCTCCACCCCTGCTGCAAATGTTCGGCTATGCCAACTTCCATACCAGAGCTTCTGGTATTTCCTCCTTTTTCCTCAACGAAGGATTCCTCGACTGCGCATTTCCCATTTCTTGCACTTCATCTGTCACCCCATTCCCTCCCTCTCAGAATCACAATACAGTTTCCCTGTCCTCACCTTCCACCCACCAGCCTCCTCATTCAATGAAACATCAGCCATTTCTGCTACCCCCAGTGTGATGTCACTACCAAACTCATCTTTCCATCCCCTCCCCTTTCAGCATTCCAAAGGGACAGTTCCCTCCATGACACCCTGGTCCACTCCTCAGTCACATGCTCTCCCCTTCCCACCGCACCGTGCTGTGCAAGCGCCGGAGCTGCAACACATGCCCTTTTACCTCCTACCTTCTCACCATTCAGAGCTCCAAACACTCCTTCCAGGTGAAACACTAATTTAGTAGTACATCTTTCAATTTAGTATAGTTTAGTATATATTAGCTGCTCACAGTGCAGTCTTCTCGACAATGGGAGACCAAATGTAGACTGGGGGACCGCTTTGAGCAAGTGCAATCCTGAGCCTCCAGTCGCTTGTTACTTTAATTATCTATCCCACTCCCACTCTGACCTCTCTGACCTCAGCCTCCTACACTGTTCCAATAAAGCTCAATGTAAGCTAGAAGAAGAGCAGCTCATCTTTCGATTAGGTACTTTCCAGCTTTCTGGACTTAACATTGAGTAGAAGAATTTCAGATCATAACCATTGCTCCCACACATCTGGACAGTAGTTATTGATAATGATTCTGCAATTGTCATTTACGCCATTGCCACTCTTCTTGCCTTGCACCATGATCCCTTTTATCATTTAATCTCTCCTGCCTTCCACCCTATCACAGACCTTCCCTTTAGTTCTTTCCTCCCCTCCCCCTTTCCCTGCCTCTGTACTTGCCTAAATCCTGTTACATCTCTAACCTTTTCCAGTTCTGATGTAAGATCATCGACCTGAAATGGTGGGTGGAATTTTATGCTCTGGAGGCAGGGAGAGCATAAAATTGGGTGGGATGGTGGCAGTGGTGGGGTTCCCCGCCACCATCCCCCTCTGCCGAAAATTAGTCTGGGGCAGGAAGGCCTATGAATGGTCTTCCTGCCCTGCTGCCAATTGAGGCCCTTAACTGGCTAATTAACCCCCAATTAAGAGCCTCCTCCCGCCGCAGTTGCAATTACCCGTGTGGCAGGCGGCTCTGTCGCTGCATGGGAAGCACGGCATGAAAAGTCATGCAGTCAGCTTCCTGGCTGTGAGGGCAGGGGGAATCCCTTGTTCAAAGGGACTTAGTGCCTGAACAAGGGACCTGGCATTGGGAAGTGGGTGCTCTTGCTGCTGACCCCCCTCTCCCCACCCCCCCACCCCCCCACCACTGCAACTCCCACCCCACGAGACCCCTCCTGCTTTGACTTACCTTGAGCCTGGTTCCAGCACCGCTCATCAGTGTCTGGTGGCTGCAGCTACAGCAACGCCTCCGCGGTGACTGGCCAGCAATTCTGCAAGGCCGGGACTTATGGTGACGGGGTCCTAAATCCTATGGAAGGCCCGCCACTGTCCATTTAAGTGCCTGATTGGCACTAAATTTGGCGGGCCTTCTGTAGAAGTGGTGATGTGGTGATCTCAGCGTCACTTTCCCCTCAGTGTTGGGACCCCTTCCGCCAGCATTAAATTCCTCCCGGTTACCTTTGTTTCTTTCTCCACAGATGGCTGTCTGACCTGCTGAGTATTTCCAGCATTTTCTGTTTTTATTTCAGACTTCCAGCATCTGCAGTATTTTGCTTTTGTGTTTGCGTCATGTTTTGTCCCCTGGTTCTAGACCCCCCAACCAGGGGAAACATTTTAGCTGCATCTACTCTGTGCATCCCTTTAAGTATTTTGTAGGTTTCAATGAGATCACCTCTCATCTTCAAAACTCCAGAGAATACAGGCCCAGTTTCCCCAATCTCTCCTCATTGGACAGTCCCGCCATCCCGGGAACAAGTCTCATGAACCTTCGTTGCACTCCCTCTATGGCAATAATAGCCTTCCAGGGTAAGGGGACCAAAACTGCACACCGTACTCCAGGCGCAGATCACTTAAAAAAAACAGACATCGAGATAGTGAGACACAAGGCAAAGGAACCGCTGTGAACCTACTGAAAGGCAAAACAGCAACTTAGAAAAAAACAAATTCCAGCAATCATTGTAATATTGCATGAAGAATTTAGGACTTTTTGAAATGGACTTCATGATGCTTTGCCCAGTTAAGGTTGTATGGTATTATTAGCTGAAAAAATGTCTTAATGTCAATAGAATGAGAAAACCAATTATATATTCTTGTTCTTGACCTTTCGATCCCACTAAATAAGAAAACCCTATATCTGAGAGATTCCAAAATCTATAACTGAGTTTTAGGTCCTCAGAAAGTAAAGGAAATATTAATTTTGTTCATTCTCAAGGTGCTTTTATGTTGCCTAGCAGTTCCATTCCTATGTAGGGAGATTAACTTCGATTTACTGTGCTCCCTTTTAGAGTCATAATGACACAGAAGGAGGCCATTTAGCCCATCGGATTTATGCCAGCTCTCTGTCGAGCAATCTGATCAGTCCCATTCCCCCGCTCTAATCCCGTAGTCCTGCAGTTTATTTCCATCAAGTACACATCCAATTTCCTTTTGAAATTATTGATTGTCTCCGCTTCCACCACCCTCGTAGACAGTGAGTTCCAGGTCATTACCACTCGCTGCGTAAAAATGTTCGTCCTCACATCCCCTCTGCATCTTTTGCCCAAAACCCTAAATCTGTGTCCCCTAGTCCTTGTACCGTCAGCTAATTGGAACAGCTTTTCTTTGTCTACCTTATCTAAACCCGTCATAACCTTGTACACCTCTACCAAATCTCCTCTTAATCTCCTTTGCTCCAAGGAGAACAACCCCAGCTTCTCCAACCTAACCTTGTAGTTAAAATCCTCCAACCCTAGAACCATTCTGGTAAAACTCCTCTTCACCCTCTCAAGGACTTTCACATCCTTCCTAACGTGCGGTGACCAGAACTGGATGCAATACTCTTTATAAAGGTTTGACAGAACATGCCTGCTTTTGTAATCAATGCCTCTATTTATGAAGCCTAAGGTTCAATAAGCCTTATTAATTACTCTCTCAGTATGTCCTGCCACTTTCAAAGATTGATGCACATGAACCCCCAGGTCCCTCTGTCCCTGCATACCCTTTTGAACTGTGTTATCAAGTATATATTGCCTCTCCCTATCCCTTCTGCCAAAATGCATGACCTCACACTTCTCAGTATTAAATTGTATCTGCCACTTGTCTGCCCGTTCTGCTAGTCTATGTCCTGTTGCAGTTGATTGGTATCATCCTCACTGTCTACCACACCTTCAAGTACGTTATCATCTGCAAATTTTTAAATTTTTAGAACAACTTGAATTTACATGATGCCTTTAAAGCAAAATAAATCCAAAAGCACTTCTCACAGCAAAATGGTAGAGGATTGAAGCTGGGCCATGAAACACAGCAATTACTAATGGCAATCGAAAGCAGAGACAGAAGGATAGGTTTCAAGAAGGTTTCCTTAAAGGAGGGAAGAAATGCAGGGTTTTAGGGAGAGAGCGCCAGAGAGAAGATAGAGATGGCTAAATGCTCCACTAGCAATACTCGGGTGAAGATAGTAGGACTGCACAAAAGACCAGAGTCACAGGACCAAAGCAGGTAAGAGGAGATTTAAGACTGGAAGAGATTGTGGTGGTTGAGGAAGTGAAGATGAGGACTTTAAACTTCACATGTTGGTAGACAGATCTTCTTCTCAGGCAGTCCCTTGGGATTGAGGATGACTTGCTTCCACTCCGGTTCAATGGATTCTTAGACGGCTGATAAGTCCATACAAGCATACAAATTAGGAGCAGAAGTAGGCCATTCGGCCCCTCGAGCCTGCTCCATCATTCAATAAGGTCATGACTGATCTGTTTGTGTCTCGAATTCCACACTTCCATCCACCCCCGATAACCTTTGATTCTCTTGCCTAACAAGAATCTATCTACCTCTGCTTTAAAAACATTCAATGACCCCGCCTCTACCACCTTCTGAGGCAGAGAGTTCCAAAGTCACACAACCCTCTGAGAGAAAAATGTTTTCCTCATCTCTGTCCTAAAAGGGCAACCCCTAATTTTAAAACAGTGCCCCCTAATTCTGGACTCACCCACAAGAGGAAACATCCTTTCCACATCCATCTTGTCAAGATTGTTCAGGATCTTATATACTTCAATCAAGTCTCTCCTCACTCTTCTAAACTCCAGTGAAAACAAGCCCAGTTTGTCCAACCTTTCCTCATAAGACAACCAGCTCATTCCAAGGATCAATCTGGTAAACCTCCTCTGAACCACCTCCAATGCATTTACATCCTTCCTTAAATAAGGAGACAGTATTCAAGATGTAGTCTCACCAATGTCCTGTATAATTGAAGCATAACATCCTTACTTTTATTTTCAATTCCTCTCGTAATAAAGGATAGCATTCCGTTAGCCTTCTTTATGACTTGCTGTACCTATATACTAACCTTTTGTGACTCATGCACTGGAACACCTAGATCCCTCTGCACCTCAGAATTCTGCAGTCGTTCTCCGTTAAAGTGATACTCTGCTTTTTTATTCTTCCTGCCAAAGTGAACAACTTCACATTTTCCTAGATTATACTCCATCTACCAGATTTTTGCCCATTCACTCAACCTATCTATATCGGTCTGCAACTTCCTTAAATCTTCTTCACAACAGACTTTCCTACCTAACTATGTGTCAACTGCAAATTTAGCTACCATGCCATCGCTTCCATCATCTAAGTCATTGATATAAATTGTAAAAAGTTGAGGCCCCAGCACAGACCCCTGCGGGACTCCATTCGTCACATCCTGCCAATCAGAAAAGGACCTATTTATGCATACTCTGTTTTCTGCCAGCCAGCCAATCTTCTATCCATGCTAATAAGTTACCCCTTACACCATGAGCTCCTACTTTGCACAATAACCTTTTATGTGGCAACTTGTCAAATGCCTTCTGGAAATCCAAGTACAGTACATCAACAGGCTCCCCTTTACCCACAGCGCATGTTACTCCTTCAAAGAACTCCAATAATTTGGTTAAACATGATTTCCCTTTCACAAAACCACGTGAACTATTCCCAATTACCTTGAGTTTTTCGAAGTGCCCAGCATTAGCCTCCTTAATGATCGATTCTAACACCTTCCCCATGACAGATGTCAAGCTAACTGGCCTATAGTTACCTGTTTTCTGTCCAATGTGTGAACTGCAGTCTCTGCCACATGAGGGGCAGGTGGTGCTTGAAGGGTCAGGTAGATGAGTAGTTTGGAGGTTTATGAGCTCCCTCCAATGCCTTGATGTTACCTTCACATGTTTCTGAAGAAGTCTCCGAAGGTGTATGAAGCCTTCCCGAATGAGCTTTCTCCATCTAGGATGGTCATGAGCCAGTGACTCCCATGAGTCGATGGGGATGTTTGATCTTTTCAGGATGCTTTGAGGAAATCTTGAAAGTGTTTCCGCTGTCCTCCTGGGAGTCTCCTGCCAAAACCAAGTTCTGACTAGAACAGCTGCTTTGGGAGTCTGGTGTCAGGCATGTGACCGACATGTCCCGCCCAGCGGAGCTGGTTTTAGGTGATTAGCACCATGATACTGGGCAGGCTGGCTTGGGAAAGGACACTGCTGTTGGACCGCCTTTCTTGCCACCAGATTTGGAGGATCTTGTGGAGGGACCTCTGGTGGTACTTTTCAAGTGCTTTGAGGTGCCTGCTGTAGGCTGTCAAAGTCTCTGAAGCATTTGGAGCGCAGGGATCACTGCTGCCCAGTAAACCATGATCTTAGTCATGCGTTTGAGATCCTGATCCTCAAATACTCTCTTCCTCATTTGGCCGAAGGCTGAGCTGGCACATTGGAGGTGATGATGAACCTATGCCTGCCTTCACTGAGAGGAGGCTCCCAAGATATGGAAAATGGTCCGCATTTTCCAGGATCTCGCCATTGATCTTGATTGACAGGAGGAGGGGTGGTGTGCTATGGGAACTGGTTGCAAGAGAACCTCTGTTTTCCTACTGTTTAGGGAAAGACCCATTTTCTCAGATGCTTCGGAGAAGGAGTCAACTATGTCCTGGAGCTCAGTTTCAGAGTGAGCGCACATGTAACCGTCATTTGCATACTGAAGCTCGACGACCGAGGTTGGTATGATTTTGATTTTGGATTGAAGGCAGCATAGGTTGAACAGTTTCCCATCTGTTCTGTAAATTATCTCCATGCCTGTGGGCAGTTTGCTGGAGGTGAGGTGTAGCATTGCAGTGAGGAAAATGGAGAAGATGGTTGGTGCGATGACACAGCCTTGCTTGATCCCAGTCTGGACTGAGATAGAGTCTGTGGTGGTTCCTTTGGTGAGGATCATGGCTTGCTTGTTATCATGGAGTAGACAGGTAGCTAATAAAGATTAGCAAGGACATTAATAGTGGTCGAATCAAGTTTTAAAATTTTTTTTGTGGGATGTGGGCATCGCTGGCAAGGCCAGTATTTGTTGCCCATCTCTAATTGCCCTTGAACAACTGAGTGGTTTGCTAGGCCATTTCAGAGGGCAGTTAAGAGTCAACCACATTGCTGTGGGTCAGGAGTCACATGTAGGCCAGACCAGGTAAGGATTGCAGATTTCCTTCCCTAAAGAATATTAGTGAACCAGATGGGTTTTTATGATAATCAATGATAGTTTCATGGTACTATTACTGAGACTAGCTTTCAATTCCAGATTTTTAAAATTGATTAATTGAATTTAACTACTTGAATTTAATTCGACCAGCTGCCGTGGTGGGATTTGAAGCCATGTCCCCAAGACATTAATCTGGGCATCTGGATTACTAGTCCAGTGTAAAATATGATATGGATGTGCTTTGGAGAATTTGGAACTTTTTGAGCGTGGAGTGTCAGAAACTAGGAAGGAGGATATTGGAGAAAATTGAGTCCAGAAAGTAAGTCGTGCACTTCAGGATGCCCCAAAGCGCTTTACAATCAATGAAGTACATTTTAAGTGTAGTCACTGTTGTAATGTAGGAAATGCACAGCAAGCTCCCACAAGCAACAATGTGTTAATGATCAGATAATCTGTTTTTTGTAATGTTGATTGAGGGTTAAATATAAATAGAGCCTGTCACTCTAGAATTGGCCTTTATAGTCACTCCAGGCGCTGCTTCACAAACCACTGACCACCTCCAGGCGCTTATCCATTGTCTCTCGAGATAAGGAGGCCAAAGAAGAATTGCCCATGACACTGGGGATAACTCCCCTGCTCTTCTTCGAAATAGTGTCATAGGATCTTTTGCATCCACTTGAGAGGGCAGACGGGTCTCAGTTTAATGTCTCATCCAAAGGACGACACCTCCAACAGTACTGCACTAGAGAGTCAGCCTTGATTTTTGAGCTTAAGTCCCGGAATGGAACTTGAACTCACAACCTTCTACTAACTGAGCCATGGCTGACACTTGGAGGTGACAAAACATGGATAAGGGTTATAGTGGTGGAGAGACAGGCAATACTGCAGTGAGCGGTCTTTGTAATAGTTGGTGGCATTTGAAGCTCAGTTCTGGGAAATCCAAGACATACAGTTAAGCCTGAACAAGTGACTGGGGAGGGGTATTGGATTCAGTGGTACTGGAGCAGTAGCAGGGGCCAAAGCTTCTGGGCCTTCAGTTTCTTGATTAAAATTCAGCTGTCTGTCCCACAGGGCTCCAATTGGTCCACTGCTGGGATCTTGGGGCATCAGTTCCTTGGCAGTTACACCATTTGAAGAAGCTCCCTTAATTTTACAGCTCATTTGTATACCCAAATTTCCGTGGGTCTATGATGCCATCTATTGCCCAAGCATGGTGGCATTTATAGAATGGAATGCAGCCCACTAAGGCAGACTTGTATGTCTCCCATTGACTGCGCTCCTATAATATAAAAGTGCCTTGAGACCTGCCGCTAATAATTTGATTTAATTGGTGGTTTACTCAATGTGCGACATTTAATTAGAGTTGTATTTAACATCAGGTAGGTGACAATTACCATTAAGTGTTGGTTTGTCACCCACAGTAACTGGGGTAACACCCACAGAATGATCAGTGAGCTCTGTGTTTAGTAACTGCTTTTATCAATGTACGATTTCAGTGGCCATCGCTTTATTCTATTATTCTAAATGGAGGGATAGTTACTCTTGGCAATATACCATACAAACATAACATGTTTGTACCAAATTCCTCTTTTCTCTGTTTTAATGAAGGCGTTAGCACATAGTTATCCTTCCTTGGAGGCCTGTTACAATCAATTGGCTTGCTCGGCCACTTTAGGGTGCTTTAAGAGTAGACCAGACCAGGTTGGGACATGTTGAGTACTGACACCAACGACAACTTGTACTTATATAGTGCCTTCAATGTGCGAAAACATCCCAAGGTGCTTCACAGGAGTGTTATAAAACAAAATTTGACACGGAGCCACGTAAAGAGATATTAAGGCAGATGACTAAAGTTTGGTTAATGAGGTAGGTTTAAAGAAACATCTTAAAGGTGAAAAGAGCGATAAAGAGGTGGAAAGGTGTAGGGAGTGAAATCCAGAGCTTAGGGCCTTGGCAGATAAAGGCACGGCCACCAACAGTGGGGCGATGAAAATTGTGGATGCTCAAGAGGCCACAATTAGCAGAGCACAGATATAGAATAATAGAATGGTTACAGCACAGAAGGAGGCCTTTCAGCCCATCGTGTCCATGCCTGCTCTCTTCAAAAGCAACACAGCTTAGTCCCACTACCCCACCCTTTCCCCATAGCCTTGCAAATTTTTTCATTCAGGTGCTTGTCCACTTTCCTTTGAAAAGCCATGATTCAATCCGTCTCCACCACATTTTCAGGCAGTGCATTCCGGATTCCACTTGCTGCATAAAAATAGATTTTCTTCATGGTGCCATCCACCCTAAATCAGTGTCCTATGGTTCTCGACCCTTCCATCAATTGGAATAGTTTCTCCCTATATACTCTGTTTTGATTTTTAACACCTCTATCAAATCTCCTCTTAATCTTCTCTTCTCTGAGGAATACAACTCCAGCTTCTCCAACCTACCCACGTAACTGAGATTCCCCATTATTCGAACCATTCTCATAAATCTTTTCTGCACTTTCTCTAATGCCTTCACATGCTTCCTGAAGTGTGGTGCCCAGGATTGGACACAATACTCCAGTTGAGGCCGAACCAATGTTTTATAAAGTTTGGTCATAACTTCTTTCCTTTTGTACTTTATACCTTTATTTATAAAGCCCAGGATCCCAAATGCCTTGATAGCCAGTTTCTCAACTTGCCCTGCCACTTTCAAAGAATTGTGCATGTATACCCGCAAGGTCACTCTGTTCCTGCACCTCCTTTAGATCTATACCCTTTATTTTATATTGCCTCTCCTTGTTCTTCCTACAAAAATGTATCCCTTCACACTTCTCTATTATGTTTCATCTGCCACTTGTCATCCATTCCACTGGTCTGTCTATGTCCTCTTGAAGCCTATCACTGCCCTCTACACAGTTTGTAATACTTCCAAGTTTTGTGCTATCTGCAAATTTTGAAATTGTGCCCTGTATACACAAGTCGAGACCATTAACATATATCAAGAATATACCAAGATATATCAAGATATGTCATTTATGGGACGGTGATCACAGTATCATAAGGTTTAGGTTGACTATGGAAAAGGACAACGAGCAATCCAGAGTAAAAATAATTAATTAGGGAGGGCCAACTTCAACGGGGTAAAAATGGATCTGGCCCAGGTAAATTGGAATCAAAAATTGGCAAGCAAAACTTTAATGACGCAATGGGCTGCATTTAAAGAGGATAGTTCAGGTGCAGTCAAGGTACATTCCCATGAGGGGGAAAGATAGGGCAAACAAATCCAGAGCTCCCTGGATGATGAAAGAGATAGAGAATAAGATGAAGAAGAAAAAGGGAGCATATGACAAATGACAGGTGGGTAATACAATTGAGAATTAGACTGAATATAGAAGGTTCAGAGGGGAAAGTGATAAAACAAATAAGAAAAGCAAAGAGAGAGTATGTGAAGAGACTGGCAGCTGACATAAAGGGATTCCTTAAGTTTTCTAAAGGCATTTAAATTTTAAAAGGGTGGTAAAAGCCACTCAGTTCAGGCCTTTATAAAGATTCAGCATAACTTCCCTGCTTTTGTACTCAATGCCTCTATTTATGAAGCCCAAGATCCCGTATGCTTTACTAACCACTCTCTCAATATGTTCTGCCACCTTCAAAGATTGATGCACATGCACTCCCAGGTTCCTCTGTTCCTGCACACTCTTTAGAACTGTGCCATTAAGTATATATTGCCTCTCCCCATTCCTTCTCCCAAACTGCATCACCTCACACTTATCAATATTAAATTCCATCTGCCAACTGTCTACCCATTCTGATAGCCTATCAGTGTCTTGTTGTAGGTGGTTCATATCATCCGCACGGTTTGTCACACCTCCAAGTTGGTGTCATTGGCAACTTTTGAAATTCTACTCTGTATTCCAAGATCCAAGTCATTTATATATAGCAAAAAAAAGGAGTGGTCCCAGCACTGACCCTTAGGAACACCATTATATATCATCCTCCAGTCTGAAAAACAACCATTGACTAATGACTCGCTGTTGTCTGTCCTTAAGCTATTTTTTATCCAATTGGACACTGACCCTCCTATTCCATGAGTCTCAATTTTATGTGGTACCTTATCAAGTGCTTTCTTAAAATCCATATAAACAACATCCACAACAGTCGCTTTATCAACCTTCTCTGTTAATTCATGAAAACATTCGATTATGTTAGTCAAGCATGATCTACTTTTACAAATCCCTGCTGGCTCTCCACAATTAACTCAAACCTCTCCAAGTGTTGATTTTTTCCCCTGATTATTGATTCTAAAACCTTATCCACCACTGTTTAACTAACTGGCCTGTAGTTACTAGGACTGTCCTTACACCCTTTCTTAAATAAGGGTGTCACATTTGCCACTCTCCAATCCTCATTTGCCACTGTAACCAGGGAAGATTGGAAGATTATGGCAAGCCCTTCCACTATCTCCATCCCCCACTTCCTTTAGCAACCTGGGGATGTAAGCTATCCGGATCAAGTGACTTATCTACCCTAAGCATAGCCAGCCTTTTTAGTACCTCCCCTCTCAATTTTTACCCTTTCCATTGCCTCTACCCTCTTTGCTTCTACTGATATTTTGTCAGATTCCACTTCCTTAGTGACCACTGAAATACTCATTCAGTATATTAGCCTGCGCCTCTAAGCATATATTACCCTCTTTGTCCCTAATAGATCCCATTCCACCTCTTATTACCTGCTTACTATTTACATGCCGGTAGAAGATTTTTGGGTTCCCTTTTATAATGACTGCCATTCTATTCTCCTATTCTCTTTTCCTCTTCACCTCCCCTCTCAACTTATTGTATTTGGCCTGGTTCTCACTTAAAGAATTCACCTGACATGCATTATACACCCTCTTTTTTTTCTCATCTCTACCTCCCTTGTCATCCAAGGATCCCTGTTTTTGGTTCCCTTACCTTTTGTCCTTGTTGGAATGTACCTAGCCTGTACCTGTAGCATCACTCCTTGAAGATAACCCATTGTTGCATTACAGCTCTTCCTGCCAGTCCTTGGTTCCATTTTAACCTGGATACAATCCTTCTCATCGTATTGAAATTAGACCTTTTCCAACCTAGAATTTCTATCTATTTTGTTCCTTTTTACTAGTCTAAACCTTATGATATGATGATCACTCTTACCCAAGTGCTCCCCAACAGCCACTTGGTCCACTTGGCCCACCTAATTTCCCAGCACCAGATCCAGAAATGCCTCCTTTCTAATTGGGCTGAGAACACACTGATCAAGGAAGTTCTCCTGAATACTTTTGAGAAATTCTTCCCCCTCCTTTCCTTTTACTCTAACATTATTCCAATCGATATTTGGATAAAAGTCCCCCAATATCATCACTCTATAGTTCTTGCACATCTCTGTGATTTCCCTGCAGATTTGCTCCTCGATCTCCCTCTCACTATTTGGATGCCTATAGAATATCCCTAGTGCTTCTCAACTCTAACCAAATGGATTCTGTCCTTGCCCTTTTAAGGACATCCTCCTTTTCCAACATGACAATGTCTTACCTAATCAGCACTGCCAACCCATCTCCCTTTTATCCTTCTCTATCTTTTCTGAACTCTTTTCGTCCTTGTATATTAAGCGCCCAGTCCTCGCCATTTTAAAGCCACGTTTCTGTTATTGCCACTACATCAAATTCCCATATTGCTATGTGTAGCTCACCAACCTTATCCACGACACTTTGTGCATTTACACACATGCATTGTAATCCTGTCTTTGCATTCCTCATAGTCCTTCTCAGTCCGCTTCCATCTAATACAGAACTATTCCCCTCTCTATACTGTCTCACTCTCACATTCTGCACCTTATTCCTCTTTTCTACTTCAATATGCTGGTGTCCAACTCCCTACCAATTTAGTTTAAACCCTCCACAACCACTCTAGTGAATCTCCCCGTGAGGACATTGATCTCAGTCCTGTTGAGGTGCAATCCGTCTCTTTTGAATAGGTATCTTCTGCCCCAGAACTGGTCCAAATGCCACAATAATCTGAAGCCCTCCCTCCTGCACCATCCTTCAAGCTATGCATTGATCCTCACTATCTTCCTATTTCTACTCTCACCAGTGCGTGGTACGGGAGTAATCCAGAGATTACTACCTTCGAGGCCCTACTCTTTAAATTCCTCTCTAGCTCCTGAAAGTTGGATTGTAGAACCTCAATACCTGAATGCCTGCCCTTGCTATGTCATTGATACCAATGTGTACCACAACTTCTGGCTCACACCCCCTGCAGAATATCCTGCTCCATCTCCGTGATATCCTTTACCCTGATACCAGGGAGGCAACACTCCATACGGGAATCATGATGGTGGTTTCAGAAATGCCGCTCTGTCCCCCTGATTATAGAATCACCTATAACAATAGCATTTCTGCACTTTGCTGCTCCCTCATGTACAGTCCCATTGGTGCCATGGTCTGGACTGCATGGTGTTGTCACTCTCAGCAGTCTCCAAAGCTGAGTATCAGTTTGAGAGTCGAACACACCCCGAAGACCCCTGCACCTCCTGACTCTTCCTACTCTTCCAAATGGCCAACCACCTACTGTCCTGAACTCCTACTGCCTGTGGGGTGACCATCCCCTGGAAAGTATGATCCAGGAAGCTCTCCTGCTCCCTAATGCTCTGCAGTGATTCCAGCTGCCCCTCAAAGTCTGAAATCCTGAGCTTGAGATGTAGCTGTTGGAGACACTTCCTACACACCTGGCTGCCCAAGAAACATGAAGTGTCCTGAAGTTCCCACATGGCACAGGAATTGTAAGCAACAGGTCGCAGCTGCCCATCCATAATCTAAACAAAAAGAAACCCTTGATCCCCTTTTTACACAGTCTATTTAGTACCCTGTTTAAACAATCAATTTTAATTCATACCTCTAGTCCTGCTCTGTGCTTACACTCTTTTTCAACACTTACTGTTACACTAACCTCGACTGAATATTTTTAATTTCCCAACTCCTAATCTGAACCAATACCCTAGTTTGGAGAGAGAAAAGAAAAACATACTCACCTATCACTTACCTTCTTCCCTTTATACTGCCGCCAGTCTCACTGTGATCTCTCTCAGGTATGTTCCTTTATATTGCCGCGGGTCTCACTGTGCTCTCTCTCAGGTATGTTCCTTTATATTGCCGCCAGTCTCACTGTGCTCTCTCTCAGGATGTTCCTTCATATTGCCACCGGTCTCACTGTGCTCTCTCTCAGGTATGTTCCTTTATATTGCCGCCAGTCTCACTGTGCTCTCTCTTAGGTATGTTCCTTTATATCGCCGCTGGTCTCACTGTGCTCTCTCTCAGGATGTTCCTTTATATTGCCGCCGGTCTCACTGTGCTCTCTCTCAGGCATGTTCCTTTATACTGCCACCAGTCTCACTGTGCTCCCTCTCAGGCATGTTCCTTTATAATGCCACCAGTCTCACTGTGCTCTCTCTCAGGCATGTTCCTTTATACTGCCACCAGTCTCACTGTGCTCCCTCTCAGGCATGTTCCTTTATAATGCCACCAGTCTCACTGTGCTCCCTCTCAGGTATGTTCCTTTATAATGCCACCAGTCTCACTGTCCTCCCTCTCAGGTATGTTCCTTTATAATGCCACCAGTCTCACTGTGCTCTCTCTCAGGCATGTTCCTTTATACTGCCGCCGGTCTCACTGTGCTCTCTCTCGGGCATGTTCCTTTATACTGCCACCAGTCTCACTGTGCTCCCTCTCAGGTATGTTCCTTTATAATGCCACCAGTCTCACTGTGCTCCCTCTCAGGCATGTTCCTTTATAATGCCACCAGTCTCACTGTGCTCTCTCTCAGGCATGTTCCTTTATACTGCCGCCGGTCTCACTGTGCTCTCTCTCGGGCATGTTCCTTTATACTGCCACCAGTCTCACTGTGCTCCCTCTCAGGCATGTTCCTTTAGACTGCCGCCGGTCTCACTGTGCTCTCTCTCGGGCATGTTCCTTTATACTGCCGCCGGTCTCACTGTGCTCTCTCTCAGGCACGTTCCTTTATACTGTCGCCAATCTCACTGTGCTCTCTCTCGGGCATGTTCCTTTATACTGCCACCAGTCTCACTGTGCTCGCTCTCAGGGCTGCTCCTTTACACTGTCGCCAATCTCACTGTGCTCTCTCTCAGGCATGTTCCTTTATACTGTCGCCAATCTCACTGTGCTCTCTCTTGGGCATGTTCCTTTATACTGCCACCAGTCTCACTGTGCTCGTTCTCAGGCCTGCTCCTTTACACTGTCGCCAATCTCACTGTGCTCTCTCTCAGGCCTGCTCCTTTACACTGTCGCCAGTCTCACTGTGCTCTCTCTCAGGCCTGCTCCTTTACACTGTCGCCAATCTCACTCTGCTCGTTCTCAGGCCTGCTCCTTTACACTGTCGCCAATCTCACTGTGCTCTCTCTCAGGCCTGCTCCTTTACACTGTCGCCAGTCTCACTGTGCTCTCTCTCAGGCCTGCTCCTTTACACTGTCGCCAGTCTCACTGTGCTCTCTCTCAGGCCTGCTCCTTTACACTGTCGCCAATCTCACTGTGCTCATTCTCAGGCCTGCTCCTTTACACTGTCGCCAATCTCACTGTGCTGTCTCTCAGGCCTGCTCCTTTACACTGTCCTCAGTCTCACTGTGCTCTCTCTCAGGCCTGCTCCTTTACACTGTCGCCAGTCTCACTGTGCTGTCTCTCAGGCCTGCTCCTTTACACTGTCGCCAATCTCGCTGTGCTCTCTCTCAGGCCTGCTCCTTTACACTGTCGCCAATCTCGCTGTGCTCTCTCTCAGGCCTGCTCCCTTACACTGTCCTCAGTCTCACTGTGCTCTCTCTCAGGCCTGCTCCTTTACACTGTCGCCAGTCTCACTGTGCTGTCTCTCAGGCCTGCTCCTTTACACTGTCGCCAGTCTCACTGTGCTCTCTCTCAGGCCTGCTCCTTTACACTGTCGCCAATCTCACTGTGCTGTCTCTCAGGCCTGCTCCTTTACACTGTCCTCAGTCTCACTGTGCTCTCTCTCAGGCCTGCTCCTTTACACTGTCGCCAATCTCGCTGTGCTGTCTCTCAGGCCTGCTCCTTTACACTGTCGCCAGTCTCACTGTGCTCTCTCTCAGGCCTGCTCCTTTACACTGTCGCCAATCTCGCTGTGCTGTCTCTCAGGCCTGCTCCTTTACACTGTCGCCAGTCTCGCTGTGCTCTCTCTCAGGCCTGCTCCTTTACACTGTCGCCAATCTCACTGTGCTCTCTCTCAGGCCTGCTCCTCTACACTGTCGCCAGTCTCACTGTGCTCTCTCTCAGGCCTGCTCCTTTACACTGTCGCCAATCTCGCTGTGCTCTCTCTCAGGCCTGCTCCTTTACACTGTCGCCAGTCTCGCTGTGCTCTCTCTCAGGCCTGCTCCTTTACACTGCCCTCAGTCTCACTGTGCTCCCTTATCCGCATATATTTCATCATATTGTTCCATTTTCATATTTTGTGATTCCCAGACTATCTGTTCAATCTTCAGGCTGCACCTTTCACAGTCTTATATTCTGACATCAATAGTTTTTTGTTGGGTTAGGGTATCAGGAATTTTTTATTTATTTATTCTTTCATGGGATGTAAGCGTAGCTGGCAAGGCAAACATTTATTGTCGGTGGTGGAGGGAATGCATGTTTAAGGTGGTGGATGGGTGCTGACCAAGCTGCATTGTCCTGGATAGTACTGAGTTTCTTGTGTGTTGTTAGAACTACACTCATCCAGGCAAGTGGGAAATATTCCATCACACTCCTGACTTGTGCCTTCTATATGATGGAGAGGTTTTGGAAAGTCAGTAGGCGAGTTACTCACTGCAGAATTTCCAGCTTCTGACCTGCTTTTGTAGCCACAGTATTTATGTGGCTGGTCCAGTTCAGTTTCTGGTCAATGGTAACCCCAGGATGTTGATGGTGGGATATTCAGAACTGGTGATGACAGGTAAATATAGTTGATGTAGATCATTCATGATCTAATTGAATGAAGGAGCAGGCCAGCTGGACTGAATGGCTTGATGCCTGTTCCTATATTGCTATAAACTTGACCAGTTTGTATTGGACTTTTGAATCCAAATTATAATGTAAATTAGAAACAGTATTGATCCCAACACCAATCCCTGGGGCACTCCATTCACCAAACCCCACTCTGACGTCAATCTCTTAACTGATGTTTATCCTTCAGCCAATTTCATGTCCATTCCAAACTTTACCTTGAAACCCTCCCACAGTAGATGCATTTACCTTATGCTGATGACCTCAATCACTGATTATGCATTTAGAACTGATCAATGAGAAATTACATACAGATTGCAACACAAAAACAGACCATTTAGCCTGACTAATTGATGTTCGTGTTTGCCTTCCATGCAAGCATTAGGCCTATCTCATGTTCTCGCTCTGTTCCCTTTAACCCCTATTCCTTCAACCACCTCTCTAACCTATTCATAAATGCTGACATGGTCTCTGCTTCACAAACTCTGGGTAGTTCATTCCACAGCCTTATAACTCTCTGTTTGCTACCTTCCAATCGTGAAGAAGGACTCCAATATCAAACTATAATCTTTCATAGTTCTAGCTTGTGCCTGATAAATTTCATTAACAGTTTTAGCACATTGGTAGTACTCTTGCTGCTGAGTCCCGATGAGACACTTAACTGACAGCCAGTTTGCCTGCTTCAGTGGCTGTAAAAGATCCCAAAGCACTATTTGAAGAAAAACAAAGTTCTCCCTGTGTCCTGGCCAACTTCAATTACCAGCACTAAAACAAGATTATCTGGTCATCCATTTTATTGCTGTTTGTGGGACCTTGCCATGTGCAGATTGGTTGACATGTTTGCCTTTGTTGCAACAGTGACTACACTTCAAAAGTGCTTCATTGACTGTGAATCATGCTAAGGATAAAAAAGATGCTATATAAATACATGTTCTTTCTTACAATTAAAACCATTAATGCAATTAAAGGCATCAACTGTCCTATGGATATCAGACACAACTACAATCTAATTCTGCTGTCTTTCTTGTTATTCAAAGTCTCTCTCAGCACCCAAGAATATATGTCATCAGGCCCTGGGGATTTGTTATCCTTTAACCTAACAAATACTTTCTCTGCACTAATTTGAACATCATCTACCACATTTTTTGCACGTCAATTATTGGGTAGTCAATATTTCCCTCCTTCGTGAATGCTTCTTAGTCACAAATGACACCATAATGTTCAGCTGTGATTTAAATCCAGTCTCTGCCTTTACTCTCAACCTCTCTGCCATTCTTGCCACCACTGACAGCTTTGAACTTCTCTAGTGTCTCTTCATTGCAGTACAGAGCAGGCTGGAGCACCAATACATTGCCCTGAGCAGTGATGGTACACAAGTTAATTCCTGCGGACATCAAGCTCTGAGTTCCTTAGATCTTCCCTTTTATGGAGATGTGCCAAGCAGAAGATGATTCTCCCAGGATAGTTCTTGCATACTAGTCAGCAGCTGGATTTAGATCAGCATTAAGGAGATCTGGGAATAGATGTCTTATCCACTGCCTTATTAAACAGGGAGACTTAACTATAAAAAGAATGATCAATAATAAGATGAACATAGACAACACATCTGATCAATGTTATTTACTCTTAAGATTTTACAAGCTATTAATGTGATTAAAGGCATCAACAATCCCATGAATAGCTGACAAAATTAAAATCTAATTCTGCTGTTACTTCTTCCTCCGTCCTAAACATATCTAAATTAAACCTGTTGAGCGTCCCTGGGAGAATCTTCCAGATAAATCCTATGAATGTTTTAGGTAATGTTGGTCTAAACAGTGTCTAGCTGGATAAACATTGCCCACAGCGTACACACATTGCACACATCTCTCCCATTGGGAAACTGTGAACATTTCTCAGAATGTACATGCTCTGTGCACGTCTCTCCCATTGTGGAATTACAAACATTGCTGAATGCTGATGTAATTGGGATTTTCATTATCTCACAATTGTGCAGTGCATTAGCATTCATCAATGTCTAAAGTGAGAGAATGGAGCCCTCAGAATGATGATATAAAAATAATGTAATTAAATTCCTGATCTGAACCCTGAGAGTAGATTACTGCTTAAAATAACTGCTTTGCATTTTTCAAAATTATGAACGGCTTTAATCTGGTATGGATTTATAAATTTAGTTTTGGAACTGTTTTTACACTGACAGTCTTTTTAAGGGCACCATCATGGTGCCTCAGTGTCAGTGATATCCAATGAGCGTTGCACAGCAGGCTCATTGAGGAATTATTTCCAGTTGACCAGTAATCAAAGGGGGTGAATGGAACCCGGTTTATAGACACAGCTCGTGTCTTCACATAAACACAGAAGACTGGGGCATTGCTGTCCTGAGAAACAATTTTATACCTTTTTTACAGGGGTCCAACATTGTTAATATTTTAAACCAAATGATGTTTATGTAGGCTTGGAGAGAGGTTGGATGGAGGCTCTTATCCTGAAATGTGGAGGAAGGGATGAGCTTTAACAAAGTGTTAGAAAGAAAAAAAAGAAAGACTTGCATTTACATAGCACCTTTCGTGACATCAGAATGACTTTTGAAGTCATAGAGTCATAGAATCATTACAGCACAGAAGAAGGCTATTCAGCCCTTTGAATTCATGCTAGCTCTCTGGAGAGCCATCCAGTCAGTCCCATTTTCCCACTTTATCCCTGTAGTCCTGCAAGTTTGTTTTCCTCAAGTGCCCATCCAATTTCCTTTTGAAATCATTCATTGTCTCCGCATCCACCACCCTTGTAGGCCACAAGTTCCAGGTCATTACAACTCGCTTCATAAAAGTTCTTCCTCACATCCCCCCCCCTGCCTCTTTTGCCCAAAATCTTAAATCTGTGTCCTCTAGTCCTTGCACATTAATGGGAACAGCTTTTGCTTGTCTACCTTGTCTAAACCTGTGATAATCTTATACAGCTCTATCAAATCTCCCCTCAACCTCACTTGCTCCAAGAACAAGAACCCCAGCTTCTCCAATCTAACCTTATAGCTAAAATTCCTCATCCCTGGAACCATTCAGGTAAATCTCCTCTTCACCCTCTCAAGGATCCTCACATCCTTCCTATAGTGTGGTGACCAGAACTGGACACAATACTCTGGCCTAATCAGAGCTTTATAAAGATTCAGCATAATTTCCCCACTTTTGTACTCAAACCTCTATTTATGAAGCTCAAGATCCCATATGCTTTGCTAACTCCACTCTCAATATGTTCTGCCATCTTCAAAGATCTATGCACATGAACACCCAGGTCCTTTGTCCCTACATACTCTTTAAACAGTGCCATTAAGTCTATATTGCCTTTCCCTATCCCTTCTGCCAAATTACACCATCTCACATTTCTAAGTATTAAATTCCATCTGCCACTTGCCTGCCCATTCTGCTAGCCTATCTATGTTCGCTTGGTATCATCCTCACTGTTTGCCTCACCTCCAAGTTTGGTAACATCGGCAAATTTTGAAATTTTACCCTGTATTCCAATAACTAAGTATTTATATAGGTTGCGTTTGCTGACAACGCAACCACTAGGTGGTGCAGTACTGGCACATGCGTTAATGCAGCCTCATTCACTGAATCATCACTGTCTACAACCACTCAGGCAACTGCCAATAATAAAGATGGCGCTGCTCAATTTGTCACGAAAAGCAAACACAAATGTAAACCCAAATCCCCACAATGGCTGCGATCAGCGCCTCCATCCCACCCCCAAAAGTACCTGTGCTAGTACAGAACCAAATAATCTCATTGTAAGGCATTTTTCAATTCGCTCTTTGTATGATGCTTATTATTCTAACATATTGGTTTTGAAATAGATTCATGTGGCTTATCCTCTTGCCCAATTACAGCAGTGCAAATGGATTCTGGGCTATTATTCAGGTAGAAGCCATGATGCTTCTCTTCGCCACTCCTTCCCACGCCTGTCTGCTCACCACTTCTGGCCAATTGCTTCCCACCTTGCTGCTGCTTGCCCTCAGCCACTCGCTCCTGCCTTCGCTGCTTCCCCACTTCGGCCGCTCGCTCCCCACTTCCCACCCCCCCACGGCCTCTCGTTTCATGCCTCACGACTTCCCTCTTCTTGGCCACTGGCTCCTGCATTGCCCCTCTCATCCCTCATCTGCTCACTCCCTGACTCTCATGGTTTCATTACAGTTTTTCCTGTCAATCTTTGGTTCTGTCTTACACTGACTAGATCCCCTCTCATCCCATTGAAGTTAGCCCTCTTCCAATTTAGAAGTCATACTTTAGATTTCTCCTTGTTCTTCTCCACAATGATCACTCTTACACAAGTGCTCCCCCACAGACTCTTGGTCCACTTTTCCCAATTCATTCCCAGCACCAGATCCAGCAATGCTTGCCTCCTAGTTGGACTGACAACATATTGGTCAAGTAAGTTCTCTTGAACATATTTTGGAAATTCCTCCCCTCCTTACCCTTTCCTCTAACATTATTCCAGTTGATATTTGGGTAATTAAAGGGCTATTAGGAACAAAGAGGGTGATATCTGCTTAGAGGCACAGGGCAAGGCTAGAATACTTAATGAGTACTTTGTATTGGTGTTTACTAAGGAAGAGGATGCTGACAAAATATCGGTAGAAGTGGAGATGGTCAAGGTAATTGTTACAACCAGGTGAGAAAGGGGTCTAGAGGTTTCCTCTTAGCCTTTTCCTTGTTTGGCCGTAACAGGGTTTAATTTTTAAAACACCATGCTTTTAGCTTCCCCTCAGTGAATGCCTGTTCACTTCTCTCCAATTGTAATGGCAAAGAAATCAGCCAGACAGGTTTTCTTAGATTTAAACAAGGTGTAAGTTTATTAACCTTAAAACTCTAATTCGGTTAAAACTACTAAAAATATGTGACGCGACCACGCTAGCATGCATACATAATAAATACACATGCAGATAGAGACAGAAAAGGAGAAAGAATCAAGGGGAAAGGTTTGAAGCAAGAGCTAGAGTTCATTTACTGTCTTTTGAGTTTGATGTAAAAATCTTTGATTGCAGGTAAATCTAGCTGTCTCATTGGGGCCCAGTGCACTCTTTCAAACTTGTTTCGATGCTTTTCTGTCTTGGCTTAGTTTCTTCCATGGGTCCCCGTCTTTGTGTGAGAGGGAGAGAGAGCAAGACAGGGAGATGCTGTCTTCCTTCAAGTTCAGTTGCAGTCTGACTTCAAACTGTTCTGTGAGCACAATTCAAAACTCCAAGTTAGTCATGTAACTAACCCCTTATTTGGAATAACCACTCCTGCGGTTTGCAGATTGCCCATCTTAGCAGATGCCCTCATTGGGGGAGGGGTGGGGGGTGCCGGGGGATGGAATGCTGGCTTTTTACACATTGAATGTCTGGTGATCAAAATCTATTTGGGTTAATTGAATCAGGGTGCAGTTCCATTGTCTTCTCCAGGCAACTGTCTCTTAGAATGCAAATGTTTCCAGCCACTGTCCTTTCAAAATGCAGGTACAGCCATATTTCAGTCCAGTAAGAGTTTAAAAATTAATGTTCCATGTGATGAGCCAACTGTGTAACAGCCCCGACAACCAATTTTATCTGCAGCACCTGTGGAAGAGTCTGTCACTCTAGAATTGGCCTTTATAGCCACTCCAGGCGCTGCTTCACAAACCACTGACCACCTCCAAGTGCTTACCCATTGTCTCTCGAGACAAGGAGGCCTATAGAAAGAAAGAAAGAAAGATATGATGAAATTAATATGCCTCATTCTTGGCAGGTGGGGTTTCCATCACATAATGGATGCAGTGAAAATTGATAGGCAGCATGTACTGGAAAGGCTAACTATGCTTAGAGTGGATAAGTCACCCAGTCCGGATGGCTTGCATCCAGTTGCTCAGGAAAGTGGGAGCGCAGATCGTGGAAGGGCTAGCCATAATCTTGCAAAATAAACGTGTAATCACAGTTGTGACTCCCCTCACAGGCCTCCCATGTTCCACCCTGCACAAACTTGAGCTCATCCAAAACTCTGTTGCCCATACCCTAACTCATACTAAGTCTCATTATCCATTACCTGTGCTCATTGACCTACATTGGCTCCCAGTCTGGCAATGGCTCAATTTTAAAAATCTCATCCTTGTTTTCAAATTCCTCCATGGCCTCACCCCTCCCTATTTCTATAACTTCCCCCAGCCCTGCAACCCTCTGAAATCTCTGCACTCGTCTAATTGACCTCTTGTGCATCCCCGATTCAGTTGTTACATTGGCAGCCATGCTTTCAGCTGCCTCGGCCCCAGGTTCTGGAATTCCATCCCAAAACCCCTCTGGCTCTCTACCTCTCTCTCTCCTTTAAAATGGTCCTTAAAATCTACCTCTTTGGCTAAGCTTTTGGGCACATGTCCTAATATTTCCTTAATAAACACAGAAAATGCTGTAAATCCTCAGCGTCAAGCAGCATCTGTGGAGAGAGGAACAGAGTTAGAGTTTCAGGTCAATGACCCTTCATCAGATTTCCAACATTTGCAGACTTTTGCTTTTGTACTCATCTTCTTAAGTGGCTCAGTGTCAAATTTTGTTTGTAATCTTGAAAGGCACCTTAAGCATTTTATTATGTTCAAAGCTCTGTATCTAAATTCAAGATATTGTTGTTGATGTAATGTCAGAAATGCGGCAGCCAATTTGTACACAGCAAGGTCCCATGAACAGCAATGCAGTATAAAGGTTTTGGGTCTCAATTGTGCAGGAAGAAAATTGGTTGCTTAATGGAAAGGAAATAGTCAATCCAGGCAGGGCAAGAGTGGGGACTCTGTAAACTATCATTGTGTATGAAAGGACCAGATCAAGGTGGTGCCATTAATGATGCAATAGACAAGTTGCTGAAATGAAACAGATCGCTTCCACTTGGCAGCATCTCCGAATATCTCCGCTGAGTTTGAGTGGCAGCTGGACTCCAGTGGGACTTCATGAAGATCAGATGGACCTCGAACACAAAGTTCCATTTGTCAATAATTGAACAGTGCAACTGTTCCAATTATTTACATGCTTCTGATCTCTGTAAAAACCTCACCATCACCATTAAAATCATAAAAGGATCACGGGTGAAGCTCCAATCCCACAGTTATGGTGCATTGAGTGTCTCATGATAGTTTGTTCAAAAAGAAATAGTTTCATCTCTTCACTGTTCAAAGACTGGACAAACATTGGTACCTTTGAATGAAGCTAAGGCAGTAAAGTTCCATTTGAGGCAGTCTTTGGCACTTTTATCTCAATATAACTCTTGTTCAATGTTGTCAAGATGCAGTCCCCTGCAATTCTTGCAAAATGAGCCTCATATTATATAGGTAAGGGTTAAAGAAGGCATATCAATCTGTGGTGCCTTTCCAACACTATCTTCTCTATTTTTATTGTTAACTGCTTGACTCTATTAAAGGTGATCCTTTCTTGGGGAGTTTATGCTCACATGATGCAGTGTAGAGCAGTTCGCTCCAGATTAGTGGCTTGTGACTTCAGCTGGTGAATTCCAATCGCAATGCGGTTAACGGGAGATGCCGTCTTTCAGACGAGATATTAAACCGAGTCACTACTTCGAAGAAAAACAGGGAAGTTCTCCCCAGTATCCTGGCCAATATTTGTCCCTTAGCCAGCATCGTTCAAACAGATTATCTGGTCATTGTCTCATCTCATTGCTATTTTTGGAACCTTGTTTTGGGCAAATTGGCTGCTATGTTTCTTACATCACAGCAGTGACTATACTTCAAAAATACTTTGCTGTCTGTAAAGTGCTTTGGAATGTCCTGTGGTTGAGAAAAGCATGATATAGTGTAAGTTCTGTCGTTTCATTCTATTTTATATCATGCTATGGTTGTATTTAGAGTATTGTGCATTAATTTTAAAAATGATATGATAGGATCTTATAGAATCTCTCACTAGTGCCAACAGTGATGGTGGAATACCCAATTTGAACTGTAGCTATCAGCACTACCTTTCATGCACAGGGCAAATGTGTCAGACTACACCTCAGTTTACAGCTCACTCCTACCAGACAACCACTGCCCCAACACCAAACACCACACAGCCATACAAAACAACAAACCAGTTTCCCGACCCGCCAGCTTTTCCACCTGCTACCAGACATCCACGCTTCACACCAGCAAGACACGAAGCGGAGGCATGTCCTTGAAACCACATCGTATGATGCTGTCGGGGCAGGGAGAGAGAGAAAAAAAACTTTCCACTTAAGGCTTCAAGTTGATATTTAATAAGCTTGCACAGACTATTAACAGTACATACAACCTCTGCTGCTGCTTCACATCATTTATGCCATTCACAAATTTGATTGCTATAACCGAACCATTACTCATTTGCCCATCTCCTCCCCGCCAGCACCCACCTCCCCCACCCAGGTTTTTCTCTTCTTCTCGCCTGTTGGCAGTGATTCATGCTGCAGTGCAGCACCACGACGTCTAGTACTTTGCCATCCTTCACATCAGCGTCTAGACAGCTAGCGTCACAGCCTAGCCCATTTCTATCCTTCCACAGCAACAACACCCACACACATACTTTATAGTAAGGGTCATTGGATAGCAATCAGGACCTGGGACCCTGGTTAATTTTATCCTTCACCAGCCCAAGGACATTGAAGCCAATTGCAAAGCTCCAAATACCAATCCTGCTCAATTGCTTGCCCATAATGGGGGTCAAATATGACATTTCCAGGAGATGGTCGATTCTTTCTCTCTCTCTCTGCTTATTAAGAAATATTGGGAGTACTATTCTAGAAAAACAGATCCATGTAACATTTCAGGATTTCTTCACCATTTTTCCACAGAAAGGATTTGGCAAAGCTTTACTTTTAAATGTCGTAAAGCAAAGTGCATTCACACTATTTTTCAATTTATAAAAGCATCAAGATGAAAGATTAAAATAAAATACTGACAGGCTGGTCACTGAAGTTGTTTCCTCAAAAGGCTATAAACAATAAGCAATTTGTTAGCTCGTCCCAGTAAACAATAAACGCTATACACCCATTGTGTTAGGACGTCCCTAGTCGCAAGTGCTGGGCATGGTTCACCTGGTGTAGGTTGTCTTCTTGGATTGGGATCACATGGTAATAAAAACAGATAGAAGCACTCACTGGTGGTGAGGATTTGAAACAAAAGGAACGAGAGCAAGCTTTCACCAGGCTCAAAAGGTTAGAATGTTGGAGGGTATTAGAAGTTATTTTGTTTAAAAGAAAGATCTTGTACTTATACAGCACTTTTGAGAACCTCAGACCATCACAAGTGCCTCGCAGCCAATGAAGTGTAGTCACTGTCGTAAGACAGCAGAGGACAGCAGCAAATTTGCACACAGAAAGGTCCCACAAACAGCAATGAGGTTAATGGCCAGATTTTGGTGGTGTTGGTTGACACTGGGAGAACTCCCCTATTCCTCACAAATAGTGCTGTCCTCCTGAGAATGGTTTAACATCCCATCTAACAGACATTAAGTTAAGCAACATAATCCACTGATGTGGGGAAGCATAGCATTTTCATTATTTTGTGTTATCATGTGAAGATAATTCATGTTGATTGAATTGAGTCTAATTATAACTGTTGCTCTGAATTCCCAATAAAGCAGCTTCGCAATTAATATGTGACCTTGCCATACTTAATGTTTTCTCAGTCTGCCTTTTAAAAGATTGAATAGGTACAGGGGGGCACATAGGAAAGATATGAATATCTGGTTCCGATCACAAGAGGTTATGTTCATACAGCTCTGGATTATGCTATTTTATAGTTAGATATTGAGCGGTACAGGTACAGTCCTGAATGTAAGATGCTCAGACTGCTTATGGATGTGACGAGCACGGCTATACTCAAGAGAACATCTAAGACAAGGCATTAAACTCTGCACAATGCAAGTTATGAGAGATAATTTGAGTTATTTATATTTTATAAACCATTTATTCTCCTTAATGAATTTCTACATAAAAGTGTACTTTAAAAAAAAACTTTCCAGTTTGGGTATAACAAGAGGCTGTTGTGGCAGATTTGAGGTGTTTTGTGAAGTGTTGCCACCTGGGTTAAGGTGAAGATATGATTGGTGATCGTATCGGTGCTTAAAAGTCAGAGAAAACACAAGCTTTACTTAAAAAAAAAATCAGTCCAGTGACACCATCCAGGCTCAATAGTAGATTTCAAATTAGTGCAGGATGAAAATCATAGAATCATACAAGATAGAATGAAGCCATTCGGCCCATTGTGCCTGTGCTGGCACTTTGAAATAACTATCTAATTAGTCCCACTCTCCTGCTCTTTCCCCATAGCCCTATAAATTGTTTCCTTTTCAAGTATTCATCTAATTCCCTTTTGAAATTTACTATTGTATCTGCTTCCACTATCCTTTCAGGCAGTGCATTCCAGATCACAACAACTCACTGCATGAAAAAAATTCTCCTCATCTTCCCTCCCGTTCTTTTGCCAATTATCTTAAATCTGTGTCCTCTGGTTACCGATCCACCCACCAGTGGAAACAGTTTCTCCTTATTTACTCTAACAAAACCCCATACTATTTTGAACACTACTATTAAATCTCCCCTAACCTTCTCTGCTCCAAGAACAATCCCAACATCTCCAGTGTCTCCGCATAAGTTGTTTGTGGATAAGGAAGACCCGGGCCTCGACCCAACTCCTGTCATGACTTGTGAGAGTTATTCCCAAATAAAATTTAATTGGGCTTTGGGGAAAATCCTCATGTAGAAATATTGACAATTCACACTTTTTTACGCGACCAATCGTGGGGGTAGGGGGTGGGGTGGCGATGTGCGGCGAGAATTCAAATTACCAATTGCTGGCTGGCGAAGCAGGTGCACTGGTTGTCCAATACCTGCGATGGAAGGCCGTCCATTTTGACAGGCCAAGCCTCCCTAACATAGGCCCAACCTAATTAATATAGGCCTGGCCTCATTAACAGGGGTGGCCTCATTAACATAGGCCCATTGAGCTGCGCGCCTCAAGTGGCTGTAATTCTGTAGTTTTCCAGCTCCAGGCTGGCTCAACATCAAATGGCCCAGAGGCTGACCATGATGGTAGAAAGATAGGTCATGGGAGGAGCGGGATGAGGGGGTAGGAGATGGTGATAACAGAATTGTTCAGGGTGGAGGATGAGGGAGCCCACAGAATTCTTCTGGAGCATGTCAAAGATATTTGTTAACAATGACCCTGTCAGGCCTCTTCCTCTTGCGCACCTGCTTCTCCTGCCCAGTGACCTGTTAAAATAGCACTGGGTCCCATGTACATCATGGTCACCTTGATTTTCATGGATTCACAAGGTTCCCACCTGATTTAGGCAGGTACCCGGGGTGCCCATTAAGTGGGAATGAGACAGTAAGTCAACCACATCAATTTTAACTAGGTCCTGCCAGGCGGAGCGGAGATAAAATCCCTCCCTAGTTTCTTCATAAAGCAGGAAGAAAACGAGTCAATAATAAAGTTGAATATAAAGAGCCATTTGTTTACTTCGTACCCAGAAATTTTTCAGAAATGCCAAGCCTAAACAGTTCTGCATAAATTCTTCCTCCCCCACACCCCAAACCAGACATTCAATACTTGTGTGGAAAATAACAAATCCAAGTGATTAAACAGCAACAGGTAATATCTTGCATTAAAATGATTAGCTTCTTGCTATAACTGTTGCCATATTGGCCCAAGTCAGCACAGTGTCTTACAGTGTATATGCAGCTACCCAGAAACATTCCCATCTTTCAGACTTGGCTCTCTTTCGAACTGTGGGAGACAGTGGCAGCCATACACATTTACATTTCATGCTGATTTAATGAGGTTTGGTGTTGGATTCCAAATTTCTGAGCCACTCAATTACCTGTTTTAATGCTAAAAGTTAAAAATAAATCAACAAGCATGGAGGAAGAGAGCAATTGAGAGTTGTATACATAATTTAAACAGTGTCTCTACTTTGCAGAGCATTGAAAGCCACGTCTATATTATAAGACTTGCATTCGCACGTACTTTGTCAGCTGCTTCCATCATAAAATCCTGTGACCGCATTTGTATTAGACACTGCTGAGGTAAACTTGTCAGGCTGTACTCACACCCTCACATCAGTTTCCAATATAAATGTGGACATAGAAATTTTTAGAATGGAAAGTTAAAACTAAGGTATGACGACATGCCTTTAAAATCAGGACTAAATTGCATCTCCTCTTGTCCAATTATTCCAGCATCCTCTACCCATGCTTCATTCAAAAGCCAAATTTGGTTTTGATTGCCTGCAGGAAAGTAACTAATTTTATTTGTACCAAATGTATATACAGGTCACAGTCAGTGGGCAATGTATATACAGGCCACAATCAGTGGGAAATGTATATACAGATCACAGTCAGTGGGAAATGTATATACAGATCACAGTCAGTGGGAAATGTATATACAGGTCACAGTCAATGGGAAATGTATATACAGATCACAGTCAGTTGAAAATGTATATACAGGTCACAGTCAGTGGGAAATGTATATACAGATCATAGTCAGTGGGAAATGTATATACAGGTCATAGTCAGTGGGCAATGTATATACAGGTCACAGTCAATGGGAAATGTTTATACAGATCACAGTCAGTTGAAAATGTATATACAGGTCACAGTCAGTGGGAAATGTATATACAGATCATAGTCAGTGGGAAATGTATATACAGGTCATAGTCAGTGGGCAATGTATATACAGATCATAGTCAGTGGGCAATGTATATACAGATCACAGTCAGTGGGAAATGTATATACAGGTCACAGTCAATGGGAAATGTTTATACAGATCACAGTCAGTTGAAAATGTATATACAGGTCACAGTCAGTGGGAAATGTATATACAGATCATAGTCAGTGGGAAATGTATATACAGGTCATAGTCAGTGGGCAATGTATATACAGGTCACAGTCAATGGGAAATGTTTATACAGATCACAGTCAGTTGAAAATGTATATACAGGTCACAGTCAGTGGGAAATGTATATACAGATCATAGTCAGTGGGAAATGTATATACAGGTCATAGTCAGTGGGCAATGTATATACAGATCATAGTCAGTGGGCAATGTATATACAGATCACAGTCAATGGGAAATGTTTATACAGATCACAGTCAGTTGAAAATGTATATACAGGTCACAGTCAGTGGGAAATGTATATACAGATCATAGTCAGTGGGAAATGTATATACAGGTCACAGTCAATGGGAAATGTTTATACAGATCACAGTCAGTTGAAAATGTATATACAGGTCACAGTCAGTGGGAAATGTATATACAGATCATAGTCAGTGGGAAATGTATATACAGGTCATAGTCAGTGGGCAATGTATATACAGATCATAGTCAGTGGGCAATGTATATACAGATCACAGTCAGTGGGAAATGTATATACAGATCATAGTCAGTGGGCAATGTATATACAGATCATAGTCAGTGGGCAATGTATATACAGGTCACAGTCAGTGGGAAATGTATATACAGGTCACAGTCAGTGGGAAATGTATATACAGATCATAGTCAGTGGGCAATGTATATACAGATCATAGTCAGTGGGAAATGTATATACAGGTCACAGTCAGTGGGAAATGTATATACAGGTCACAGTCAGTGGGCAATGTATATACAGATCATAGTCAGCGGGAAATGTATATACAGGTCACAGTCAGTGGGAAATGTATATACAGATCATAGTCAGTGGGCAATGTATATACAGGTCACAGTCAGTGGGAAATGTATATACAGATCATAGTCAGTGGGCAATGTATATACAGATCACAGTCAGTGGGAAATGTATATACAGGTCACAGTCAGTGGGAAATGTATATACAGATCGTAGTCAGTGGGCAATGTATATACAGGTCACAATCAGTGGGAAATGTATATACAGATCATAGTCAGTGGGCAATGTATATACAGATCACAGTCAGTGGGCAATGTATATACAGATCATAGTCAGTGGTCAATGTATATACAGGTCACAGTCAGTGGGAAATGTATATACAGATCGTAGTCAGTGGGCAATGTATATACAGGCCACAATCAGTGGGAAATGTATATACAGATCATAGTCAGTGGGCAATGTATATACAGATCACAGTCAGTGGGAAATGTATATACAGATCACAGTCAGTGGGCAATGTATATACAGGTCACAGTCAGTGGGCACTGTACATACAGGTCACAGTCAGTGGGAAATGTATATACAGATCGTAGTCAGTGGGCAATGTATATACAGGCCACAATCAGTGGGAAATGTATATACAGATCATAGTCAGTGGGAAATGTATATACAGGTCACAGTCAGTGAGAAATGTATATACGGATCACAGTCAGTGGGAAATGTATATACAGATCACAGTCAGTGGGCAATGAATATACAGGTCACAGTCAGTGGGCAATGTATATACAGGTCACAGTCAGTGGGAAATGTATATACAGGTCACAGTCAGTGGGCAATGAATATACAGGTCACAGTCAGTGGGAAATGTATATACAGGTCACAGTCAGTGGGCAATGTATATACAGGTCACAGTCAGTGGGAAATGTATATACAGGTCACAGTCAGTGGGAAATGTATATACAGATCGTAGTCAGTGGGCAATGTATATACAGGCCACAATCAGTGGGAAATGTATATACAGATCATAGTCAGTGGGAAATGTATATACAGGTCACAGTCAGTGAGAAATGTATATACGGATCACAGTCAGTGGGAAATGTATATACAGATCACAGTCAGTGGGCAATGAATATACAGGTCACAGTCAGTGGGAAATGTATATACAGGTCACAGTCAGTGGGCAATGTATATACAGGTCACAGTCAGTGGGAAATGTATATACAGGTCACAGTCAGTGGGAAATGTATATACAGGTCACAGTCAGTGGGAAATGTATATACAGATCGTAGTCAGTGGGCAATGTATATACAGGCCACAATCAGTGGGAAATGTATATACAGATCATAGTCAGTGGGCAATGTATATACAGATCACAGTCAGTGGGAAATGTATATACAGATCACAGTCAGTGGGCAATGTATATACAGGTCACAGTCAGTGGGCAATGTATATACAGGTCACAGTCAGTGGGAAATGTATATACAGATCGTAGTCAGTGGGCAATGTATATACAGGCCACAATCAGTGGGAAATGTATATACAGATCATAGTCAGTGGGAAATGTATATACAGGTCACAGTCAGTGGGAAATGTATATACGGATCACAGTCAGTGGGAAATGTATATACAGATCACAGTCAGTGGGCAATGTATATACAGGTCACAGTCAGTGGGCAATGTATATACAGGTCACAGTCAGTGGGAAATGTATATACAGGTCACAGTCAGTGGGCAATGTATATACAGATCATAGTCAGTGGGAAATGTATATACAGGTCACAGTCAGTGGGAAATGTATATACAGGTCACAATCAGTGGGAAATGTATATACAGATCAGAGTCAGTGGGAAATGTATATACAGGTCACAGTCAGTGGGCAATGTATATACAGGTCACAGTCAGTGGGAAATGTATATACAGGTCACAATCAGTGGGCAATGTATATGCAGATCATGGTCAGTGGGAAATGTATATACAGGTCACAGTCAGTGGGAAATGTATATACAGGTCACAATCAGTGGGAAATGTATATACAGATCAGAGTCAGTGGGAAATGTATATACAGATCACAGTCAGTGGGCAATGTATATACAGGCCACAATCAGTGGGAAATGTATATACAGATCATAGTCTGTGGGAAATGTATATACAGATCATAGTCAGTGGGCAATGTATATACAGGTCACAGTCAGTGGGAAATGTATATACAGATCATAGTCAGTGGGAAATGTATATACAGGTCACAGTCAGTGGGAAATGTATATACGGATCACAGTCAGTGGGAAATGTATATACAGGTCACAGTCAGTGGGAAATGTATATACAGATCATAGTCAGTGGGCAATGTATATACAGATCACAGTCAGTGGGAAATGTATATACAGGTCACAGTCAGTGGGAAATGTATATACAGATCGTAGTCAGTGGGCAATGTATATACAGGTCACAATCAGTGGGAAATGTATATACAGATCATAGTCAGTGGGCAATGTATATACAGATCACAGTCAGTGGGCAATGTATATACAGATCATAGTCAGTGGTCAATGTATATACAGGTCACAGTCAGTGGGAAATGTATATACAGATCGTAGTCAGTGGGCAATGTATATACAGGCCACAATCAGTGGGAAATGTATATACAGATCATAGTCAGTGGGCAATGTATATACAGATCACAGTCAGTGGGAAATGTATATACAGATCACAGTCAGTGGGCAATGTATATACAGGTCACAGTCAGTGGGCACTGTACATACAGGTCACAGTCAGTGGGAAATGTATATACAGATCGTAGTCAGTGGGCAATGTATATACAGGCCACAATCAGTGGGAAATGTATATACAGATCATAGTCAGTGGGAAATGTATATACAGGTCACAGTCAGTGGGAAATGTATATACGGATCACAGTCAGTGGGAAATGTATATACAGATCACAGTCAGTGGGCAATGAATATACAGGTCACAGTCAGTGGGAAATGTATATACAGGTCACAGTCAGTGGGCAATGTATATACAGGTCACAGTCAGTGGGAAATGTATATACAGGTCACAGTCAGTGGGCAATGTATATACAGATCATAGTCAGTGGGAAATGTATATACAGATCGTAGTCAGTGGGCAATGTATATACAGGCCACAATCAGTGGGAAATGTATATACAGATCATAGTCAGTGGGCAATGTATATACAGATCACAGTCAGTGGGAAATGTATATACAGACCACAGTCAGTGGGCAATGTATATACAGGTCACAGTCAGTGGGCAATGTATATACAGGTCACAGTCAGTGGGAAATGTATATACAGATCGTAGTCAGTGGGCAATGTATATACAGGCCACAATCAGTGGGAAATGTATATACAGATCATAGTCAGTGGGAAATGTATATACAGGTCACAGTCAGTGGGAAATGTATATACGGATCACAGTCAGTGGGAAATGTATATACAGATCACAGTCAGTGGGCAATGTATATACAGGTCACAGTCAGTGGGAAATGTATATACAGGTCACAGTCAGTGGGCAATGTATATACAGATCATAGTCAGTGGGAAATGTATATACAGGTCACAGTCAGTGGGAAATGTATATACAGGTCACAATCAGTGGGAAATGTATATACAGATCAGAGTCAGTGGGAAATGTATATACAGGTCACAGTCAGTGGGCAATGTATAGACAGGTCACAGTCAGTGGGAAATGTATATACAGGTCACAGTCAGTGGGCAATGTATATGCAGATCATAGTCAGTGGGAAATGTATATACAGGTCACAGTCAGTGGGAAATGTATATACAGGTCACAATCAGTGGGAAATGTATATACAGGTCACAATCAGTGGGAAATGTATATACAGATCAGAGTCAGTGGGAAATGTATATACAGATCACAGTCAGTGGGCAATGTATATACAGGCCACAATCAGTGGGAAATGTATATACAGATCATAGTCTGTGGGAAATGTATATACAGATCATAGTCAGTGGGCAATGTATATACAGGTCACAGTCAGTGGGAAATGTATATACAGATCATAGTCAGTGGGAAATGTATATACAGGTCACAGTCAGTGGGAAATGTATATACGGATCACAGTCAGTGGGAAATGTATATACAGGTCACAGTCAGTGGGCAATGTATATACAGTTCACAGTCAGTGGGAAATGTATATACAGGTCACAGTCAGTGGGCAATGTATATACAGGTCACAGTCAGTGGGAAATGTATATACAGGTCACAGTCAGTGGGCAATGTATATACAGATCATAGTCAGTGGGAAATGTATATACAGGTCACAGTCAGTGGGAAATGTATATACAGATCACAGTCAGTGGGAAATGTATATACAGGTCACAGTCAGTGGGAAATGTATATACAGATCATAGTCAGTGGGAAATGTATATACAGGTCACAATCAGTGCGAAATGTATATACAGATCACAGTCAGTGGGAAATGTATATACAGGTCACAGTCAGTGGGAAATGTATATACAGGTCACAGTCAGTGGGAAATGTATATACAGGTCACAGTCAGTGGGCAATGTATATACAGTTCACAGTCAGTGGGAAATGTATATACAGGTCACAGTCAGTGGGCAATGTATATACAGGTCACAGTCAGTGGGAAATGTATATACAGGTCACAGTCAGTGGGAAATGTATATACAGGTCACAGTCAGTGGGAAATGTATATACAGATCATAGTCAGTGGGAAATGTATATACAGGTCACAATCAGTGCGAAATGTATATACAGATCACAGTCAGTGGGAAATGTATATACAGATCACAGTCAGTGGGAAATGTATATACAGGTCACAGTCAGTGGGAAATGTATATACAGTTCACAGTTAGTGGGAAATGTATATACAGGTCACAGTCAGTGGGAAATGTATATACAGATCACAGTCAGTGGGAAATGTATATACAGGTCACAGTCAGTGGGAAATGTATATACAGATCACAGTCAGTGGGAAATGTATATACAGATTACAGTCAGTGGGAAATGTATATACAGGTCACAATCAGTGGGAAATGTATATACAGGTCACAGTCAGTGGGAAATGTATATACAGATCACAGTCAGTGGGAAGCAATGAATAAAATAAATAATTTATGCACGTTCCAATTATGAGCAAGAAAGGACTTGCATTTCTATGGCACCTTTCAGGTTCTCAGGACATACCAAAGTGCCTCATCGCCAATGAAGTACTGTCACAGTTACAATGTAGGCAAATACGGCAGCCAATTTGCAAACAGCGATGAAATAAATGACCAGATAATTTGTTTTAGCGATGTTGTTTGAAGGACAAATGTTGGGGAGGGCACCAGATGAAGTCCCTGCTCTTATTCAAATTGGCGGCACAGTGGTTAGCACCGCAGCCTCACAGCTCCAGCGACCCGGGTTCAATTCTGGTTACTGCCTGTGTGGAGTTTGCAAGTTCTCCCTGTGTCTGCGTGGGTTTTCTCCAGGTGCTCTGGTTTCCTCCCACAGCCAAAAAGACTTGCAGGTTGGTAGGTAAATTGGCCATTATAAATTGCCCCTAGTATAGGTAGGTGGTAGGGGAATATAGGGACAGATGGGGATGTGGTAGGAATATGGGATTAGTGTAGGATTAGTATAAATGGGTGGTTGATGGTTGGCACAGACTCGGTGGGCCGAAGGGCCTGTTTCAGTGCTGTATTTCTAAAAAAAAAGATGACAGCTCTGACAATGCTAGCACTACATTGAAGTATTAACCTTAATTATATGTTCACATCCTGAAGTGGGATTTGAACCCACATCCTTCTATCATCTGGAATGAGAGTGATATTACTAAGCCAAGGCTGCCACTTACACTGAATGCTGCAAATTTGCCAGTCAACACCATGTCATTGAAAAAAAGGAAGACTTGCATTTATATAGCCCAGTTCATGACCACTGGACATCTCAAAGCGTTTTACAGTCAATTAAGTACTTGTTGAAGTGAATTCACTGGTGTGACATTGAAAATATTTCTTTAAATTACCTGTTCACCATCAATATTTTAATACGAAAGCCATTTCAATATCCCCTACGTTCTTATGTGAATGGCATTTCATCTCCCTTCAGAAGTTTCAGTCCACCCTCTTACAAATTATGAGCAGGTACGGTTAATTTTAATGACTTTCTTGAGTTCCTCAATTCTAATGTAGCTAAATCTAAATAAGACGAATACATTTTACTCGCGATGCCATGCAACTTTATTGCTATCCATCAGTTGCAGACATATATCACTTCAGTTCCTTTCAGCCTGCTAATTTTAAAATGTAATTAAGCTATACTTGCCATGCCAATGAATCACAGAGATAGAAATGTAGTTAAGGTCTGAAATACATAAATATTAAAATAAATATTCTATTTTTGGAACATTAACTAAGCTCTGAGGCAGTTCTAGGGAGTGAGTGGACATTAAGCGTTTGATAAGGAGATGTGTCAACACTGTCCTCCCACAGGCTCCATGCAATCAACATGTACAATTGCTTCACAGAATCCATAGGTGGACGTAAAGGTGAATATACAACAGCCTCATAAAAAGTTACTAGCAAATGGCTGTCATGGCAAGAGTAGGGGTATGGAGGATGGGAAACAGTGCAGGTAAGAGAACCACGATGGGAGCGAAGAGGGAAATGTTGCATTTGGAGGTTGGTGAGCAGGTGCTGAGAGAAGAGGCGAAAAAGTGATGCAATCTGACCCCAATAGACCACCATTTTTATGGTGTTCATTTGGTTGGCTGCCAGGTGGGAAGGGGGGGAGGGTCTAGAGGATGTCAATGAGTTCCTGCCATTAAGATCAGCAGTACCTCCACATCCCTAACCTTGAAGAGTTTTTTGGCCATTTTTGGCTTCAGTTGCACCCTCCCCTGTAAATATCAGGGCCAACATTTTGGGTTGATGACTGTTCATCAGAACTGGAAGATGTCAGAGATAATGAGCCAGGGACAGAGAAAGGCAAAAGGGAGAGTCTGTGATAGGGTGGAGCGCAGTACCAATTAAATGACAAAAGTGATGATGGTAATATAATAAAAGCAAAATACTTCAGATGCTGGAAATCTGAAATGAAAACAAGAAATGCTGGAAATACTCAGCAGGCCTGGCAGCATCTGTGGAGAGAGAAGCAGAGTTAACGTTTCCGGTCAGTGGCCCTTCATCAGAAAGTGATGATGGTGTCTAGCAGAACTTAGCTGTCTGGTAAATAATGAGGAAAGCCCCAGCTGATCATTCTCTGAAACAGCAGCATCACATTCTTTCTAACAGCATTCCCCTAGGCACTGCCAACTACATACATCCAAACAAATCACCTGATATTTATGTAACTATAACATAACTTCCCCCCCCCACTTCCCCGCTCCCCCCCCCCCCCCCCCGCCCTTTGTATTACATCCCCCCCTTGAGATAAATGAATACCAGCATTGAGTCCTATGTGCACAAAAAGAGAACCAAAGCTAGAGATTTACTGCTCAGGAGTGTGAAAGAACCTTGAGAATGAGCTACTTAAACAGATGGTTTAACCCTGCTGCAGCAGAGATAACTCACTGGAACCTAGGAACAGAGGGAGGCCGTTCAGCCCCTCGAGCTTGTTCCACCATTCAGTTAGATCACAGCTGATCTGCATCTTGACTCCATCTACCCCACACCCCCCCATCTCCCCCACCACCATCATCCCCCCTCCTTGGTTCTATAATCCCTTAATATCCTTGCCTAACAAAAACGTATCACTTCAGTTTTGAGATTTTCAGTTGGCTGCCAGCCTGAACAACCTTTTGGGGGGGAGAATTCCAGATTTCCACTGCCCTTTATTTGAAGAAGTGCTTCCTGACATCACCCCCGAATGGCCTAGCTCTAAGTTTAAGGTTATGCTGCCTTGTTGCGGACTCCCCCCCCACCCACCCCCCAACCCCTACCACCAGAGGTAATAGTTTATCTCTATTTACCCTAATAAATCCTTCTTAAACACCTCAGTTAGATCACCCCTAAATCTTCTATGTTCAAGGAAATTCAAGCCTAGTCTATGCAACCTACCCTCATAACTTAACACTTTTAGCCCTGGCGTCATTTGAATAAATTCACCTGCACTTTCAAAATCCCACCTATCTCGGCTTTGTCCCTTCATTTGCCACAGCATTTCTGCAGCTACTGATTTGCTCAACTGCACCCTCACCTCTGCCTTGATGCCCTATTTCCCAATAAAACCATAACTCTCTCTCGCCCTCCCCGTTCCCCCAGTATGGCCCTCACCTCCGCTCCCTTAAGTCCAAGGAATGCAGGATCTCCATCAATATCTTGACTCCATTGTGCCTTTAACGTAATAAAACATCTCAAGTCGAACCACATAAGGAGAGAATAGGTCATATGACTTGGTCAAAGAGGTAGCTTTTAAGGAGTGTCTTAAAGGAGGAAAGCAAGGTAGAGAGGCAGAGAGGTGTAGGGAGGGAATTCCAGAGCTTAGAGCCTTGGCAACCGTAGGCACAGCCACCAATGGTGGAGCAATTTAAAATTGTGGACGCTCAGAATGCCAGAATTAGATGAGCGCAGCTATTTCAGAGGGTTTTGCAGCTGGAGGAGATTACAGAGATAGGGAAGGGCAAGGATGAGAATTTTAAAATCAAGATGTTGCTTGATTGTGAGCCGAGGGGTGATCGGTGAACGGGACTTGGTGTGAGTTAAGACACGGGCAGCAGAGCTTTGGATGACCTCAAGTTTACAGAGGGTAGAAAATGGGAGACCAGTCAGTGTGTTTAAATAGTCAAGTCTGGAGGCAATGAAGGTATGAATGAAGGCTTCAGAAGCAGATGAGCTGAGCCAGGGCACATACTTGACCCTGAGATGAGCTTCCTACCACAAGGTTGTGTCATCATTAAGAACGTCTGTTTGTATCTCCATAACATTGCCTGACTTCACCCTCATTCAGCTCATCTGCAACACAATACTTCACAATGCTGTCTTCAAAGTCAGAAGCTGCCATCCCTGGGCAGCAGACTCTTATCATGCTCGATACTTGAGAGGGAATTCCAGAAAAAATCAAAAGTAGGGCAAATTTGGTCTGACCATCCATCTGAAGTTTTATGTTTAGTTCTGGGTACCATACTTCAGGAAGGATATGGTGACATCATAGATTCACCAGAATGATCCTGGGGCTAAAAGAGTTAAATTACGAGGACATGTTGCATAAACGTACCTTGTATTCCTTTGAGTTTCGACAGTTGAGGGGTGATCTAAACTGAACTGTTTAAAAGGATGAAGGGATTCAATAAGGTAGATGTAGTGAAACTATTTTATCTGCTGGGGAAATCCAGAACAAGTAACGGGGGCGGGGTGGGGGGGGTGGGGGTGGGGGTGGGGAAGTGGGGTGCCGCACTGTGGTGCACAATCTTAAAATTAGAGCTAGGCCGTTGAGGAGTGAACGCAGGAAGTACTTTCTCACACAAAAGCTGGTGGAAATTTCAAATTCTGCCCCCAAAAAGTTTTGGATGCTGGGGTCAATTGGCATTTTCAAGACTGAGATTGACAAATTTTTATTAAGTAAGGGCATAAAGTGACATAGATCAAAGGTGGATAAATGGAGTTGAGGTACAGACCAACCATGCATTGAATGATGGAACAGGCTTGAGGGGCTAAATGGCCTCCTGCTCTTCCTTAGCTTAATGTAGATTTGCACCATTCTTGTACATGTACTAGTATCAGCCATTCGAAGCGGTTTGAGAGCATGTGGCCTGCTTGTCTCCTCAGACGGAAAGTGGCTAGCATACAGAAACAAAAGTATCACATTAAAGAGTGATTGCTCACGTTAGAACTATTCAAGCCACAGACTAAAGATGAAGTGGATGTGACAGTGCTCCAGGCATTCTTTCATTTATGGAAAAATGATTCTGAAAGGTCTTCATACCTCATGAAAAAACAGTGGTGAGCTAGGCTCCAGTGACTTACACCATCCTCATAAAAGTTACAAGATACTAGAGAATATTTAGCAAATGCAATATGTCATCTGGGTTCCTCTTCTCAAAAGTCAATTCACTTTACCTTAACAATTATCCGAGTGCCCCCACTAACATCTGCTCATGGTCATCCTATTACTAATGTGCAAGATCTAGATCTGAATCCAGATTGATTAGAGTAGGTGTTTTTGAATTTCGATTTTTTCCATTGGTAGCATTCAGTTGAATACATTTCACTTCTCTGTCTCTGTGGGCATATCTATCAGCTACTGTTACAGAAAGAAAGAACTTGCATTTTCATAGCACCTTTCATGAGCTCAGGATGTGCCAAAGCACTTTACAGCCATTGAGATACTTTTTGAAGCGTAGTCACTATTGTAATGTAGAAAAGCCAGCAGCCAATCTGCATACAGCAAGGTCCCACAAAAAATATGATAATAACCAGATCATCTGTTTTAATGATGTGGGTTGAGAGATACGTATTGTCCAGGACACCAGGAACAACACCTTGAACATGAGTTCAAGGACAATTAGAGATGGGAAATAAATGCTGGCCTGCTAGCAATGTCTACACCCCAAAATGAATTAAAAAAAGGAACTTCTAAACTATTCTTTGAGTTAGTGCCATGAGATCTTTTACCCGTCACCTGAGAGGGCAGACAGGATATCAGATTGATGCCTTATCTGAAAGACCGCACCTCTGACAGAGTAGCACGTCCTCAGTACTTCACTGGAGCATTAGCCTAGGTCTTGTGCTCTCGCCTCTGGTCTCAAACCCATAACCTTCTAACTCAGAGGAAGAAGTGCTACCACTGAAGTATGGCTGATACCTGATATGGGGATATTGGCTTGCATATTTTATTGGAGATCTCAGTGCATATCTGATCATCCATTGTTAAAATTACCATCCTTTTTGCTCAAATGTCTATTATTTCCATCAGTTTCAACTGATCACTGTGCTCTCTTGAACTGCCTCTGCTGTGACATCCCAATCTCCCCCCTCTATAAGCTTCAGATCATTCAAATTTCTACTGCTCATATCTGATACTACATCAAGTTCTGTTTGCTCATCTGCTCTTTTCTCTCTGATGCACATTGGCTCCCAGACCCCAATGCCTCAAATGTAAACCCCTTTATGACCTCAGCACCCTCAATCTCTATAATCTCCTCCAGCCCTGCAACTACTCCTATTCCAATATCCTTCCATCACTCTGACTCCGGCCTCTTGTGCATCATCCCTTCCCTTTGAAGAGAAGAACTTGTATTTCTATAGCGCCTTTCATAACCCTAGAACTTCCCAAAGTGCTTTGCAGTCGATGAACTGTTGTAAAGTACTTTGACCCCACCATCCCACCATTGATGACCATGCCTTCAGCCACCAATTGCTTTTATAAACACCTCTGTTTGTCCAGTTTCCTTTCTCCTTTAAAACCCTCATTATAGCCTACCTTTTTGACCAAGCTTTTGGTCACCTCTCTTAATCTTTCCCTTAGCTCACTGCCCATTTTTTTTCTCACAACTGTGCAATGCAGCTTTGGATGTTTGTCTATAATAAAGGCACTATATAAATGTAAATTATTGTTGCTTCTGAACAGTTTTATATGACATGATTATTGAACATAATTCCTTCTGAAACTGGATCTGTAGCAGCTTGCTTTTTCTTGTTTCCAAGTACTTCAGTTGTCTCTCTCAGCAGCGTCAATTCAGACATGATTGGTGGTGTGGGGTGGGGGGGGTGGCGGTAGTAGGGGTGGGGGGGATGGGGGTTGTGCAGTTAGACATTTGCACAGCCACACATTCCAGTGGGTGAAGGTGGACCTCCACCACACCCCATGGTTATGAGGCTTCAGCCACATTTAAATTCGGCAGGCAACCTGCAGGAGGCGAAACAGGCGCCTCAGCACAGCTCTCCAGATGGAAGACTGGAAATAGAGCTGGAGCTGCCATGAACAAGATAATTTGTGAGGGGATCGGTTGAGGGGGAGAGGCCTTCATCACGAAGGGTGGGAGGAGTCCCAGGGTGGCAGCAGTCCGGATTATTTTTGTGGGCCCCGAAACTTCACTCCTGCTCCTACTGTGTCCACAGAAATTCTATGGCACTTACCATTAGGAAAGCCTCTTCTCTTCCACCACCATAGTTGAAGGCTGCACTGTGCAGATTCCAACCAGCTCTGGCCTAAACAGACCACCAGGGTCATATTCACATCATAGGAGCTGGATTTGCATGTTAAAAAGGGCCTGAATCAGCCAGCCACTTTAGACAACTGTTGGTAGTCCCTTTTTAAAATGGCACTGGTGTTAACTGGGCGGGAAGACCACCGACTTCATTTTGAGGTCATTAATGTCAGGCGAGGGCCACTCAAAAATCCAGGACCCCAGGATGTCTGTCATAGAAAGCAGATGCGGACTGAGCAAGTTCTTATACACTCAGAAAGCCAATGGATAGCATCATCAGGAAGATCAAATTGAAACTGGATGCCCCCCTATACCTAAGGGGGAGCAGGACTCTTCCTTATGAAAAGGTCATGAGGTCAACTACTTTTGCTCAGGTTTGGTAGCTCCGTAGATGAGCCTCCAAAAGGAACAAAAGAGTTAATTCTCCAGGCAATTGCAAATCACTGAGCACCATCCACTAACAGCTAAGACTGTCAGCTATAATCTACAAGCAATTTTAAACAATTGTGTAATATCTCAGGCATTCTCCCATTCTTAAAAAGTCATTAGCTCTCCTCACATTGCCAGGGGCTCAGAACTCTGCACAACCAATGACAGATCCAAGTTCACAGCTTACAACAGACTACTGAGGACTCATTTGCTGCAGGTGTCAACCTTGGCTGAGTGGTCACACTCTTGAGTGCCTGATTTGAGTACATAAGCTAGGCTGACATTTCAGTGCTGTACTGAGGGAGTGCTGCATGTTTGGAGGTGCTGTCTTCCAGATGTGATGCTCATCCACAGCTCTGCCAGCTCCTCAAGATCCATCCACTATTCCAAGACGAGTAGGGCAGTTCTCCCTGTTGTCCTGACCAGCATTGATCCTGCAACCAGCCCCAGCAAAAACAAAACAGATTATTTGGTTATTTATTGGGATCTTGCTGTGCCCAAATTAGCTGCTACGCTTCCTTGTAGTACAAGAGTGACTACAATACAAAAGCATTTCCTTTGCTGTGAAGCACTTTAGCATGTGCTAAGGTTGTGAAAGGTGCTACATAAATTCAAGTCCTTCTGAGCTTTCGGATGACTTAGACTTTGAACTCGAACACAGAGAGATCAGGAACTATTAGACATCTGCTCTGACTTGAAGACAATTTAGAGTGTTATGACATACCACATACAGAAGAGGAAGTTGTTTTCACTACACTGCTGCAGCACATGTCAAAATTGCAGACTATTTTCTACTAAGACACACACATGCCAAGTATCAGCTGCCTAAGCTGACAGTCGGCTTTTAAGCCCATGTGTCATCTTGTCAGTATTTTACAGGCAAAATCAGCTTTTTTCACTCATAATGAAGGTTTTTAGTATAAATTGATCAGATCATTTGGGGAGTGAGACTGGAACCTGTCAGAACCAGATAGGTTGCCGGCCGGGCTGGAACCAATCCCCACTTTTGGTTGTGCACAAACCTAAGGCAGCAACATTAAGATGAGCTATTGGCTTGTGAGAGTCCCAATTATAGTTGCGGGTGTGTTTATTTAGTGTGTGTCCCCAGAGATGTTGGGGTAATTTTGACTTTGGGTAATAGTATAAATGAGCGATATTGATGCAGCCTCCCATATCTGTCTCAATTTTAATTTCAAAGATGAAAATTGCAAGCAATGCCTAACAGGTGACACAGTGGCGCAGTGGTTAGCACCACAGCCTCACAGCTCCAACGACCTGGGTTCAGTTCTGAGTACTGCCAGTGTGGAGTTTGCAAGTTCTCCCTGTGACCGTGTGGGTTTCTGCCAGGTTCTCTGGTTTCCTCCCACAGCCAACGACTTGCAGGTTGATAGGTAAATTGGCCATTATAAATTGCCCCTAGTGTAGGTAGGGAATATGGGATTAGTATAAATGGGTGGTTGCTGGTCAGCACAGACTTGATGGGCTGAAGGGTCTGTTTCAGAGCTGTCTCTCTGAATAAAAATTGAAACTGCCCACTTTCTACTGCCACACAAAGTCAAATTAACCCTTACATGTAACAAATGCTAAAGTGTAGCTTTGTTAATTATTATTCTCAAAAGAATCGTTCTGGGAATGCTTGGCTGTTGTCTTACTTGAAGCATTATTTTGTCCAATACCAGTTGCAGCTTTTTGTACATATTCCCTAGTGTGAAAGCATTAACTGGCTTAATGTGACCTGTACTTGCGAAATTGCCTCCAATGAAATATGGCGTGGGTTTGGGTGATAATACGTTTTTCTTAACTAAAAGAATTATACTGAGATTCACACTTAGAATTACAGTAGGTTCTAAAATGTCAATAAATGCACCAAATCAGGTATCAAAAATCAAAGTGCTTTGAGTTATAGGGGAGAAGGTGCTAATATGCACAGCGGGCTGCAGAACTGCACTTAGGTGTCTTTGCATACAGTCACAATACTTCCCCTATCTCAACGGTGCTTCTCTACAAGGCAGCTGATCAGAACTGGAGGAGGGTACCAAAACTATAAATCCTTCCTTGAGGAGGTCACTTTGTAAATCCTTGAGATTAAGAATATAGTGGGAGTCAGGCAAGGTGAAGCCTGAGGGCTATAACTATCATTCTCACATTGCTTTTTCTCTTCCTGCTCACTCACTCATTCACTAATAACTCATTTAATCACTCTCTCACTCAGATAAAACATCCAGAAATGATGGAAATGGTTGAACCTTTTATTCCATATAGTTCGTATTGATACTGCAATAAAGGTGGAGGCCAACAGTCAAATTTTGAAGCTAAGAGTAGAGTAAAAGGAAGGATAGGATAATAAAAAATGGAAATCCTTTAAGATCAAATTCTCAGGAATTGCAAAAGGTGATGGAATCCATTTTGGATCTTCATGAAAACTTGGGAGCGAATAGCAAAGATTCAAGCAAATAATGAACCTATAGAAGCTTACAATTTTCAGTGTGCTAGTTGCTTGGTCAAGTAATCCAAGACTAGTCTCCCCATAATCTTATATTTTCCGCTGTTTCAAGTATTTATCCAATTTTCCCTGAGAAGATATGATGATCTTTGCCTCTATGAGAAAGCACTCCATATACCAACAATTCTCTGTGTAAAGAGAGTTCTTCTAACCTCTTTCCTCACTCTCCCAGTGCCATTTTTAAATTGATGAACCTTTGTGACTGATTACCAAATAGAGAAAATAAGCTTTCCTTACTCACTCTTTCAAAACATTCCCTAATTTATTGAAGTTCCATAAATGCACTGGCCTAGAGTTCTTATGGGTGGCCTCTCCAGCAGGAAATTCATGGAATCGCTGAAGGCTTGAAATGTTACAAACAGTCATTCACGGTGTTTCTCCAGAGTTTTCGTTGAACTGCGGTGGGAGAGAAGAGAAACCGCACGGAAATTCAGCAAATCTTTTAATTCAAGAAGGAGTTCGAGATCTTCTTTGGCCTCCTTGTATCAAGAGACAATGGGTAAGCGCCTGGAGGTGGTCAGTGGTTTGTGAAGCAGCGCCTGGAGTGGCTATAAAGGCCAATTCTAGAGTGACAGACTCTTCCACAGGTGCTGCAGATAAAATTAGTTGTCGGAGCTGTTACACAGTTGGCTCTCTCCTTGCACTTCTGTCTTTTTTCCTGCCAACTGCTAAGTACTCACCACTCTTTAGCCCCACCTTTATGGCTGTCCGCCAGCTCTGGCGATCACTGGCAACTGACTCCCACGACTTGTGGTCAATGTCACAGGACTTCATGTCGCGTTTGCAGACATCTTTAAAGTGGAGACATGGATGGCTGGTGGGTCTGATACCAGTGTCGAGCTCACTGTACAATGCGTCCTTTGGGATCCTGCCATCTTCCAAGTGGCTCACATGGCCAAGCCATCTCAAGCGCCGCTGGCTCAGTAGGGTGTATATGCTGGGGATGTTGGCCGCCTCAAGGATTTCTGTGTTCAAGATACGGTCCTGCCACCTGATGCCAAAGATTCTCCGGAGGCAGCAAAGATGGAATGAGTTGAGACGTCGCTCTTGGCTGACATACGTTGTCCAGGCCTCGCTGCCGTAGAGCAAGGTACTGAGGACACAGGCTTGAAATACTCAGACTTTTGTGTTCTGTGTCAGTACGCCATTTTCCCACACTCTCTTGGTCAGTCTGGACATAGCAGCGGACGTCTTTCCCATGCGCTTGTTGATTTCTGCATCGAGAGACAGGTGATAGTTGAGCCTAGGTAGGTGAACTCTTGAACCACTTCCAGAGCGTGGTCACCGATATTGATGGATGGAGCATTTCTGATGTCCTGTCCCATGATGTTCGTTTTCTTGAGGCTGATGGTTAGGCCAAATTTGTTGCAGGCAGCTGCAATCCTGTCGATGAGTCTCTGCAGACACTCTTCTGTGAGGGATGTTAATGCAGCATCGTCAGCAAAGAGGAGTTCCCTGATGAGTACCTTCCATACTTTGGTCTTCGCTCTAAGATGGGCAAGGTTGAACAACCTGCCATCTGATCTTGTGTGGAGGAAAATTCCTTCTTCTGAAGACTTGAACGCATGTGAGAGCAGCAGGGAGAAGAAGATCCCAAACAGCGTAGGTGCGAGAGCACAGCCCTGTTTCACGCCACTCAGGATAGGAAAGGGGTCTGATGAGGCACCGCTATGCTGAATTGTACCTATCATATTGTCATGGAATGACGTGATGATACTTAGTAGCTTTTGTGGACCTCCGATCTTTTCTAGTAGTCTGAAGAGACCATGTCTGCTGATGAGGTCAAAGGCTTTGGTGAGATCTATGAAAGCAACGTAGAGGGGCATCTGTTGTTCGTGGCATTTCTCCTGTAGCTGGCGAAGGGAGAACAGCATGTCAATGGTGGATCTCTCTGCTCGAAAGCCGCACTATGCTCAGGGTAGACGCGCTCAGCCAGCTTCTGGAGCCTGTTTAAAACGACTCGAGCGAAGACTTTCCCCACTATGATGAGCAGGGAGATTCCATGGTAGTTGTTGCAGTCACCCTTGTTCTTATAGAGGGTGATGATATTAGCATCATGCATGTCCTGTGGTACTGCTCCCTCATCCCAGCACAGACAAAGCAGTTCATGGAGTGCTGAGAGTATAGTAGGCTTGGCACTCTTAATTATTTCAGGGGTAATGCCGTCCTTCCCAGGGGCTTTTACACTGGCTAGAGAATCAATGGCATCACTGAGTTCCGATTTTGTTGGCTGTTCGTCCAGCTCATCCATGACTGGCAGAGATTGGGCTGCATTGAGGGCGGTATCAGTGACAACATTTTCCCTGGAGTACAGTTCTAGGTAGTGCTCCAACCAGCTGTCCATTTGCTTGCATTGGTCAGTGATCGTGTCCCCTGATTTAGACTTGAGGGGGGCGATCTTCCTGATAGTTGGCCCAAAAGCTCTCTTAATGCCATCATACATTCCTCTGATGTTTCCGGTGTTGGAGGCCAGCTGAATACGACTGCATAGGTGTTGCCAGTAGTCATTTGCACAGCGTCTGGCTGTTCTTTGTGCAGCGCTTCTGGCTGCTTTAAGTGCTACGGATGTTAACTCGCTGGGGGCTTTCTTGTAGTTCAACAGTGCTGTGCACTTAGTGGCTATGACAGGTTCCAGCTCTTGAAAGTGAGATTGAAACCAGTCTGCATTCTGCTTCTCATGTTTGCCAAAGGTTGTCATTGCTGAGTCATAGATGGCGTCTCTGATGTGGGCCCACTTCGTCTCTGCATCCCCTGCAGGAGTCTTTTGAAGGGCTTTTTCAAGTGAATTTAGAAACTTATGTAACAGCTGTGGATAAGAAATTCTGTAGATAGTCAGGGAAATTCAGATGAATTAGTTTGCTGGAAGTAATAAGAAAGAACAGCCTTCTTCTCAAGATATCCATATTTATGTAAGGAAAGCAGGAGATAGCCAGAATTATTCCAAAAGGAATAAGCAATGCCTTAAAAAATTATTGAAACAATTTACATAGAATTTTACAGCACAGAAACATGCCAATCGATCCAACAGGTCTATGCTGCAGACAAACTGCTTGTTATGAATGCTAGATTTTGTAACATGATAATGTTTTAAAAATTGTGATTTTTAAAAGTTTAAGATGGAGACTGGAAGGTCAGGTGACCTTACATCCACTCTGCTAAAGGACAAGATAGATCAAAGACCTGTTTTGAAAAAAAGAGACTGCAGGGTAACACCTGAAGAACAACGGTTTTCACCCTCCCAGACTTTCAGATCATAAACAAGGGGGTCAGTGATCCTGAAGATGCAAAGTAACACCTGGGAACAATGGAAGGTCCAGGTGGCTCAGTTAAACCATACTTTGTGATTTTTGAGTCCAGATAAATTTAACAGATTTTCTGAAGGCAGATAGGCTGTAAGAGAGGAAACCAGTGGCTGCGGCCTCAAGGCAGGCTATAAGAAGGGAACCCAGTGGTTGCAGCCTGAGAGCAGGCTGTAAGGAAGACACCCAACGGTTGCAGCCTCAAAAGAGAGAGTGAGGGGACACCTGGTCTCGGAAGCCTGATACAGCAAAAGGCTGCAAGGACCTGAACCACTTTTGAAAGTTAAAGCTTGCTGAGCAGTAGAAGACCAACAAGATGACGGACGTCCAGGCCGAAAGTGTTTGAAGTGAGTGAAGAGGGCATTGATTTTTGAAAAGGTCTGGGAGATCCAACCCATTGCTACTGGGAGGAGTTTGGGATTTTAACCACAAAGGATTTCGCCATCAAAAGGGACATGTAATGTATAAGTGTGATGTGAGGGTTTCAAGCATTTTAACAAGTAAAGAAAATACTTTTCTTTATAATCTGGGGTATCAGCTACTTACAAAGTACTATTTAGTCAATGGGGATTTCTATTAGCTTAGTTGTTACAATAAAAGCCTTAAAAAGTGAAATCTTGTGTAATTCTTTAAATTGGTCTGGGGGTGGTGGCAGTTCATATCTCGTATTTTTAACATTGACAGTCGCACTGAGGTTGTAACACCTTTGCTCACCTTACTTCATCTCACCCAATCAGCATATCCTTCTATTTCTTTCTTCCTTATGTGGTTATATAGCTTCCCCTTAAGTGCATCTATGCTACTTCCCTCAACCAACCTCATGTGGTAGCAAGTTTCACATCCTAACCACTCTCTGGGTAAAAATAAGCTTCTCCTGAATTCCTATTGGATTTATTAGTGACTGTCTTATTTTATGGCCCCCAGTTTTTTACACCCCACAAGAGCCTGATGTTAATCCATTCAAAATTTGCGCAGAATTAAGGTTGGGCCCATCCTCTCTAAAGCTATGCTATCGAATACCTTCATAATTTTAAAGACCTCGATCAGGTCACCTCTTAGTCTTTTCTTTTTTAGAGAAAAGAGCCACAACCTGTTCAGTCTCTCCTGATAGTTATAGCCTCTCACTTCTGGTGTCATCCTTGTGAATCGTTTTTTGCACCTTTACCAGTACTTCTAAATCATTTTTGTAACATGGAGACCAGAACTGTGTACAGTATTCTAAGTGTGGTCTAACCGAGGTTCTACATAAGTTTAACATACCTTCTCTGCTTTTCAGTTCAACTCCTCTAGATGATGTTTGATGAATAATTTAGAGGGCAAGGACTATCCAAGGGGTGTAAATCTGGCAATTATTTCAAGCAATGAGCAAGTTACACGAGTACATCAAAGTCTTCTCTTTGCTATTTTAACCAGAGGGACATTCATCTGGTTTTGTACCAGACAGTCCGGATTTTAGTGTATCTGGCCCCATTTTGGTACCGGGTGCCCTTGAGTCTGCTACTTTGAAGTTAATCAATAAAGCTCATTCAGTGCGCAAAAAATGCAATTGCAATGCTCCGTGCTCGTTTTAATTAATTATATCTTAAGGCCGCAAACTCGTAGCCATTTTTGCATGTGCGCAAGCACACGGGTTGGCGGACCGGGAGAGGATGCCCTGTGTCCGATTTTCCAGGCCTCCATCAGTGGCCACCCTAATTTTAACAGAGACACCAACTCCAGTCTTCTGTGCATCACTCCTCCCTTCACACCACCATCGGTAGCAGTGTTTGCAACCAGCTTGGTCAGCCATGTCTCACTGGTAGCACTCAGATGGTTGGGACTTCAAGCTGTACTTCAAAGATTTGATCACAAAATCTACACTGACATCTCAGTGCAGCACAATCAGAGCCTTTTGGAAGAGACGTTAAACCAAGGCCCCACCTGCCGGTCAAAAAAGAGCAGAGGAGTCCTCCCCGGTGTCCTGGCCAATACTTATCCTTCCATCATCACAGATTATCTGATCATTATCTCATTGCTGTTTGTGGGACCTTTTTGCACACAAATTGACTGCAGTGACTCAACTTCAAAAGTACTTAACTGGCTGTAAAGTGCTTTGGGATGTCCTGAGGTCAAGAAAGGAACGATATAAATGCAATTTCTTTCTTTCTTTCTCCTTAGTCCTACACTCTGGAACTCCTTCCCTAAACCCCTTCACTTCTCTCCTTTCTCCACCTTTAAAGCCTTCTTCGAATCCATCATTTCAAGCAAGCTTTCGGTGACCTCAGCTAACTCCAATCTGTTCCTTTTTATCTTACTAAGTGAAAAGTGTTCTGGGACATTTCCTACATCACAGATGGTAAGACCTTTAGTTAAAATTTGAGGAATTTGATGTGAACACCTCAAGCATTCACATAAAAGTAATTTCCAACCTATAATTCTTTTTTGATTTTCGGAAAGCATTGGTTAAACTTTCACATGTGAGGCTTTTATAGGTAATAAATAAATGTAATCAATGGTGGATTAATTGGCTGGATAGAAAATTGCTTTAGATAGTTGAAAGCAGAAGCAGACAGTAAAATGAGTAGGTCCCTGTCTAAGTGGCAGGAGCCAACAAGTTCAGGAGAATCCCTACAGTAATTCAACCCTCTTGTGTGTAAGAATCTAATCGAATCCAGGCATTCACATAATTGTCCAAGATTCTTACATTGTTGTTGCACTTCATGAAAAGGTTTTTAAAACATATGCTCATGAAGAAAGGTTGAGTTAGTGCTCTGAGACCTTATTAGGGTAATTCATATTCATCCTTCATTGTCAGCATTTGATAATTGTAGCCTTAAGCATCTCTCCTGGGAGAGTACTTCCTGAAGAGGCCTTTTGGAATTTGGATTCATCTTCATTGATAAATGCAACCCCCTTTCCATTGAGTAATTCAGTGTCAAGAGATGCTTCGAACTATACTTAGATGTGAAAGGTGCACATCAATAGACTAATTAGCAGTGCCAGAAAGTGGTGTAGCTGATACGGGCCAGATTTTTATTCCAGCCTGCCAACTTGCACAAATCATGAAATATCATTACATCGATTTGAGTCATGGAAAATGAAGCTAGATTTAGGGAACAAGTATATATACATATATATATATATAGAGAGAGAGAGAGAGAGAGTGCTACATGTCTGCTGCGAGTGCAAAAACCATGGAAATACTTTGGGTTTTGGTCAAGTGACTCATCCAAAAATATCACTCAATGTTGCTTTTACTTATAACTTGCTTGATAGTAATTGCTTCCACTAACTGATGACAGACACAGTAGTGGTTTATATACACACAGCTAATTTAATCTTGTGCTATTTACTTTGTGTTGCTTCTCTGGCAAATTGCTCTCTCAGGTGGAGATAAAAGGACCCCTTGGCAAAATTGGAAGATGAGAAGGGTGTTCTCCTGGTGTCCGACAACCAAGAGCAGAAAAAACAGATTAACCTTTTGTGGACCTGTTTTGCACAAAATGCAGTTGCCACAATTTGATTCCATTTACTTACCTCTCAAACCCGAGAATTCCAGCACTCAGAAGGATATGGGCAGCAAGTGCATGGGAAAATTATCACCTCCTACCTAACTGCATGTGGGAGTACCTTTACCACAACGACTGCAGTGGTTCAAGGAGAAAGCTCACCAGCACCTTCTCAAGGATGAGCAATAAATGCCTGCAGACACCCATATCCTGAGACTGAATTTTAAAAAAGCCAACAGTGGCTTCAAAATTAACCCGTTGGCTGTAAAGCACTTTCGGATATCCTGAGATGTGAAAGGTCTTATATAAATGCATAATTTTTCTTTCTAAAAGCTCCACAATCTCTGGATTTTATCAGAGATATCTGATTTCAAGCCAAACCTTAATTATACTCTTGACGACATGCAAAGATTTGTAGGGTAGAAATTCCAATCCCTTAGCACATTTGTACTACATCCCTGTGCGCGGTATTACTGGTTAACGCCAGTGCAGATAATGTGGACAGACGAGATAAATCAACGCATTCAGCCTTTGTATGTGAGGTTTGCCAATCCCTTTGAGCAATTTCCTCCCCTGGAATTATTACACATCACAAGCTGAATCACTGACAAGGAAGCTGCATTTGAGGAATAAATATGTATCCAGATTATTTTGAATATTTACAGCAGGGCACAGATCACAGATGGAAAGAGTTTGAAATTTGGTTCAGTGACTCACCTCAAAGTATAATACTTAGAGAATCATAGAATCTTATTGCACAGCCGAAGGCCATTAGGCCCATCCTGCCAAACAGCTATCTAATTAATTCCACTCCTCTGCTCTTTCCCAACTACCCTAATATCAACTGGGATACAACAGTGTGAAGGGCACAGAGGGTCAAAATTTTTAAACTGCATTCAAGAGAACTTTTTTTAGCCAGCACGTAACAAGCCCAACGAGAGGGGACGCAATTCTAGATTTAGTCTTCGATAATGAAGCTGGGCAAGTGGATGAAGTAACAGTGGGTGACCATTTTGGAGATAGTGACCATCATACAGTTAGTGTTAGCATAATCATGGAAAAGGACAAAGATAAAACAGGAGTAGAGGTTCTAAATTGAGGGACGGCAAATTTTACAAAACTGAGAGGTGACCTGGCGACAGTAGACTGGATACAGAAACTTGAAGGAAAATTAGTGGCAAACCAGTGGGAGGCATTCAAAAGCAAGATACTACAGGCACAGTGTAGGCATGTCCCCACAAAGATAAAGGGTGGTACTGCCAAATCTAGAGCCCCTTGGTTATCTAGAAGCTTACAGGGTAAGTTAAAGCAGAAAAGGAAAGCTAATGACGATCACAAAAATATTAATACTTTAGAAAGCCTAGAGGAGTATAGAAAGTGCAGGGGTGAAGTAAAAAAGGAAATTAGAAAAGCAAAGAGAGGACATGAAAAATTATTGGCAGGTAAAATCAAGGAAAACCCAAAGATGTTTTATCAGTACATTAAGAGCAAGAGGATAACTAAGGAAAGGGTAGGGCCTATCAGAGATGTACAAGGGAACTTATGCGTGGATGCAGAAGATGTGGGCAGGGTTCTTAATGAGTTTTTTGTCTCTGCCTTCACAAAGAAGAGGGTTGATGTAGACAATGTAGTTAAAGAGGAGGAATGTGAAATATTAGATACGATAAGCATAATGAGAGAGGAAGTACTAGAGGGTCTGACATCCTTGAAAGTGGATACATCACCAGGGCCAGATGGATTGCATCCTGGGTTGTTAAAGGAAGCCAGAGAGGAAATTATGGATGCGCTGAGGATCTTCTTCAAATCCTCACTAGATACAAGAGAGGTACCAGATGATTGGAGGTCTGCGAACGTTGTGCCATTGTTTAAAAAGGGTGCGAGGGATAGGTCACCACTGACCTCAATGGTGGGTAAATTGTTAGAATCTATTCTGAGGGACAGGATAAACTGACACTTAGAAAGGCATGGGTTAATCAGGGATAGTCAGCATAGATTTGTTAAGGGAAGGTCATGTCTTACTAACTTAACTGAGATTTTTGAGGAAGTAACAAGGAGGATTGATGTGGGTAGTGCAGTAGATGTTGTCTACATGGATTTTAGTAAGGCGTTTGACAAGGTCCCACCTGACAGATTGGTCAGTAAAATGAAAGTCCATGGGATACAGGGGAATGTGGCAAGTTGGATCCAAAATTAGCTCAGTGACAGGAAAAAAAGGGTAGTAGTCGATGGATGTTTTTGTGAATGGAAAGCTGTTTCCAGTGGCGTTCCACAGGGCTCAGTGTTGGGTCCCTTGCTGTTTGTGGGATATATTAATGATTTGGACTTAAATGTAGGAGGAATGATTGGGAAATTTGCTGATGACACATAAATTGACCAGGTAGTTGATAGTGAAGAGGATAGCTGTAAACTCCAGAATGATATCAATGGTTTGGTTGAGTGGGCGGAACAGTGGTAAATGGAATTCCATCCAGATAAGTGTGAGGTAATGCATTTGGGGAGGGCAAATAAAGCAAGGGAATACACAATAAATGGGAGGATAATCAGAGGGGTATAAGAAGTGAGAGACCTTGGAGTGCATGTCCACAGGTCCCTGAAGGTGGCAGGACAGTTAGATAGAGTGGTGTAGAAGGCATATGGAATGCTTCCCTTTATTAGCCGAGGTATAGAACACAAAAGCAGGGATGTAATGCTGGAACTGTATAAAACGCTGATTGGACCACAGCTGGAGTATTGCGTATAGTTGTGGTCACCACCTTATAGGAAGGACATAATTGCTCTGGAGAGAGTACAGAGGAGATTTACAAGAATGTTGCTAGGGCTCGAAAGTTGCAGCTATGAGGAAAGATTGGATAGGCTAGGGTTGTTTTCCTTAGAACAGAGAAGGCTGAGGAGTGACTTAATTGAGGTGTACAAAATTGTAAGAGGCCTAGAAACAGTAGACAGGAAGGACCTGATTCCCCTAGCAGAGCGGTCAATTACCAGGGGGCACAGAATTAAGGTAATTAGTAGAAGGATTATAAGGGACATGAGGAAAAGTTTTTCCACCCAGAGGTGGTGGGTGTTTGGAATTCACTGCCAGGAATGGTGGTGGAGGTAGAAACCCTCAATTCTTTTAAAAAGTACCTAGACATGTACCTGAAGTGCTGAAGTAAGGCTATGGACCAGGTGCTGGAAGGTGGGACCAGATTGGGCGACTAGTTTTTTCAGCCAGCACGGACATGACAGGCTGAATGGCCTCCTTCTGTGCTGAAAATTTTCTATGGTTTCCTTTAGCCCTGCAATTTTTTTTCTTTTTCAAGTTTATAGCCAATTCCTCTTTTGAGAAAATTGCTATTACATCTGCTTCCACCACCCTTTCACATAGTGTATTCCAGATTATATAACACCTTATTTTATTTGTTTCTATCTCATTGTTCTTATGTTCTCTGACCTCAGTAATGACACTTGATCCATTGCAACCCAAAGTGAGTGCCAGTTGTAAATACAGGATTTCTTTTGGTTATTTAATAAAGCAGGCTCAGCTAGATTGCACAGAGCAACAACAGGAATGTGGTGGTGAGTAGATAATCAAATGGAAGCATTAAATTAGCAAAAGCAATTAATATTTACAGCTCCAACACATGAGCAAATAGGAACAACAGGAGCAATTCTGTAAATTTGTGCTCGTGGTACAGATATTAACTTCCAAGATAACATATCATGACCTCAGAATTTCCCAAAACGCTTTACAGCCAATTAAATATGTTTGAAGTGTAGTCACTGCTGTTGGAAATGTGGCAACCAATTTGTGCACAGCAATGTGCAGAAAACAACAATGAGATTATTGACCAGTTAAACAGTTTTGGTGGTGTTCGTTGAGAATAAATATTGACCAGGACACAGGGAAATCTCCCCAGCTTCAAAAGTGTCATGGAATTGTATACACTCAGCTTAGAGGGCAAACAGGGCCTCGAATTAAAGACAGCACCTCCAACGCTGCAACACTCCCTCAGTACTGCACTGGATTGCCAGCCGGGATTATGTGCTCAAGTTTCTGCAGCGGGACTTGTATCAACAGCCATCTGACTCAAAGGCGAGTGTTCCATTTCTGAGCCAAGGCTGACTTTATGAACAGCGCTGAGTGTTACAGTATGAAGATAAGAAATAGGAGAAGTAGCTCCTACAGTCCCTCAATCTGCTCCACCATTCAATAAAATCATAGCTGATCTTCCAACTCAACTCCTCTTTCTCCTCCTATCCCCAAATCCTTTATTCTCTTAGTGTCTAAAATCTATCGATCTCTGTCTTGAATATACTCAATGATTGAGCATTCAAAGCCCTCTGGCATACACATTCCAACAAGTCACAGGGCACAGGGTCCTTAGTTCTGTGTATAATTCTCTACCCCAGAGGGCTGTGGAGGCTCAATCATTGAGTATATTCAAGACAGAGATCGATAGAGTTCTAGATATTAAAGATACCAAGCGAGATAGGGATGGTACGGGAAAATGGCATTAAGGTAGAAGATCAGCCATGATCTAGTTAACAGGCGGAGCAGGCTCGAGGGGCAGAATGGCCTACTCCTGCTTCTATTTCCTATATTCTATGTTCTATACTACAGAATATTCATGTACTTCTGGTGAGATCTTACTTTTAGCTCTGGTTTAGGGGCAGTTCCTACACAACTAGCAGCTGGTTCATGAGTCTCACTAACTCATGAGACATGAGTAGGGATTATGCAAAGGCAGGGGTATAAAAGAAGGTGGAAAAATAGAGTATTTTTTATTCATCTCCAATTTTTCTCCTCCTACCTTTTAAGTGCTTCCACAAGCAGTAGCAGTCCCCCATTGCCTCACCTAAATGTCCATTCTTCACATGTCAGTCTGAATAGTGAATGCCCCTGGCCTATTGAATATAACGGTGACATCATATCATGCCAAGCGCTGTCAACAGCAGCAACTAGCATTGATGATGGTGATGGCTAGTTCTTCGCAGATGAAGATCGAGGGAAGAGTCAGCTCCATGGGTGCTGGCACACTCGCTGATGGCTAATCAGTCCAATTCTAGATCTGCAGGCTCCTGAGCATTTGGGGCACAGGAATTCTTGACCTGGGGGAGCCTAGGCAGAAGCAGCTTCCTTCCATTTTTGACGTTTCTGTCCTGCAGATTCGCATCTTAAGGACTCAAACCTATACGTAGCATTCCTGATTTTTGAGCACGAGTTGTTCCTGTCAGCAGCTTCCTGCTCCCATGTCCGTTGTTACCGATGCCAGCCAAGGAGGGTTATTTCTTCAGCTGGTCTTTGAAACATTTTTGTGGAGCACCTCAATTCCGCTTCCTGAGCCACAGTTCTCCATACAGCACTGCTTTTGACATTCTGGTGTCCTCCATGCGTGACACATGCCCTGTCCAGTGCAGCTGTCATTGTAGGAGAATGCTCTCAATGCTGGGTAAATTTGCTCTTCAAAGGACTTCAATATTTGTAATGTAGTCCTGCCATTTGATTATTCATGATGGAGTGCAAGCAGCATTGATGGAAGCGTTCAAGTAGCTTAATTCGTTTACTGTACAGGACACAAAATTCTGAGCCATACAAGAGGGTGGTGATATCAACAGCTCTGCACACCTGGATTTTCATGGAAATGCGCAAGGAGTGATTTTTCCGGACTCGTTTAGAGAGGCAACCCAAAGAGCTGTTGGCTTTGGACAAGTGATTGTCAATGTCTTTGCTAATGGAGGCATCGTTTGAAATAACACTGCCCAGTGTTGAGACTTTGTCATTGATATTGATCAGTGGTGGGTGGTAATTTTCATGGGGTGGGGGTTGGTACAGCACCTCTGTTTTCTTCAGGCTGATGGTAAGGCCAAAAGCCTTTGCTGTTTCTGAGAAACAGTTCACAACGTGCTGTAGTTCATCCTGTGTGTGGGCCACAAGGGCACAATCATCAGCAAAAAAGAAGTTCCAAAATGTGGGACTTCTATGGTCTTTGTAAGCACCTAGAGTTGTCATAGATTGAAAAGATTGTCATCTGTTCAGAAGCGAATGTAAATACCCTCTGTCAAATCTCTCTTGGCCTCCTGAAGCATCATGCTGAAGAAAATGGAAAAGAGGGTCAGTACAAGAACACACTCTTGTTTTACACCATTGGTGATAGGGAAGCTGTCAGAGAGAGGTCCATTCAGTTTCACCTGACCTTTCTGTCCTACATGCAGCTATCAAAGTATCTCCAGGAACTTAGGAGGGCAACTCAGTCTGGACAATATTTCCCACAGTCCATCTCGGTTAACGGTATTGAGTGCCTTTGTGATGTATATGAAGGAAACATATAGGCCCATGATCTGTTCTCTGCATTTTTCTTGGATCTATCTCAGTACAAAGACCATATCTTTGGTTCATCTATAATTTCATAGCATGACAGCTCCCCATTTTACTTTCATTTTTAGTTATTTTTTTCTTCCTTTTTTTTTACATTCTTTTTTACATTTTTTACAATCTTTTTTTTGCATTTATTTCATTTCATCTTAGTTTGTTCAGTTTGCTTACCCACTGTTTTTTTTCAGGTTTGCACTTGCTGCTGTTCAATATTCAGTGTATTTACACCTAATCTGTACTAATGCTTTGTCTTTCAACACACCATTAACATATTGTTTGCCTTTGCTCCGTGACCTTTTGGTCAGCTATGTGGCCTGGTCCAATCTGCACCTTCTCCTTTGTTATCTCTTGCCCCACCCCCACCTCACTTGCTTATAATCTGTGACTTTTCTAATATTTGTCAGTTCCAAAGAAGGGTCACTGACCCGAAACGATAACTCTGCTTCTCTTTCCACAGATGCTGCCAGACCTGCTGAGTGATTCCAGCATTTCTTGTTTTTATTTCAGATTTCCAGCATCCGCAGTATTTTGCTTTTCTATCCATGGTTCATCTGCTTGGCCTAAATCCACACTGACCCTCAGGGAGAGTTTCCTCAGCAATTGTTCGCTAGCAAGGATACCACAAAGGGAAACAAAGTTCAACTTGGATGAACCTGCGAGCTGCAAAGAGATTGCAAGTGCTATAGCACTATTGAAATCCTGCGAGGTCCCAGGAATTGACGGTATTCCAGCAGAGATCTACAAGCAGGGAGCAAGCACACTTCTCGACAAGCTCAGAGCTGTTTAACAGCTTGCAGTGAGAAAGGGGAAGTGCCACAGGACCTTTTTTTTTGAGGACCTTCTTGATGCAGTGATTGTCAGCCTCTAAAAAAACAGGGGGTAAAAGGCAGAATGCTCAAATTACAAAGGGATTACCTTGGTCTCCATTGTCGGCAAAATCTTAGCAAGAGTACTTCTGAACAGAATTGTATGAACAATTTCCAAGCAACCACAGATATGGTCTTTGTGCTGAGACAGATCCAAGAAAAATGCAGGGATTAAGCACTGATATAGCGCCTTTAACATAGGAAAGCATTCCAAGGCGATTCACAGTATCAGACAAACATTACACCAAGCCAAAGAAGGAGATAGTAGGACAGGTGATCAAAAGCTTGTTTAAAGAAGTAGGTTTTAAGGAAGACCTTCCAGGAGAATAGGGTGCTGGAGAGACAGAGAGGTTAGGAAAGGAATTACAGAAATAAGGGTCAAGGCAACTAGGCTGCCAATGGTGGGACAGAGGAAATGGGGGATGCACATGAGGCTGGAGTTGGAGGAACGCAGAGTTCTCAGAGGGTTGTAGGGCTGGAATAAGTACTGAGATAGGGAGAGGTGGAGTCTCTCACACAGTTATAGCATGGATCATTGTATATTGCTCAGGGCAAGGGAACACAGGCAAAATGTTTTTCCTTGCTGCCCTTGGGCCAATGAAAGTGCCTGCTGTTGTTTTGGCTCTGATCAACTCTGACTGGCATCAGAGCAGGAAAAGATAGGGATCTTACAGTTTATTAAAAGCTCATTGCCGCAACAAACTAGCCAGGAAACTTAATAAGGGACACAACACTTTTAAAAAAGCAAACTGAAGGGTTGTTTTGAACAAAAACATTAATAAAACTCTTTCTGAGAGCTGACTGCTTCCAACATTTTTCTGGTTTTGTTTCTGATTTCAAACATCTGCAGTATTTATTTTTCATAGGGGTTTTTGGGCCTTTGCTTGTTCCCACACCCATAAATTCTTATATAAAGAATTCGGCAATCAAAAAGTTAAATTAGCAGTGCCTAATTCTGTTCTGTTTGTCACCTAAGGGTTCTTGGCTAGGGATTCGTGTGTGATACAATGGAAACTAAGAGAAAGTGGTGGAAGAAAATAACTTCAAAAATAGACATTTAAAAAGAATGTCAATCACATTCAAAACAGAGCCACCAGGTAATTTGGAAGGTAGGTTTATAGGTGTCATCCTTTTGGATCCTTAACACAGGAACTGTTCGTGTAAACTGTTTGATATCAAACATATGGGTATGCAGTAATTTCCTTCCAATAGCAATGGGATATCTGGCTTTTGGGAATTTAAGCCACCCACTCAGAGATACACCACAGTTTAGCACCTGAACAAGCGGGAAATAAGCCTCTTGACCTCATAAATCATCCAGATGTGGTGATCAGAAACTCCAAATGATATGGCTTGCAAAAACTGCATGAAAATCCTGTTCAAGGAATACTGAAATATTGTGCATTGTGCAGGATATACAGGTCATAATGGAAGTCAATTTTAGCTTAGATGTACATGCCTCCCTCCCACAAACACAGCAAGAAACAACACTGGGAAGAGAACACAAGCGGAGTGTGCATCATCTCTAACACATCACGTCCTCAGCAAAAAAGTCCCCAGTTGGATGTGCCACCAGTGATGACGCAAGACATTTATTCAAGGCCCTGTGTGCCCTCTCAGGTGGACTTAAGAGAGCCATGGGAGAGGAGGCAGGTTCTCCCTGGCGTCCTGGCCAATATTTATCCCTCAACCAACATCACAAAAAAAAGAGAATCTGGTCATTCTCACATTGCTGTTTGTAGGAATTTGCTGTGTGCAAATTGGCTGCCATGTTTCCTGCATCACAACAGTGAATGCATTTTAAAATTTCTTCATTGGCGGGAAAGGACTTGAGGACGTCCTGAGGTGGTGAAAGTTGCTATAGAAATGCAAGTTCTTTCTTTACACATGCAGATTTCTTATTTGCTCATGCAATTCAAAGAGAAGTTATAATTCATAGAATATTCTCAAAATGGAAAATAACAGTATTTTTATTTGGTCTAACGTGGCACAATTTATTACAGGATAGCAAGTGTTGGTGTGTACGGACAATTCAGCAAGCTATTTCTGAATCTCTGATTTGAACATAAAACTCATTGACATAAAATGGAAAATACGCACGGTTTCATCTTGTATCTTAAAAGCGCCTCCGCTTGTACCTCTCAAATGCACATACAGTGGCACATCACGATTTGTTAGTTTTACTAGTTAGGATGTGTGTAACATTCGTTCCTTCCAAACCCAGGTATTTTGTTGAAACGTGCTGCTAGATTAAGTGTCTGTTTACTTTGTCTTGCGCCCTACATACTTTTTGAAAGTTATTTTTAATATCAGCGCTACTTACCACACTTCAGTACTGCCTGCTGTGTGTGAAAGAGGGGCTTGTTTCAAATGTTATTTTGTTAGAAAACATGTCTCGGGATCAGTAAACACAGCTCACCCCACCATTAGGAATTCTAAGCACAGAGGTTGTACAGTGTGTGACTAATGTGGAATGGAGTGAGGAATATAGGTATATAACTGTTACTATGGCAAGTTGCTTACACATAGCTTTCAAATGGATATCTAATGCGAGCATCTATTCTCAAATGGACGGTAATATACTTTTGTAACTACATCATTTTCTATTGTTCCTATTTAATTATGCCTTTGCAATCTTTTGGATTTGATCTCATTAGTTTGCACGCACTAAGCACAGAGCTGCTAATTTGACCCTAATAACCTGTTTGCTTAATGTACTGTGATTCACAAATGTGAGTACTCCCTTCTGACCAATTACTGGTGCTTGCAAGAGTAGGAGTGAATCGCTAGTTTTACACAATTTTTTTCTGTATAAACCAGAAAGTCTTATTGGTGAACATGCTGCTTGGCCTAAGGCACTGAACATACAGGCCATGCCAATGTCAGATCTCACAACACATTCACTCAACAATCAATCGGGTCAAGTCAAACCTCAACTGTCCTAAGCAGACTGTTTATTTAAAATATATAAATAAACTGCTTGTGACTGAGTGCCACTAACTCTTTTATGGTCATTACATGTGTGGCTAGTTTCTAGTGGATTGGCCTTTCCATTTGCTATCATCTGAGCCACTCAACATGCGAACATATGAACTAGGAGCAGGAGTAGGCTATTCGGCCCCTTGAGCCTGCTCCGCCATTCTATAAGATCATGGCTGATCTGTTTGTGGACTCAACTCCACTTTCCTGCCTACCCCCAATACCTTTTGACTCCTTGTTTGTCAAGAATCTGTCTGCCTCTGCCTTAAAAACATTTAATGACCCTGCCTCCATCGGTCTCCAGGGAAGAGAGTTCCACAGACTCACAATCCTCTGAGAGAAAAGATTTCTCCTCATCTCTGTCTTAAACGGGAAAGCCCTTATTTTTAAACTGTGCCCCCTAGTTTTAGTCTCTCCCACAAGGGGAAATATCCTTTCAACATCCACCCTGTCAAGACCCCTCAGGATCTTATATGTTTCAATAAGATCACCTCTCATCCTTCTAAACTCCAATGAATAAAGACCCAACCTGTCCAACCTTTCGTCTTAAGATAACCCTCTCATCCCACGAATCAGTCAAGTGAACTTTCTCTGAACTGCTTCCAATGCAATTATATCCTTTCTTAAGTAAGGAGACCAAAACTGTACACAATACTCCAGACGTGGTCCCACCAATGCCCTGTACAACCTTAGCAAAACATCTCTACTTTTATAATAAAAGCAAAATACTGTGGATGCTGGAAATCTGAAATAAAAACAGAAATAAAAATCAGTTCTGATGAAAGGTCACAGACCTGAAATGTTAACTCTGCTTCTCTCTCCGCAGATGCTTCCAGACCTGCTGAATATTTCCAGCACTTTCTGTTTTTATAAGAACACAAGAACACAAGAAATAGGAGCAGAAGTAAACCATATGGCCCATCGAGCCTGTAATCGGGGGCGGCTGCTCCGTCCCAGCAATGGCGTCCGGCGCCACCATGCAGGCACCAGTGCCATTTTTAACGGGCTTCAAGCCCTTAGAAGAAATTAGAACTTTTAAATGAACAGTATTTCACATTGTATTTAAATAAAAAAATAAAAGCTCGAGGCCCTTTCCCACCACCACCACCCCCACTCCCCCAGTATTTGTCTTTGGGCCCATCGAACCAAAATCAACCTTATTTCCAACCTGAACCTCCCCCCCCCACCCCGCCCCCTCCCAACCTCGCTGGTTTTGTCTTTCAACCCCTTCCCACCATCCCCTCAGCCAACACAAAGTGTTTTCCCCATTTCACCGCCCCCCCACCCTCCACCCCTCCCCACCAATGTCACGCCTCGGAGTTCCGAATGCATAGGAGTTCTGGTCGATGGCCAGAATATCGGCATGGGACAGCTGCTGGGACAAGGTAAGTTAATTTGCATGTGTTTAAATTAATTTTAATATTTTAATGAAGGTCCTTCCGCAGAGCGGCGGGGTTCCACACCGAGGCCTTGCCGCCGCCTTCTTGGCGTCGGGGGGTCATGGTCATAGTGGGTCTCTCCCAGAAGAATGTTCCGGGCCCCCCCCCCCCCACCCCCGGCCACGACCCCCGACGTCGGACGGCTAGTAAAATTCAGCCCTACTTTTCAGCATGCATCTGTTTCAGCAGCATATGGACAGAATTATAGAAAACGTGCCTGGCTGCATATGCATTACGGATGATATTCCAGTAATGGGCAAAACCAAAGAAGAGCATGATTGAAATCTCCATTCACTGATGGCAGTAGCTCATCACGAAGGGCTCATTTTTAACAACAAGAAGTGCCAGGTGAATGTAGGTCAGATCAATTTCTTTGGCTCCATCTATTCAGGTTGTGGAATCCGTCCTGACCCAGGCAAAGTCGAGGATGTAAGGCATGTGCCTATCCCACAAGACAAGGAAGATCTCCAGAGATGTCTTGGATTTTTCAACTTCCTGGCACCACACATTCCACAGTTTTCTGACAAAGCATCATCACTGAGAGAGCTCTGAAAGAAAGACAAACCATATGTATGGCAGGAGGACCATTAGCATATGTCTGAGTCTCTCAAACAAGCATTGTCAGCAGAAACCTGTACCCTTCAGTACTATGACCCAAGAAAGAAGTCAACGCCTCACAGAAAGGACTAGGAATGCAAACCAATTGCATTCGGAACAAATGTTTATCCTCAGCACAATCCAATTACTCAAACATAGAGCATGAAACACTTTGGGATCACAAAGTTCCACACCTACCTGTTCAGTAAGCAGTTCACAGTAGAAACTGACCTCAAACCACTGGAGATGATCTGGCGCAAACCATTGACAAGCGCACTGCCTCGACTACAGCGACTCTTAGTGGAAGTACAAGGGTATAACTTCGACGTCTGCTACAAACCGAGTACCAAAATGGTCATGTTGGATACGCTGAGCAGATTGCCAAACCCAAACAAGAATGAAGAGGTTCCACTAGATCAACAAGCATGGACATCGAGGTGGAAGATGTGCTCAAAATCGATTTACTCCATTTTGTTTGGCACAAATGTGACCAACTACAATCAGAAACAGCAAATGACCCATAACTGAAGGCCCTTTGGAGAGTCATCATAGAAGGTTGGCCTGACGTGATAGAAGAGATGCTAGAAACCCTCAGATGCTTTTGGCCTTATAGAGATGAACTCGGTATCTCGAGAGGTGTCACCTTCAAGGGAAAACAAGTGATTGTGCCCAAAGCTCTCTGCGAGGACATCTTGTCACAACTTCACCAAGGCCATATGGGCATAGAGTGATCAAGACGACTGGCACAAGACACTGTTTATTGGCCATGGATGAACAGGGACATTGAAAGGTTAGTGAGGATGTGCGGCCAACCACAACAAGCAAAGAAACCCTCACGAAATTCCATCAGTCCCTTGGTCCAAAATCGCCACAGACCTGTTTTCCGTTAATGGAGACGACTTTAACTTAGTCACTGATTATTTCTCCAAATTTCCAATTGTCAGACAAGTAAAAGACAAGAAGAGTGGTTGTCGCAGACACATTGAGTGCCATATTCAGTCTATTCGGTGTACCTGAAGAAATCATTTTAGACAATGGACTACACTATACGGGCAAACCATTCAGGGATATGTGTTCCAAATGGGGCATAAACCATGTGACACCCTCACCACATTATCCTAGATCTAATGGTCTTGCTGAACGAATGGTTCACACAGTCAAGTCACTTATCCTGAAATGTAGGACAACGAAACAAGATTTTCATGTTGTCATGCTCCACCTCAGAGCTATTGATATGGGCCTAACATCACCAGTAGAAATCATGTTTGGTAGACAAGTGCAGATGACTGTGCCAAGCCATCATCTGTCAAAATTCTCTGAGATGCAGGAGACTCTGCTCAAAAACAGGGGAGAATGAAGATGGTGCATGACCAACACGCATGGGCGGAACTACCTCAGCTACATGTAGGACGAAAGGTTAGGGTCATACACCCCACAATAAGAACATGGTTACCTGCAGAGGTACCAAAATTTGCAGTGAGCCTCGGTCCTACGAAATTACAACACGTAGCAGAGCGGTGCTGAGAAGGAACCATAGCCAACTAAAAGAAGTGTGCAATACCCCAATTGCGCACAGTGGGCTCGAAAGAATGCGCTCCGACGATGAGGGTGTGATGGAACAACAGGACAACAGTCAACAAATTGACAACATGTCTGCAAACCAAAAACAGCCAAGGATGACATCCCCAGAAGGTTATACCATAACCAGATCTGGAAGAGTTGTCAAACCACCAAAACGATCTGTGGACTATTAAGCTTCTGCATGTGTAAAGTTCATCATCTCTATATCTGTGTAAGTAATTTTGAAGTCATCTAATTTTATGTATTTTTACTTTTAGCATACAAGACTTTTCTTTGGAAAGAAGAGGGATGTTGTCTGACTGCCTTTAAGAGTGATGTCCCTTTAAGGTCTTAGTATGCTAATGAGCCAAGTACCAGGATGCAGTCATGTGACTTGGAGAGAGTCACTCTGCAACTGTAACACCCAGAGTAAGGTTCTTCAAATAGTTTGCTCTGTACTGTATATATTAGTTTAGCTATAATGTACTTGTTTGAGATCTTCAACTAGCTGGACTCCATGCATCTCATTTATATTGCATCAGACAACATAAAAGAACTCATTACTCAGAACTCAAAGCTAGGTCTCCTTGAATGACAAAGGGGATAGAGATTATGGCAGGACATATTGAGAGAGTGGTTAGTAAAGCATATGGGATTTTGGGCTTCATAAATAGAGGTATTGAGTACAAAAGCAGGGAGGTTATGCTGAACCTTTATAAAGCTCTGGTTAGACCACAACTAGAGTATTGCACCCAGTGGTGAGCACCACACTTTAGGAAGGCTGTGAGGGTCCTTGAGAAGATGCAGAGGAGATTTACCAGAATGGTTCCAGGAATGAGGGAATTTAGCTTCAAGGTTAGTTTGGAGAAGCTAGGGTTCTCCTTATAGCAAAGGAGATTGAGGTGAAATTTGATAGAGGTGTACAAGATTATGACAGGTTTGGTAGACAAAGAAAAGTTGTTTCCATTCACTGATGGTATAAGGACTAGGGGACACAGATTTAAGGTATTGGGCAAGAGATGCAGGCGGATGTGTCTAAGCCCTTTTTTACGCGGCAAGTGGTAATGATCTGGAACTCGCTGTCTAAGAGGGTGATGGAAGCAGAGACGATGAATGATTACAACAGGTAATTAGATGGACACTTGAGGGAAATAAACTTGCAGGGCTAGAGTGGAGGAATGGAACTGACTTGATTGCTCTACAGAGAGCCAGCATGGAATCGATGGGCCCAATGACCTCCTTCTGTGCCACATTGATTCTGTGACTCTATATGGCTTTGGTGCCTTTTGCACCTAATGTTTTACGTGTTGAGTTACAACCCATTCAGAGCTGCTGCAAATTCAGGAAACCCATGTGATCTGTCATTCTGCATGGAGGGAGCAGGACTATGTTAAACAGTAACAGAAGCTTCTGGCAAAGGTCTCTCAGAAATGGTGCAAATGATTGAGGCAATTCAGGTGCAGTGTATAAATGGGCGTAGGTCACTTACGGCCATATCTCCTTTATCTTTTGTCATGAAAATTGGCATTATGCTATATTTATGCTGTGGTTTCAGCATAGAATTTCAGGTGATAGAGCACTGGGAAAAAAGGTTGTATGAACTTTACAACGGTTTCTCAGGAATAATAAAATAATTGGTTGTCATGGTCTGGTAGGATATTTTCGGATCAGTGAGGTGTCCCAGAGTCGAATAGTCAGATGCCATTCGAAATCTCTCCAGGCGAGATTAATGAACAGTCTGTTCTGGGTAGGTGTTCGAGGCAATTCATCTGCAGCAGGCATCACACAAGGTCTTCCATCAGGGGTGCAGCAACAGGTGTCAGTTCTCACACAATGCAAAAGCCCCTTTTAAAAATATGCAAGATTTCTGCCAATTCAAGACTTCTTCAAACACAGGAAGCAGCTTGATGCAGAGATTCACAGCTCAATGCAGAGGTTCTTCAGAGACCTGAGGCAACAGTAATCTGCCACACCTGAAATACAAGGCTTCCTCTCTCCAGGCAGACACAACAACAAGGGTTTAAGCTCCCATACATTTGATTTGCAACTCCTTCAAAGTTCTTGTAACTTCATGAGGACATTAGTATTTCACTTGATGCAGGAATTATTTTCAAGTGATTCTCGGCTGTCCTTCTGGCAGGTCTCTAGCAGCAACTCTTTTCAACCCAAAGTGAAACAAAACTTTCAACAGCCAAGTCACCTGACAGTCACAAATCTTCCTGGTTGCTTGGAAACATGTCTTGCAGTCTGTGCACACATTTCAAACACCAAGTTTCAGCATTCAATGTTCACAGAAATCCTTTTCCTCAGTTTTTAAAAGCACACATAATTCTCAGCTTTCAATAAAAAAAAGCTCTTGTGACACAGGTATGTCACATTCTTTATTCATTCACAGGATGTGGGTATCACTGGCAAGGCCAGCATTTATTGCCCATCCCTAATTGCCCTTGAGAAGGTCATGGCACTTTTAATACAACTGAGTGGCCATTTCAGAGGGCAGTTAAGAGTCAACCAAAAACAACAATTTATATCAATGATAGTTACATGTCACCATTACTGAGACTTGCTTTCAATTCCAGATTTTTATTAATTAATTGAATATTATTAATTCATTGAATTTAAATTCCATCAGCTGCCATGATGGGATTTAAACCCATGTCCTCAGGGCATTAGCCTGGGACTTTGGATTACTAGAATAAAAGCAAAATACTGTGGATGCTGGAAATCTGAAATAAAAACAAGAAATGCTGGAATCACTCAGCAGGTCTGGCAGCATCTGTGGGGAGAGAAGCAGAGCTAATGTTTCAGGTCAGTGACCTTTCACATTGGATTACTAGTTGAGTGACATTACCACTATGCCAGCATCTCCCCAACTAGGGCCAATTTGAATAACCAGCGGCACGCTTTTCGTGGGTTTAAATAAATGGATCAATTTTATTCACACGTTCAACCGGAAAGTCAACGTTACATCACTCACTCATTACTCACACACAGGGCTGGATTTTGTTATCCCGCCACTGCTGGTCATGGCGGTGGGGTGTGCAAAATGGTGACGGTCCCGCCTGTGATGTTTTCGGCTGCATTGCCGCGATTACGTGGCGGGTGGCTACTTAGCATAATGAGAGCGGCCATTCCCCCCAATCACTTGGTGGTGGCGGCATTGGCGATGCCGTTTACGGCCTCTCCTGAGGTTGGATGTCACAGTTCAACCAACCCAGCGCGCCCACCACAGTACCCACTTGCAGAGATATCCCTCCCCCTCACCCCAACAGTATCCACTTGCAGAATTCCAACCTCCCCTGACATCTGCAGATTGACCCTAGTGGCAATGTTTGATATGTGAACAAATTCAACAGGATAACAAGGCATAACTTACATAACCTCTGCAGGCACTCTTGCCTCAGCGGCACCAGCTTTCCAAAGACGGGAAAGTGAAAGCGCGTGAGTGCCGCACGAAGACTGTGAACGGCTTGTAGGATTGCGGCGAATTACATTCTCATTCATGCAAAACAGTATTTAACCTATTTAAAGTACGGCCCTGTCGCAGAGTGGTGGATGTGCCACCACGGAACTTCACCACCTCCGAGAAAATCGAAAACCAGCATTATGGCGCGGGTTCCATGATGGACAAATCTGTGCTGATTCTCCAGCTCCCCCTACCATAGAACCCACCTTCAAACTGAGCACAAAGCCCAGCCCACACACACACTTGAGAAAGAAAGCCGTTAAAAAGGATAGTGCACTTTTACAAATTACAAGCAAAGGAATAGTTCAGAAGTTATGTGATTTGACTCACCTTGGGGAAAAGGCATGTATTGCAGGCCCGGCGAAGAAGGTCTTTTCACTCATAACAGCTAGTTAGATGGATTGGATAGCCGGAGTTGTATATCGACATCGGTGAAGGATTCTCTCGAAGAGATGGATGTTCAGCAGGTCATGAAGTTATTTGCTTGTAGTCTCGTCACTAGCAGGTTGGTTTTCTGTATTGGTGGACTTGAAAAGGAACCGGTTCAGAGACCTTAGCATATTACAGCTTCCAGCTTTTTAATGCACGATGGTACTGCCTGACCTGCTGGCTGCTTTTTCTGCAGTCCGTATTTTAAAGACTTTGAAAAGGAGACCAACATGGCTACCCTACCATGTGACTTCTCACAGTTCCTTTCCCAAATATGGTGGGGTCTAGGTTGATTAGCTCCATCCTGGTTTATCGTTGTAAGACATTCATCCTGAGAAGGGTTATGGTAACGTCCTTCTTTGTTTCAGGAGAAACCCATTCAAATCAGGAATGTCCCCTGATGGTTTCAGGATGGGCATTCATTACACCTCTTAGTCTGGAAGAAAACAAGAAATGCTGGAAATACTCAGCAGGTCTGGTAGCATCTGTGGAGAGAGAAGCAGTATTAACATTTCAGGTCAATAACCCTTCTTCAGAACTGGCAAATATAAGAAATGTAAAAGATTTCAAGCAAGTAAAGCTGGGGTAGGGCAAGAGATAACAAAAGAGAAGGCGTTGATAGGACAAGGTCACAGAATAGTTGACCAGAAGGTCATGGAGCAAAGGCAAACAATATGTTAATGGTGTGTTGAAAGACAAAGCATGAGTACAGATAGGGTGTTAATGGACTGAAAACTGAACAGCCACAAGCACAAACATGAAAAAAAAAGCGAGTAGGCACAGTAGAAACAAACTGAACAAACTAAAATAAAATAAACACAAAATATAAAAAAGAGAAAAAAGAAAAAATAACTAAAAATAAAAGTAAAATGGGGGGCCCGTCATGCTCTGAAATTATTGAACTCAATGTTCACTGGAACACTGCAGCAATCCCAGGACAGAGATGTGAGCATGAGAGCGGGGGAGACTTTTGAAATGACCAGCAACCGGAAGCTTGGGGTCATGCTTTCGGACTGAGCGGAGGTATTCTGCAAAGTGGTCACCCAATCTGCGTTTGATCTCCCCAATGTAGAGGAGACCACACTGTGAGCAGCGAATACAGTATACTACATTGAAAAAAGTACAAGTAAATCACTGCTTCACCTGAAAGGAGTGTTTGGGGCCTTGGATAGTGAGGAGAGAGGAAGTAAATGGGCAGGTATTACACCTCCTGCGATTGCAGGGGAAGGTGCCATGGGACGGGGACGAGGTGGTGGGGGTAATGGAGGAGTGGACCAGGGTGTCGCGGAGGGAACGATCCCTTTGGAATGCTGACAGGCAAGAGAGGGGAAAATGCCTTTGGTAGTGGCATCACGCTGGAGGTGGCGGAAATGGCGGAGGATGATTCTTTGGATGTGGAGGCTGATGGGGTGGAAAGTGAGGACAAGGGGAACCCTGTTGCAGTTCTGCGAGGGAGGGAAAGGGGTAAGGGTAGAGGTGTGGAAATTGGGCTGGACACGGTTGAGGGCCCTGTCAACCACAGTGGGGGGAAATCCTCGGTTGAGGAAAAAGGAAGACATATCAGAAGCACCGTCATGGAAGGTAGCATCATCAGAGCAGATGCGTTGAAGACGGAGAAACTGAGAGAATGGAATGGAGTCCTTACAGGAGGTAGGGTGTGAAGAAGTGTAGTCGAGGTAGCTGTGGGAGTTGGTGGGCTTATAATGGATATTAGTAGACAACCTATCCCCGGAGATGGAGACAGAGAAGTCGAGGAAGGGAAGGGAAGTATTAGAGATGGACCATGTAAAGGTGAGAGAAGGGTGGAAATTGGAAGCAAAGTTGATAAAGTTTTCCAGTTCGGGGCGGGAGCAGGAAACGGCACCGATACAGTCATCAATGTACCGGAAAAAGAGTTGGGGGAGGGGGCCTGAGTAGGACTGGAGCAAAGAATGCTTGACATATCCCACAAAAAGACAGGCATAACTAGGACCCCATGCGGGTACCCATAGCAACATCTTTTACTTGAAGAAAGTGCATGGAGTTGAAGGAGAAGTTGTTCAATGTGAGATCAAGTTCAGCCAGGTGGAGGAGGGTGGTGATGGATGGGGACTGGTTGGGCCTCTGCTCAAGGAAGAAGCGGAGAGCCCTCAAACCATCCTGGTAGGGGATGGAGGTGTAGAGAGATTGGACGTCCATAGTGAAGAAGAGGCAGTTGGGGACAGGAAATTGGAAATGGTCAAAATGACGTAGGGTGTCAGAAGAGCCACGGATGTCGGTGGGAAGAGACAGGACTAGGGGAGAAAAGATAGAGTCAAGATAGGAAGAAAAACGTTCAGTGAGGCAGGAATAGGCTGAAACAATGGGTCTGCCAGGACATTCTTGTTTGTGGATTTTGGGAAGGAGGTAGAAGCGGGCTTGTCCGGGGTTGTGGGACTATGAGGTTGGAAGCTGTAGAGGGAAGATCTCCGGAGGAGATGAGGTCAGTGACAGTCCTGTAGACAGTCGCTTGATGTTCGGTGGTGGGATCATGGTCCAGGGGGAAGTAGGAAGTAGTGTCTGAGAGTTGGCGCTGAGCCTCTACAAGGTAGAGGTCGGTACCCCATGCAACAACAGCACCACCCTTGTCTGCAGGTTTGATGACCATGTCGGGGTTAGACCTGAGAGTATGGCATGCGGCAAGTTCAGAGGTGGACAGGTTAGAGTGAGTGAGGGGGGCAGAGAAATTGAGATGACCAATGTCTCAGTGACAGTTTTCAATGAAAAGATCAAGAGCAGGCAAGAGGCCAGAGGAAGGGGTCCAGGTAGAGGGAGAATGCTGGAGGCGGGTGAATGGGTCTGCTGATCGGGGGGAGGACTCCTGGTCAAGAAGTGAGACCAGAGGCAGAGGCGACGGAAAAAGAGCTCAATGTCATGCCGAGCGAGGAATTCATTGAGGCGAGGGGATAAAACTGAGACCTTTGCTGAGCACAGAACATTCAGCGTCAGAGAGGGGGAGGTCAGAGGGTATAGTGAATACATGGCAAGGAGTCAGACCCGAAGGGGTGGGGTCAGAGGGGAGTGAAGGGGAAGAAGGATCTGGAGGGGCATTAGCCCCCATCAGCTGCTGGAGCTTGCATTCCTTAGTCTGGAAGAAATTCTTTTGTCCTTTCAGACAGTGAGTCAGTTCTTGAATACACAGGCCAAGGTCAGCTGGCCTTTGGTGGCCATCTTTGCAGCCCATGCCCACTTTTGATGTCCATTGTGGTTCATTTAAAACAAAAGAAAAATTCAGTTCCAGAAGATGCTATGGTGAATATCGTCCATGTTTAAATGTATTAATAGGTCACGCCTATACTGGCCATGACACGTTTCTGCTGCATGGAAAAAAAATTAAATTTCGATTACTTTTTTTTTTACATTGCTTTCCCGGTAAACGGCACAGTGGCGCAGTGGTTAGCACTGCAGTCTCACAGCTCCAGCAACCCGGGTTCAATTCTGGGTACTGCTTGTGTGGAGTTTGCAAGTTCTCCCTGTGTCTGTGTGGGTTTCCTCCGGGTGCTCCGGTTTCCTCCCACAACCAAAAGACTTGCAGGTTGATAGGTAAATTGGCCATTATAAATTGTCCCTAGTATAGGTCGGGGAATATAGGGACAGGTGGGAATGTGGTAGGAATATGGGATTAGTGTAGGATTAGTATAAATGGGTGGTTAATGGTCAGCACAGACTCAGTGGGCCAAAGGGACTGTTTCAGTGCTGTATCTCTAAATCATAAGCACTCATTCATCTACACATTAATCTTATAACTGGCATTGTCTCTCGTTCACATTTGGAGTCTTTTCATCATCCTTCCTTTGGATGAGGTACTATTACTTGTTGTCAAATGGGGTTAAAGTTTCTCTCGCAACTGTCTGTACTACTTTAGGAGCTTTAATCTCAATTAGCATGTGGTTGTTGGTGAAGCTTGTCGTATGCAAATATCTGTTACTGCTGGTGGGCAAATTTTCCTCTCTGTAAAAGCTTTAACCCATTCACTGCTGTTTCCACAACACATGGCTTAACAATTCAGGTTCCGGCACATTAATAATTCTTATCTCTAGGGGGGATAGAGGGTAATAAATTGTTTTTTTTTACCCTTTGTGAGGCATCTGGGGTTTCCTCCTGCCCTTGTTCTTGCTGAGTTCTGAATCCAAATTGTTGGGTTTGATTAGCTTTGGATGTGTAACCTGATTGTGTGATTCTGCAGTGGATAGATCCACACTGACCTCACTTTTAGTTTTCTTGTGATTGCTGTTTATCTTTGGACATTTTAACTTCCCTTTTTCCTTTACTTTGGGGGAGGGTTTTTCCCCTAATCTGCCCCATGCCCTCTGGGACATTACTGCTCACAGGTGGCTGTCCAACTCTCACTGCACTCCTCTGTGGCACTTCAACTAGGTGAGGCATTTCCTTCTTTTGACTTGCCCATTTGGGAACTTTCCTTGTACCTATTTAAATCTGTACCAACAAAGATTTCTGCTAACCATCTCTCTGGTGCATTTCCTTCAACCTCTGCTGCTTTTATCTCAGCTCCTTTACTTTTCTCTGGCTCCATCTTGGTCTCTTGTGAGATTTTTAGGACCTCCCCAGCCCCCTGCATCTTTGCTTATTCTCATCAGTTCCCCCAGTCTCCATGGACTGCTCTGGACCCTTTGGAAACAATACCGTACTTCCTGCCAAGTCATTGCCCAGCAATAGGTTGACCCCCTGCAATGGTAAGCTCATAATGACCCTGACCAACTTACTCTGTAGGTAAATTTTAACTAAGGGAACCATTAAGCATTTTCCAGTAAGCCCTTTCACCAATACCGTGGTACCAATTCAGCTTTTAGTGGCATTTCTGTAAACTTGGCTGCCAGTAGTGTTTGAAGACAACTGGTATCCCTGAGGATGGTTATCTGTTTGCCTGGTGCCTGTGATACAAAAGGAGTCATTTTTCCTTTATGCAAAAAAAAAGTTTTGCAGGCGTTTTGATCCGATACAACATTGGCACATATGTTCACCACTTTCAATGCTACAGACACTGGCTTCACTGCAGCACCTCCTGTTGGTTTTCTCGAGTACCAACAATCTGTCTTGATGTGCCCAGATTTCCCACACTGAAAACCCACTGGGTGTCCACCTACTGGTTTACCATTTTGGTTCCTTCTTTTAAAGGTTGGAGACTGATCTGTTTTTCCTTCTGTACTCTCCTTTTCTCTCAAGCCCATTTCTGCTTCATCTATCTCACCCTAGCCTGTAAGAGTTAGTAGACCCAAGTTTATTTTGAGTTAGAGGTCTGTGTGTTAATTTATAGCCGTCTGCAATGATGGCTACTTCCTGACCTTTGAAACTCTTTGTTCCTCCACATGAGTTTTAAGGCTGTACAAGAAGGAAATTTTTGAACTCCTGTAACAGGATTACTTCTCTTAATCCCTCCACCATTAGTGGCCATACCTTCAGCTGCCCAGGCCCTAAGAACATAACAACATGGGAAATAGCAGCAGGGGTAGACCAGCCGGCCCCTCAAGCCTGCTCTGCCATTCAATATGATCATGGCTCAGCTTCTGCTTCAACTCCACTTTCCTACTCATTCCCCATATCCCTTGATTCCCTGAGTGTCCAAAAATCTGTCTATCTCAGCCTTAAATATACCCAACAATGGAGTGATGGAATTCCCTCGCTAAACATCTCTGCTTCTCCAGCTTGCTTTCCTCCTTTAAGACACTCATTAAAACCTACCACTTTGGCTAAGCTGTTGGACATCTGACTTAATATCTTCTTCAGGGTTTCCTGACTAATTGGAGCAGGTAGGCGTGATCCCGACCGGCACCTGACTGTACGATCCTATGTTTCATATGATTTGGCTCTGTTAGGACCTGAAATAGAAAGTGGGTGGTGACAAAAGACCTTCAAATAAAGAATTTTAAAGACTGGTAAAGGGAGAGAAATAGGAGAAAAATACAACCATTGGGGGGTGGTGGAGTGGGGGGGGTGACTGTTGGGGGTGGGTTGGGGGTCAGGAGATTGCTTGAATAGATTAAAAACCTAAAACCATGGGATTATATTTTCATTCAGCTCCTTCCCTGCTCAGGTCTTCCTGGTGGCCCAGTGAGGCATTCCATTCAACAGCTGAGCAATACAAGCTAGGGAGGTTCTCTGTATCAATTTTTAGTCTGTGTTGAACTCGGTGAATTTTCTTACTTTCCTTTCCCGCACTTAACTTTTTCCTCTCTTTACTTTTCCTCCTTCAGCAGCAAATGGTCACACATTGAGCACATGTGGCGGACTCCACATGTCATAATGATACACCATCTTCCTTATCCCAGTTTAAAATAAAACTGTTCATAACATTTTATGACATTAATACAATGTGAATAAGGAAGGGAGGTTAAAATAAAAACAAAATACTGCGGATGCTGGAAATCTGAAATAAAAACAAGAAATGCTGGAACCACTCAGCAGGTCTGGCAGTATCTGTGAAAAGAGAAGCAGAGTTAACGTTTCGGGTCAGTGACCCTTCATCGGAACTGACAAATATTAGAAAAGTCACAGGTTATAAGCAAGTGAGGTGGGGGTGGGGCAAGAGATAACAAAGGAGGTCTAGATTGGACCAGGCCACATAGCTGACCAAAAGGTAAAGCAATGAAGGTGAACAAGGTAAAAGAGACAAACGAAAATCCCGTCGGAGAGAAGAGCAGAACTTCTTCAAGGTAGGCATTCCTGGAAGAGAAGTGGCAGTGAATTAAACACTAAAATAAAAACAAAATACTGCGGATGCTGGAAATCTGAAATAAAAACAAGAAATGCTGGAACCACTCAGCAGGTCTGGCAGCATCTGTGGAAAGAGAAGCAGAGTTAAGTTCAGCCTAGTCCATATTACAATAAATTTATCCCGATGGAAGCATCAGCAAATTGATTTTGTCCCATACCAGAATATGTGTAAATGCCACAATGTTTGGTAGAACTTCTGTGGTTTAATTGCCTCTTTCCCAAATTTTACTGGAATAATATTGTTGTAATATGAAAGGTGAGAAACCCAAATATTTCCTAATAATAAATGTTAAGCGCTGTTATAATTAATATTTATGCATCTTTTCACACATTGAACTTTAAGTAAAAAATTGCAAGTTTTTTTTAAGTGTAGCAGATGATTAAATTGAAAACAGTTTCCAATTCCTAACTCATTATTTGCACTCAGTTGAACTCTGCCGCAATCATTTGATCCAAGCTGGTAATTATTCTTTAAACAATCTTGTTCAGAAAACTTGTTTCGTAACTTGAATTTCTACCCATGCACCGTGAAGAATTGAATTGTGATATGTTTCGTTCTCCTAACTGAAGGTTTGCAAATTGTGTTGGGATGATCACAGATTTGTTGCCCAGCAATTGCCCTTTTATGATACCTGAGCAAAGTGGGGGAAGACTGCAGAGAGAGGGAGACAAGGACCAGTTGCTGAAGGTCACAGGACCAGGTAAGTCCATGCAGGGGTTGGGGGGGTTGCTAAATTGGAGGGAGTTGATCTTGGAGCAGTGGAGTCGTTTATGGTGGAGAGGAGGTTGGAAACCTGGTGGTTGGCAGGAGGATCGGGGGCCTGGTGGTGGGTTCAGGGGCCTCAGAGGGAAGGACAGTGAGGGGATGCCTGATCGCAGAGGCTTCTCAGGAAGGCACCTGGAGATAGGTGTAAATGCACCCACCTCCTGAACCTGCCAAGTCCTCACCTTAATGAAGCTGTCACGTTTCCCATCACACGGGTTGGGCGACCAGAATCAAAGTTGAAAAATCGAATGGGAATGAGGCTCGCAGACTCATTACCATTTTAAAAGTTGCAACCTGCGTCCTTGGATCAGGCTGGTTATCCACCCTTAGCCTCAGTTAAAACTGAAAGGTTGAAGCTGGATTTTTGTCAGGAAACAGATCTCTCATACTTTAACCCCTCACCTGCCTCAAAGCCGTCGGTCTTTTTAGGTTAAAGCTCCCCCCTCAACATTTCAGTGAATGAGCGGTCAATCAATGGAAGAGGCTCCCTAGTGAGGTGGTGAATGTAATTTGTATTGATTCATTCGAATGCAAAGAAGATCAATTTCTTTTGAGATGCAGCATAAGAGTATTTTGAGACATGACGGCCTGAATTTTATGCTTCTCTGGAAGGTGGATTTTTAGGTTGGGGGAGGGGGGAATCGGCGTAGAGTCATCCGCCATGGAACCCGACACCATTATGCAGCGATCCATTCTGTCGGAGGCGGCGAAATGCCAGGGCGTCACCATTCTTCCTCCAGTTCCAAAGTATTTGCCAAGTAAGTGGAAGATGGTGTCAGCAAACAGTTTGGGAGGCTTCATTTACCCACTACCCCCACTTAAAATCTTGGAAAAGTACCTGAAGACTAGGGAGATCCAACTTCCAATGTTACTGGGAATGCAGGCCTGAGATTCAAATTGGATTTCCCTTGAACTTGTCAGTGAATTTTTAAACAAAAGTTGACGGACTCTTTAATGATACTCCATCTTTACTATAAAATTGAAGAATCATGGAATCTTACAGGACGGGAGGCCATTTGGCCCATTGTGCCTATGCTGGCTCTTTGAAAGAGCTGTGCAATTACTCCCACCACCGAGTATGGCATCAAGGAGCCCTAGCAAAACTGAGGTCAATGGGAATCAGGGGGAAAACCCTCCGCTGGCTGGAGTCATACCTAGTGCAAAGGAAGATGGTTGTGGTTGTTGGAGGTCAATCATCTGAGCTCCAGGACATCACTGCAGGAGTTCCTCAGGGTACTGTCCTAGGCCCAACCATCTTCAGCTGCTTCATCAATGACCTTCCTTCAATCATAAGGTCAGAAGTGGGGATGTTCGCTGATGATTGCACAATGTTCAGCACCATTTGCGACTCCACAGATACTGAAGCAGTCAGTGTAGAAATTCAGCAAGACCTGGACAATATCCAGGCTTGGGCTGATAAGTGGCAAGTAACATTCGCATCACACAAGTGCCAGACAATGACCATCTCCAACAAGAGAGAATCTAACCATCTCCCCTTGACATTCAATGACATTACCATCGCTGAATCCCCCACTATCAACATCCTAGGGGCTACTATTGACCAGAAACTGAACTGGAGTAGCCATATAAATACCGTGGCTACAAGAGCAGGTCAGAGGCTAGGAATCCTGAGGTGAGTAACTCACCTCCTGACTCCCCAAAGCCTGTCCACCATCTACAAGGCACAAGTCAGGAGTGTGACGGAATACTCTCCACTTGCCTGGATAGGTGCAACTCCAACAACACTCGAAGCTCGACACCATCCAGGACATAGCAGCCCGCTTGATTGGCACCCCATCTACAAACATTCACTCCCTCCACCACTGACGCACAGTGGCAGCAGTGTGTACCATCTACAAGGTGCACTGCAGCAATGCACCAAGGCTCCTTAGACAGCACCTTCCAAACCCATGACCTCTGCCACCTCGAAGAACAAGAGCAGCAGATGCACGGGAACATCACCACCTGCAAGTTCCCCTCCAAGTCACACACCATCCTCACTTGGACCTATATCGCCGTTCCTTCACTGTTGCTGGGTCAAAATCCTGGAACTCCCTTCCTAACAGCACTGTGGATGTACCTACCCCACATGGACTGCAGCGGTTTAAAAAGGCAGCTCACCACCACCTTCTCAAGAGCAATTAGGGATGGGCAATAAATGCTGGCCTGGCCAGCGACGCCCACATCCCATGAATGTAATAAAAAAAATCTCCCACTCCTCTGCTCTTTTCCCATAGCCCTACAAGACTTTTCCTTTTCAATTATTAGCCAATTCCCTATTGGAAATTACTATTGAATCTGCTTGCATCACTCTTTCAGGCCGTGCATTCTAGATCATAACTCGCTGCTTGAAAGTATTCTCTTCATTTCACTGACGCCTCTTTTGCCAGTTATCTTAAATCCATGTGCTCTGGATACTGACGCTGTTGCCAGTAGAAAAAGTTCCTCCTTATTTGCTCTATCAAATTATATTTTTAAAAATTCACTACTGACTCGAGTTCCTCTCAAGCTCCATTCTGTTGGGCCTTTTCCTTTTCTCTATGCTTTTACTCTCCCTCCCTCTCTCACCCTGTGTCTTTCTCTGGCTGTATTCATTTCTTCCAGCCTTTTCGCCTCTCCTTTCTTCCATGCTTTCTTTTCCTGACACTGTTTCAAGTCAGCTCTGTTCAAATTGCCTTTTCCCTTCATGCTTTGTTGCTCCATAAGTACAGCAAAAAAGCCTTTTTCTCTGTAGAATAAATTGTTGGCAGTCGCAAAAAGAAATGCAATATTCATCTTTACAAGGGAATAATCAAGTCTCCTAATTAGCTCCCAGGACCATTCTTTCAACTTAAATTGAGAGTACTTCAATGAAATTGAAAGTAGGCTTGCAAACATAGGGTGTGCCTCACTGCACAGTTCCCTGCCTCAGGTGAACAGAAAGGACTTATTGATCAGATGAAATGCTTTCAAAATGTTGATGGTGTGGTTAATTCACAATAAGGTGCTTGTTCACCTACTGCAGCAATTACTGAGAATTATCTAATTATAGAACTTAACCTGCAGCTGCGTTTTTAAAATCATTTTGTTGTGTCCATTTGTGCAGTACCATGCATGCATAGTACTGTTAAAAGGAGAATTGTATTCCAGTGAATCACCCGAAAATATCCAAGTGTTATGGAAAAGAAAGAACTTGAATTTATATAGTGCCTTTTATGACCTCACGATATCCCAAAGAGCTTTACAGCCAATGAAGTATTTTTGAAGCAATAATGGAAAAAATGCAGCACCTAATTTGCACACAGCGAGGTCCAACAAACGACAACGTGATAATGACCAGATAATCTGTTTTAGTGATGTTGGTTGAGTGATAAATATTGGTCAGGACATCGGGTAGAATTCCTCAGCTGTTCTCCAAAATAATGCTTCTATGTCCACCTGAGAGGACAAATGGGGACTCAGCTTAATATCTCATCTGAAGAAACAGCCCCACCAACAGTGCAGAATTCCCTCAGCCCTGAAATTAAAACAGAAAGTGCTGGAAATACTCAGCAGGTCTGGCAGCATCTGAGGAGCGAGAAACAGAGTTAACGTTTCGGGTCAATGACCTTTCATCAGAACTGGCAAACGTTACAAATGTAATAGGTTTTGAGCAAGTGAAAGGGGGAGGGGATGAAGAACAAAGGGGAAGGTCTGTGATTGGGTGCAGGGCAGGAGAGATTAAATGACAAAGATGTCATGCAACAAAAGGCAAAGGGAGTGGTAAAAATTGTTGTAAAAGACAAAGCATTTGTCCAGAGAGAGTGTTAATGCCAGAATAATGAATAGCTCTGTCCGAGAGCAAAAACATGAAAAACAAGTTTAAGACTGACGCATGGTTAGAAAATCACAATCAAAATGGGGATCATGGTCTGAAATTGTTGAACACAATGTTGAGTCCAGAAGGCTGTAAAGTGCCTAATCGGAAGATGAGGTGCTGTTCCCCGAGCTTGTGTTGAATATTGGTAGACAGCCTATCCCTAGAAATGGAGGCAGGGAAGTCAAGGAAGGGAAGGGAAAGGAAGTGTCTGAGATGGACCATGTGAAGGTAAGAGAAGGGAGGAAATTGGAAGCAAAGTTAATGAAGTTTTCCAGTTCAGGGTGAGAGCAGGAAAAGGCACCGATACAGGCAACAATGTACTGGAAAAAGACTTGGGGGAGGGGACCTGAGTAGAACTGGAACAAGGCATGTTTGGCATACCCCACAAAAAGATAGGCATAACTAGGACCCATGCGAGTACCCATAGCAACACCTTTTATTTGGAGGAAGTGAGTGGAGTTGAAGGAGAAGTTGTTCAATGTGAGAATAAGTTTAGCCAGGCAGAGGAAGGTGGTGGGGGTTGGAGGTGAAGAGAGATTGGACATCCATAGTGAAGAGGAGGCAGTTAGGGCCAGGAAACTGGAAATGACGTAGGGCGTCAGAAGAGTCATGGATATAGATGGGAAGAGACAGGAACAAGGGAGAAAAAAATAGAGTCGTTAGGAAAAAACAAGTTCAGTGGGGCAGAAACAGGCTGAAATGATGGATCTACAAGGACAGTCCTGTTTTTGGATTTTGGGAAGGAGGTGAAAGCGGGCTGTTCGGGGTTGCGGGTCTATGAGGTTGGAAGCTGTAGAGGGAAAATCTCCAGAGGAGATGAGGTCAGTGACAGTCCTGGAGACAGTGGCTTGATATTTGGTGGTGGGTCATGGTCCAGGGAAAAGTAGGAAGAAGTGTCTGAGAGTTGCCGTTCAGCCTCTGCAAGGTACAGGTCGGTATGCCAGACAACAACAGGTTTGATCACAATGTCGGGGTTAGACCTGAGAGAACAGAGTGCAGCAAGTTCAAAGGGAGACAGTTTAGAGTGAGTGAGGGGAGCAGAGAATTTAAGAGGGTCGCTATCACACTGATAGTTCTCAATGAAAGGATCAAGAGTGGGTAAGAGGCCAGAGAGAGGGTTTCAGGTGGAGGGAGAGTACTGAAGGCGGGTGAATGGGTCCATTGGTCGGGGATAGGACTCCTGGTCAAAGCAGTGAACCCAGAGGCGAAACGATGGAAGAAAAGCTCAACGTCATGGTGAGTGTGAAATTCAATGAGGTGGGGGGGACGTAAGGGGATAAAACTGAGTCCTTTGTTAAGTGTAGATCATTCAGCGTCAGAAAGGGTAAGGTTAGAGGGTATTGTGAATACACGGAAAGTGGTGAGATTAGAAGAAGGGATGGAGTCAGAGGGAAGTGAAGAGGAAGAAAGATCTGGAGGGGCATTGGTACCCATGAGCTGTTGGAGTTTGCGTTCCTTAACACCTGAAAGAAAGAGAAAACGTTTTTTGCTTATGAGTCAGATAAGATGAAGGATGAAACAAAACTGTGGAGCAGGACACCTTTGAGATAGGATGAGTTGGTGCTCCTGGAGATCGAGTATGTACATGTGGCAGTGTATACCACTGAGTGTGGATCTCAGGATGCGGCAAGAACAGCAGTCCGAGGAATGTTGTATGTCTCGGAGATACCTGTAATCCGGGGTGAATTCAAAACATGAAGGATGGAACTTCAGTTGGAATCCATGTGAAATAAATCCCTTCTCTTCCCCGACTTCTCTGTCTCCATTTATGGGAACAGGTTGTCTAGTAATACTGACTATAAGCCTACCGACTCCCATAGCTATCTCGACTACACTTCCTCACATTTTGCCTCCTGTGAGGAATCCATTCCATTCTCTCGGTTTCTTCATCTCTGTTGCATCTGTTCTGATGATGCTACCTTCCACAACAGCGCTTCTGATATGTCTTTCTTTTCCCTCAACGGAGGATCCCCCCTCCCCCCCACTGTGGTTGACAGGGCCCTCGACCATGTTCGACCCATTTCCCATAATTCTGCCCTCACCCCTTCCCCTCCCTCCCAGAACCACGACAGAGTTCCCCTTGTCCTCACTTTCCATCCCACCATCCTCCACATCCAAAGGATCATCCTCTGCCATTTCCGCCACCTCCAGCATGACGCCACCACCAAACACATCTTCCCCTCCCCTCCCCTGTCAGCATTCTGAAGGCATTGTTCCCTCCGCGACAACCTGGTCTATTCCTCCATCACCCCCAAAACCTCATTCCCTTCCCACGGCACCTGACCATGCAATCGCAGGAGGTGTAATACCTGCCCTTTTGCCTCCTCTCTCCTCACCATCCAAGGCCCCAACCACTCTTTCCAGGTGAAGCAGTGACTTACTTGTACTTTCAATTTAGAATACTTATATTTGCTGCTCACAATGTGGTCGTCTCTACATTGGGGAGACCAAACACTGATTGGGTGACCGCTTTGCTGAACACCTCTGCTCAATCCTCAAGCATGACCCCAAGCTTCTGGTTGCTTGCCATTTTAATTCACTACCCTGCTCTCACACCCACATTTCTGTCCTTGGCCTGCTGCAGTGTTCCAGTAAAGCTCAATGCAAGCACGGGGAACAGCACCTCATCGTCCGATTAGGCATTTTACAGCCTTCTGGACTCAGACCATGCCCCCATTTTGATTGTGCTTTTTAAACATGTGCCAGTCTTAAACTTGTTTTTCATGTGTTACGACCCGGTGAGAAAGAGGTCTCGGGTTCCCTCTCAGCCTTCACCTGGTCTTACTGTAACAGGATTTAATTTTAAACACACTGTGTTTTGAGCTCCCCCTTGGTGAATCCTTGTTCACCACTTTCCAATTATAAGGCAAAGAAACGAGCACAAACAGGCTTTCTTAAATTTCAACTTTTCTGCTTTAAACCTATTAAACTTAAACTCTAATCTGTTTAACACCTATGGATACACAACATGCCCATGCTAACATGCATACTCAATACACGCATGCAAATAGAAACAGAAAAGTGCAGAAGAAAAATAAAGTGGAAAAGTTTGAGGCAATATCTGAAGAGTTGTAGTTACGGTTCTTCGAGCTCACTGTAGAGTCCTTGATTGTAGGTAGATCTTGCTTTTCGTTGGGACCCAGTATTCTTCTTAAACCTTGTTCGCTGTAGGAGACTTTTCTCTCTTGGGGTTCATGTGTCTTCAGTGGATTCAGAGGCTTGTGAGAAAGAGATGGGAGCAGACAGGAGAGATCTTCTCAGTTCAGGAGCAGACAGACACTCTGCCTTCAAATTCTCTGTGGCCAGTTCAAAAGAAAACCTTGGAACAGCCAGGTAGTCATGTGACCAGCTGGTCTAACCAGTCCTGGCCCTTGTGGATTATATCCTCCTTAGCAGGCCCTGGAATGCGCTTCCTCACCTTCAATGTCTCTTAGTATGTAATTTTTTTTCTCCAGCCATGGCTGATCTGTTTAACAAGTCATTTCCTTGCTCCAATAACAGTTAAAAATCAATGTTCATGACAAAATTGATGTGCCTCATTCTTGGCAGGTGGGGGCCTAGCATGACACATGTTTTTGCTCTCGGACAGAGTTGTTCATTATTCTGGCGTTAACACTTTCTCTGGACAAATGCTTTGTCTTTTATTACAATTGTTACCACCCACGTTGCCTTTTGTTGCATGACATCTTTGTCCTTTAATCTCTCCTGCCTTCTGTCCTATCACTGGCCTTCCTTTTTGTTCTTCTTCCCCTCCCCCCTTTCACCTGCTCAAAACCTATTTCTAACCTTTGCCAGTTCTGATGAAAGGTCATTGACCTGAAACATTAACTCTCTTTCCCCCTTTACAGATGCTGCCTGACCTGCTGAGCATTTCCAGCACTTTCTGTTTTATTTCAGATTTCCAGCATTCGCAGTATTTTGCTTTTATTCCCTCAGTACTACACTGGAGGAAGCCATTTTCCCACTTGATGGTACATAGTCACTCAGTAGGATTGTACTATGCGCTGTAGAACTGATTGTACAGCAAAATAGAAAGAAAAATACTTGCGTTGATAAAGCCTCTTACCACCTCTCTCAGAAACATCCGAAAGTGTTTCACAGACAGTGAATTATTTCTGGAGGTGCCGTGACTTATGAAAGCAAACAAATCTTTTGTTTAGACTTGAGCACAAAAATCTAGGCTGATACTCCAGTGCAGTAGTGAGGAAACGCTGCACTACTGGAGGTAGAGAAGTTAAACCAAGGCCCCTTCTGCTCTTTCCGGAGGAGATAAAAGATTCCATGGTACTATTTCAAAGAAGAGCATGGGCATTATCCAGGTCAATATTTATCACTCAATCAACAGCACAAAAAAAAACAGATTATCTGGTTATTGCCACATTGCTGGTTGTGGGAGTTTGCTGTGTGAAAATTGGCTGCCTCGTTTTCTGCAATACAACAGTGACCACACTTCAAAAGTACTTCATTGGCTGTAAAGTACTTTGAGAGGTCTGTTGTCATGAAAGGTTCCATATAAATGCAAGTCTTTCTTTTATTCGTGACCACGCTCTTTACTATAGAACATGTACTCAGCAGCTGAAAAGGTTTACCTTAAGACAGCTTTGCACCTTACTTCATGCCAGGTGGTCAGAAGATCACCAATTACAAAGTATTAGAATGGACTGTCAACATCCATATTGAGGCTGCAATAATCAATCTTTAGCTGCATTGGGCTGGATCTGTTCTTAGGGTGGATGATGCATGTTTAACAAAGCTGGAATGTTATGGAGGACTGGAGGCTGGTAGACAAAGCAGCCACAAGGATCCACTGAAGATTCACGTAAAGCAATGCTGCTTGGTCATTGACCCTTGGCAAACCCTGGTCACTGACAGAGGGCTGAGGTGAGAGAAGGAATGAAGGGCTTCAAGTTACAACGCTATGCCAGTGTGGAGGCGAGATGTGAGAGAGGGAAGATTCGGCAACGTCAAAGGGATCAACAGGAGAATTGCCTGGGAGTGTGCTGATGTGAGGATTGTGGTCAACAATGTCTGTCATGTATTGGCCTAGACAAGATTAAACATGGCAATATGATTCTCGAGTACAAGGCGCAGACTCCTACTATTACTAATAATAACATGAATACTAATACTAACAATTCCACTGCCTTGTGGGCGTCTCGGGAGAGACCAAGGCTCAGGGAGTAAACCCTAACAGAAAACCTGGAGTGGAACCCCTAAGGCGGTCATGTGTCACCTTTGGCATATTTCCAGCAGTTCCTGCAGCCATACCGGTGCCAAACATCGGGCTCTGCACTCCTTTGGACCCCACCAGGAAGGCCGAGAGGAGGGTTTTGACGCTTGGGGAACTCACATCCTCCATACATCCGCCCAGGCATGCGCCATGGAGAGGTCACTCCATAGTCACCTCACAGCGACCAAAACAACACGGAAGGCAGCAGTTACGGGTTATAAGTCCAGCTCAATTGGCGTAGAGATTGGGCGCCACGGGTTGCCTTTGTCGGTGTCTGCAAAAGCGACATGAAGTCCTGTGACATTGATCACAAGTCGTGGGAGTCAGTTGCCAGTGATCGCCAGAGCTGGCGGACAGCCATAAAGGCGGAGTTAAAGTGTGGCGAGTCGAAGAGACTTAGCAGTTGGCAGGAAAAAGACAGAAGCACAAGGAGAGAGCCAACTGTGTAACAGCCCCGACAACCAATTTTATCTGCAGCACCTGTGGAAGAGTCTGTCACTCTAGAATTGGCCTTTATAGCCACTCCAGGCGCTGCTTCACAAACCACTGACCACCTCCAGGTGCTTACCCATTGTCTCTCAAGACAAGGAGGCCAAAGAAGAAGACTAATATTAACACTGATAGTAATACGATTACTTTTACTAATAATAATACTAACAACAAGAACTGGTATTTATATAGTGCCCTTAACATAATAAACTTCATAGGAGTATTATAGATAAAAAATTGACACCAAATCACATAAAGAGATGTTAGAGATGATCAAAAGCTTTGTCAAAGAGATAGATTTTAAGGAGAGTCTTAAAGGAGGAAAGCAAGGTAGAGAGGTGGAGAGGTTTAGGGAGGGAATTCAGAGCTTAGGGCCCAGGCAGCTGAAGGCATGGCTACCAATTCTGGACCAATTAAGATCAAGGATGCTCAAGAGGCCAGAATTAGAGGAGTGTAGATATCTCAGAGGGTTGTGGGGCTGGAGGAGATTACAGAGATAGGAGGGATTTGAAAACAAGGATGAGCATTTTAAAACTGAGCAGCCAATGTAGGCCAGAGAGCACAGGGGTGATGGGTGAATGAGACCTGGTGTAAGGACTCTTCCTCCTCCTCCTGACCACATGAAGTTTTCCTGTGGCAATGTTATAATGGATATATGCTGCCCAGCCTTCACGATTCCCACTCCTGAGATGAAATCCAGGCTGATTCTATACTTAATGGCCGGTCTATAAGCTAGCCATGACACACCTTGGAATATTAAGATGCTGCCTTGTCTAATATTTAGGAAAACGTTTCCTTTTAGGGAAACAAGCTTGTTTCTCACATATGTGCCTGATTCTGCATTCCTTTAAACTATGTAATATGTCACTATATTCATCAAGATTACATATAGAATATATTGCAGATTTTTCTCTTCAGCATCTGGATGTAAGAGCTCAGCAGGACAGAAGAGTTAGCGCAGAAACTGAGCACAAGCCTCCCCACAATTTTCTGATGAACAGATGGAAAGTGCATCAGAATTTGAATCAAGTGCACTTCAAAAGCATTAATGGCTATATTATAATAAAGGTGCATTGTATATCGACACCCTCATTTGAGAAAACACACAGTGATTTTTCTTTCACATTCCATGCTATTAATGCTGCTGATTTAAACAATGCATCGGGTATTAGTGCTGCTCAAGTAACCTTGGTGCCTTGAAGTTTTGTGGAGGTTTACATTTGTGGACTTAGCAGGAGTATACTGTTGTGGCAATTAATGAGGCCGCACACAAAAGCCAGCATAAAACAAACATCGCCTTTTATTATGAACATGGTTACATATTCAAAAAGCATGGTAACAAATTGAAAACATTCCTCACAAGCTCTGCTGCTGACATATACTATAAATGCACTGTTCTGCTACCTGCGCCATTTCAAGAGCAAATGGGCTGCAGACAATAGACACTAGGGGAAGAAAGAAGCTTATGTTCTGCTGGATCTCCTGGTTTCCCATTCTCACAATTGTTTTGCTCGGCTACTTCTAGACATCTTAAATGTCAGTGTAATGTCTACGTTTTCTTCTATTGGCTTCCTTTACACTGCCTAATTTGTTTGCCCGAAACATTTAAAGCACTTACAACAGCAACTTGCATTTATATAGCACCTGTAATGTAGAAAAAACATCCCAAGGCGCTTTACAGACATGTGGGGGAATTTTATCCTGGCGGTGGGGATCTCGCTGTCTGGATAAACCGACGCCGAAATCCCCGTGTCGCCTCTTCTCCGGGAGGCCTGCCGAATTTAGAGCCAATTAGGCACTTATGTGGACAGCGGCGGGCCTTCCACAGAATCAAAGACCCCATTGCCGGATGTCCCACCCTTGCAGAGCCGCCAGCCGATCAACCGGAGAGTGAGGAGTGTCGCTGGAACCAGGCATCAGGTAGGTCGTGGGGGTGGGGGGGTGGGGTCTTGTGGGGTGGGGGTTGCTGGGGAGTGGGGAAAGGAGTTCGGCAGCAAGGGCAGGGGGATGTCCCTCAGCGGGATCACCCTGCGCCCACCCCCCACGGAGCCAGGAAGCAGCCCGCACGGTTTTTCGTGCAGTGCTTCCCGTGCGGCAACAGGGTCACCCGTCACACGGCTAATTGCGGATGCGACAGGAAGAGGCCCTTAATTGGGGGTTAATTGCCAAGTTAAGAGCTTCAATTGATGGCGGGGGCAGCAAGGTCGTTCACAGGCCTTCCCACCCCGGACTAAATTTTGGCGGAGGTGGGAACCCCACCCCCGTCATCATCCCACCCGATTTTATGCTCTCCCCGCCTCCAAACCCACCACGGGGGAGAACATAAAATCCCCCCGTAATCAGACAGAGTTCAACACCAAGTCACGTAAGGCAGACGGCAGGTGACCAAAAGCTTGGTCAAAGAGGTAGGTTTTAACAAGCATCTTGAAGAAGAAGAGAAAAATAGAATAGTGGGGAGGTTTAGGGAGGGAATTCCAAAATTTAGGGCCTAGGCAGCTGAAGTCATAGCCACTTATAGTGCCATATTGAAAATCAAGTTTGCGCAAGTTGCCAGAATTGGAGGCACACAGAGATCCCAATCCTTTTCAAAGGCTGACAACATTTCTGATCCATTACATATCACTCAAACCCATTTCACTTTTCCCAGAAAACCTTTAAAAGCTGTTTGCTCATGTAGTATATTCTTACCATTTCACCATGACAAATTAATGAAGGCTGATCTTGAAAAAATGGCGAGAGATTGGCCCAGCTTAAAATTGACAAGTTTGGTGCTTGGTTGGATTACTGTAGGGTTTTCTTTATGAATCATGCAGAATCTGCCATATAACTTTCATTTCAGTTTTGACGGGTCAGGAAATCGTCATCAGTGGAGCCGTTTTAAAATGTTTCGGAAAATCAAATTATTCCTGCGGCTGCTCCCTGGACATCTCGCGGATATACTCCGAGACAGATTTTGTTTACTGCTGCTCGCAGGAGCTCAGAGACAGACAGCAGGAGAACTTTGAGCCTGAGTGGTGTTGACAATTATGCTGTCATTCATTTGGCTAGAGCAAAATATTTTAAATTAATTCGCAGGATATGGGCATTGCTGGCAAGGTTGGGATTTATCACCCATCCCTAACTGGTACAAATGAGTGAGCCACTTCAGAGGACAGTGTGATGTGCTTGGGACTTGAGTGAGGTTTAGCCAAGTTTAGTAAGAAATATGAGGCAAAGACTGAGACAGAAGCAGTATGTTGCTAAACATAATGGAGTCTTCTTTATTCTGGTTTACTTTCACTTTCTATTTCAGCTCCCTCTGCTGGCTCATGTACGCATGGTAGGCTCAAGTGAAAAATATATAAAATGCAATTCTCAAAACACTATAGACAGTTAAGAGTCACATGTAGGCCAGACCAGGTAAAGACAGCAGGTTGCCTTCCCTAAAGGGCATTAGTGAACCAGTTGGGTTTACACAGCAATCCAACAACATCGTGATCTTGAGTATTGCTGAAAATAGAGACATGTTGTTCAAGATTTTCATCTTGCACTCATCAGGACAGTCCACAAGAATACCAATCTAATGGAAAACAACAACTTTAGACTGTATGAGAAGAGAGTGCTGATCGGTTGGCAAATGAGCTCTGATTGGTAGAGGTGTTGCCATGGAGAATGCACAGGTTTACGGTGACTGACAGTTAACTGCCAAGCTTTGTTTGTAATTTAAACCAGGTAGCTTGTCTCTGATTGGTCAAGGCATTGCCCTGAGGAATGAACCAGCGAAAGGTTGTCACTTATTTTGTTTAGCTGAAACAAGCGCAATGTTTGTGCATGTTCTTTCTGTCTGCAAAGAACAGGGCCCTGTGTATTAATATATGTAGTTTCCAATACACACAAATGTGCCACACTGCGAGCCCTACTGGCAATCTTAAGTTGGTTGTCAGTGAAATTCTTAGCACACTGAGGATTATTTAGCAAATGTTGTCCAATCGCGGAATCACATCTAATGTTGGACACTGTGTTTTGAGTTTTGCAAGCACAGGCTGGTTGGGTACAGCCTGTACCTTGCCCATTGCGAATAGCGGAAGGGACATGTTGTTTGATATGATCTGCCAGTCAGTGGGACGTACAGTCTCAATAACCCTCAGTGTGCTAAGAATTACACTGACTACCAACTTAAGATTGTCAGTCAGGCTCGCAGTGTGGAGCATTTGCGCATACTGGAAGCTACATATATTAATACACAGGGCCCTGTTCTTTGCAGACAGAAAGAACATGTACAAATATTGTGCTTGTTTCAGCTAAACAAAATAAGTGGCAGCCATTCACTGGTTCATTCCTCTGGGCAGAATCATGCTTCCTGGTTTAAATTTCAAATAAAGCTTGGCAGTTAACTGTCAGTCACTGTAAACAGGTGCATTCTCCATGGCAATGCCTCTACCAATCAGAATTCACTTGCCAACCAATCAGCACTGTCTTCTGATACAGTATAAAGTTGTTGTTTTCCCTTACATTGGTATTCTTGCGGATTGTTCTGGGAGTGCAAGATGAAAAGCTTTGACAACGTGTCTCTATTTTCAGCAATACCCAAGTTCTGTACTAACAAACTTACGATCATTTCCTTACTTCTTATTTCCACATTTTAGTTAATTTGAATTCAAATTCTCAGACTGCCATGGCAGTATTTAAACTCATTTTTCACTAGATTAGTCTAGTAACATAACCACAAAGCTACCACACCCATACTTCTCATTGCCCCAGCTATAAGTCAACGATCTTTAGCTATTGATGGGCTTGAATGTATTTTCAAGCAGCTGTATGCACTGCCACATGTTGAAGCAAGTGCAATAGATGAATGTTATATTATTATACCAAGGCGCTGCTTAACCAGTGCAACACAAGCACTGTTGTTAGAAACACAACTCCCACTGTCCCTACGCCCGCCACCACCACTAACGCACCCCCCCCTCCCAACCCCTCACCTATTTGAACAAAAGGCTGCTTTTGAAAACATTTGATTGAATCCTTGTCAGACAATGTGGTGAGTAAGGTTTTACAGATTGTATCTTGGAGAGATTGAAGTGTTTGATCTGGCCTCTCCCAGGGAAATTCAAGGCTATGACCACCCGTGGTTTGGCCACCTCTTTTGTCTGCATTCAAGGCCCCTGTTACCCATCAGAAGATTAATCAAAGGATCAGGTGGCAGCACAATGTGTCATCTAAAGGCCAGTAATAGGTTCTTTACTCATTCCCGAGGAGTTGGACCATTATTGTTTCTGGTATAACTATAATATCTACTGTAGGTACTTAGTGTAACAGATATTTATGCTCATGTTGCCTACATGAACAGTGCAGCATCAGTGTCTACAATTAGAGAGAATCTTCAGCTTTATGATGCTCACATGTGCATGACTTCTTTGTATAAGTCTTCTTAGCTTATTTCAGGTCTTTATGCTAATTCCTGGACGACATAAGACATTGTTAATTGTAATGCTAAAACCTTACTGGGAATGTTCCTGCATAAGCCATTCTAAACACATGGCATTCACTCAGTGCTGGAAGTATAACAGGAGTTGGTAGCTAAGTATAGATGATGGAGGAACAAACACTTTAATGAAAGATTGATTGTAATTAGTCTGCAGTCTGAGCATAGAATCCATACAGAAGAATAGGTAGTGAAGGCTTTGTCCTTCACTGTCACTTAAGCATCTGACCTGCACTGTTCACATTGTCCCTATTGTATGATACAGAACTCTGTGAGGATTTTAATGAGGGAGGAGAGGAGCTTTAAAGGAGAGAAAGCTATAAAGATAAGATAATGTCTATTCATGGACACAAACAACATTTACAAACCATATTTACAAGTACAGTGCCTAAAGCTGTAAGTCTCTGAAAACATTTTAGTACAATATTCAAAATCTTAATTTAATATAGAATGGAATAATGCACTTTTAAATTTTTGGTTTCTAGGTTCGCAGAATTTTCACCTTTTCTGCAGAATTTTAACTGCAACAACACAACTTCTGGGGCCCAATTTTCACCTATTCAAAACCCACTCACTTACACAGGCTGTTGCGAAATCTAAGCAGTCATGCTGTGCAACAAGTTGCTCAACAATTTTAATAAAAAATAAACATGCATTTGATCAAATGTTTTCAATTTTAGTGTCTTTAATAGAGGATGAAACAGACCTCAACGTATCTGCCAAATAATTAAGAGCAAGGTCTGTAGTTACCATCTGGATTGTTGGCCTAGCAATGTGGGGTTAGATTGCTGAGATGAAGACGGAAGTGTTGCGGCAATTAGCATTCTACAGAAAAGATGAAAATTCTGCAAACCCAGAAACCAAAAATGTAAAAGTACACCATTCCATTCTACATTAAATTAAGGGTTTGAATATTGTACTAAAAAGTTTTCAGAGACTTATTACTTTACACACTGTGCTATTTCAACCCTAATGGCAGATTGCAATTAGTAGAGTGAAAACTGATTCACTTATAACCTTCATTGGCAGATTCCTGAATCAGCACAATGGGAATAGGTAAGGGGAAAAGGATCAGATATAATTCCGAAAGAGGAGCGAAGTGTGAAGACCAATTGGATGAGCTTAATTATCTTTTCTTGTTCTTATGTGCTTACACAATAGTTAATTTTCTAATACAGTGGAAACAAATATTCTCATTTTATATCTGTGCTGGTTAATATGCAATACAGTATGAGTTAAATCATTAGCAGTTCTATAAAGGTCCAATAGGTACACATTGTAATTTGAGAATCGTGGACGTTTCTACAGAAAATCTGTTAATTACTGCAAAACCTGACAACAAATTATGGCATACTCATTCTTTGGGCCTCCTTATCTCGAGAGACAATGGATACGCGCCTGGAGGTGGTCAGTGGTTTGTGAAGCAGCGCCTGGAGTGGCTATAAAGGCCAATTCTAGAGTGACAGGCTCTTCCACAGGTGCTGCAGAGAAATTTGTTTGTCGGGGCTGTTGCACAGTTGGCTCTCCCCTTGCGCCTCTGTCTTTTTTACTGCCAACTACTAAGTCTCTTCGACTCACCACATTTTAGCCCCGTCTTAATGGCTGCCCGCCAGCTCTGGCGAATGCTGGCAACTGACTCCCACGACTTGTGATCAATGTCACAGGATTTTATGTCGCGTTTGCAGACGTCTTTATAGCGGAGACATGGACGGCCGGTGGGTCTGATACCAGTGGCGAGCTCGCTGTACAATGTGTCTTTGGGGATCCTGCCATCTTCCATGCGGCTCACATGGCCAAGCCATCTCAAGCGCCGCTGACTCAGTAGTGTGTACAAGCTGGGGATGTTGGCCGCCTCGAGGACTTCTGTGTTGGAGATACGGTCCTGCCACCTGATGCCAAGTATTCTCCGGAGGCAGCGAAGATGGAATGCATTGAGACGTCGCTCTTGGCTGACATACGTTGTCCAGGCCTCGCTGCCATAGAGCAAGGTACTGAGGACACAGGCCTGATACACTCGGACTTTTGTGTTCCGTGTCAGTGCGCCATTTTCCCACACTCTCTTGGCCAGTCTGGACATAGCAGTGGAAGCCTTTCCCATGCGCTTGTTGATTTCTGCATCTAGAGACAGGTTACTGGTGATAGTTGAGCCTAGGTAGGTGAACTCTTGAACCACTTCCAGAGCGTGGTCGCCAATATTGATGGATGGAGCATTTCTGACGTCCTGCCCCATGATGTTTGTTTTCTTGAGGCTGATGGTTAGGCCAAATTCATTGCAGGCAGCCGCAAACCTGTCGATGAGACTCTGCAGGCACTCTTCAGTGTGAGATGTTAAAGCAGCATCGTCAGCAAAGAGGAGTTCCCTGATGAGGATTTTCCGTACTTTGGACTTCGCTCTTAGACGGGCAAGGTTGAACAATCTGCCCCCTGATCTTGTGTGGAGGAAAATTCCTTCTTCAGAGGACTTGAACGCATGTGAAAGCAGCAGGGAGAAGAAAATCCCAAAAAGTGTGGGTGCGAGAACACAGCCCTGTTTCACGCCACTCAGGATAAGAAAGGGCTCTGAGGAGGAGCCACCATGTTGAATTGTGCCTTTCATATTGTCATGGAATGAGGTGATGATACTTAGTAGCTTTGGTGGGCATCCAATCTTTTCTAGTAGTCTGAAGAGACCACGTCTGCTGACGAGGTCAAAGGCTTTGGTGAGATCAATGAAAGCAATGTAGAGGGGCATCTGTTGTTCACAGCATTTCTCCTGTATCTGACGAAGGGAGAACAGCATGTCAACGGTCGATCGCTCTGCACGAAAGCCACACTGTGCCTCAGGGAAGACGCGCTCGGCCAGCTTCTGGAGCCTGTTCAGAGTGACTCGAGCAAAGACTTTCCCCACTATGCTGAGCAGGGAGATTCCACGGTAGTTGTTGCAGTCACCGCGGTCACCTTTGTTTTTATAGAGGGGGATGATATTGGCATCGCGCATGTCCTGGGGTACTGCTCCCTCGTCCCAGCACAGGCATAGCAGTTCATGTAGTGCTGAGAATATAGCAGGCTTGGCACTCTTGATTATTTCAGGGGTAATGCTGTCCTTCTCAGGGGCTTTTCCACTGGCTAGAGAATCAATGGCATCACTGAGTTCCGATTTGGTTGGCTGTACCAAATACCAATTAAAATGGGTTGACATTAGCCTGCAATGCGATATTGCAGCAGCTTATAAATAAAAGGTAATGAAAATCTCACCCACTATATTCCAATATTAACATTGGTAAAGATTGTTATAATGTGAATATGATGTCACCCTGATAAAGGTGGCACAGTGGAGATACAGACTGCTGGTATATCAGTATTTGAATTTGATCATTCAAGATCATTCAATAAAAAGGTGTTGGAATTTGCAACTCCTAAATGAACAACTTGAATGGCACAGCAATAAAATAGGCTTGCAAAATAGTTACTGTTAGTACTTATATCCCTTCTGGTCAGGAGTGCATGCTAATACTTGGCGATTTGCATTCTTGCTATAAGTGACATGTAAACAAAACCAAAAGTCAATCAAATGAATAAGGAAGCTGACTCAATTGAAATAGTTAAGATTTTATTCCATCCTGCACCTATATTCTTTCCCCTCATTTTTCACTTTTCCCAGATCTTCTCTCTGTAGTATAAGGATGTAAAGGGTTAATACTGAAGACAGTGAGAGCAACCCCTTCCACTGTAAGAGTGATGATGCAACAGTCACATGGTATGGGCTTGAGGGGAAGAACAGCTAGCAGCACAGAGATGCTAGCTTAGGAGGCTTGTGGAGAGTGTATATTGTAAATGTAGACAATAAAGACTTGTTAGGTGACATTATCCGGAGTCGAAGACTTTCTCCAGAATGCTCTAGCAATGCTACAAATACAGCAACAACAAAATACAACATGGTGGCAATGGTGAAAGAGCAGTAAAACTGTGGTGAACAACAGAGAAAGTTAGAGATGGCCCGGTACAATAGGAAAACTACTTACCTGCAGAAGAGGCTGTGAAGAGCTCTGGAGCTGCGGTGAATCAGAGCACAGAAATATAGGCTGCTCCACAGAAATGTAATGGTTTGCAGGTAGAATCCAGTGATTGTGTGAGTCACGATACCAATGGTCTTGGATCTGGTTAAAAGCTCTTTGAAAAGCTTTAAGTAATTCTCTAAAGGCATTGTACTCTAAAGTGAAAAGAGACGGGGAAAAACTCAATCCATCACTTGGGCTGAACGCAAGGACAAAGAGCGGGAAACCCCCGAAAAGTGCAGGAACATCTTCATTAAAGCAAGCAATCCCTGAAAAAAAAAACAGAATTTCTTAAAGAAAGGGGAACACCCAAAAAAGTATATTAAAACAGCGGGGAACTCCCAAAAAGTGTAGGGACACCTCCGTAAAGCAAGCAAGCCCTGAGAAAAAAAACAGAATTTCTCAAAGAATGGGGAACACCCTAAAAAATCTATTAAAGAAAACAATATGGCTTCAAAACTTGGAATGCCTGAAAGCTTCCAAGATCAAGAAATACCCAATCAGGTACAAAATTGGTCCTTATGGAGGAAAAGGTTCCAAAGGTTTAGGATTGCTTTTCAACTCCATACCAAATCAGAAGTGGCAGCAGTGAACGCCCTTTTATATTCAATAGGTGCGATTGAATCGACAAAGGATCAACAAGGCTTCCGATAAATTTGAAGAGGTACTTCAAGCCTTTGATAAATATTTCAATCTCCGCAGCAATAAAATCTTGGAAAGAGCCAAATTTAATAAGCAAGTACTGAAGATTGATGAATCAGTAGATTCCTATATTAATGATCTGTATAGATTTGCAGAAGGTTGCGAATGCGGCGAATTAAAAGCAGAACTAATCAGAGACAGAATAGTCGTCGGCATAGCTGATGAATCCTTGTCAGACCTGTTTCAATTCAAGGAAGACCTTACACTGGAAAAGGCCATTCAGGTTGTCAGAGAGGCTGAAGTTCACAAACAGAATAGGGCCATTCTCTGAGCTGCAGACAAGCCGTGGTTGAAAAGAAGTCCAATGACAGTACAGTTTGTGAGGCCAAAGTCAGAGAAACACTTTGTGGAAAAGAAGATACATACAGGTGAGAAGGTGCATGACACAGGGAAACCATGCCAACGTAGTGGAACCAGGAAGACCCATAGATGGGAGCAGTGTCCAGCAAGTAAAGCCGAGTGTTTTAATAGTAGAAAAACTGGACATTATGGGAAAAAGTGCCAGAGCAAAATTTCATCATTTAAGAATATAAAGCAGAAGGCATTCACGCAAAGAGCAGTGATTCAAGTACATCAATGTCCAGATGAGAAAGAACCAGGAGATAGCCTGGGAGAAATGAGAAGCACAGATCAAGATTTCTGGATGGCGAACATCTATGTGAATGAACCCCTCACGAATTTTAAACTTGACACAGGTGCTAGAGTCACAGTATTGTCTGACCAAGAGCTATGGATGATGAGACGTTACCTACAACTAGCGGGTATACAGTGGCATGGTCCAGGTAGGACATAACTGAGAGTAAAAGGCAAACTCCAAGCAACTCTTCAGCATAGAGGGAGACAACTGGTAGAGACCTTATATGTTTTGCATAATCAAGAATTTTCCTTACTGAGTAGGAATGCATGTTTAGATTTGCAGTTGATTACGAAGATTGTTATGACCAGGTAAGAAAGGGGTCTCGGGCTCCCCCTCTCAGCCTCTTCCTGATTTGGCCGTAACATAGTTTAACCTTTAAAAACACTGTGTTTTAGCTTCCCTCTCAGTGAGTTCATGCTCACTGCTGTCTAATTGTAATGGCAAACAAATCATTCAGACAGGTTTTCTGAGATTTAAACAAGAAAGGTGTAAGTTTATTGACCATAAAACTCTAATTCTGTTAAAACTACTAAAAGTACATGAAGTGACCATGCTAGCATGCATACACAATAAACACACATGCAAATAGAGACAGAGGAAGAGAAAGAAGGGGAAAGGTTTGAAGTAATAGTTCAGTTACAGGCTTTGGGTTTGATGTAAAGTCTTTGATTGAAGTTAAGTCTTGCAGTTCTCATTGGGGCCCAGTGCACACTTTCAAAGTTGTTTCACTGGTCTTCTGTCTTGAGGCTTAAGTTACTTCCATGGGTCCCTGGAACCTTGCTTGAGAGAGAGAGAAAGAGACAGGGAGAGACCTTCCTTCTCTTTTTGTCTTCAAATTTCAGTCTGTTCCTTACTGTGTGGCACAATTCAAACAACCCCCATGTTGCCAGCATGTGACTAGCTCCTTATTTAGAACAACCTCTCCTGCAAGGTTTGTGGATTTCCCCAAGCTTAACAGACATTCTCAGTGGGGTGGGGGGAGGGGTGGAATGCTGGCTCTTACACATTCAATGTCTCTTGATCAAAATCCATCTGGCTAATTGAATCAGGGAGGCACTCCCATTGTCTTCTTCAGGCAGCTGTCTTTTAGAATGCAAATGTGCAGCCATGTTTTCAGCCACTGTTGTGGTCTTTTTAAACAAGTTAATTCAAGTCCAGTAACAGTTCAAAAATAATATTCCATATGATGAAATGAATATGTCTCATTTTGGCAGGTGTGGTTTTCATCACATCTTCACATGCAGCAGAATGAAATGTGATATTACGAAAGCATTTCATTATAAAAATAGAGAGAAGAGAAAGTACAGGAAAACAAACATGCATTCTCTCATTCATTCAGAAATCCTAAAAATTGATGCAGCCTGTGTTTGCTTTGTAGCAGTGCTGCTTTAAACTGCTCCTTTTCCCTTGAGGTGGGTCTGAGATAGCTATGTGTCACCCAAAGGTGTTTCAAGTTTCTTCTCTATCTCAATATGTTGGGATTGGGCATCCCAATAAATATGTAATTTTTGGTGAGGTTTGCAGTTTGCACATTTCCATGACTGCCTAGGGTGCCTTTGTTCCTGAAAGGAAAGGGTTAGGTTTAATTAGCCCTAGTTGGAGTTCTGCTCATGAATGTGGATCCACTCTGATCTCTCTTTCAGTGCTTTGATGAGCAATGCAACAGCTTTTCACTTTAGGGTATGGTTGGTTCCCTTTTCTCCTGCCTGTGGGGGAAGATTCTCTGCTATTCCTCCCTTTGTCCTCTGGGACACTTTTGCTTGCAGGTATTTGTCCAGATTCTACTGCACTCCCTGTGGCACTTCGACTAGATGAGGCATCACCCTCACGGTTTCTCTACCCTCTTGAGGATTTTCTTTGTCTCTGCAGGTTTCTGTAAATGCTGTTAGCAACTCTGGTGGGGTGCTTCTAGTGTCTACATTTACATAGGAGGATGTTGGGTCTAACTTTTCCAACATTTCGGGGTTGGCTGACTGGACAGTAGGGCTTTCCATTTGGGAAACCTCTCTGATCTCCTTCAACCTGACCTCTTTGTCCCTTTTTCCCCTTTCCTTTCTAACTTTTTGCCAGCCCTGTGTCTGTCTGTCCCCTGTTGTTATCGGCAGTGGTCCCTTACAATTCCCCAGCCCTCTGCTGGAGGACCTCCGAAAAGCCGATACAGGAATTAGGGGTGCAGATTTCACTGTGGGTTGGGGTTTCCCTTCACCTGGCACATGTGGCAACTCCTACAGTACTCCACCACATCTTTGTGGCGTTTTGGCCAGTCAAACTGCTGTCTTATGCAGGCTTTGGTTTTTCATATACTGACATTGTAATCTCACGGGCAATTCTTAATATTTCTCTACGGTACCTCTGCAGCCCCACTATCTGGTGAACCACTGTCCACTCTTTGTCCTCAGGTCTGTGAGGAGAACTCCACTTCCTTATCAGTACCGCATTCTTTAAATAGTAGCAACTCCCTCTGCTGCGATTTCAGTCTGGGCAGCTTGTGTTAACTATCTCAATACTGGGTCGGCTCGCTGTGCTCAGCCAGGGAAGATTCATTTAATCCATTCCCTGAGTCCTCTAAATTTCCAAAGAAAGTATCAGACAGACAGACCTGATCATCTGCCTGCAGTGCCAATTCAGTCTCCTCTGGGTAGCTGGTTTGATCATGGCCCAATTCACTACGCATGCAGGGGAACTGCAGGAGACCACCTCCTGCCACTACCCTGTCTCTCTGACCTCCTGCAGTCTCTCTTTCACTACTGGGGAAGCTACCACCTTCGCCCCTGCCAGATCATTACCTAGGAGCAGGTCAACCCCGTCCACAGGCAAACTAGGAACAATCCCTACTGTCTCCAGTCCCGAAACTAGGTCACATTCCAAGTGCACCCGGTATAAAGGTACAGGCATACACTGCCCTCCAATACCATTCACCACCATTCTGGTATTTACTGCACTCTCTAGGGGAAAGGTCAGGCCTTTTCCCAGTAAAAGGGATCTAGTGGCCCCTGTGTCCCTGAGGATTACTATGGGCTTGCTTGCCCCACTCGAGGGGTATGGGTTACTCTTCCTTCAAACACAAAATCCTGATAACCTTCAGGAATCCTATTAAATTTGCCTGCACTCACAGCAGTATGTTTTCTGGGCCTCACTACTGCTGCAGATAAAGCCACAACTTGTTCAGCTATGCTTTCCATCAGGGTTCTCCTTCACTGTGCGGATGTGCCCTGATTAACCCTACAGGCTTTCCCCGTTGTTTCCAGCAGTCAGCTCTTAGCTTTATCACAATGGAAGCACGCAGGTCTCCAGGTCTCACTCCTACTTACAGCACCTTCCTTTTTGGCTGGAGGAAGGCCCCCTGTGTCTCCTGTTCTTTCTCTCCCAGGACTGCTTGGGTTCCTATCACCTTCAAATCCTTGGTCCTTTTCGGATTTGTGGGGGTGACTAGGAAAGGTTTTCCCCTGGAGAACTGACTTGTATATTAAAGCAAACTCATCAGCCAAAACTGTGACTTGCCTTGCTCTATGAACTTTTTGTACCTCTACATGAGTCTTTATGGAGAGTGGGAGAGAGTTTTAAAATTCCTCGAGGAAGATTACCTCTCTGAGGCTTTCATAGCTGGGCTGCACTTCAAGAGACCTCAACCACTGATCAAAAGCCAGCTGCTTACTTCTCTCAAATTCCAAGTAAATTTTATCAGCCTGCTTCCTGAGGGTTCCAAACTTCTGGTGGTAGGCTTCTGGTACTAGCTCAGATGCAGCAAGGATAGCATTTTTTGTCAGTTCATAAATTGTTGAACTCTCATCTGACAACAGGCAATAAACCTCATGGGTTTTTCCTGTTAGCTTACTTTGTAGCAGGAGAGTCCAGGTCTCAGCCGGCTACTTTAAACAAAGAAACATAGAAAATATGAGCAGGAGTGGGCTATTCCGCCCTTCAGGCCTGCTCCGCCATTCAAAAAAGATCATGGCTGTATGTCTAATTCAGTACCCTGCTCCTACTTTCTCCCCATATCCCTTAATCCCTTTGGCATTAAGAAATATATCTATCTCCTTCTTGAATATATTTAATGACTTGGCCTCCACTGCCTTCTGCGGTAGAGAATTCCACAGGTTCACCACCCTCTGAGTGAAGAAATTTCTCCTCATCTCAGTTCTAAATGGCATACCCCATTTCCTGAGACTGTAACCCCTGGTTCTGGACTCCCCAGCCATTGGGAACATCCTCCCTGCATCTAGCATGTCTAATCCTGTTATAGTTTTATAGGTTTCAATGAGATCCCCTCTCGTTCTTCTAAACTCCAGTGAATATAGGCCTAGTTGACCCAATCTCTCCTCATACGTCAATCTGCCATCTCTGGAATCAGCCTAGTAAATCTTCTTTGCACTCCCTCCATGGCAAGAACATCCTTCGTCAGATAAGGAGACCAAAATTGCACACAATACTCCAGCTGTGGTCTCACCAAGGCCCTGTATAACTGCAGTAAGACATCCTTGCTCCTGTACTCAAATCCTCTTGCAATATCATTTGTCTTCCTAACTGCTTGCTGCACCTGAATGCTTGCTTTCAGCGACTGGTGTACAAGGACACCCAGGTCTCGTTGCACCTCCCCCTTTCCCAATCTATCACCATTCAGATAATAATCTGCCTTTCTGTTTTTACAACCAAAGTGATAACCTCACATTTATCCACATTATACTGCATCTGTCATGCATTTGCCCACTCACCCAACTTGACCAAATCACATTGGAGCCTCTTTGCATCCTTCTCACAGCTCACATTCCCCCCCAGCTTTGTGTCGTCTGCAAACTTGGAAATGTTACACTTGGTTCCCTCACCCAAGTCATTAATATATATTGTGACTAGCTGGGGCCCAAGCACTGATCCCTGTGGTACCCCACTAGTCACTGCCTGCCACCCGGAAAAAGACCCGTTTATTCCTACTCTCTGTTTACTGTCTGTCAACCAATTTTCAATCCATGCCAGTATATTACCTCCAATCCCATGTGCTTGAATTTTGCACACTAACCTCTTATGAGGGACCTTATCAAAAGCCTTCTGAAAATCCAAATACACCACATCCACTGGTTCTCCCTTATCTATTCTACTAGTTACATCCTCAAAAAACTCCAGTAGATTTGTTAAGCATGATTTCCCTTTCATAAACCCATGCTGACTTTGTCCAATCCCATTTATGCTTTCCAGGTGTTCTGCTATCACATCCTTTATAATAGACTCTGGCATTTTCCTCACTACTGGTGTAAGGCTAACTGGTCTGTAATTCCCTGTTTTTTCTTTCCCTCCTTTTTTAAATAGTGGGGCAACATTTGCCACCCTCCAATCTGTAGGAACTGCTCCAGAGCCTATAGAATTTTGGAAGATGATCACCAATGCATCCACTATTTCCAGGGCCACTTCATTTAGTACTCTGGGATGTAGATTATCAGGCCCTGGGGATTTGTCAGCCTTTAACCCCATTAATTTCCCTTGCACTATTTTTTTACTAATATTGATTTCCTTCAGTTCCTCCCTCTCATTAGACTCTTGGTTCTGAGAGGTTATTTGCATCCTCCTTCGTGAAGACAGAACCAAAATATGTGTTTAATTGTTCTGCCATTTCTTTGTTCCCCATTATAATTTCTGACTGTAAGGGACCTACATTTGTCTTCACTAATCTTTTTCTCTTCACATATTTATAGAAGCTTTTACAGTCAGTTTTTATGTTCCTTGCAAGTTTACTCTCATACTCTATTTCCCCCAGCGTAATCAACCTCTTTGTCCTCTTTTGCTGAATTATAAACTCCCAATCCCAATCCTCAGACTTGTTGCTTTTTCTGGCAATTTTGTATGCCTCCTCTTTGGATCTAATACTATCCCTAATTTTTTTTGTAAGCCACGGTTGAGCCATCGTTCCGGTTTTATTTTTGCACCAGACAGGAATGAGTAATCGTTGTAATTCATGCACACGCTCTTTAAATACCATCCATTGCCTATTCACTGTCAACCCTTTTATTAAAGTTCCCCAATCTACCATAGTCATCTCGCGTCTCTTACCTTCGTAGTTTCCTTTATTTAGATTCAGGACCCTAGTTTCGGATTCAACTACTTCACTCTCCATCTTAATGGAGAATTCTATCATGTTATGGTTGTTCCTCCCCAAGGGACCCTGCACAACAAGATTGTTAATTAATCCTTTCTCATTACACAATACCCAGTCTAGGATAGCCTGTTCTCTGGTTGGTTCCTCAACGTATTGGTCTAAAAAGCCGTCACGTACACACTCCAGGAAATCCTCCTCCACAGTAGTTTTGCTAATTTGGTTTGACCAGTCTATATGGAGATTAAAAGTCACCCGTGATTACATTTGTACGTTTATTGCATGCGTCTCTAATTTTCTGTTTAATGCCATCCCTTACATCTCCACTACTGTTTGGGGGCCTATAGCCAACCCCCACCAACATTTTCTGCCCCTTGGTGTTTCTTAGCTCCACCCATACAGATTCCACATCATGATTTTCTGAGCCAATATCCTTCCTCGCTATTGCATTGATTTCCTCCTTTATTAAAAATGCTACCCCACCTGCTTTCCCTTTTTGCCTGTCCTCCCTTAATATTGAATACCCATGGATGTTCAGTTCCCATCCTTGGTCACCCTTTAGCAATGTCTCCGTAATCGCAACTATATCATAATCATTTATATCTATTTACGCTGTTAATTCATTTACTTTATTGCGAATGCTCCACGCATTAAGACACAATGCCTTTGGACTTGTCTTTTTAACATTGTTAGTCATCTTAGCTTTATTTTACATTATGTCCCCATTTGCTTCTCGCCCTTGTTTTCTCTGCCTTCCACCTTTGCTTCTTACCTTTCTGTCTTTCATTTCTATCCTTGTTTTCCCCTCCTCTGTCTCCCTGCTCAGATTCCCATCGCCTTGCCATTCTAGCTTAAACCCTTCGCGACAGCACTAACACCACCCCACCCCCCGCGAGGAAATTGCTCCCAGTCCTGCCCAGATGCAACAAGTCCAGCTTGTACTGGTCCCACCTTCGAGAGAACCGGTCCCAATGTCCCAGGTATCCCTCCCCCCACACCATTTCTCCAGCCACATATTCACCTGATATATCCTGCTATTTCTGTTCTTGCTAGCATGAGGCATTGTAATCCTGAGATTACTACCTTTGAGGTCCTACTTTGTAAGTTACGTCCTAACTCCCTATATTCAGCTTGTAGGACATCACCCCTTTTTTACCTATTTCGTTGGTACTGATATGTATCATGACAACTATCTGCTCGCCCTCCCCCATCAGAATGCCCTGCAGTCACTCTGAGACATCCTTGACCCTAGCATCTGGGAGGCAACATACCATCCTGAAGTCTCTTTTGCGGCTGCAGAAACACCTGTCTGTTCCCCTTACGATTGAATCCCCTATCACTATAGCCCTGCCACTCTTCTTCCTCCACTCCTGTGCAGCAGAGCCACCCATGGTGCCATGAACTTGGCTCTTGCTGCTTTCCCCTGAGCCATCTCTCCCAACAGTATCCAAAGTGGTATATCTGTTAGAGAGGGAGATGGCCACAGGGGACTCCTGCACTACCTGCCTTCCTCTACTCTGCCTGGTGGTCACCCATTCCCTTTCTGCCTTTGCAGCATTTGCCTGCGGTGTGACCACCTCGCTAAACGTGCTATCCACGACAATCTCAGCATCGCGGATGCTCCACAGTGAATCCACCCGCAGCTCCAGCTCCGTAATGTGGGTAGCCAGTAGCTGCAGATGGATACACTTCCTGCACACATGGTCGTCAGGGATACTGGAAGCATCCCTGATTTCCCACATAGCGCAGGAGAAGCATATCACTGGTGTGAGATTTCCTGCCTTGCATGTTTTTCAAAAGATACAAGAAATGTTTCCACGTCTCCCTCATTGAACTTTGGGATCAGTTGGGAAAATTTTACAATTCCGTACACAGCCCCGCACTACTATTCTCCATATTGGCCATGTTTTCACTCGGGTTACTCTGTTGCCCCCTAGTTAACTCAAGCCGCCTCAGCTCTCTTTCCTCACGTTCGTTCTGGAATGCTCTTTCTCTCTCTCTCTCTCTCTCTCTTCTAATTCAAATTTCCTCTGTTCCAATTGTATCTTTGTTAGCAATACCCTGTTGGAGTCTATTTCTAACCCTGTCTCTGCTTCTTCAGAATACCTTATCCATTGTTGACCAAAGTCCAAGAACAATTGGAGGTGATGACAAGAATGGACATTATCTCTCTGGTAACACAGCCAACGAGAGGTGTTCGGTTATTGTTCCTGTCCCAAAACAATGTGGAACTCTGCCTATTTGCGTGGATTTAACGCAGCTCAACAAAGCAGTAGCGCGTGAGATTCACCCAATGTCCACAGTTAATGACAATTTAGCGAAATTCTCTCAGAGCATCATGCTTACAAAACTCGGTGCCAATAGTGGGTTTCGGCAGGTACCCCTAGATGAGACCTCAAGATAATTGACTACATTTATAATACCTCTCGGGCGGTTTTGTTTCAATCAGTTACCATTTGGAATATCATCCGCACCAGAGATCTTTCAACGGTCCATGTCCAACATCTTAGAAGGCTCAAAGGAATTATCTGTCACATGGATGACATCCTGACACATGGACAGTCAGTAGAGGAACATGACCAAAGAGTTTGACAGGTTCTACAGAGACTTCAAGAAGCAGGACTAACTCGAAACGAGAAGTGTGAATTTTCCAAGACTTCAATTCGTTTCTTGGAATACATAGTGAGCAGTGAAGGTATAATGGCAGAGCCACAAAAGACAAGAGCCTTTACAGAATTTCCTTCTTCTATTACTGTTCAACAGCTCCAGAGATTCCTGGGAATGGTAAATCAAAGTTTTGACCTCACTTAGCACAGATAACTGAACCACTGAGAAAACTTCTTAAAAACAGCAATCCTGGTGTTGGAATTCCTACCAAGAACAAGCATTCCAGAAAATTAAAGAGATGCTTATTCTCTGGGCATCTTGACATGCTACAACCCTACAATACCTATGATGATAGCGGCAGATGCCTCCTCAATTGGGTTAGGGGCTTTTCTTTTTCAGGAGCAATCTGATGGTTCCCATAGACCAATATTCTACACTTCAAGAGCTTTGTCAGAAACAGAGACACACTACGCAGTTATAGAAAAAGAAGCTGTAGCTGCCACATGGGCATGTGCAAAATTTTCACACAACATCATTGGATTACGTGTCATCATCGAGACGGACCATAAACCTTTGGTATCCTTGTTAGGCAAAAAGGAAATTGCAAAAATGCCTCCTTGTAAAGAAAGGTTATGCCTGAGATTGATGAGGTGTACATATGAGACAGTATACATCCAAGGGAAGTTGCAATCGTCAATTGATGTACTATCAAGGGCGACGGTAGACTATCCCACACAGGAAGACATGAATGTCGTATGCGACATAGAATAATATTCGCAACATACAGCTCTAAATTAGCCAGCAAGCACACAGAAGTTGTGAGAAATACGACAAGCCCAGAAAAGCGATGCAGAATGCATTCACCTTAGACAGTATTATACACAAGGGTGACCACAACAAAGTCCAGGAGGGAGAACAATGAAGACGTTCCATGAGTATAGGAAATACTTTACCATAATCAACGAGTTATTAGTTTACAATTACAGAATTGTTATTCCTACTTCAATGAGATCCAATATCTTACATCATCTACACCAAGACCATTTGGGTATAACCAAGTGCAGAGCGAGGGCACAATCTTCAGTATGGTGGCCTGGAATATCTAAGGGCATCAAGACCATGATCCAGAACTGTCAGACATGTGCAATACAGAGGCCAGAATAGCACAAACCTCTGTTAACTATCCAATTTCCAACTAGACCGTGGCAAAGGCCAGGTATGGATTTATTCATGTTTAGTGGTAAGACATATATAATCATCATCGATTGCTTTTCAAGGTGGATAGAAGTCTGAAAATTACATTCTGTGACCACTGAGGTAGTTATCAGGATTCTTCAAGACATCTTTGTGACACATAGGATTCCGAAAGAAATATTATCAAACAACGGACCACAGTTCACGAATGAATGTTTTACTCGGTTGCGGAGAAGATGGGCTTTCAGCATCTCACAAGCTCACCGAGGTATCCACTGGTGAGGGGGAAAGAGGTGTGAGAACCATAAAGTCTTTACTAAAGAAAAATGAAGATCTTCCAATTTCACTCCTAATTTATCGCTTATGCTGTTAATGTGTGGATTATCACGAGCAGCATTACTGATGGGCAGGAAGTTAAGAACACAGCTTCCAGTGTTGTCTCAGAAATGATTCCTTAATTGAAGGCTTAAGACTATGAGAAAGTACAAGATAGGGAAAACTCCTATCGAAGAAAACAAAACCGGAACTATAATAGAAGATTTTGAGCAAGAAGCTGACCCAAATTAAACAGTGATCAAAGAGTATGGATCGTGAGCTGGAAAGGGAAGGTACAGTAATCCATAAACATGAAGACTATCAGCAATCCTATGTGATATACATGACTGAAGGGAACGTATGAAGAAATTGGAGGAATATCATTCCTATTTCCCAAAAGCAACAGCCAATAATTCATTTGGAAGACCCAGAGGAAGATGAAGTAAAGACCCAGAGGAAGATGTAGTAAAGTTCAACAAAGTCAGCAATCCAGACTTACAAAGCAGACTACTTATCATCTCAGACAGACTACAACCAGATCGGGGAGAGTTGTCAAACCTCCTGTCAGACTAATGTGTGAAGTCTGAGACTTGGGGGAGAGAGGGTAGTAGATGAGTCATGAATGTATATATGTTTGCAAAAATGTTGGATAAAGACTTGGGGGGAGATGTAGTAGAAGGAAGTAAAGGGTAAATACTGAAGACGGTGAGAGCGAACGCTCCCACTGTAAGAGTGATGATGTAACAGTCACATGGTATGGGCTTAAGGAGAAGAGATAGCAACACAGAGGATGCTATCTTAGGAGGCTTGTGGAGAGTGTATATAGTAAATATAAATAATAAAGAGTTGTCAGTTGACTTTACCTGGCGTCTAAGACTTTTTCCAGAACGACCTACCAAAGCTACATATGCAACAATAACACAATAATCACCTACGCTGAAGGTGCTGACCCACGCAAGCTGATGCCAGCTTGGGCACCTGCTGCTCTGCACTACCTCACCCAAACGACCATTCAATTGGTCATTGGATTAGGAGGGTATGTTGAATTTGTATAAGTCACTAGTTTGACCTCAGCTGGAATATTGCGTCCAGACTGGGCGCCGCACTTTAGGAAAGATGTGAAGGCATTGGAGAAAGTACAGAAAAGATTCACCAGAATGGTTCCAGGCATGAGGAACTTCAGGTACGAAGATAAATTGGAGAAGTCAGGACTGCTTTCCTTGGAGAAGAGAAGGCTTAGAGGTGATTTGATAGAGGTATTCAAAATCATGAGGGGTCTGGACAGAGTGGACAGGGAAAAACTGTTACCACTCATGAAAGGATCGAGAATGAGAGGGCACAGATTTGAAGTGATTGGCAAAAGAAGCAAAAACGACATGAGGAATAACTTCTTCACACAACGAGTGGTTAGGATCTGGAATGCGCTGCTTGAAAGTGTGGTGGAGGCAGATTCAATCGAGGCCTTCAAGAGGGAATTAGACTGTTATATGAAAAGGAAGAAAGTGCAGGGTTGTGGGGGGGAAGGCTGGGGAATAGCATTAGGTGAATTGCTCATTTGGAGAGCCAGTGCAGACACAATGGGACAAATGGCCTCCTTCTGCACTGTAACAATTCTGTGATTCTGTGATAGTAGATGATCTGCAGCTCAACCCCATTTTCCCACCTTAGTTTCACATCACATGATCACCTTACCTGATACAAATCGGCCAATCCCAGTCTTGGAAATGTCAATTATCCCAGCAACCACAGTTTTTTGAGGGAAAAGAGTTCCTTTGTGTGAAAAAGTATTTTGTGATTTCACTCCTGAATGGTCGAGTTGTAATTTTTAGATTATGCCCCTCATTCTTGAATCTACTCTCTCAAATCCTTTTTAATTTTAAACACCTCATGAGATCACCTTTTATCTCTGATTTTGCTACATATAACACATGGTGGCAATGTTCTCCCTCCTGAATATGCTTTTTGTCTTTTTAGAATTTATCATTTCAAGTTTATAAACAGTTTTACAGATTAGAATGCAATAGAAGGCAATTTTATCCCAGCTGCCAGATTAATACAAAGGGATTGGAAACTTAGATTTAAAAGCTTTTATTTCTGAAGGTTCTGTGTTGAAATCCCAGGAGTGCTGTTATGGATAATTGCCAAATGTTCCTGCAAGTTGTTGAGAAAATGTGTTTTTATTTTTATTTCTATACACCCTTTTATCAAGAGAAGTATTCCATTCATTATCTCTAATCCTCTTTTTAAATAAAAGGATGCACAGAACCAAGTCCTTATGGTAAACTTTTTTCTCCTCTGAATGTGTATCTGCAATTTGCACTCCTATATTTTAGTGAAAGGTACGAAAGGAATAATAAAATCTTCTCTCCTAAATCTAGGAACATGCATTTATATAGCATCTTATCATATCTTATCTTATCATATCCCAAAACACTGCATAATGAATTATTGCAGCCATGTTGCACAGAGCAAGATCCAACAAACAGCAATGAGGTCAATGACCATTTGACTTTTAAAAAATTTGTTTGTGGGATGTCGGCGTCGCTGGCAAAGCCAGCGTTTATTGCTGAGCCTTAATTTCCCTTGAGAAGGTGGTGGTGAGCTGCTTTCCTGAACCTCTGCAATCCATGTCATGCAGGTACATCCATATGCTGTTAGGGAGAAAGTTCCATGATTTTAACTCAGTGACAGTGAAGGAACAGTGATGTCGTTCCAAGTTAGGATAATGTGTGGCTTAGAGGAGAACTTGAGGTGGTGGTGCTTCCATGTGTCTGCTGCCCTTGTTCTTTGAAGTGCCATCTTTCAGATGCGCCGTTAAGCAGAGGACCCCTCAGGTGGATGCATACAATCCCATGGTGCTATTTTGAAGAAGGTCAGGGGAGTTCTGCCCGGTGTCCTGACAAATATTTATCCCTCAACCGACATCACAAAAACAGATTATCTGGTCATTATCACATTGCTATTTGTGGGAGTTTGCTGTGGGCAAATTGGCTGCCGTGTTTCCTGCATCACAACAGCGACTATGCTTCAAAAGTACTTCATTGATTTTAAAGTACTTTGAGACATCTGGTGGTCATGAAAGTGCTGTATAAATGCAAGTTTTTCTTTTTTTTTCTTTTGGTAAAGGTTGAGGGTTTGGAAGGTGATGTTGGAGGAGCCTTGGCTAGTTGCTGCAGATGGTACACACTGCTGCCACTGTGCGTTGGTGGTGGAGGGAGTGAATGTGTAAGGTGGTGGATGGGGTGCCAATCAAGTGAGCTGCTTTGTTCTGGATGGTGTTGAGGTTTTTGAATATTGTTGGAGCTGCACTCATCCAGGCAAGTAGAGAGTATTCCAATACACTCCTGACTTGTGCCTTATATATGGAGGACAGGATTTGGGGAAGTCAGGAGGTGAATTACTCATCACAGAATTCCCAGCCTCTGACCTGCTCTTGCAGCCACAGTATTTATATGGCTGGTCCACTTCTGTTTCTGGTCAATGGTAACCCCCAGGATGTTGATAGTGGGGGGATTCAGTGATGGTAATGCTGTTGAATGTCAAAGGGGGGATGATTAGATTCTCTCTTGTTGGAGGTGGTCATTGCCTGGCACTTGTGTGGAATGAATGTAACTTGTCATTTATTAGCCCAAGCCTGAATGTTGTCCAGGTCTTGCTTTGTTAGTTGAGGAATGAATGTTGGCCAGAACAGTTGGCAAACTCCTTTTTCTTCTTTGAATTGCTCCATGGAATCCCTTTAATATCCATGTGAGGTCACAGATAGGGCCTCAGTTCAAGATCAAAAAGGAGGGCCAGTACCTCTGACAAGGTGCAGCACTCCTTTTTGGTCACACTGAAGTGTACTCAACGCATGGAGGGTAGTTTGAATCCACAACCTTCTGACACAGAACCAAAAGAACTACCAATTCCATTAAGCCAGCACTACCTTCTTAACTATCTGTATGGGCTAACAGATTAGTCTTGCAAACATTTTAGGTTCATGTCGGGGAAAGTATTACCCATAGCTGTCCTCTCAATAGGCTAGACTTATAATCTGAGAGCTGGGGAGAGATTGAGTAAAGTTACTTCTTCTATTAAATAGAAAAGTCTGCTTCTTGCGTTTTACACCACCTCCATACAAACTAAAATGAGCAGGAGAAGAAGACTCCCATCTCACTCCTATTTTGTAACCCAGCAACCTTAGCTGATGTTTGATCCTTGGACTACTTTTCATCAATCTCGGATGCCTGCTATTTGCAAATCATGCCATTGGAAATGTGGGAAACGATATTAAAAAAATGGAATACGTTAGTTTTTCGGTTGAACAGCATGTTTTTTTTTGCACTCACACCAACTCCAGTTTATTACTGCAACTTCTTGAGGTCAAGCAAGGTCAAATCATTTTCTAGCATTTCCGTTACTGGGGGCACACAGCAGGGTAATTTAAAAAAATGTTTTCATGGGATGTGGGCGTCGCTGGCAAGGCCAGTATTTGTTGCCCATCCCGAATTGCCCCTGACAACTGAATGGTTTGCTAGGCCATTTCAGAGGGCAGTAAAGAGTCAACCACATTGCTGTGGGTCTGGAGTCACATGTAGGCCAGACCAGATAAGGACGGCAGATTTCTTTCCCTGAAGGACATTAGTGAACCAGATGGGTTTTCACAACAATCAATAATAGTTTCATGGCACCATTACTGAGGCTAGCTTTCAATTCCATATTTTTATTAATTTAATTTATTAATTAGTTGGATTTAAATTCCACCACCTGCAGTGGTGGGATTGGAACCCATGCCCCCCGGGCATTAGCCTGGGCCTCTGAATTACTAGTTCAGTCACATTACCACTATGTCACCATCTCCCCCGTCCTATTCAATCTTTGCCACAGTTCAAAAAAAAATTCATTCTTAAGATGTGGGGATAGCTGACAAGGTCAGCATTTTTGCCCATTCCCTTATTGTCCTTGAGAAGGTGGTGAGCCACCTTCTTGAACTGCTGCAGTCCACAGGGTGGAGATACACCCACAGTGCTGTTAACTAGGGCATTCTAGGATTCTGACCCAGCGATGATGAAGGAATGGCAATATATGCCCAAATCTGAATGATGTATGACTTGGAGGGGAACTTGGAAGTGACTGTGTTCCCATGCACCTACTACTCTTGGCCTTCCAGCTGTTAGAGGTTGTTAATAAAATGCGGGTTTGGGGGGTGCTGCCAACGTCTCCTGAATGACTTGCCAAGTCAGGATGCTGTAAGACATGATGCAGTGAAAGACTACCTGATAAACTTATTATCTAGATTAAAGTATAACAACAAGATTGAAGCCATTTCCATCTCTTTGTATTCCATCCTTATTGTTGGGCTCAAAGAATTAGGAGTTAATATTGTAATGAGTTCTTTATGTTGTCTGATGGAACATAAATGAGATGTGTGGAGTCCAGTGATGCTGAAGATTTCTTACCTGTTTATTAACAGCTAAACTATTATATACAATACAGAGCAAACTATTTACAGAACTTTCCTCCAGGTTTTACCGTTGCAGAGTGACTCTGGCTTCTAGTCATATGACTATATCCTGGTACTTAACTCATTAGAATACTGTGATCTTAAAGGGACATCACTCTTAAAGCAATCATACAACATCCCCTTTCTTTCCAAAGATAAATCTCATATGCTACAAATAAAAACACATAAAATTAGATATCAATATTAGTTATATGGGATATAGATTATAAAATTTATGAGTATAGAAGCTTAAGTGTTCATGTATTGTTTCGGTGGTTTGACAACTCTCCCAGATCTGGTTATGGTGTAAGCTTCTGGGGATATGGATTTCACCCTTGGCTGTTTTTGGTTTGCAGACATGTTGTCAATGTGTTGGTTGTTGTCCTGTTGTTCCGTCACACCTTCATCATCGGAGTGTGGTCTTTCGAGTCCGCTGTGCACAATTGGGGAATTGCACACTTCTCTTAGTTTGCTTCAGTTCCTTCTTAACACTGCTCCGTTAAATGTTGTAATCTCATAGGACCTAGGCTCACTGCATACCTTGGATATCTCTGTGGCTAACCATGTTCTCATTGTGGGGTGTATGACCCTGACCTTTTGTCCTACGTGTAGCTGAGGTAGTTCTGCCCCTGCATGCACCATCTTCATTCTCTCTTGTTTTTCGGGCAGTGTCTCCTGCAGCTTGGAGAAATTGGACAGATGATGGCTTGGCAGAGTCGCCCACACTTATCTGCCAAACATGATCTCTGCTGGTGACGGTAAGCCCATATCCATAGGTGTAGCTTTGAGGTGGAGCACGGCAACACGAAAATCTTGCTTCGTTGTCCTCCACTTCAGGATAAGTGATTTGACTGTGTGAACCATTCGCTCGGCAAGACCTAGGGTAATGTGGTGATGATATCACATGGTTTCCGCCCTTTCTGACGCACAGATCCCTGAAAGGTTTTCCCGTATACCATGGCCCATTGTCAGAAATGATTTCTTCAGGTACACCGAATGGACTGAATATGGCACTCACTGTGTCTGCGATGACCAAGCTTGAAGTGTCTATTACCTGTCTGACAATTGGAAATTTGGAGAAATAACCGGTGACTAAGATAAAGTCGTCTCCATTAACCGAAAATAGATCAGTGGTGATTTTGGACCAAGGGTCAGGTCGGATTCCGCAACCTGAATAGATGGAGCCAAAGAAATTGATCTGACTTACATTCACCTGGCACTTCTTGTTGTTAAAAATGAGCCCTTTGTGATGAGCTACTGCCATCAGTGAATGAAGATTTCAATCATGCTCTTTGGTTTTGACCATTACTGGAATAACATCAGCAATGCTTATACATCCAGGCAATTTTTCTAAAATTCTGTCCATATGCAGCTGAAACAGATCTTGACTGACAGATAAGTCGAAGGGTAGTCTCTGGAAGCAATATCTTCCAAATGGTATCCTGAAGGTTGTGACTTCCTGAGATTCCTTATCTAGGTGTATTGACCAATATCCATGTTTAGCATCCAACTCAGAGAAGAATTTGGCTCCTGTGAACTTGGGACTCAATTTCCCTAATGTGGGAATCTTGTGGGGGCATCTCCTTAGGGAGAGGTTTAGACACCTCGGATCTAGACATACCCTGATTGCTCCATCCTTCTTCAGTGCGCAAGTAATTGAACTGCACCAGTCTGTGTGATGATGCACATGACGGATGATGCCATTGCACTCCATGTCATCTAACTCACGCTTAAGCTTTTCTTGTATGTGTACGCTGCACTTTCTGGGAGGGTTGATTGACAGAATGCATCCTCTCTGAGGTGCAGTACGGCAACGCCTTTGAAATCTCCTGTGGCGTCAAACCTGTCCGGGTACATTTGTTGTAGGCTGTGGACTGACTCAGTGTGGGTACCCTTGGTCTCTTCTGCTATACTTTGGTGACCTTGTGGATGGTCACGATGTTGAGGTCCTTACACGCTGGTAGTCCTGCCACTGCTGGTCCACTCATGTCTACCAAGTGAAATATTTGTTGTTTTCAAGCTGACTTGCCATAGCTGCATTGTATTGTCAGTGCGCCACTGCAAGGGATGGGTGACCTGTTGTATGCAGTTAACTTTACAGTTGTTGGTTGTATCATTAATTTCCAACAACTCCGGTACATATCCTTCAGGATTTGGACTGGTAGGATATTTTCTCTAGTTCCGTTGTCAATCTTAACGCTGAGCGTATATTTGCCAACTTTTTTGGACACATGAGGCTGAATTTTACGCCCACCCAAAAAGCGGGAAGGTAGCAGGAGGGTGGCATAAAATGGAGCAGGCGTCTCCATGAGCCCTTCCCGACCTGCTACCGCCTCTGCCGACACTTTACGCAGGACAGTGGCGGTGGCGAAAAATGGCCCGCCTGCCCCAGGCCAACGAAACCCCTTAAGTGGTCACTTAACAGCCAATTAAGGGCCTTCGCCCGCCTCCAAGTGGATTTTACCCGTGGCTGGTCAGGCGGCTGAGGACCAAGAGAGGCTGCCTCACAAAAGCAGGCAGCTCTCGACTGGGACGGGGGGGGGGGCCTTAATGATCAGGCACCACTGCTCCTGGTGGCGCTGCTGGGACTAAGAGCTGCCAGCCCGCTGATTGGCCAGCAGCTCCATTAGGCGGGACTTCCTACCTCAAGCGGGTGGAATTCCCACCTCAGAGCAATTAAAGCCCAGGTACCCGCAAAATACGGGTCAGATCCCCAGGCGAGGTGGAAGCGGGTTCGCCAACAAATTTTCAGTGAGTGGCCGGCTCCTGTCTGCCTAGGGTAAAATCCCGGTCATGATGTTAATAGTAATGAAAGCTTCCCGTTGTTTGACTTCATCAACATGATGTGTCAAGTTCACAATTTGAAACGCCTGCTCATCTTCTGGCTGAGAATCATTCCTCTCTGATTCTTGTCTCTGGTCCATTTCACTGTGGACTTTGTGTATCGGCTTGCATTTACCCAGGTCTCTGGTGCTCTCCTTGCTGCTGTTGTCCTGTTGCAGCGCCTGTCTTATGTTTGCTTGTGTCCTACTGTGACTTCTGGCTGCATCTTTGGAGTCAGATTTCTTGCATAGGTGGGCCAGTGTCCTTGTGCACTGCATGCCTTGCACAGGTCTTGAAATGCAGGACAACTTTGCAGTGAGTGGGACCAACCACAATTACCACACAGCTTGCTTGCTCTTTTCGACCTGGTTATCGTGCCGATACTGCTGGTTGCACCCAGTGCTTGCAGATGCTGATGTCCAGCTCCAATGGCTTTGTATTTCCTAATATATTTTAGCAACACATCAATGCTGTGACCTTCCTTTTTCCCCAAGAGGTCTTTATGATGCTTCAATGGGTGTTGAGACAATTATCAGCTCCATTAGTCGCTCTGACAGCTCAGTTTCTGAAAAAATCGCATTCATTGCACTTACTGTGGTATCTGCTGACAAACTGGTCTATTGATTCCTGTAGTTGTTGCCTCTAGGCAATCGATTCCAGGTGGTGAATTCTAAAATTCAATTGTAATCGAAGCTGATCTTCTAGCACTATCCATATCTTTGCGGGATCTTTCTGGTCCTCTTCAGATAAGCCAGAGGTGTTGATTCTGTATAATCCCTCATTTCCAACTGCTACTAGTATTTGCACAGCCTGCTTTTCTGGTTTTACAATCACTTGGTCTGTGCAGCTTAACTGCATTGTTTGTTTAAAAGTTTGAACTCGAATCGAATATCAATGGCTTTCCAGTTCATGCTGGCAAATTTGGTATCCATCTCTTTTGTTGTTCATTTGCTTTTTTGTCTTTATTTAACTTTGTTCTATTCATTCTGGGCTGTTTCCCTTTTAAGAGATTCTCTGTTGTTTAGATTGGCTGCTTGGTTGGAGAGGAGCAGGTGTTTGAGATTGTGCTCTGTTTATCTTGCTTGCAGCACTTAAGCTTGTCTGTTTACACAGCAGTTCAATAACTTTTTTTTTTGCTTGAGATTGTTTATGTTCTTCACGCTTGATTGGTTTAATGATGTTTTCTTAGCTGTGGCTGCATGAATGGAAACTCTCTTTCATGCTCAAGTGGTTTAATTTTTTTTTAACTTTAGCTGAGTGAATGGAGTGTTCAGAGTTTTCTCACGCTTTTTGCTATCGACACCTCCTGTAATGATGGCACCTCAATCAGCCTGGGAGAGGAATTGAGTTTTCCTTGATATTTTTTAATGGAGCCTTTGAAAAAAAAAATCAACTTTTTAAGCACTTCAAAGCTTTTTTTTGAAAACCAGTATCCCTCGGCCATCAGCATAATGATTCACCCGATTGCAGGAATTTATTTGCAGCCTGTGATTCTGAGCTCTGTCTTCTACAGCTGGAGGTAAGTTCTTTCTTCTTTCCAACTTTTGGGCCAGTATTTCTTTTGAACTTGCTCTCTTTTGGCTGTCGGAAGGGTAGTATTCAAAGTTGTTTTACCTGTGGTCTTCAATCCCAGATCTTGTGCTTTCACCACAGCTGCCACCATGTAATAAGTTCTTTATGTTGTCTGATGCAACATAAATAAGAAGTGTGGAGTCCAGTTATGCTGAAGATCTCTAACAGGTTTATTAACAGCTAAACAATTACATATAGTACAGAGCAAACTATTTACAGAACCTTCCTCCAGGTGTTACTGCCGCAGAGTGATACTGTCTTGTAGGCACATGACTACATCTTGGTACTTAGCTCACTAGCATACTGAAATCTTAAAGGGACATCACTCTTAAGGTGATCATACAACAAATATCATTCCAGCATATGGAGGATTTAAAATAAACATTTCCCAATGTTATAAGGGAGTCTATTAAGAATAGACCATAAGCTTCAGTATCCCTGTGGTGCAGCATCAGCTGATCTTAGGTGGACTGAGGTGGGGGGTGCACTGCAGTTGGCACTTTTTCCCCTTGACTGATGGTGTTTGGGGTGATGGGGGCAATCAAATTAGTCCTGATTCCTGCTTCGGATCACTATCCCACATATCCTAGTAGAAGTGCATGCCACGTGAGGATAGGATCAGACATGGGCAGTGCTGTTTCCTACTGTCAGATTATCTACCCAGGTTCACCATCAAGGTTCAGACATGAATAATGAATCACGGAATTGAGGTGTTGAAGGACAACCATTGGCTGCCAAATCCTCCGTGAGAAGAAATAGAAGAACTGGAGAGAAATAGAAAGAGTTGAATTATCACTTCATTTTGGCAGCTGGCCTATGAGCATTTTTAAAAATTCATTCGTGGGATGTGGGCGCCACTGGCCAGGCCAGCATTTATTGTCCATCCCTAATTGCCCTTGAGAAGGTGGTGGTGAGCTGCCTTCTTGAACCACTGCAGTCCTTGGGGTGTAGATACACCCACAGTGCTGTTAGGAAGGGAGTTCCAGGATTTTGATCGAGCAACGTTGAAGGAATGGCGATATAGTTCAAAGTCAGGATGTTGTGTGGCTTGGAGGGGAACTTGCAGCTGGTGGTGTTCCCATGCATCTGCTGCCCTTGTCCTTCTAGGTGGTAGAGGTCGCGGGTTTGGAAGGTGCTGACTGAGGAAACTTGGTGCGTTGCTGCAGTGCATCTTGTAGATGGTACACACTGCTGCCACTGTGTGTCGGTGGTGGAGGGAATGAATGTTGAAGGTGGTGGATGGTATGTCCATCAAGCGGGCTGCTTTGTCCTGGATGGTGCCGAGCTTCTTGAGTGTTGTTGGTGCTGCACCCATCCAGGCAAGTGGAGAGTATTCCATCACACTCCTGACTTGTGCCTTGCAGATGATGGGCAGGCTTTGGGGAGTCAGGAGGTGAGGTACTCGACACAAAATTCCCACCCTCTGACCTGCTCTTGAAGCCACAGCATTTAGGTTCTTGGTCCAGTTCAGTTTCTGGTCAATGGTAACTCCCAGGATGTTGATAGTGGGCAATTAGCGAAGGTAATGCCATTGAACATCAAAGGGAGATGGTTAGATTCTCTCTTGTTGGAGAAGGTCACTGCCTAGCACTTGAGTGGCGCAAATGGCACTTGCCACTTATCAGCCCATGCCTGGATGTTGTCCAGGTCTTGCTGCATATGGACATGGCCTGCTTCAGTATCTGAGGAGTCACGAATGGTACTGAACACTGTGCAGTCATCAGCGAACATCCCCATTTCTGACCTCATAATAGAGGGAAGGTAATTGATGAAGCAGCTGTAGATGGTTGGGCCTAGGACACTACCCTGAGGAACTCTTGCAGTGATGTCCTGGGACTGAGATGATTGACCTCCAACAACTACAGCCATCTTCCTTTGCACTAGGTATGACTCCAACCAGCGGAGAGTTTTCCCTCTGATTCCCATTGACTCCAGTTTTGCTAGGGCTCCTTGATGTCATACTTGGTCCAATGCTGCATTGATGTCAAGAGCAGTCATTCTCATCTCACCTCTGGAGTTCAGCTCTTTTGTCCATGTTTAGACCAAGGCTGTAATGAGGTCAGGAGCTGAGTGCCCCTGGTGGAACCCAAACTGAGATTCAGTGTGCAGGTTATTGCTGAGCAAGTGCCACTTGATAGCACTGTTAACAACCCCTACCATCACTTGCTTCACATTATTAAAATGAATATATTACTAAAAGAAGCTGTTTCAAATGATCTTCACATCCATTCTGAAGGAAGCCACTTGTGAGCTGTAACTGAGCCCATGTAACGTTCATCTGGATGTTAAGAAGCCACATGTCCCATTCAAGGCACTATTGCACCCAAAGCACTTCCCCTACACTTTAGGGTCTACTCTAGATTCCAGACTTAGCTCAGTGGCAGCACTATTGCCTCTGGGTCAGTAGGTTGTGTGTTCCCACTCCGTAGATTTGACCACATAGTCCAAGCTGACACTTTGTGCAGTACTGAGGGAGATCCGCACTGTTAGAAGTTCACCATTTGCATGAGGTAATAAACCGAGGCCTCTCAAGTGGATGTAAAAGATCCCATGGCACTATTCAAAGAAGAGCAAGGGAATTCTCCCCAGTATCCTGGCCAATATTTATCCCTCAACCAACACCACTAAACCAGATGATCTAATCATTATCATATTGCTGATTGTGGGAGCTTGCTGTTCACAAACTGGCTGCCGCATTTCTTACATTACGATGGTGACCACACTCTAAAAGTACCTAATTGGCTGTAAAGTGCTTTGGGGCATCCTGAGATTGTGAAAGATGATATATAAATGCAAGTTCTTTCTTTACTATTGGCTATCCCAATACGATCAAATGACTACTTGAACAAGAAAGCAATGGCCAGAATTTTTCATTGGGCAGGAGGTCCCGCCCACCAGCTGAAAAGTTGGTGGCGAGCCCGCCTCTGCTGGGCCTTGGGAGGCAGGCTGGGATTTTTTGCTCCCCAGGTCTTTAATTGGTCTTGGGAGGGACTTCCACTTCCTTGAGGCAGGAGGTCCGGCCTAATGGAGCTGCCAGCCAATCAGCGGGTTGGGAACTCTTAATCCCAGCACCGCCCCCGGGAGCAGTGGCTGCTACTAGGACTACACCCAGCCATTGCAAGCAAGGTGAAGGATGGCCCCTGAAGACAGGTAAGTTTTTAGGGCCTCACCGGGGACAATTGGCCAGGCCCCAGTGAGGCAAGGTGGGGGGGGGAGTCAGTTGGAGGGACGGGGGGTACTGTTGTGCATTGGGGGTGGTTGGGGCTTCAGGGGGCAGCCCTCCAAGGGGCACAGGGTGCCCGATTAGGAGGGCCACCCCCAGCATGCAAGAAGGCCACCTGGTTTTACCATGCACACATTCCTCTTTCTCAAGGCATCTCCTGACAACCGTATCTGAACAGCCACCGTTGACACTTGCCCTCCTTTTATTGGCATCTCACATCCATCCCTCACAATCACCCTCCACAAATGTCATCCCTCCATCCTCTCATCACAATCCATTTCTCACACTCCACTCCTGTTTTCTCTCCTTGCAGGAGAAGGGAGCGCAGATCTCCAGGGAGAGGCAGAGTACCAGGGGTGGCCCTCCAGTAGACGCCACCTAACTGTTGCGGAGAATGAGCCATTAAAAGCCAGCAGGCTGTTTCAGTGCATGGCCATTGGAGATCGAGAGGCAGGGGTCTCCCAGGTACCTGGTGACAGAATTAGATATCACACAGCCAAATGGCACACAACAATTACTAATGTTGATATGGTGTCACCTGTAGCTGAAATATGATCATCTGCTGATCAAATGATCATCATATGATCAAAGTAGTGACTTTGAACCCGTTCCCTCTTTCAGTTCTAATTGATATCTTTCACCTCCCACAGGTCCTTCAAGTGTAAAGCAAGAGGAGGCCAGGGAGTCCTCAGGTCCTGTGAGTAAAAACCTTTCACTTATGCGGGGAAGCAGGTGTAATGGTTCAGTATTTAAGTGCTTTCCAGCCTGTCAATTTCACAAATCCGTCAATCCCCGCTGCGTTCTCGCCTTGTTGACCCTAGCAGGCTTCAGACAGCCTGTCATTTAAAGCCAAATGCAGGGTTAAATCTTCAGACAATTTCTACATATTTAAATCGCAGATGCACCTGTCCCACAGCGGTTTCCTACACTCCTGAAAAGGTACACCTGTTGAATGTGGAAGTTGGCAGGTCCATGTCAGGTTCTTGACATGTCAGCATTTTTTCATTCTTTAATCCTCGCACGCACCAACAGCCTCCACCACCTCACCACCGTCCCACCCCCACCCCCAGTCCACAACCTTTGCAGGTTAAAATTCCCCCCATGGTCTTTATCTAGTTATTCCTTTATCAGCCATTCAGCAGAAAAAGACAGATCTGAGTTTGTTTACAGAGCTGAGTATATAGTTCATCATTTGTGCAACCTTAATGGGAACAACCCTTCCACACAAATGAATAAAAAATGGAGTGTATGGGATCCAACTCTACATCACCATAACCTTTCTGATTTTATGTCTCATTTAATGTGTCCTACCTTGTTCATGCAACCCTCATATATTCTTCATTCTGTCTACTTAGCTGCAGCAATAAGAGACTTGTTAATATTCTCTTACATCTCGCAATAACCCTAGCAAAGAAATGCATTGTGCTGCACTGGTTCAAGAAAGAAATGACCTCTGTATCAGCTTAGTTAAAGTAATTATGCCTTAAGAAAGCTGTGTCTGCACTTTGCCTGAATCTGGACCTTTTTTGACAAATTATTGGAAGCCTCTAATGGATTTTTTCAACAGCTTGCCAAGAGTTTAAACTGTCGCCACCAGTACTGCTGAAGCTTTTGTATCTCTGACACTCTCACAGATGTTCTTATCTTCTCTGCATCTCCTTCAACTTCCATTCATCCTTTCGCAGCTGTGCTCCCGATAAGGATGAAGGATACAGGATTTGTCATTTTCTACGTGATCTCAAGTAGAAACTATAAGCTGTGAAATTACTGTAGTCAATGTTGGCAGCAAACGTGTTCACTTCACATTTCTCTACAGATGTTAACCAGTTTATTTTGAATGAGTTAATTACTCTATTAAAACAACAGGCAGAGGAATGCTACACTAATATGTCAAGCTTTCATCCACTAATAGTTCTGAATATGTAGAGATATAGATATGAAATCCTGGGTATTACGTGCATCTATGACAGTCACATTTCTAAATGGCAGACCATTTTTACATGCAAATTGCCATTGAATCGCCCAAATGACTCATAAAAGCAACATATGAGGGGTAGGGAATGTGCAAATCACCCACATGGAAAGCAAGCTTTGCTATTTTTTCACATATTTTTTCCTATAAGGAATTAACTGGCTATAATTATTGGGCCTAATTTGCTATCAAAATTACCATGAGGTTAGTGGTGCTTGCTATTATTTATGCGTAAATGCTTTAGCAGCTTCAAACAAGGGCAGATGAGTGGTTAAATGCGAAAATCCAGAAGTTAAAATCCGAGATGTTCCACCATTAGCTTCCCGAAAAGGGCATCTCACTGTCTGCCTCACCATTGAACTGCATGGCATACAGTTATTGTATGTGCACCATTAATATGAAATAAGCTCACCACAGAAAGTTAAGTCTTGTCCATTTCAGTCTAAGTCTCCTTTTAACAATGTGATAAGTGCTAATTATTGCCAGTCAACCTCTCTGACACTGAAAATTAATTATTATTAGTGTAGAGTCTCATTCCTTCAGCATTTAGCTGTCGTTGAACATTTTTAAAAAAGCATTTTTTTATCATTTTCCTTTTTGTACCTTTTTTTCTTCGTCTTAATTCAATCTATCTTTCTGACTCTTTATTTTTCTTTCTGGTTTGACATTGAATTCACCAAATTCACCAACAAAATCACTTCAAATACGTTTTGAAAGTCTTTTCAATTATTATTTTATTTTCCCCCAATAAGATGGTTTGCCACTCAAAGTAAGGAATGCAACATAATAAATCAAGAAAAAAAATTAAATTACAAATAAATAATTAAACTTAAGAAAGAAAGAACTTGCATTTATATAGTGCTTTTGACGACCTCAGGACATTCCAAAGGGCTTTGCAGCCATGAAGTAAGTTTGAAGTGCAATCACTGCTGTAATGTAGGAAATAATTTTTTTTACTCGTTCATGGGATGTGGGCGTCGCTGGCCAGGCCAGCATTTATTGCCCATCCCTAATTGCCCTTGAGAAAGTGGTGGTGAGCTGCCTTCTTGAACCACTGCAGTCCATGTGGGGTAGGTACACCCACAGTGCTGTTAAGAAGGGAGTTCCAGGGTTTTGACCCAGCGACAGTGAAGGAACGGCGATATAGTTCCAAGTCAGGATGGTGTGTGAATTGGAGGTGGTGGTGTTCCCATGCATTTGCTACCCTTGTCCTTCTAGTTGGTGGAGGTCGCGGGTTTGGAAGGTGCTGTCTAAGGAGCCTTGGTGCGTTGCTGCAGTGCATCTTGTAGATGGTACATGCTACTGCCACTGTGCGTCGGTGTGACAGCCAATTTACGCACAGCAAGATACCACAAACAACAATGTGGTAATGACCTGATAATATGTTTTAATGATGTTGGTTGAGGGATAAATATAAGCCAGGACACGGGGATGTCTTCTCAAGGTCTATGTGAGAAGCCTGTACCTTGAGTCCATACAGCTTCGATCTCTATCAGCTGCAGCTCCCAGCAGACAGCTGTGCTACAAAGGCCAGAATGTTTTTATGATTACAGCAAGACTGGACTTTCACAGAGCATGCCATGACTTGCTGTTTGTAAGATTCATCCCTCCATGCATGGAAAATTATTAAGAACCAACACCCCAAGACAAGCCATTTTTAGGACCAGTGAAAGTAAATGAAATTTTGAAGTAACTGAAATATGCTGTTTTTAAAATTTACAAACATCAGAAACAAGTTAAAGCAAAAGTCTTAGGCCACAAAATTCAGTTCCATAGAGCCAGTAGTTACAGCACCATAACTGCTGGTTTTGATAAATAACAGCAGCTGCGCCTGACCTGCCATTTTCAACTTCACTGCTCTAGTTAACACCCTCGCTTAAAATCACACAGTTCAACATGCATTCTACAGCACAAGGGATCCCACAACAATGCTACTTAAAGCAGCAATCATCCAACTTGCAGGTTATTGATTTTACTATCTACTTGCTCTTGCTGAGTACGTGGAAGTACTGTGTTGTTGGCGAAGTTCAGGAATGTTAGTGAAGTCCGCTGGGAGTGGTGCTGAACATTGGGAAGGCGTTTTGTGCCTCTGAAAGGCTTCTGAATACATCAATGGTGCTAGAGCTGCATTTCCCCATGGGCTGTAGCATCAGAGGGAGATAGTGCAGAGACAGCAAAGAGAATAAGCTGCTCGCTGAGGGAGGAGGAGGACTTTTTAGCAGAAGGTCTTACCCACACAGGGTCTTCAGGGAGGACTTTTCCAACCTGCACCTAAGCTAGGAGCAGTGTGTTCGGCAGCTGCACTTCACCAAGTAGCTGGTCACAGATCTGTGCCACTTCCTGGAACCAGACCTCCAGCCTCAGAGCAGGGCAAGGACAGTACTGCCAGTGGCCGTCAAGGTGATTATGGCCCTGAATTGTTTTGCCAGTAGATCCTTCCAGGCTGGAACAGACAACATAGCAAACATCTTGCAGTTTGCTGTCCAACGCTGCAGCCTAGAGGTCACAGAGGCTCCTACACCAGGACAGGGGACTTCATTGTCTTCTGCCCCCTGGTGGAGGGCACCATCAACTGCACATAGACTTAGTGGGTGCAGCATCTCAATGGCAAGATGTATGACAACTGCAAAGAGTACCACGCACTCAACATGCAATTGTTTTGTGACCACAATCAGCACATCATGCTGATAAATGCCTGCTATCCTGGGAGCAGTCATGATGCGTTCATCCTGCACCAGTCCACTATTTCAGCCACCATGTCAACCCAGAGTGTGGCTGCTCGGCAACAAGGGCTATCCACTCTACACCTGACTGATGACTCCCCTCCACAATCCAACCACACTTCTGACACTCATGCTATGAGAGCCATACCGCAATGAGGAATGTCATTGAGCAGACCATTAGCATGCTGAAGCAATGGTTCATTGCTGGGGTCAGTCAGGAGTTGCCCTCAGGTACTCATCGGAATGGGTATCTCAGCTGTGTTGAACTGTTGCATCCTCCACAACAAGACCATCATAAGGGCTCAAGCCTTGCTATCAGAGGTTCAATGAGCAACTCAGCAATAGAGGGAAGAGGAGGAGGAGGTAATAGAGGAGGAAAGGAAGATGGGCTGTCATGATCACATCAGAGGACTCTGGGTTACTGTTAACGAAACCCCAGAACCCTGTTGTTCAACTCTTTCTCAGCTTACCATTCCTCTGTTATGAGCCATCACAGCATCCTCTTGGCCACAATCCTCAAAGAAAAGCTATCACAAAACAAGCAATCCATACCAACTTTATCCAACAGCACATCCAATATTCCATACTGAACTCAACTAATCACCCTTATGCATTCCCTCAGTACCTGTCTTTCGTGTGCCTTTGCTGTCCTAGTGCTCCTATATGCTGCCACCCCAATGGCTGCAGTATGACTGGTGACAGCCTGCTGACTTTCACGGGGGGAGACTAAGTAAACTGGCAGGATGCCCTCGAACAGCCCTGGGCCTAGAAGGCCCAGCTGTGGACTGCACCACCTTGATGCAGGCAATAGCTGTCTGAGCTGGCTGACTGACAGATAACAGCAAGAGCACTGACAGAGTGGCAGGGATGGGAGAATGAACACTGCCATGCTGAGAGAGGATGACATGTTCATGCTGCACAGAGCCACTGCCACTCCCTGGTGCCAGTGTCTCTGCAATCCGAGTAATCTGCTGGAGCACAGATTGCTGGACTGCTGTGAGACCCTACAAGCCCCTTTTTAACCCTGGTATCTGCAGCCTTGATGGCAGCAGTCTGAGCCTGCATGGCACCAAGCTGAGATTTCATAGCCTAAATCTGAGCTTCCACTGCAGCACTCAGACTTTGGCCACCACTACTATGCTGGAGAGGAAGGATTCCAGACTCTGCTCAACGCCCTGTGCCGATTCGGAGTCAAACTCCTCCACACTCCTTGACAGTGACCACATGGTTTTCTGGCAGGTCTGCCAATGCACCAAGAATTTCTGTGTGCCTACCCATCAGCCTTTTCCTGTATGCTGCCCCCATTGAGGTCCTCCTCTGCATCCTCTGCAGCAGAACGCAAGTGCACCCCACCATCCGGGGAGCTGGCACCTGTGCTATCCTTTCCTCCTGTCCTGGTGAGTCACCATGTGCAGATCCTGCCTCTAAGCTATCCTCTAAAGTATATACAGTGCCAGTATCTGAGCTGATAACTGCGAGTGTCATTGAGTGATGGTGTTTCCTCCACCTCAATTTGTTCTCCCTCTGGGTCTTAACTTCAGACACCACTGACTGGCTAGGTGGCCGTTCTTGAGTAGGAGAAATGCACAAGGGCAGAGTTGGGTTAACAGAAGCAGAGGGGAAGTAAGAGGTGTATGGTTACATCATTTTCAGCTAGTACATCACAACAGATTGCAGGAAGAGAGTGAAGTGGAATTTCAGAAGGTGCATTAGGTAAGAACATACCATCATCCTCCACGGCTTCAGCGACGCCACTGGCCACGGCCTCAATCATGGCCATTCTAATTATTCCCAGCACCCTCTCTTCCATGGGAGTGACCACATGCAGCCATGCTTTCCTCTCACCTTTTAGCTGCTCTGCCGCCATATATTATGGTCACCTTGACCTGCAACAAAGAGGGAGGTGTGTCAGTGAGGGTGTTGCAATGCGTTGGGTGGTGTGCCTGCCTCAGTTGAATAACTGGCAGTGTGTGCAAGCTGTGAGATGTGAGTGTGTGGCTTCCAGCAGTGTCAACTGTGCGAGGTTGGGTGAAGGTGTGAATGTGAGGTTTAGGTTGTGGTTGATTTGGTTCGTTAGTAGGCGAGTGAAGGGGATGTGGTGCATGGAGCAGCGTTTGAAGTCAGTGGTGCAGTTGGTAGGATGTGGCATGTAAGGATGCCTTCTTCCAAGCCTTCAAATAATTTTCAGGCAGTTTCAGCCCCTATTGCAGCCAGAATGCATCTTCCCTTTAAGAGGTGCAGTCTGGCTTCAAGTAGTGCAGGCTGGCTTTAAGTGGTGTGAGCCTGGACCCCCTGCTGAGACACGCAGCCACTCATTGCCTGCATCACTTTGAATGGACTTGGGGTAATATGCAGCGTGATCCCCGCAACCAAATTCAGGAGTTTCCCAATTTAGCTCCCTTAAACATTTGAGGTAAGTTATTATATACTCACTGATCTGTCACAACTATTGTCGCAAAGTACATTAAGGAGAACCAAACACAGGTATAACTGAAGAGAAGACCTGTATGTGCTGACAGACCTCAGCAGGATTGAACTGGAGTGGTTCTTTGTATTTTGTAATATATTCTGAATGGTTACACCAGCTGCATTCCTTTCATGTTGATATCAGAATGCAGAAACAGTGAAGCCATCAACATGATTCATTTCAGCAGTGGTATGTTTTGGAATGACTGTATCATTTTTCACGTTTGAATGGAGGTTCTGGGTAAAAGTCCTGATGACGATATTGTGACGAAAACCATACCTGCCAAAAATGGGACATATTAATTTTATCATATGGAACATTCTTAATTGTTACTGGACTTAAAATATCTTGTTAAAGAGACTACAACAGTGGCTGAAAACATGGCTGCACATTTGCATTCTAACCGACAGCTGCCTGAAGAAGACAATGGGAGTGTCTCCCTGATTCAATTAGCCAGATGGTTTTTGATCAAGAGACATTTGAATGTGTAAAAGCCAGCATTTCACAGCCTCACAGCTCCAGCAACCCGGGTTCAGTTCTGGGTACTGCCTGTGTGGAGTTTGCAAGTTCTCCCTGTGACCGCATGGGTTTCTGCCAGGTGCTCCAGTTTCCTCCCACAGCCAAAGACTTGCAGGTTGATTGGTAAATTGGCCATTGTAAATTGCCCCTAGTGTAGGTAGGTGGTAGGAGAATGGCGGGGATGTGGTTGGGAATATGATATTAATGTAGGATTAGTATAAATGGTGGTAGATGGTCAGCACAGACTTGGTGGGCCTAAGGGCCCATTTCAGTGTGGTATCACTCTTTGACTATGAGAACAGCTTTGGTAGAGACTGCAATTTGAAGACCAAAGAGAAGGAATGTCTCTCTCTCTTACACAGAGTTCCAGGGACCCATGGAAGTAAATTAAGCCTCAAGGTAGACCATCGAAACAAGTTTGAAAGTGTGCACTGGGCCACAACACAAACTACAAGACTTAATTGCAATCAAAGATTTTACATCAAACCCAAAGCCAGTAACTGAACTCCAGCTATTGTTTCAAACCTGTGAGTGTGAAAATAGATAAGTCCCCTGGGCCAGATGGGATTTATCCTAGGATTCTCTGGGAAGCTAGGGAGGAGATTGCAGAGCCTTTGTCCTTGATCTTTATGTCGTCATTGTCGACAGGAATAGTGCCGGAAGACTGGAGGATTGCAAATGTTGTCCCCTTGTTCAAGAAGGGGAGTAGAGACAGCCCTGGTAATTATAGACCTGTGAGCCTCACTTCGGTTGTGGGTAAAATGTTGGAAAAGGTTATAAGAGACAGGATTTATAATCATCTTGAAAAGAATAAGTACATTAGAGATAGTCAGCACGGTTTTGTGACGGGTAGGTCGTGCCTCACAAACCTTATTGAGTTTTTCGAGAAGGTGACCAAACAGGTGGATGAGGGTAAAGCAGTGGATGTGGTGTATATGGATTTCAGTAAGGCGTTTGATAAGGTTCCCCACGGTAGGCTATTGCAGAAAATACGGAAGTATGGGGTTGAAGGTGATTTAGAGCTTTGGATCAGAAATTGGCTAGCTGAAAGAAGACAGAGGGTGGTGGTTGATGGCAAATGTTCATCCTGGAGTTTAGTTACTAGTGGTGTACCGCAAGGATCTGTTTTGGGGCCATTGCTGTTTGTCATTTTTATAAATGACCTGGAAGAGGGTGTAGAAGGGTGGGTTAGTAAATTTGCAGATGACACTAAGGTCGGTGGAGTTGTGGATAGTGCCGAAGGATGTTGTAGGGTACAGAGAGACATAGATAGGCTGCAGAGCTGGGCTGAGAGATGGCAAATGGAGTTTAATGCGGAAAAGTGTGAGGTGATACACTTTGGAAGGAGTAACAGGAATGCAGAGTACTGGGCTAATGGGAAGATTCTTGTTAGTGTAGATGAGCAGAGAGATCTTGGTGTCCAGGTGCATAAATCACTGAAGGTTGCTAACCAGGTTAATAGGGCTGTCAAGAAGGCATATGGTGTGTTAGCTTTTATTAGTAGGGGGGTCGAGTTTCGGAGCCACGAGGTCATGCTGCAGCTGTACAAGACTCTGGTGAGACCGCAGCTGGAGTATTGCGTGCAGTTCTGGTCACCGCATTATAGAAAGGATGTGGAAGCTATGGAAAGGGTGCAGAGGAGATTTACTAGGATGTTGCCTGGTATGGAGGGAAGGTCTTACGAGGAAAGGCTGAGGGACTTGAGGTTGTTTTCGTTGGAGAGAAGGAGGAGGAGAGGTGACTTAATAGAGACATATAAGATAATCAGAGGGTTGGATAGGGTGGATAGTGAGCGTCTTTTTCCTCGGATGGTGATGGCAAACACGAGGGGACATAGCTTCAAGTTGAGGGGTGATAGATATAGGACAGATGTGAGAGGTAGTTTCTTTACTCAGAGAGTAGTCAGGGCGTGGAATGCCCTGCCTGCAGCAGTAGTAGATTCGCCAACTTTAAGGGCATTTAAGTGGACATTGGATAGACACATGGATGAAAATGGAATAGTGTAGGTCAGATGGTTTCACAGCTCGGCGCAACATCGAGGGCCGAAGGGCCTGTACTGCGCTGTAATATTCTAATTCTAATTCTAATTCTAATACCTTTTCTCATTTGATTCTTTCTCCTTTGCTGTCTCTATTTGCATGTGTGTTTATTATGTATGCATGCTAACATGGTTGTGTTGCATATTTCTAGTAATTTTAACTGAATTAGAGTTTTAAGGTTAATAAACTTACACCTTTCTTGTTTAAAGCTGAGAAAACCTGTCTGGTTGATTTCTTTGCCATTACAATTAGAGAGCAGTGAACAAGGACTCACTGAGAGGGAAGCTAAAAGACGGCATTTTAAAAATTAAACCCTGTTAAGGCCAAACCCGGAAAAGGCTGAGAGGGGGAACCCCTAGAGCCCTTTCTCACCTGGATGTAACAATATGTTCAATTTTTTTTAAAGTGCAAGTGAGTCAATCTTTTAGGTTTTGCACATTTCTTTTCCTTTGCTCTCAAAACCCACAGCTTAACAGAAGGGCAGTAATACAAAGAGATGCTTCCCATATTAAATGCAGAAATGTAGCTATTTTCTATAATTTTAGTATTTGAAAGCAAACAAAGTTATTTATTGACCTACATGGGTTAGGGAAGTATTTATTCATTAAAAAAGCCTTTCTACGAGATTCACTGACTTTCTGAATCTGTTCAATGACGACATTTCCACCTGTGCCCCAGACAGAGTAGCTTCATAACCTCTCCCTGTGACAGTATAATGGCCATCTTATGAACAATGCCACTGGAGATCTGCTAGTATTAACATATAAAATTCTTACGTCGACTGTGTGTGTTTTGTCCCATACACTTCAGCCACTTTTCAATGTGCAATATTATGTATCATATGTGCTTTCTAAGGCCTAGCTCATGTTCGTTAAACAGCAACTAATCACAAACTATTCAGATAAAGAGTGCAATGACTTGAAAGCAGATACATAGAATTTCCATTTAAAAAAACTGCTAAGAACATATGAAAACAACCAATGAGCAAGGCAACAAAAGCTACATTGATTTAAGTGTCCGTACAATTCAAATGAATGATTTCCCTGCCATTATCAAAGAGTAGCCATCCCTTCAAAATTAATACTTATATCATGGCTGGTGATTTTGGGAAGTCCTGGGGATTTGAAAGGTGCTACGTGAATGCATATTTTTTCAGTGTGTAATATGAAAGATGCAGTTGGCTATTGTTTTTGTTTTGTGTGATGTTTCAAAGGAGTCAGAATTGTATTTCTGTGGGAATCCTATATGACAAGGGATAGATTTTGACCTTATGCAATGGTACAAACAGGTGAAAGTAAGCCAGCAACTGGTTTTGTATCTCTCCTGATTTTTATTTTCATTGGCTTCAAGATTTATCCTAATATCAGATTAGACATTACTTTTATTTAGCTTCAGTCAGCAGGAGCCCTCTGCCACTTCTGAGGTTCTGATTTGTTTTAAAGTCAGTGTTTAGATTAAAAAGTAAGTGGCACCTTGAATATTTTACTTACCAAATAGGGTAGCAGAATTCACTGATTTAGGCCATATACTGCTCATTCACCCATTTCATTTAAAATCAATGATGTATTTTTGAGCCCAAGTCCTAGTCTGGTAGCTCTGCCTTTTCGAAGAGTCAAGAATGACGAGTATTCCAATAGCTGGTGTATAGAGCAAAGGCTCTCATTATGATCCTGGGTCTCACTGCAGTTTACATGAATATTGTGCAGGTTAAGGTACACTCCAGGTTATAGGGGACACAAGTACATTTACCATAGTGGCCGGTGCTGCTGAACCTGAGGAAAATACCTTGCATTAAAAAAAAAACAAGAATGTGACCATACCCTGATTTTTTTTTCTGCTGCCAGCAGGATTAGCCAGTCATAGAATGTGCCAGAACTTGCTATTTGTAAACTCCACACACATCATCCAGTGATACAGAGGCATTTACAGCACAAAGCTAAAACAAAATACATACTGGAGCTTTAAAATTAAATATAATTTTGTACAAAAATGGTAAAGAAGAGTAAAGCACGACCTTTGGATTATTTGTAATGTCATTTTTGGCACAAAAAATGTCATGCAAGGATTATTTATGCAACTTATTGTTATTAAAACAGCTGTATGTTTCTCTGCTGTCCAGAAGCAGATTGCTCCCACTCCCTCAGTCACTCACATCATTATCTCTCATGGATATTAATCTGGTTTAGTTTCTTTCCTCCAATGTGCAGGCCTGGGTTTAGAATGCCATGGCTCACCTGCATTCTTTCCAAACGTAATTGAGTACATTGCTGCTTCGCCTCCATCCCTCATACCAATCTATCGGACAAAGGAACCACACAGCCATATGCTCCTGAACTGCTTCCCCCTCACGTCACCCCCGAAAACCCCCTTGTTAAACTTGCACGCACAGATTGATTTATTTATGTAACTGTGGTATGTGAGAACAGTAAATGTATTTGATTCATTCAATCCAGGAACTATTCAAAAAAACATTCATCATCCCTGAACATGCATCTCACAAACTTTTTGCTAAGTTGTTTCAACACCCTTCCCCCTTCCAGTGGCACAACCTCCTATTCGCTATGACTAACTCCACAGGAGATCATTTTGCATAGACTATAATGCCTCAGTTGTTATCGACTGTTGCAGTGAATGAAATTACTTCCACATGATAACCAGATGACTTCTATCTTTCTTCTCTGTTTCAAAGTGCCTCCGACCCAAACCCTCAATTTTCAGCAAGTTTCCTTCGATGGTAGGGAAAAAAAGGAACGACAAATAAATAAATAAATAAATCTAATGTCACAGCTACATGCAGAGTTTATCAACCGCTTTTAAATTAAAGCCCATGAAAAGATATGCTATGTAGAAAGGGGATTTTTCTTTTGCATGATTATTATACTGTTGGCAACCTTCTTGTCTATTCATCTTCAGGATTACTCTGCACATCATGGCTCTCTCCTAAAACATCAACCAAAGAAAGCAAAAGGAATCATGCTCTTTTACTGCTCTTTTACCCCTCTCCCACTAAATTAATTTAACTAAGATCATACAACTAATGTTACATTATATTACATAGAAAGTACAACACAGAAATAGACCATTTGACCCAACTGGTCAATGCCAATCTTCATGCTCCGCATGAGCCTCCTCCCATCTCGCTTCATCTAACCCTATCAATAAAACTGATACAGCAGATTTGAAAAGATATGGAGGACAACTGGTTTAGCCATTTACTACCAGATGCAGCTGAACGATACGAAGCACTATCAGGTCCTGTTGTTGTCTGCAAAAACTGCTCACTATTCCAGGATCATCTTGGAATGCAAAGGTAACCCCCGACTTCTTTTCCCTACTGCAAAGCATCTTCTTAAACCCCTCTCCCCTGTCCCCTCCACCCTCACCTCCAACAACAAGTGCAAGGAGCTCATAGATTTTCTTTTCACTAAGACTGAGACCAGCTGCCTTTTCTCTCCCTCCCCCCTAGTCCACTGGGCCATTCTTCATCTAATGCTCCCCCCCTGCCCTCGTCCTGAACTTGTCTCTTTCTCTAGTTTCTCTCCTGTCACCCCTCATGCCCTCTCTGAGCTCATCTTGTCCATGAGACCCACCTCCTTCTCTCTTGACTCTAGTTCCACTAAACTACTGACCAGCTGACTTCCCTTCCTGGTCCCCATGTTAGCTGATATTAATGGTTCTCTATCTTCAAGTGTTGTCACTCTCCTTCAAATCTGCTGTCATTAGCTCCCTCGTCAAAAAAGCAATTCTTGACCCTTCCATCCTTGCACACCATCACCCAATCTCCAATAATGATAATAAAAGCAAAATACTGCGGATGCTGGAAATCTGAAATAAAAACAAGAAATGCTGGAAATACTCAGCAGATCTGGCAGCATCTGTGGAGAGAGAAGCAGAGTTAACGTTTCAGGTCAGTGACCCTTCTTCAGAACTGGCAAATATTAGAAATGTGATAGGTTTTAAGCAGGGGTGGGGCAAGAGATAACAAAGGAGAAGGTCTAGATAGGACAAGGTCACAGAGAATAACCGACCAGAAGGTCATGGAGCAAAGGCAAACAATGTGTTAATGGTGTGTTGAAAGACAAAGCATTAGTACAGATAGAGTGTTAGCGGACTGAAAACTGAACAGCCGCAAGTGGGTAGGCAAACTGAACAAACTAAGATGAAATAAAATAAAATAAACACAATTTTTTTTTTAAATAACTAAAAATAAAAGTAAAATGGGTGGGCCCGTCATGCTCTGAAATTATTGAACTCAATGTTCAGTCCGACAGGCTGTAGTGTGTCTAATCTCCAACCTCCCTTTTCTCTCTAAACTCTTTGAATGTGTTGTTGCCTCCCAAATTCATGCCCATCTTTCCCAGAATTCCATGTTTAAATCCCACCAATGAGATTTCCGCCCCTGCCACAGTAACAAAACAGCTCTTATCAAAGTCACAAATGATATCCTATGTGACTGTGACAAAGGTAAACTCTTCCTCCTCATCCTTCTTGACCTGTCGGCAGTCTTTGACATGGTTAGTCACAACATCCTCCTGCAACATCTCTCCACCATTGTCCAGCTGGGTGGGACTGCACTCACTGTCTATCTAATTGTAGCCAGTGAATCCCCTGCAATGGCTTCTCTTCCCATTCCTGCACAGTTACCTCTGGTCTCCCCCAAGAATTTATCCTTGACCCCGTCCAATTAAATATTGGGAAAATTGAAGCCACTGGCTTCAGCCCCATCACAAAATTCGCTCCTAGTCACCAACTCCATTCCTCTCCCTGGCAACTGCCAGAGGCGGAAACTTGGTATCATATTTGACCCCAAGATGGGTCCAAACACATATTCACACCATCACTAAGACCGCCTATTTCCACCTCTGTAACATCACCTGACTAATCCCATGCCTCAGCTGATTTTCCGCTGAAAACCTCATCCATGCCTTTGTTACATCTAGACATGACTGTTCTAATGTACTCCTGTCCAGACTTCCACATTCTACCCTTCATAAACTTGAGGTCATCCAAAATTCTTTGGCCCATGTCCGAACACACACTAAGTCCTGTTTACCTTTCACCTCTGTGTTCACTGACCTACATTGTCTCTGTTCAAGCAACGTCTCGATTTTCAAATTCTCATCCATGTTTTCAGATCCCTTCATGGCCTTGCCCCTCCCTTTCTCTGTAATCTACTCAAGTCCCACAACAGTCCAAGATACCTGTGTTCCTCTAATTCTGGCTCTTGAGCATCCCAATGTTAATTGCTCCACCATTGGCAACTATGCCTCCTGCTGCCTGGGCCCTGAGCTCTGGAATTCCCTCCCTAAACCTCTACACCTCTCTACCTAGCTTTCCTCCTTTAAGACACTCCTTATAATCTACCTCTTTGGTTCGGTGTCATATTTTGTTTCATAATTGAATGAAGCGCTTTGGGACTTTTTATTGTTAAAAGACTATATAAATACAAGCAGTAGTTGATATTGTAACCTTCTATTCCTTTCTCCCTTATGTGTTCATGTAGCTTCTCCTTAAATGCATTTATGTTATTCACCTCAACTACACCTTGTGGTAGTGAGTTCCACATTATTACCACTCTTTGGACAGAGAAGTTTCTTCTGAACTTCCTATTTGATTTATTAGTGACTATCTTTGTTAATTGTATATCAATTGTGCTTAATTATATGCAGGTGGAGGGTATTAATTAGGGTCTCACTTGAGCACACATAAGGAGGCACTGAAACTGAGTGGAGGTTGAGTTAGGCAATATACTGCTTGTAATATTTCACTCTCAAAATAAATATAAGATTGAGTAAAGACTGGTTCCAGTATCATCCTTTATCAACAGGCTTTTTGGAGATTAACAATCTTATATTTATGACCCCTAGTTCTGGTCTCACATGCAAGTGGAAACACCTTCTCTAAGTCTACCCTATCAAACCCTTTCATAATCTTGAAGTCCTCTATCGAATTCCCCCTCAACTTTCTCTGTTCTCAAGCTTTTCTGATAGGTATAACCTCTTAGTTCTGGTATCATCCTTGTAAAGGTCAAGTTATTTGACCCCAATAGGAATAGCCTGCGGCTATTTCATAAAAGCTTACGCATTGCTCCACATGACAGAGGCTCCTTAAACAAGGTGGGCAGTATTGTTAGAATAACCCTTCTAATAGACACCTTCCTGTCATCAAGTAATAGTACTGGATGTAAAAAGAAAGAACTTGAATTTATACAGCATGATTCATGACTTCAGAATGTTCCAAAGTGCTTAGCAACCAATTCAATTGGTTTTGAGTTGTAGCCACTGTTGTAACGTAGGAAAACATGGCAGCAATTTGCACATAGCAAGGCCCCACAACCAGTAATGTCCAGATGATCTGTTTTTAAAGATGTTGGATGAGGGATAAATATTGGCCAGGACTTCCTTGCTGTTCTTCAAAAGAATGCTATGGGATCTTTTACATTCACTTGAGAGGGCAGACGGGGCCTTGGCTTAACATTTCATCCAAAAACGACACCTCCCTCAGTACTGCACTGGAGTGTTCAGCTAGATTTTCATTCTCAACTCTCTGGATTCTACCATTCATCTGCAAAGCACTTGTATTGAGACACAAGGACTTAAACAATGATTCTGCAATACTATGCACACTAACAAATAGTCCAGCAATTTGAATATCAATGTCAAATATTTGTGATTTTCAATTATTTTGTTCTCACCCATTTTCTTTGTATATGTCACTTCTGTGCTTCTATTGCTGCAAATATACATATCACATAGAATTCACAACACAGAAACAGGCCATTCAGCTCAACTGATCCCACCGCACTTTATCTAACTCTACCAAGCATATCCTCCTATTTCTTCCACCCTCATGTACTTACCGAGCTCCCCCTTAAATTCATCTATGCTATTCACCTCAAATTCTTGTGGTATCAAGTTCCATTTTCTAACCACTCTTTGGGTAAAGAAGTTATTCCTAAATTTCTTACTGGATTTATTAGCGACTATTTTGTATTTATGACCCCTAGTTTGGCACTTCCCCACAAGTGTAAGCATCTTCTCTACCTTATCAAACCATTTCATAATTTTAAAGAACTTCATTGGGTCACTCAGCTTTCTCTTTTCTAGAGAAAACAGCCCCAACCTGTTCAGTCTTTCCTGATTAAATAATGACAGTAACTCATTTACAATAATCAAGCATTAGTTAAACATTTAAAATAACACAAATTGTGCTATAGTCACTGCTAATGAATGGCAATATAGTTCTATATAGTATTTGCATGCCTAGGAGATAAAAGTGACACCTTTAGGGTAACAAACCTTAGATAAAACAGAGTTAGCACCTACATAGATGTAGAAAAAATACTGAATTGCATACTTTTGTTATATCTGCCTAATAATTATTTTAAGTGACAAATTGAGCACTTTGTTATTAAAATGTCAATATCAAATTAAATTAAAAGGCCAATATCAGCTGACTACTGAGACTGTGACAGATCTTTCTCCATCATGGTATTCCGTGAAATAATGAGGATGGGTAGGCTTAGGACTAGTCCACTGGGAAAAAAAAATTTCTTCTCTGAAGGAGCAATCTTCAAACAGTCTTTCTGCAGAATTCCAATAAAATAAGGACACAAAAAAGTCGAAGCAAAGGAGACTTTATGCTCTGCCTAGTTTATCCTTACACATAAACCAAAGTGCTATCATCCCGACTATCCCTTGAATTATTCCAGAGTTGTTGCTTCCACTATAATACCCAAAGATGATGCAATCTGTCAGTCATTCTTTGGGTAGATCATTAACTTCAATGGAATAAAAATGGGGATAAATGTAAAACGGGCTGCCGACTCTCATTTTGCACTATTGCACAAAGTCAAAATCTGCCCATTTTTGTGAAAAGCTCCGAACACCAGTCCTAAACTTGCCTTTTACTCATTTGTATCCAAAACCCCTTCTCCTTCAGCCATAGTTCAACTTGAAATAAGTATTCCAAATTTACCTTGTCTATTCTCTTTATTAGCTCACCTATCTTTATAAAGACACCTCTTTGATGTCACCTTTCAAGACTCTTCTATTCATAGCATTTTACAGCACAGCAGACCTTTCAGCCCCCTTGTGCCTCTGTCTCCCTGAAAGACCAAACCAATTATACCATCCTTTGTCCTTTTCCCCAAACTGTTTTTTTTATTTTACAAATATTTATCCTTTTTTATTCATTCATGGGATGTGGGCGTCGCTGGCTAGGCCAGCATTTATTGTCCATCCCTAATTGCCCTCGAGAAGGTGGTGGTGAGCTGCCTTCTTGAACCACTCAGTCCATGGGAGGAAGGTACACCCACAGTGCTGTTTGGAAGGGAGTTCCAGGTTATTGATCCAGTGACAGTGAAGGAAAGGTGATATAGTCCCAAGTCAGGATGGTGTGTGGCTTGGAGGGGAACTTGCAGGTGGTGGTGTTCCCATGCATTTGCTGCCCTTGTCCTTCTAGTTGGTAGAGGTCGTGGGTTTGGAAGGTGCTGTCTAAGGAGCCTTGGTGCATTGCTGCAGTGCATCTTGTAGATGGTACACACTGCTGCCACTGTGTGTCAATGGTGGAGGGAGTTAATGTTTGTGGATGGGGTGCCAATCAAGCGGGCTGCTTTGTCCTGGATGGTGTCGAGCTTCTTGAGTGTTGTTGGAGCTGCACCCATCCAGGCAAGTGGAGAGTATTCCATCACACTCCTGACTTGTGCCTTGTAGATGGTGGACTGGCCTTGAGGAGTCAGGAGACGAGTTATTTGCCGCAGGATTCCTAGCATCTGACCTGCTCTTGTAGCCAAGGTACTTATATGGCTACTCCAGTTCAGTTTCTGGTCAATGGTAGCCCCTAGGATGTTGATAGTGGGGGATTCAGTGATGGTAATGCCATTGAATGTCAAGGGGAGATGGTTATATTCTCTCTTTTTGGAGATGGTCACTGCCTGGCACTTGTGTGGCGCGAATGTTACTTGCCACTTATCAGCCCAAGCCTGGATATTGTCCAGGTCTTGCTGCATTTCTACACGGACTGCTTCAGTATCTGAGGAGTCACGAATGGTGCGGAACATTATGCAATCATCAGCGAACATCCCCACTTCTGACCTTATGATTGAAGGAAGGTCATTGATGAAGCAGCTGAAGATGGTTGGGCCTAGGACACTACCCTGAGGAACTCCTGCCCACTTTTAAAGCTATTATGGATTTTGCTCCCCCCATTGTTCCAGATAGGATGTTCATATCCTAACCAACCTTTTGCACAAATATACTTTTTTTAAAAATTCTGCAAACCTTTCTCTTAGCCCTTTTGATGATTATCTTAAATTTATATCTTCTAAGTAATAACTAACTGACTAGTGGAAATTATTTTTCCCAATTTACCTTTGTAAAAATTCTTCATTCCAATGGAAAGCCCCAGTTTTTCTAGTTTCTCCTCATTACTAAAGCCTCTCATCCCTGGAGTCATTTCAGTGATTCGCTTCTCCCCTGTCTCTAAATCCTCAATGTCTTTCCTGAAACTCAGTTGTTCAAAATTGGCATCTGCACTAATAGGACAGTATAATTATAATATGATAAGCTTACATGGGAAGTTTGCAATATAGATATGGTCATTGGAATTTATAATGGGAAAGGTTGACAGGAAATGTATGCAAACAAAAGATTTATAATATATTATTAGATAGATATGGGCAGTGGTCCCTTTACTGACCCCCAGGCAGGGGGGTCCATTTTTCACAACACCTCTCTGACAGCAAGATTCAGCCTTAAAGTGATCAGATCCACACCACTTCCAGGACTTAGTTGTTTCCCTCCTTCTGCAGTGACCACAGCTGAATGCAATGCTGAAGACATGGCCTGAGCTGACAACTGTATAATTTCAGTGAGATGGATTTCAGATTTGTACTGTGCTGATTTGGCTTGTAGCTCAGATTTTTACTTAACACTCCACAATGAGTGGATATGGTTGAGCATTAGGCCTATGATAGGAACATAGGAGCAGGAGTAGGTCATTTAGCCCATCGAGCCTGCCCCGCCATTCAATATGATCATGGCTGATCATCCACTTCAATACCTTTTTCCCACACTATCCCCATATCCCCTTATGTTATTGGTATTTAGAAATATGTCAATCTCTGCTTTAAACATACTCAATGATTGAGCTTCCACAGTCCTCCAGGGTAGAGAATTCCAAAGATTCACAACGCACTGAGTAAAGAAATTTCTCCTCATCTTGGTCCTAAGTGGCTTCCCCCTTATTTTGAAATTGTGTCCCCTGGTTCTAGACTCCCCAACCAGGGGAAAAATCTTACCTGCAACTATCCTGTCTATCCCTTTAAGTATTTTGTAGATTTTAATCAGATCATCTCTCATTCTTTGAAACTCTGGAGAATACAGGCCCAATTTGCCCAATCTCTCTTCATAGGATAGTCCCAGGAACAAGTCTGGTGAACCTTCATTGCACTCCCTCTATGGCAATAATATCCTTCCTAAAGTAAGGAGACCAAAACTGCACACAGTACTCCAGGTGCAGTCTAACCAAGGTTCTATACAATTGAAGCAAGACTTCACTACTCCTGTACTCAAATCCTCTTGCGATGAAGGCTAGCATACCATTAGCCTTTGTAATTGCTTGCTCCACCTGCATGTTAGCTTTCAGTGACTTATTGACAAGGACACCCAGGTCTCTTTGTACATCTACACTTTCTAATCTCTTACCATTTAAAAAATACTCTGCACATCTATTTCTCCTACCAAAGTGGATAACCTCACATTATATTCCATCTGCATGTTCTTGCCCACTCTCTAAGTCTGTCCAAATCCCCTTGAAGCCGCTTTGCATCTTCCTCTCAACACACATTCCCACCTAGTTTTGTGTCATCTGCGAACTTGGAAATATTATATTTGGTCCCCACATCCAAATCATTGATATATATTGTGAACAGCTGGGGCCCAAGCACTGATCCTGCGGCACCACACTAGTCACAGCCTGCCAATGCGAGAATGACCCACTTATTCCCATTCTCTGTTTTCTGCCTATTAACCAATCCTTTATCCATGACAGTATATTACCTCCTTACCCCAATGTGCTTTAATTTTGCTAACCAACCTCCAGATCTCAGTTCCAGATCTTTCAGCCTCTCACCAAGCCAGTTCAACACCATCCATTTACTATGTCCTCCATGTTTGCTGTTCTGTGTGTGTGACACATACCTGCATTGAATGTCATCTGCCATAATCCTTTCCACTTACATATTTTGCGAACATCCTTCTGTAGTGGTTTGCTGCTTCAGCTATCCCACTCCCTAATTTAATAATAGCAGTAAATTTGATCAACTTGAGTTATGTTTATGAGTTCACTGTTTTGTTATTTGTGGTTTCATAATCTGGACTTTGTGGGTAAAGCTACATTTATTGCTCATCCTTAGTTGCCCTGAAAATGTGGTGATGGGCATTCTCCTGGAACTGCTGCAGTTCTTGTGATGCCGCTCCCACAATGGTGTTAGATTCCAGGATATTGATCCAACAATGTCCAAATCAGGACAGTACATGAGTTGGAGGGGATCTTGCAACTAACAGTGTTCCAACACATTGCTGCTCTTGTCCTACTCAATGGTAGAAGGCATGGGGCTGGAAGGTGCTGCTTAAGTAAGCCTGGCCAGTCGCTGCACTGCATCTCTCCACCACCACCTAAAAATCTGGTTGTTTATTTCTTTGCTGTTTGTGGGCTGCCTTGTTTTCTACATTACAACACTAACTACACTTTGAAAGTAATTTGGAACCTCCTTAGGTTGTGAAAAGTGTTGTATCATTGCAAGTCTTTCTTTTTCTTTTATTGGAAAGAACAATATATTGATTCTATCGGGGTGCAGGTGACTTTCAGGAAATGCTTTGCTCCTGTTCACCACTGGGATCATCATTAGTTTGTCAACTTGGTTAAGTAAAGAATTACTCAAAAAAAAAGATGCTAAGCCTAACGTTTGCGAAGCTTCTTTAAACTGGGACAAAGACTCCCCGCTCTTGGGCCTAAGGAGCTAAACAGTTCACATGTCTGATCCTGATCTTTCATCTGGACACCAAAGACTGGATAGATTATCAAAACTCTAGCTTCAGAGACAATAACATCCGACAGAATTCTTAACTGTAATATGACTACTAATATTCTCAATACAATAGCATAGCATTACATCAAGTCTATAGTACAAAGCGAGGCCATTCAGCCTGTCAGCATTTATGCTCCACACAAGCCTCCTCCCAGCCATCGTTAGCTTTTAATGTTTTAAGGAACTTACATCCGGTTCTTGAGGGTGGTTCTCTCCATTTTTAGCTGATATATAAATAGGCTGAAACATTATATGCAATGGCATTGGAAATATTTAATTGTGTGACATATTTAGTGTTTCACTGATTCAGAACTGATTCAGTCTGTCACTCTAGAATTGGCCTCTATAGTCACTCCAGGCACTGCTTCACAAACCACTGACCACCTCCAGGCGCTTACCCATTATCTGTTGAGACAAAGAGGCCAAAGAAGATTCAGAATACTTGAACATGCAAATAAATCTCAGGTGAATACACTTGTTAGTTTGTTCTAGAGCACCACAGGGAGCCCTGAAGATGATAACTGGTTCACTCTCAAACCTTCAAGACCAAAGAAAATCTATTTGAAAACCTTTATAAACAAAATGTTATACTTGTGGACACTGAATTTACATACACAGTGCACAAGTAAGATCTCCTTTGGGAGACAGGCTTAGTTTTACACTTAAAATGCATTAACATCTTGTGCTGAGATCAAGATCAGAAAAGCTGCAAAATAGCAATGTTTAGTCCTAGACTGGAATAATCTTTTGGATGAGATGTTAAACTGAGGCCCTGTCTTCCATCTCAGGTGGAAGTAAAAGATCCCACGCTACTATTTGAATAACAGCAGGGGAGTTCTGCTGGGGTTCTGGCTAACATTTCTTTATCAGCCAACATGACTGAAAAAACAGATTACCTGATCATTATCTCATTGCTGCTTGTGGGATCTTGCTGTTCACAAATTGGCTGCCATGTTTTGTATATTGCAATAGGGGCTACACTTAAAAAGTACTTCACTGGCTGGAAAGCACTTTGGCACGTCCTAAAAGATCCTATATAAATGCAAGTTCCTTTCTTTCTTACTTTCTTTCTATCTCTGCACGTAGTGGGAGAACAAGCTTCTTAACACCCATGGTAGTGCAGGGAAGTTCAAAAACATCACAGCCTACCTTTACATTTAACATTCCCCCTCCCATAATCAGAACAGAAATCTCCACATGTGCTTCTCCTGATCGGCTGCCAGAATTTCTGTGAAAAATCAGCAGAAACCTTATTTTGGTTTCCTGTCAATTTTTCATCAAAGCTACAGAGGCTGATCAGGAAAATTACCTGAGGTAATTTCCAGTGGTGCATAGAATCATAGAAACATAGCAATTTACAGCACAGAAAGAGGCCATTCAGCCCACTGTGTCTAAGTCAGCCAAAAAGAACTAACCATTCTAATCCCACATTCTAGCTCTTGGTCCGTAGCCTCGTAGGTTAAGGCACCTCAAGTGCATTTCTAAGTGCTTTTTAAGTGCAATGAGGGTTTCTGCCTCTACCACCCTTTCAGTTAGTGAATTCCAGACCTCAACCACTCTCTGGCTGCAAAAATTACTCAACTCCTCTCCTTCGCTCTGCGGAAAGCCAGCATAGACTTGATGGGCCGAATGGTCTCCTTCACTGCCATAAATGACTCTATAACTCTAATGCTTCTACCAATTACATTAAATCTATGCCCCCTGGTTATTAAATTTTCTGCTCAGGGGAATAGGCAATTCCTATCCACTCTATCTAGGGCCCATCAAATTTAATACACCTCAACTAAATCTCCCCTCAACTTCCTCTGTTCCAAAGAAAACAACTCAAGCTTATCCATACTTTCCTTGTAGTTAAAATTTTCCAGTCCTGGCAACATCCTTGTAAATTTCCTCTGTATCTTCTCTAGTGCAATCACATCCTTCCTGTAATGCCGTGACCAGAACTGTACGCAGTACTCCAGCTGCAATCTAACTAATGTTTTACACAGTTCTAACATAACCTCACTGCTCCTATATTCTATACCTCAGCTAATAATGGCAAGTATCCTGTAGGCCTTCTTAACCATCTTAGCTACCTGTCCTGCTACCTTCAGGGATCTGTGAGCATGCTCTCCAAGGTCTCTCTGTTCCTCAACACTTCTTCGTATCCTACTATTTATTGTGTATTCCTGAGCCTGTTTGCCATCCCCATACATATTTCCTCCCAGTTCTCCGAATTGAATTCTATTTGCCACTATTCTGCACACCTGACCAGTCCATTGATATCTTCCTGCAGTCCACAGCTTTCTTCCTCACTATCAACAACACTGCTAATTTTTGTATCATCTGCAAGCTTTTAATCATGCCCACAACATTTCAGTCAAAATCATTGATATATATCATGAAAAGTGAGACATGCAGTACTGAGCCATTTGGAGCCCCACTGGAAATGGACTTTCAGTCACAAAAGGTCCCGTTGACCATTACACTTTGTTTCCTGTAACTGAGTCAACTTTGGATCCAACTTGCCACTTTCCCTTGGATCCCATGGACTTTTACTTTTCTGACCAGTCTGCCATGTGGGACCTTTGCACAAGCTTTGCTAGACTACATCAAACATGCTACCCTCATTGACACTTCTTGTTACCTCCTCAAACTTTCAATCAAGTTAGTCAGACATGATCTTCCCTTAACAAATGCTTGATCAATCACTGCTTTTCTAAATGACGATTAATACTGGCTGTCAGGAAAGCCCCCCACCTGCCAAGAATGAGGAATGGAAAATAATTTCGCCACATGAACATTGATTTTAAACTGCTGATGGTGAAGAAAGAACTTGCTTTAAAAAGCAATTGGAGACTTTGGCTGGGGAGAGATATTAGCATATCAACAGACAAGTACTTCAAAGGACAAAGGAGCTATTCCCTGCTCCAATTTAATCTACAATGGACTTTTGATTACCAGACATTGAAGATGGAAAGGCTAGCATTCCAGGTTAACTGCTGAGATGGCCGAATACACAAGCAGACATGGCCGGGCCAATTTGGTCACATGACTAACTGACTGTTGGAGTTTTTTTGAATTTGAACTTCCAACGTGGATTTTGAACTCAGAAGGCTGTTAGCTCCTGGACTGAGAACACCTCTCTCCTGTCTGCTCCCATCTTGCTCTCACCAGCTTTGGGAACCATTGAAGACATATAAACACCAAGAGAGAAAAGTCTCTTAAAGTGAACGGTTTAAGAAGAATACTGGACCCCAAAGAAAAGTAAGAGCTATCTACAATCAAGGACTCTACAGCGAGCTGGAAACACAGAAACAGTAACATGAAAACTTCTTTAGAGACTGCCTCAAACCTGTCCATTTTTAAAAATTATTTAGAGATACAGCACTGAAACAGGCCCTTCAGCCCACCGAGTCTGTGCCGACCATCAACCACCCATTTATACGAATCCTACACTAATCCCATATTCCTACCACATCCCCACCTGTCCCTATATTCTCCTACCACCTACCTATACTAGGGGCAATTTATAATGGCCAATTTACCTATCAACCTGCAAGTGTTTTGGTGGTGGGAGGAAACCGGAGCACCCGGCGAAAACCCACACAGACACAGGGAGAACTTGCAAACTCCACACAGGCAGTACCCAGAATTGAACCCCGGTCGCTGGAGCTGTGAGGCTGCGGTGCTAACCACTGCGCCACTGTGCCGCCCTATTTTTCTTCTGATCTTTTCTGTCTCTACTTGCATGTGTGTATCACATGTGCATGCTAGCATGGGCGGGTCATATATCCGTAGGCATTAACTGTATCAGAGTTTAAGTTTAAGGTTTAATAAACTTCACTTTTCTCCATTAAACCAAAGAAAGCCTGTTTATGCTCATTTCTTTGCCTTAAATTTGGAAAACTGTGAACAAGGATTCACAAAGGGGAAACTCAAAACACAGTGTGTTTAAAAATAATACCTTGTTACAATAAGACCAGGTGAAGACAGTAAAAGACCCCTAGACACCTTTCTCACCTGGTCGTAACACTGGTGCTCAGAAATTTTTCCAATAATTTGCCCACTCCTGAGGTTAGGCTGACTTGTCTGTAATTACTTTGTCTATCCCTTTCTCCCTTTTTAAACAATAATTTTATCAGTCCTCCAGTCCTCCAGTACTATGCTTGCAGCCAGAGAGGATTGGAAAATGATGGTTAGAACCTTTGCTATTTCTTCCCTTGCTTTTCTTAGCAGCCTAGGATACATTTCATCGACAATTTGTCTATTTTCAAAATTGCTAAACCCCTTAATCTTTCCTCTTTCGCATTTCATACTCCTCCTCCTTAACTACACCTACTGTGAAAAAAGATGCAACGGATTCATTAGGAACCATGCCCACACAATCTCTAATAGGCCTTACTTTTCCTTAGATATCGTCTTGTTCTTCATGTATGCATTTTCCTTGATTGTACTTGTCACGTTTTTTCATGCCCTCCCTTTGCTTTCCTAATTTCCCTTATAATTTCACTCCTGCACTCCCTATAGTCCTTTCAGCTTGCTGCAGTATTGAGCTCTTGGTATCTAACATAAGCTTCCCTTTCTTTGCCTTAACCTATCCTGTATGCTCCTTGACATCCAGGGAGGTCTCCATTTGAGAGTCCCACCCTTTGTTTTTGTGGGAACCTATTTGCTCACAACTCTCTCTATCTCCTCCTCGAATACCTGGCACTGCTCTGACACTGATTTACCTTCAAGTAGATGCTTCTAGTCCACTGATGCCAAATCACATCTCAGCTTAGTAAAATTGACCTTTCCACAATTAAGACCTATTACTCCTGTTCTATCTTTGCTCTTTTCCAAAACTATGCTAAATCTAGTTGAATTATGATCACTAGCACCAAAATGTTTTCCCACTAAAACCCCTTCCACCTGTCCAGCTTCATTCTAAAACTAAGTCCAGAACTGCCCCTTCTCTTATAATCAAAACAGAAAGTGTTGGAAATACTCAGCATGTCAGGCAGCATCTGTGGAGAGAGACACAGAGTTAACGTTTCAGGTCTGTGAAAAGAAAATAATTAGGTTTTAAGCAGGTGAAGTTGGGGGCTGGGGGAGATGGTTTGTGGGGAATAGAACAAAAGGGAAGGTGTGTGATAGGGCAGAGGGCAGGAGGGATTAAATAACAAAGCGTGTTAATGCTTGTGGTGAAAGACAAAGCATTCGTCCAAAGAGTGTTAATGGCAGAATAATGAGCAGCTCTGTCCACATGAAAAAACAGGCACGTGGTTAAAAAATAAAATAATAGAAAAATATTTTTTAAAAAGGTCAGTCATGCTTTGAAATTATTGAACTCAATGTTCAGACGGGAAGGCTTTTTCTCTTAAATAATAAAAGCAAAATACTGCGGATGCTGGAAATCTGAAATAAAAACAAGAAATGCTGGAATCACTCAGCAGGTCTGGCAGCATCTGTGGAAAGAGAAGCAGAGTTAACGTTTCGGGTCAGTGACCCTTCTTCGACTTTTTCTCATGTCAGGCTTGCTACAAACTGGCTAAAAACAGTTCTCCTGAATGTATTTTAGGAGTTCTGTACCCTCGATACCTTTGACACTGATTCTAATAAATAATAATAGTGGACATTTTTCCATCCCCATGAGATGATGGACATGCAGCAAATCCATTGCCAATGGGATAGTTTCACATGGTGCACTTTTATTGATGGATGAAGAGACAAATCCATGAGAGGCAGTTTATGCCACAAGTGCCACTTATGAGGTGGCTATCAGGTGTCTTTGTGGGGTGCTGTTTTCAGGTTTGGCACCGAATCAAGCTGCTGTAGCCTCTGGTCGTCATGGTGGCGCACACCAGCCCACAGGGAATGTTGTCATTTCCCTCTGTTGTTTGCTAGTGTCTCCTACATGTGAAAATTAATGTTTAGGGCCTTCCTGTCACATTTGCAGCAGAGCTTTGGGCATCCTACTGGTTTTCTGGCTCTAGCTACCTCCCCATGCAGCATACTTTTGGGAATGCTTCTGTCTTCCATCCTGAAAACGTCCCTGAGCCAGCAAAATCGCCTCTGCTTGATGAGTGCTAGCATACTTGTGAGATTTGCCTTTGAGAGGACTGTCACATTCATGATTTTGTCCTTCCATGTGATGCCAAGAATGTGCCGCAGACATCAAAGATGAGAACACAGACCTCATAAACCAGCATCTTGGTCCTAAGGGTCAGCTTGTTGGTTTTTCATGCACGTTGTGTGAGTCAGCCAAAGGTGGTAGCTCCTTTTCCTATGCGTGTGTTGAGTTCTACATCAAGAGTCAACTTATGTGTCACCGTGGACCCAACGTAGCAAAATCTGTTAACCATTTCCAACGGCATGTTGTTTAGTGTCATCGAGGGCGGAGATGTGACACCATCTCCCATAACCACAGTTTTCTTGACGTTTATGGTAAGGGGAGAACAGGTTACAGTCATGGGAGGGACAATCCATGAGTCTTTGTAGCTGAGTTTCCATGTGGGTGACTAGTGCAACATCATCAGCGCAGAAGACTTCTCTGATCAGGATGTGCTGTATTTTTGTCTTCGCTTTCGATCTGGACAGATTGTAGAGCTTGCTGTCTGGCCTAGTATGCAGCTAAACCCCTTCCATATCTGCAGGGAAGGCAAAGGTGAGGAGCATGGAGAAGAAAATATCGAACAAAGTGGGGGCTAGGACACAGCCCTGGTTGACTCCATTCTTCATCCTGAAACTGTTGGATTCTATCCCAGTTAATATTAAGGTAGCTGAAATCTCCCACTATTACTGCCCTATTGTTTTTGCGCTTCTCAGAAATTTGCCGATTTAAGTGCTCTTCTATCTCCCTGCCTATTTGGGATTACCCTTTGTTTGCAGTTCAACTCATTTGGCCTCATTTGATGATCCTTCTAGCACATCACCCCTCCTCACAACTGTGATTGCTTTTTTTTATCAATGTTGTTACCCCACCCCCTTCCTTTTTTATCCCCCTCTCTATCTCTTTTGGCACCAGGAATAATCCAGAGGTTACTAACTTTGAGGTCCTGCTTGTTATTTTATTTACTTGCTCCCTAAAATCTGCCTGCAGGACCTCATCTCTCTTTCTACCTATGTCGTTGGTATAGATATGGACCACAACCTTTGGCTGTTCATCCTCCCTTCTCAGAGTGCTCTGCAGCTGCTCAGTGCCCTCCTTAACCTGGCACCACGAAGGCAACATACCATCCTGGAACTATGTCTGCGGCTGCAGAAACATAAGTCTGTCCCCTATCTATAGAATCCAGATCACTATTGCTTTCCCATTTGTCCTCCTCCCCTGTTAAGTTACACATGGTGCTGTATACTTGGCTGTGGCTGCACTCCCCAGACAACCCATCGCCCTCACCAGTATTCAGCAAGAAGCGCTCAGGGAGCTCCTGCACTACCTGCCTGGCCCTCCTTCTCTGTCTGGCAGTCACTCATTCCCTCTCTGCCTACCCACAGTTAAGCTGTGGGGTGACCACCTCCTGGAATGTGCTACCCACGTAGCTCTCAGCCTCGCGAATGCTCTTCAGTGATGCCAGCTGCTGCTAAAGCTCCGAAACCCAGAGCTCAAGCTCCTCCAGCTGACGACACATCCTGCACATGTGGCTGTCAGGGATATGAGAAGAGTTCCGGAGATCGCACATGGCACAGGATGCGGCGTTCGACAGGATTGAGGTGCCCTATCATGCCTCTATAAATTAAACTATTAACTAAGGTCACCAAAAATAAACTTAAGACTTGTCCCTGATCTAGGCAACAAAAAAAAAATGCTCAACAGCAACTCACCTATCAGCTCCTTCCTTTGTGTTGACATCACTTTAGGTATTTATTACCGCTCTCCCTGACTCTCACATTCCCTTTTGCTCCCTCCGGGCTCTTGGACTAATTAATCAATTGCTAAAAATGCGAAACACACAAGTCTGGTGTATATGTATATAAAATTATGTAGATACCTAACCTATAGACATGCAGTAAAGCCCTCTGTGTTGAATTTGATATAACATCATATTGAATTTTTCCCCACCTCTGTTTTATTGTACCACTGGTTCCCACATTGCTTTCAAATGTCCCACTCTCTCAATGTGCTTTGCTGCACTGCAATGTAATATACAACAATGGTTTCATTAGACTAGATTTTTAATTTCAGATTTTTCTATTAATTGAATTCAAATTCCACTTCTGCTGTGGTGGGATTCAAACCCATGCCCCCAGAGAAATATCCTGGGTCTCTGGGTTACTAGTCCAGTGACAATACCACTACCTCCCTCTATAATCAAAAGAGGGCGATGTTGTCATATATGTAGCTTTGCTTTTGTAAAGTGTTAAGTAACAGATTATGTCAAAACACACTATAGGTAAAAATGACTCATTGTTTCTGACATCATATTCACCTGTTTCAAAACAAATGTGCTAAAAGTTAAAATGGAATGACGGAGGAAGGCCACAAGAACACATTAAGCACATGTCCCGTTTGAAAAACTACGACTTTTATCCTACATGTGCTGCTTTGCTAACATCAAAAGGCTCCATGGTTGAGGCAACCAAGGAACTTATGAATGATTAAGCTGTAAGTAAACACAGGCTGGCCTCACCTGGGAATAAATCAACATTGTAGCAGACGGATCTCCATAGAGCATTCTACACTTGTCTGAAAAATATTTTGAAGAATTTGTCCTCTTTCAATAAACAAAATTAAATTGCAAAACTGGGAATAAACCATGTGCTGATAGAATCATTGAGGGCCATGAACCTAACCTGCCCATTGGAAAACTGACAACATCGGGTGCAACCCAAATTTTACCTGCCACTGACTTCATGGCGGGGTGTAAAATTAGCAGTGCACTCAATCCCATCCATTTCCTGACAGATGGGTTAGGTTACAATTGCCCCCATAGAACCTTACAGTGCAGAAGGAGGTCAGTCAGTCCATAAAGCCAATGCTGGCTCTTTGAAAGAGCTATCTTTGATGTTGGTGTTTTACTGAGGTATTTCCAGGGTAGGAAATAAGTTTTAATTACTTCACTTCTGGGAGAATATAAGCCAAATGAAAAGGAAATAAGCATGTTTCCCTGCAAATAAACTTATAGATAAAAGATTAAAGTTGCTGCTTGTATCCATGGCTGTTTGTGATGCTAAGGATTGGATAACTTATGTGAATGGGCATTTGTTGCGAAGGAAAGCTTTTATTACATGCACGATTTAGAATTGTGTGTAATAGTACAATGTATAATGTTAGGTGGTGCTGTACTAGATTTAACAAACCTGATCTTCATAGTTCTGTGTAACAAGCCCTATAATTGTGAATAGTGAACGCCACCTAGTGTTCCAAAAACTACTTGTGGCTTAAAAAAAATGATAATCCAATATTACCATGAAGCGACTATTATTTATTAATGTCAACAAATGTACGTTTTGTCAGGTTTTCCAGACTGCTGTGTAAAATGTAGAGCACTTTCTTTGTGCAATTTCACTTTTACATTGGTTCATATAATTTTCTCCCAGCGTCTCCTGAAAACACGGGCCGGAATATAACCGTTAGCAGTGACGTCATGGAGAAGGAAGTGGCGAGGCCCTCCCGCTCCGACTTCTGCTCCTGCTCCGATCGTGTGTTGGCCAGCCAATTAGCGGTCAGCAAGCGGAGTCACCGAAAAATCCACAACCGGGGACGGGGTGTAAGGCGGTGGCTGCGTTGTCCCGTGACCCAAAACAAGGTGCTGACGGCATGTTTAAAGGGCTGCCAGTGGCCAATGCCTGTATGCAGATGTGTCTCTAGGAGGAAGCCCTCATCTGCATGAAACCCTCATCAGTCACTGAAGAACACCCCTCACTTGCCTGTGACCACCCAAGTGGATGATCCATCTCGGCCTCCTCCTGAAGTCCCCAGCATCACAGATGTCAGTCTTCAGCCAATTCCATTCACTCCACGTGATATCATGAAACAACAGAAGGCACTGGATACTGCAAAGGCTGAGGGCCCTGACAATATTCCGACAATAGTACTGAAGACTTGTGCTCCAGAACTTGCCATTCCCCTAGCGAAGCTGTTCCAGTACAGCTACAACACTGGCATCTACCCAGCATTGTGGAAAATTGCCCAGGTCTGTCCTTTACACAAAAAGCAGGACAAATCCAACCCGGCCAATTACTGCAATATCAGTCTACTCTCAACCTTCAGCAAAGTGATGGAAGGTGTCGTCGACAGTGCTATCAAGCAGCGTTTGCTCAGCAATAACCTGCTCACTGACGCTCAGTTTGGATTCCACCAGGGCCACTCAGCTCATGTCCTCATTATAGCCTTGGTCCAAACATGGGCAAAAGAGCTGAACTCCAGAGGTGAGGTGAGAGTAACTGCCCTTGACATCAAAGCAGCATTTGCCCAAGCATGGCATCAAGGAACCCTAGCAAAACTGGAATCATTGGGAATCAGGGGGAAAACTCCACTGGTTGGAGTTATACCTAGCACAAAGGAAGATGGTTGTGGTTGCAAGAGTTCCTCGGGGTAGTGTAATAGGTTGCAAGAGTTCCTCGGGGTAGTGTAATAGGCCCAAACATCTTCAGCTGTTTCTTCAATCACCTTCCCTCCATCATAAGCCAGAAGTGGGGATGTTCGCTGATGATTGCACAATGTTCAGCACCATTCACAACTCCTCAAGTACTGAAGCAGCCCTGTCCAGAGGCAGCAAGATCTGGACAGCACCCAGGCTTGGACTGATAAGTGGTAAGTTACATTCACGCTACACAAGTGCCAGGCAATGACCATCTCAAACAAGAGAGAATCTAACCGTCTCTCTTTGATGTTCAATGGTATTACCGTTGCTGAGTCCTCTTCTAACAACATCCTACGGGTTACCATTGACCAGAAACTGAACTGGATCAGCCACATAAATCCTGTGGCTACAAGAGCAAGTCAGAGGCTTAGTCTTCTGCGCATGTAACTCCCCTCCTGACTCCACAATGCCTGTCCACCATCTACAAGGCACAAGTCAGGAGTGTGATGGAGTATTCTCCACTTGCCTGGATGGGTGCAGCTCCAACAACACTTCAAGAAGCTCAGTACCATCCAGAACAAAGCAAGCCTCTTGATTGGCACCCCTTCCACCACCATCAACAGTCACTCCCTCCACCACTGACACGCAGTATGTACCATCTACAAGATGCACTGCAGCAATTCACCAAGCCTCCTTCGACAGCACTTTCCAAACCCACGACTTCTACCACCTAGAAGGACAAGGGCAGCAGATGCATGGGAACAGCACCACCTGCAAGTTCCTCTCCAAGCCACACACCATCCTGACTTGGAACTATATCGCTATTCCTTCACTGTCACTGGGTCAAGATCCTGGAGCTCCCTTCCTTACAGCACTGTTTGTGTACCTACTCTCCAAGGACTGCAGTGGTTCAAGAAGGCGGATCACCACTATTTTCTCGAGGGCAATTAGGGATGGGCAATAAAAGCTGGCATAGCCAACAATGCCCACATCCTACCAATGGCCAAAAAACCCCCACATCTACCTCTGACCACCCCTCACCTGCCTGTCTCCACCCCCTCACCTGCCTGCTGCTACCTTTCATCTGCCTTACCATAAGAAAACCCATCCTGCCTGATGCCAGCCAATCAAGCTAACTGTAAAGCGTGTGTAACCTGCTTGAGGGCATGGCAGTAGCAAGAAGCTGGGTGGCCCCGCAGTTGAGTGATGACTCCCTCCTTGTCCTCCTCCGGGCTGCCCAGGCAAGGCGGGAGGTCGTCTTCCCTAAGGACCAAAGGAGGCGATCTCCCCACCAAACCAAGCAAGCCTGGATGGATGTCACAGAGGAGGTTCGCAGCCATGGGGTCGTCCAGAAAACCTGGATCCAGTGCCACAAGTGGGTCAACAACCTTCTCTGCTCTGCCTCGGTGAGTGCCAAACTTCAGACTCTTTTGGGGCGCCAGCAAATGGTGGTGCTGCGGATTCTGGGGAGGCAGAGCCCACCATATGGAAGGAAAGGCTGCAGCTCTGTCAGGGGGCACAAGCCTGGCACAGCCAACCCACGCAAGATTGCTCCTGAGTGGCCGATGGCACATGCATGACACTGGCCACAGAAGCTGCGGCAGGCATGAAAATCGTTTAGGCATTGTATTTGCTGTCGTTCGGCCACTGATACCATTCTCATGTGTCTGCACAGGAGAACAGGGCAGAGAATACAAGGGAGAGAGCACGGACCGGTGGTAGCATCCCACTCCTGGCCACACTGACCCTGATGGAGGAGGAGGAGGAGGAGGTACTAGAGTTGGCTGGATACCAGGGTGGCCTGTCCATCGCGGACGGTGAGGCTGGAGTGCAAACCGATGAGGGTGAGTTGCCTTCAAAATGGGCATCGTGTGATCACAATTGATGGTCGTGCCTTCCAAGTAACAGACATGTGTTTGAGCTGCATCTGATTATGTGGGCTCCTGTCTGCAGGGTTTCGTGGCCGGGATCATTCTGTTTTCTCATGCAGGTAAATTGCAGGACCAGACCAGTGCCATCTCCAGGGCACCTCTGAGGAGGAGGAAGGGAGCTCAGAGGGTGCATCCATGCCCCGCATCCTCCACCAGATTAGATCTCGGTGGCTAGGTGCACAGTGATAGATTCGGGGTCACAAGCTGGCGAGACAACACACAAGTGCCGGGCCAGTCGTCAGAGGCTGTGATGGCCGAGACTGCCAACACTCAGAGGGCTGTGCGAGGCCAGGCACATGCTGAGTCCCAGGCTGATGATGTGCCTTTGGAGTCGTCCATGAGGTGGCAGATGCTAGAAGTGCAGCGTGAGGTACGTGAAGATCTGGTGGAGGTTCCAGATGGTATGCGCACCCTGGCATGGACAGCGGAGGAGTCCATCCAGGCCACGAGTGCTGCAATCTCCCTCTCATGTGCGTGGCCTCCTCCCTCGAGAGATTGGCGACTTTCCTGGAGAGCTGCACCCAGTAGACCAGTCAGTGGCTGCCAGAGATCCGTGCAGACCTGCGTGACATCGCCTTATCCCTGAGCTCTGTCCAGCAGAGTCACCACCAGGTCCTCAACCTCTCGGGTCAGCAGAGAGGTACAAGTGTGCATTGCGAGGGAGGAGGAGGAGCTGCCTTGTGCATCTGGGGGCTCTGTTCAGATGCTTGAGGTGCACATTGCCTCTTCAGCCCCTTTGCTAGTGACACCAGTACCTCAGGTAGCCATGACGACAGTTGAGGCTCCAGCACCTGTGCAGGAGCCCCTCAGAATGCAGGGACCCTCGCAGCCTCAGGCGGCCAGAGGATGGCTGCCAAGGTCATCCCAGGTCCACAGGACAGCAGCCTGCCTCTACCTCAGCAAGCAGCAAAGGGGAAGGACCACGTAGGAGCATAGGTCAGAGATTTAAGAAAACACTTTAGATGCACGTGGGCTTAACGGGTGGTAGATAAAGTTATGATTAATTGCCAAAGTGCCAGTGTCAATGCAAAAAATGTTAAATGTTGCTTATGGCCCTCTGAATCCAGTGATGGTGGCCATCCAGAAGAGCAACAGTGGGAAGTGTCGACCCAGTGGCTGGCTGGGGTTGGCCATGGGTGAGTGCTCATCTTCTGCATGTGGCACAATCAACAAGGTGGAGGCGAGTGACTCTTGTGTGCTTGGAGTGTGGATCCTTATTTGTTTGGATGGCTGAAATGGTCAGGAGAAACGAGTCAGGATGAGTGCCTCCCGAGCCCCCTTTACACTCAGATCTTGGCTCCTGCCTAGCGGCCCCTCATGCCTGTCAGCATGTTTGGCTTCTTCATCATCCTCCTTGTCTGAGGATACCTGCCGCTCCACTATGTCTTTGGCAGTCGGGGCCTCGAGCTTCGCAGTGCCAGGTTGTGCAAAGCACAGCAAATCACCACTATCCGGGAGACCCTCGCTGGGACATACTGGAGAGCGTCCCCTCCCCATCGGTCCAGGTACCTGACTCTCATCTTGAGCAGACAGATAGTCTGCTCGATGGTCACTCTAGCCGCAGCATCTCTCGTGTTATAGCGTTCCTCTGCCTCAGTCCTTGGGTTCCTTACTGGTGTCATCAACCATGTCTTCAGTGGGTAACCCTTTTCGGCAAGTATTCATCCTTGCAGGCATGCTGGGGTGGGGGTGGGGGGGAGGGGTGTTGCAAAAAGCTGTGGCATCTGGGAGTGCCAGAGAATGTAAATATCATGACTGCTCCCAGGATAATGTGCACACACCTGCAGGATCCGTTGGCAATGGTCACAGCCGAGTTGGACGTTGAGGGAGTGAAATCCCTTCTGGTTGATGAAGGCCCCTGGCTGGTCTGCAGGAGCCTTGACAGCCACCTGGTGAGTCCATAAGACCTTGCACCTGGAGGAATCCAGCCATGGCGCTGAAGCCTCTGGCTCTCTCAGCCTGACTGCCCTCATCGGTTCTGAGCCTGATGTACTGGTTGGCCCTCCTGGAGAGGACATCTGATGCAGTGATATGCGGCTGATTGGGAGATGCCACCCATGTCTCCAGTGGGCCCCTGGAATGAGCCTGAGCCATAGAAATTCAGGCCCACAGTGACCTTGAGAGCCACCAGCGTCGATTGCCCACAGTGCAATTGGAGCTTACCTCCGCCACCATCATGGCTCACAGATCAGTCACGGCCTCTCAGGACAGGTGCAGTCCTCGGTGACACTGCCACTCTGACATCTGGAGGCAGCTCATCTGATGTTTCTCCTCTCTGTCTACTGAGTGCCCTAGTCTCTGCGCCAGTCTATGCGCCCAGTCCCCTCTGTGGCATTCTGCCGCTTCCCCATCACGAGGCTGCCCCTGCAGGTGGCCAGCCAGTCGCTGATGTCCATCTCTGTTTGCCCGCCCTTCCCTCCCTCTCAGTTTCTCCTTCCCACTGGAGTAACCTCCTCCTGAATGCACGATCCCCATGCCACCTGGGAAATGCTGCTTTAAGGGGGTATATCTTCCCATTGTTGAAGAGAAGGCAACCAGTCCGTCCTCTCTATTAGGCCCCTCTCCAATGAGCCCCCTGCCATGAGACTAACTGCTCAAGGGAGCCTCAAGCCAACACAAATAATTGCTCGCCTCCTGTGCTAATACATCAAAAGGCCTCAGTGAATGTCTGCCGAGTACAGTAGACCCTTACAGCTGCCACCCTGTTGCCACACTTTAAATGCTGCTGAGGCTCCAATCACCCCCAACACGTGGTCTGTGCACAGCTCATAAAATTCTGAGGGGCACGGAATATCGGTATCAATTCCCTCCTCAACGTTCTAAATTGGCCTCAAATTGCTCCTTTGCAGATGGTGAGCGGAGTCCACACTCGGCCCCTCGTCCGCCCTTGGTAAAATCACATTCCATTGTTGGAGGCCCATAATCTCGTGTTATTCTATGTCCCCCCTTCTCTATCACGTCCGTTTCGAACAGGTAATTCTAGCCATTGATTTACATTGGGATGCAATTTTGCAGGAGTTGACTGCAGTCAAGAACTCTCCTCTTTGAAATAGTGCCATGGGACCTATTACATCCAACTGTGATGTGGCAGACGGGGCCTCAGTTTAATGTTTCATCTGAAAGACAGTATCTCTGACACTGCAACACTCACTCAGTACTGCATCTGAGCGTCAGACCTAGGTTATGTGCTCAAGTCTCTGGAGTGGGACTTGAACCCACAATCTTGAGGGGGAATTTTATACTCTCCCCCACGGCGAGTTTTGAGGTGGGAGAGAATATAATCAGGTGGAATGATAGGGTGGGGGGAGCTCTGCCGCCTTCCCCCTCTGCTGAAATTAAGTCCGGGGCAGTAAGATCTGTGAACGGCCTCCCCGCCCCTCCACCAATTGGGCAATTAATGCCCAATTAAGGGCCTCATCCCACCGCTGCCACAATTAGTCGAGCGGCGGGTGGGCCTGTCGCCACACGGGAAGGACAGCAAGAAAAACCATGCGGGTTGTTTGCCGACTCTGGGGGGACTGGGGGGGAGGGTCTCTCGTGAAAAGGCACTTAGGCCTTGGGAAGGGGGGGTGGGCCTGCTGAGAGCCACCCCGCCCGCCCTTCCTGCCAACCTCCCCCCCCTTATACACCCCTCCTCTGTGACCCCCACCCCGCGAGACCCCTCCCACCCTGACCGACCAGCGCCGCTCCTTGCTCTTGGGTGGGTGCTCCACTGGCAGCAGCCACCACCTCCACAGTGGCACTGCTCAGTTAAAGAGCTGCCGGCCAATCAGAGGGTGGGACTTCTGTCACCGGGGTCCTTGATCCCATGGAAGGCCAGTTAAATGCCGAAATGTTACTTGATTCAGCGGGCCTCACACAGGAGGGGTGACACGGGGATTTTCGGCAGCGTTTTTGCTGGAGGTCATGACCCCCATCACCTGGATAAAATTTGTGATTCAGAGGCATGTATGCTACCCACTGAGCCACATCTGATAACTAAGGAGAGATCATCAATCACTTTTCTTCCACGGCCCCCACATTAACCATATTGTGAAGAGGACATAATGAAGTTGCAGACCGATATAGATAAGTTGAGTGAGTGGGCAAAAGTCTGGCAGATGGAGTATAATGTGGGAAAATGTGAAGTTGTTCACTTTGGCAGGAAGAATAAAAAAGCAGAGTATTACTTGAATAGGGAACAACTGCAGAATTCCGAGGTGCAGAGGGATCTAGGTGTCCTAGTGCATGAGTCACAAAAAGCTAGTATGCAGGTACAACAAGTAATAAAGAAGGCGAATGGAATGCTATCCTTTATTATGAGAGGAATTGAAAATAAAAGTAAGGATGTTATGCTTCAATTATACAGGCCTTTGGTGAGACCACGTCTCGAGTACTGTGTGCAGTTTTGGTCTCCTTGTTTAAGGAAGGATGTAAATGCATCGGAGGCGGTTCAGAGGAGGTTTACTAGATTGATACCTGGAATGAACGGGTTGTCTTATGAGGAAAGGTTGGACAGACTGGGCTTGTTTTCACTGGAGTTTAGAAAGGTGAGGGGAGACTTGATTGAAGTGGATAAGATCCTGACCGGTCTTGACAAGGTGGACGTGGAAAGGATGTTTCCTCTTGTGTATTAACACCTAATCTGTACTAATGCTTTGTCTTTCAACACACCATTAACATATTGTTTGCCTTTGCTCCGTGACCTTTTGGTCAGCTATTTGGCCTGGTCCAATCTAGACCTCCTTTGTTATCTCTTGCCCCACCCCCACCTCACTTGCTTATAACCTGTGACTTTTCTAATATTTGTCAGTTCCGAAGAAGGGTCACTGACCCGAAACGTTAACTCTGCTTCTCTTTTCACAGATGCTGCCAGACCTGCTGAGTGATTCCAGCATTTCTTGTTTTTATTTCCTCTTGTGGGCACTGTTTTAAAATTAGGGGTCAGCCTTTTAGGACAGAGATGAGGAGAAATTTGTTCTCTCGGAGGGTTGTGTGACTTTGGAAGTCTCTGCCTCAGAAGGTGGAGGAGGTGGGATCATTGAATGTTTTTAAGGTGGAGGTAGATAGATTCGTGTTGGGCAAGAGAATCAAAGGTTATCGGGGGGTAGATGGGAGTGTGGAATTCGAGACAGAAACAGATCAGCCATGATCTTATTAAATGGCAGAGCAGGCTCGAGGGACCGAATGGCCTACTTCTGCTCCTAATTCATATGTTCGTATGTAACACCAATTTTATCCTTTCCTCGAACATTCGGCACCACCTATGGTTCCATTGACAATGGGCACCCTCTGGTACCTCCCACATTCTTACTATTTATGTCCCAACCTTGGATAATTGAATGTTGGCAGACTATCCAACTGGAAGAGGCATTACAGCTGAGCTCAACCCTGCCCCTATCCATTGGTGCAGAGTTGTTCCATTGATTAATCTTTCCCCCTCCCAAACCCAGGGCACTGAGACCAGAGGCAACACCTCCTGACACAGCTGAGACTGGCAATGATTATCTGGTCTTTATTACACTGCCTGTTGTGGGATCTTGCTGTGCACAACTTTGTTGGCTGTGAAGTGCATTGCAATGTGCCGAGACCGTGAAATGTGTTATATAAATGCTAGTTCTTTCTTCTTTAAAACCTGGGAAATTCTCGCCTTCTGTGGCTCAATTGGTCAACAGAAAATGAATTTATCAACTGACCTATCAGCAGAGTAGATTTGTTGAATAACTGCATGCCTTTACAGCTGATGCCATGCAGCAGAACAGACTCTTCTAAATCTGAGGTCAATCATCAGTGTCCCATTCCATTCTGAAGGAATACAGTAGTTTCAGATCAGTAAAGTTCACGTATGAATGCTCAACAGGTGCTACATTCCCCTGAACATTATTTTAACACAGCTGCGCATCCATTTAAACTTAACAGGTTAGGACCTGCCGAAATAGCACAGAGAAATGTAGAATGCCTGTGTTTAATAGTTCATATGTGAGCTTCATCATTCTGAAAATATATTGTCCTCTCCTTTCTAAATAACCTTGTTCGTAATTAAATGTGTGATTGATACAGTGAGTGTTTGACAACAAAGACCTCTGCAAAACAACAAAAGGTCTAGTGTAGCACAGTTGCCGTCACCCCATTCCTCTACTGCAGTGAGACTGGAACTGTGTACCAGCAACACCTAACAGCGCTAGAGAAATGCTATCAGCAATGTCTCCGCCGCATTCTTTGGGTGGACCATCGAACAAATGCTCGTATCCTTCGTGAAACCAGATGTATAAGCAATCAGGCAAAACTCCTGCAAAATCAACTCCAATGGCCTGGCCACTGTGTCCGCACGCCTGAAAATCACCTCACCGTAAGGTCATGTTCTCACGTCTCTCAAATGGCCAACATTCCAGGGGAGGACAAACAAAACGTTTCAAAAACACTCTGAAGTTCTCCATGAAGTGTGGCTGCATTGACCTTAACAACTGGGAGGAGCTTGCTACCAATTGCTCAGAATGGCGACAGCTTGTCCACCAAGCTGCATCACGCTTCAAGTCCCAAAGCCTTAATGATGAGGCAGACCAACGGCACAGGAAAAAAGAAAAGGAAGCAAATTCTGCACTCCAGATCCCACAACCTCGTGGGACGTCCTGTCCCATGTTCCCAAAGATCTGTGGGTTGAAAATCGGCCTGCTCAGTCACATGAAGACCCATGGCAAAAACTCGCAGCCCTGAGTAGACACCATCCTCGAATCGAGGGAAAGCCAATGATGACTTCATTCAGTTTGGCATCACAAGTTATGCCCGATATACATCTTTCGCATACACGCATTTCATTCTCTCATTCTGCGGTTCTATGATGTTCTGCCTCCTAACACCAAGGGTGTTGTTCAGTTGTGGTGCAGCGTGAGTCATTCAGGGTGACATCAGCTAACACTAAGCCTAGGATCAAAAATAAAAACAGAAAGTGCTGGAAATACTCAGCAAGTCCGGCAGCATCTGTGGAGAGAGAAACAGAGTTAATATCCTGGAACCATCCTGTCCTGTAGGGTTCAGCTACTCACTGGGTGCTATGGCTGATGCCCCACTCCAGGGACGTCAGCACATAATCTAGGCTGACATTCCAGTGCAGTGCGAAAGGAGTGCTGCACTGTTGGAGGTGCTGTCATTTGGCCTAAGAAAGGTAATTCATTCTTTTTGAAGTAAACAAGGAAGCACCGACATAGTGAAATCTACTGACAACAAGTCAGTTTATTTCTAAGATAAAAGGACTCACAAAATGGGTGAAGTTGTCTAATGCAGCACCTAATTAACATGTGTACTGAATGTCTAGAGTGCTGTTTGAGGCTGAATTTTATTATATTATTGAGTCTGGTGTCCAAACAGTGTGTGGGCTTCCGGCACTACAGACACTTCAGGAGTTCTCATTAAGTGACATATACAATAGGCCCATAACAGGTTTTAGAGGCTCATTATTTAGTGTCCTGTCATCCAAATGAGCAGCAGCACTAGAGGCATCAGTTACTGCATTGTTGAAGAAATATCTCAGAGGTAAAGAGAGATAGAAGAAAAAAAGAAAAATTGTGAAAGAGAAAGAAAAAGTGATAGAGATAGAGAGAAAAAGATACATAGAGAGAAAAGATAGAGAAAAAGAGATAGAGAGAGACAATGGCTGATATAGTAATATATTTAGAGAGGTATAGATAGATAGCGATAGAGACTAAACAATTAATGAAGTTGCAGAAAGGATTTTTTAAAATCTAGAATTAATGGTATTAATAGTGAAATGGTTATGATTTAATACAAATTAAGTCACATCAAATTAATTTTTTTTAGTTACCACCTGTGTTATGACCGAGGTTGGAGGAATTCACTATCTTTCTCTATTTCCACATCTCTGCTGGTCTCAATGTATATTTAAATGTTTTACCCAGTTACCAATACAGCCAATTATATATTTTATCTATATTAGTTTCAGAATAAAAATATCCGCCAGCCAGGTTTCTTTAATAAATTAAAAGCAAAATACTGCGGATGCTGGAAATCTGAAATAAAAACAAGAAATGCTGAAACCACTCAGCAGGTCTGGCAGCATCTGTGCAAAGAGAAGCAGAGTTAACGTTTCGGGTCAGTGACCCTTCATCGGAAGTACCACTGTAGTGGTGATGTTGGGAATGGCATTAAACAGGAAAATAGAGACGCATGCGATCTGTAATTATGGGTGAAATTAATCTGCATATAGATTGGGCAAATCAAATTAGTCACAATACCATAGAGGAGGAATTCATGGAGTGTATACGGGATGGTTTTCTGGACCAAGACATTGAGGAACCAACTCGAGAACAGGCCATCCTAGACTGGGTATTGTGTAATGAGAGAGGAATAACTGACAATCGAGTTGTGCGAGACTCCTTGGGGATGAGCAACTATAATATGATAGAATTCTTCTTCAAGATGGAGAGTAACGTAGTTGATTCTGAGACTAGGGTCCTGAATCTTAGTAAAGGAAACTACGAAGGTATGAGGCGCGAATTGACCATGATGGATTGGGAAACGTTACTTAAAGGGATGACGGTGGATAGGCAATGGCAAATATTCAAAGAGCACATGGATGAACTGCAACAATTGTTTATTCCTATCTGACACAAAAGTAAAACGGGAAAAGTAGCCAAACCATGGCTTACCAGGGAAATCAGAGATAGCATTAGATCAAGGAAGAGGCATATAAATTCACCAGAAAAAACAACAGACCTGAGGATTGGGAGCAGTTTAGAATTCAGCAAAGGAGGACGAAGAGATTGATTAAGAAGGAGGAAATAGAGTACGGGAGCAAGCTTGCGGGGAACATAAAACCTGGCTATGAAAGATTCTATCGGTATGTGAAGAGAAAAATGTTGGTGAAGACAAATGTAGGACCCTTACAGTCAGAAGCGGGGGAATTTATTATGGGGAATAAAGAAATGGCTGACCAACTAAATGCATTCTTTGGTTCTGTCTTCAAAAAGGAGGATACAAATATCATACCAGAAATGTTGGGGAACACAGGGTTCAGTGAGAGGGAGGAACTGAAGGAAATCAGTATTAGTAGAGAAATGGTGTTGGAGAAATTGATGGGATTGAAGGCCGATAAATCTCCAGGGCCTGATGGTATGCATCGCAGAGTACTTAAGGAAGTGGCCCTAGAAATAGTGGATGCATTGATGGTCATCTTCCAAGATTCTACAGACTCTGGAATAGTTCCAACAGATTGGAAGGTATCTAATGTAACCCCACTATTTAAAGAGGGAGGTAGAGAGAAAGCAGGGAATTATAGACCAGTCAGCCTGATGTCGGTAGTGGGGAAAATTCTAGAGTCCATTATCAAAGATTTTATAGCAGAGCAGTTGGAGAACAGTGGTAGAATCGGACGGAGTCAGCATGGATTTACGAAAGGGAAATCATGCTTGACAAATCTACTAGAATTCTTCGAGGATGTAACTAGTAGAGTTGATGAGGGGGAGCCAGTGGATTGTGCTTTATTTGGACTTTCAGAAGGCTTTCGACAAAGTCCCACATAAGAGATTAGCATGTAAAATTAAAGTGCATGGGATTGGGGGTAGTGTATTGCGATGGATAGAAAATTGGTTGGCAGCCAGGAAACAAAGAGTAGGAATAAATGGGTCTTTTTCCGAATGGCAGGCAGTGACCAGTGGGGTACCGCAGGGATCGGTGCGAGGACCCCAGCTATTCACAATATGTATTAATGATTTAGATGAGGGAACTAAATGTAAAATCTCCAAATTTGCAGATGACACGCAACTGGGTGGGAGGGTGAGTTGTGAGGAGGATGCAGAGAGGCTTCAGGGTGATTTGGACAAGTTGAGTGAGTAGGCAAATGCATGGCAGACGAAGTACAATGAGGATAAATGTGAGATTATCTACTTTGGTACCAAAAACAAGAAGGCAGATTATTATCTGAATGGCTATAAACTGAGAGAGGGGAATATGCAACGAGACCTGGATGTTCTTGTACACCAGTTGCTGAAAGTAAGCATGCAGGTGCAACAGGCGGTAAAAAAGGCGAATGGTATGTTGGCCTTCATAGCGCGAGGATTCGAGTACAGGAGCAGGGATGTCTTGCTGTAATTATACAGGGCCTTGGTGAGGCCACACCTGGAATATTGTGTGCAGTTTTGGTCTCCTTATCTGAGGAAGGATGATTTTGCTATAGAGGGAGTGCAGCGAAGGTTTACCAGACTGATTCCTGGGATGGCGGGACTGACGTATGAGGAGAGATTGAGTTGGGTAGGATTATATTCGCTGGAGTTCAGAAGAGTGAGGGGGGAAATCTCATAGAATCATATAAAATTCTAACAGGACTTGACAGGGTAGATGCAGGAAGGATGTTCCCGATGGTGGGGGAGTCCAGAACCAGGGGTCATAGTCTAAGGATACGGGGTAAACCTTTCAGGACTGAGACGAGGAGAAATTTTTTCACCCAGAGAGTGGTGAGCCTGTGGAATTCGCCACCACAGAAAGCAGTTGAGGCCAAAACATTGTATGTTTTGAAGAAGGAGTTAGATATAGATATAGATCTTGGGGCTAAAGGGATCAAAGGATATGGGGGGGGGAAAGCGGGAACAGGTTACTGAGTTGGATGATCAGCCACGATCATAATGAATGGCGAAGCAGCCTCGAAGGGCCAAATGGCCTGCTCCTATTTCCTATGTTTCTATGTTTTGCTGCTCACTGTTTCTCAGCTGTCAATGCATCATAAAGGATCTTCAGGAATTGTTCATCAGACATCGCACCAGTCAGGTGGTTGCTGTTCCAAAGTAAACAAATATTCAAAACACATAATTAGAATTTGAAAAAAAAGACAATACTTCAAATTATTTTTATGCACAATAGCAGACTGATATGGTAGCCCTAAAATGTCTGTAATTAGGTCTAATTAGCACAGTTTGATAATGTTTTCTCCCTTCGGAATAAATGTGTGGATCAAAGTTTCTTTAAGACAGAACTCATGGGCAGTCTTTAAGTTATAGTTGGAAAACTAATATCCAATTAATTGAATGTTCACAAATAAATTGGGTTTAATTACAATAAAATATTTAACGCCACTCATATTAGCATGACAGATGAACTCTCCCAACTTTTAATCACTTGACACTAAAACGGAACTAAATACAGCAGAAGCTAGAAATCTGAAGGTCAGGGAGCAGCTGTGGTGAGAGAAACAGAGATGACAGGTGGAATCTTACCACCTTAGTTTTTAAATGCAGGCCGGGACCATATGCACGTCCCGACCCTGACGGTCTGTGAGTCGCATCTGCATGCATGATCTTCCCAGAGGCAGCCAATTAAGAGGCCGACTCCAGGAGCCCAGTCCAATTAGGGACAGTGGGTGGGCTTCACAGATGGGAGGGCCAATGGGCGTGTCCGCAGCTATGGGTGCCTGGCAGCCCAACTGGGAGAGGTGGGCACTGCCGATGTAGAGGTGAACCAGTGAGGGCACCTCAAGATGGAGGCACCCTCCAAATGTGTTAAAAATCTGTAAAAATAAGTGTCACCACAGCTGCCAGGCCATCACTCTGGAGGGGAAACCCCTTCACCGGATGGTCTGAAACTGTAGCTGTGACCCTCTGGCTCTGGGGAGGGGGAGATAAAGGAGCCCTTGCTGGTCCTGTGGCCGGCCGCCTCCAGCTATTGGCTGGGATTCAAATGCAGCAGGGAGCTGGTCCTCCCCTGGTAAGGTCCTCGTGGCCTACCCAATCTGCCTCAAGCAGCCACTTAATTGCCACGAATTGGATACCCAGCACTGCTGGGCAGGTAGTGGTACTCATCTGACCCCGCCTCCGGCAAAATCGCTTGGAGGCGGGAATGCATTGGGGCAGCTCCCCATTGCACTCCTTTCTGAAACGTCAGCCCCCCCCCCCCTCCAAAGCGCCTCCGAATGGCTGATATGATTGCACCCTATATTCCAAAGGTCGATTAGCTTTCAACAGAACAGGAAGAAGCTAGAGATGAACAGCTTTTAAGCAAGTACAGACTCAGGAAACAGGAGTGGCAGGGAAAGAAAAATGGCAGAGGTCTGTGATCGGGTGGAGGGCACGAGTGATTACCTGACACCTTGCACCATCATTCCTCTTATCATTTAATCACTGCTGCCCTCCCACCCTATCACAGGCCTTTCCCTTTTGTTCTTGTCTTGACCTTTTCTTTCATTCACCTGAAACATTGGCCTGATATTTACGGAGTGAGGCCATAAATGGCCAAAGAACCTGGCAAGGCTGGGCACACAGAGGTCTTTCCTCATTCGCATCTTGTCACTCCACCTCCCACCCAGCAGTTGGTCAAATGGACGACCTGGCCAGTGGATGGAAGAGAACACCAGTGACAGGAGGCTGCACCCAGGGACCCTTGAGCAAAACTCTCAGCAAAGGGGAGGGCTGTGTGGAAACTCTCAATCAGGAGGGCTATGGGGAGACTGAAGGCTTTATGAGGGGTCTGGAGTGAGAACTCCTGCTTCTCCTGACCCACAAGCAGTGCTGATAAAGCCACTTACCTTGGGGAGCGGTGTTCTACTCTCTGTAAACTTGAGCTCATCCAAATGTCTGCTACCCGTGTCCTTATCTGCACCGACTCACCTATCACTCCTGTGCTAACTGATTTACATTGGCTCCCAGTTAAGCAACACTCCATTTTAAAATTCTCATCCTTGTTTTCGAACCTTTCAAAGGCCTCACTCCTCCCTATCTCTGCAATCTCCTCCAGCCCCACAACCCTTTGAGATATCTGCACTCATCTAATTCTGGTCTCTTGTGTGATGGAATGTGTCGTCGACAGTGCTATCAAGCAGCATTTGCTTAGCAATAACCTGCTCAGTGAAACATAGTTTCAGTTCCGCCAAGGCCACTCAACTCCTGACCTCATTACAGCTTTGGTTCAAACGTGGACATAAGAGCTGAACTCCAGAGGTGAGGTGAGAGTGACTGCCCTTGACATCAAGGCAACTTTTGACTGAATATGGCATCGAGGAGCCCTAGCAAAACTGGAGTCAATGGGAATCAGAAGGAAAACTCTCCGTTGGCTGGAGTCATACCTAGCACAAAGAAGATGGTAGTAGTTGTTGGAGGTCAATCATCTCAGCTCCAGGACATCATTGCAGGAGTTCCTCAGTGCAGTGTCCTAGTACCAACCATCTTCAGCTGCTTCATCAATGACCTTCCTTCCATAATAAGGTCAGAAGTGGGATGTTCGCTGATGATTGCACAATGTTCAGCACCACTCCCGACTCCTCAGATACTGAAACAGTCTGTGTAGAAATGCAGCAAGACCTGGACAATATCCAGGCTTGGGCTGATAAGTGGCAAGTAACATTCGCGCCACATAAGTGCCAGGCAACGACCATCTCCAACAAGAGAGAATCTAACCATCTCCCCTTGACATTCAATGGCATTACCATCACTGAATCCCCCACTATCAACATCCTGGGGGTTACAATTGACCAGAAACTGAACTGGAGTAGCCATATAAATACCATGGCTGCAAGAGCAGGTCAGAAGCTGGGAATCCTGTGGCCACTAACTCACCTTCTGACTCCCCAATGCCTGTCCACCATCTACAAGGCACAAGTCAGGAGTGTGATGGAATACTCTCCACTTGCCTGGATGAGTGCAGCTCCAACAACTTTCAAGAAGCTCGACACCATCCAGGACAAAGCAACCCACTTGATTGGCACCCCATCCACAAACATTCACTCCCTCTATTATCGATACACAGTGGCAGCAGTGAGTACCATCTTCAAGATGCACTGTAGTAATGCACCAAGGCTCCTTAGACAGCACCTTCCAAACCCACGAATTCAACCACCTAGAAGGACACGGGCAGCAGATGCGTGGGAACACCACCACCTGCAAGTTCCCCTCCAAGCCACACGCCATCCTGACTTGGAACTATATCAGCGTTCCTTCACTGTCACTGGGTCAAAATCCTGGAATTCCCTTCCTAATAGTACTGTGGGTGTACCTCCCCCACATGGACTGCAATGGTTCAAGAAGGCAGCTCACCACCACCTTCTCAAGGGCAATTAGGGATGGGCAATAAATGCTGGCCTAGCCAGCGATGCCCACATCCCATGAATGATTGAAAAAAAAATTATCAATTCCACAGACACTCTCTAGAGGACCAACACGAGCTTTAGTTACTCTTTTCCTATTTAAATACTTGTAGGAACTCTTACTATCTGTTTTTATATTACTAGCTAGTTTTTTCTCATATTCTACTTTATCCCCCTTCATTATTTTTTTCGTCATTCTTTACTAGTTCTTAAAATCTGACCTACCACTGGTCTTTGCAGATTTGTGGTGTTTCTTTTAATTTGATACTATTCTTAACTTCCTTATTTCGCATAGCCTTCCTGCAATATGGAGACCAAAACTGCGCACACTACTCCAGGTATGGTCTTACCAAAGCCCTATACAAACGTAGCAAGACTTCTTTAATCTTGTACTCCAATCCCATTGCAATAAAGACTAACATGCCATTTGCCTTCTTAATGGCCTGCTATACCTACATGCTGACTTTCAGTGTTTCTCGTATGAATTCTCCCAAGTCTCTCTGAACATCAACAGTTAGAAGTTTCATGCCTTTTGCAGCCTCTTTGTGTCCTTCTCGCAGTTTACGTTCCCAACCAGCTTTGGATTGTCAGTGAACTTATCTACATTATTCTCGGTCTCTTCATCTAAATCATGAATATAAATTTTAAGTAGCTGAGACCCCAGCATTGATCCTTGCAGCGTTCCACTAGTTACAGCTTGCCAACTTGAAAATGACCCGTTTATCCGAACTTTCTGCTTCCTGTCCATTAACCAATCCTTCATCCATACTAATGTATTACCGCCAAATTCATGAGCCCTTATCTTTGGTGTTAACCCTTTTGTGTAGCACCTTATCAAATGCCTTTTGGAAATCCACGTATACTACATCTACTGGTTTCCTTTATCTACCCTATTAGTTACATCCTCAAAAAACTCTAATAAATTTTGTTAAACAAAATTTCCCTTTCGTAAAAACCATGTTGACTTTGTCTAATCATGACATGATTTTCCAAGTCCATTGTTAAGACTTCCTTCCTAATAGATACCAGCTTTTTCCCAATGACTGATTTTAGGCTTACTGGCCTGTAGTTCCCTGCTTTCTCTCTCCCTCCTTTGTTTAATAGCAGTGTTACATTTTCTAACTTCCAGCCCACTGGGAATGTTCTCGAATGTAGTGAATTTTGTAAAATCATAACCAATGTATCCATTAACTCTGTATCCACCTCTTTTAGAACCCTAGGATGTAGGCCATCAGGTCCTGGGGATTTGTTGGCTTTCAGTCCCTTAAGTTTCTCCGATACTTTTTCTCTGCTGATATTAATTACTTTATGTTCCCCGCTCTTATTAGCCCCTCGGATACCCTCTATTTCTAGTATGTTTTTTGTGTCTTCTACTGTGAAGTTGGATACAAAGTATTTGTTCAATGTCTCTGCCACTTCCTCGTTCCCCATGATAATTTTTTCTGTTTCTGCCTCTAAGGGACAAACCTTCACTTTAACTACTCTCTTTTTTCTATACTTATAAAAGCTCTTACAATCTGATGCTATCCTGATAGGTAAAACCTCACAGTTCTGGTATCATCCTTATAAATCTTTCTTTCCACCCTCTTTGGTACCTCTATAACCTTTTGGTAATATGGCAATCAGAACTGTACACAGTACTCCACATGTGGTCTAACCAAGATTCAATACATGTTTTGCATAATGTGTCTGTTATTCAATTCTATCCCTCTAGGTATAACCCCGAGTGCGTGGTTTGCTTTTGTCATAGCCTTATTAACATGTGTCACTACTCTTAGTGATTTGTGCATTTATATTTCCAGATTCCTTTGCTCCTCTACCCCATTTAGATTCTTGTTTTCCAAATAATATGTCAACTCCTTATTTTTCTTACTAAAATGTAATACCTCACATTTAGCTATGTTGAACTTCATTTGCAATTATATGCCCTTCCTGCAAGTTTCTTAATCTCTTGTAATTTGTTACAGACCTTCTCAATATTGACTATGCCCCCAATTTGGCATCCGCAAATTTAGAAATTGTGCTTTTGATTCCAAAGTCTAAGTTGTTAAGATTGGAATACTGTGTAAAATTACAAAATTTGCTGATAATACCATACTTGGAGGTGTGGAAGACAGTGAGAATGATACCAATCAACTGTAACAGCACACAGATAGGCTGGCAGAATGAACAGACAAGTGGCAGATGAAATTTAATACAGCAAAATATGAGGTGATGCATTTTAGCAAAAGGGATAAGGTGAGGCAATGTGGACTAAAGATTGTACAGGGACAGAGGACCTGGGGTTTCATGTGCATAGATCTTTAAAAATTGGAAGGGTATATTGAGTGTGTAGTTACCAAAACAGATGGGATCTTGACTTCATAAACAGAGGCATTGAGTACAAAAGCAGGGAGGTTATGCTGAACTTTTATAAAGCTCTGGTTAAGCCACAACTAGAGTCCAGTTCTGGTCACAACACTTTAGGAAGGATGTGAGAGGGTGCAGAGGAGATTTACCTGAATGGTTCCAGGGATGAGGGATTTTAGCTACAAGATTAGGTTGGAGAAGCTGAGATTGTTCTCCTTGGATCAAAGAAGATTGAGGGGAGATTTGATAGAGGTGTACGAGATTATGATAGGTTTGAATAGGGTAGACAAAGAAAGCTGTTCCCTGCAGCGGTTCAAGAAGGTGGCTCACTACCAGCTTCTCAAGGGCAATTAGGGATGGGCAATAAATGCTGGTATAGCCAGTGACGCCCACATCCCATGAATGAATAATAAAAAAAAGCCAGCTGGCTATCCATTCTGCTACTTGTTCCCTGATTCCACATGCTCTCACCTTATTCATTATCATATTGTTCATATCTGAAATACTGGATTTTAAATTTGTATTAAAAATGAATAAATTTGCAAACTGCAAGATTACATGAAATTACCCAGAATCTACAGCACAGAAACAGGCCATTCAGCCCAACTGGTCTATGCCAGCAGATATGCTCCACACGAGCCTCCTCCCACCCTTTTTCATCTCATCCGATCAGCATAACCTTCTATTCTTTTCTCCCTCATGGGCTTATCTAGCCTCATTTTAAATGCATCTATGCTATTCGCCTCAACTGTTCCATGTGGTAGCCTGTTCCACATTCCAACCATTCTTGCAGTAAGGAAATTTCTTCTGAATCCCCTCATTGGATTTATTGGCAGCTATCTTATATTGATACCACCTAGTTTTAGCTCTCACCCACAAGTGGAAACATTTTCTCTCTGTCCACCCTGTCAAACACCTTCATAATTTTAAGGACCTTTCTCAGGTAGCTCCTCAGCCTTCTTTCCACGAGAGAAAATATTAAAAATAAGTCAATATTAAAATAAGCAAGCTTAAATATTCAACTTGTCTGCTTAACAGTCTCAAAAAGGGTATCTTGGATATTTTTCCCACTAATTTTAATGGATTGAAAAAAAAATTAGACAATTTCCATAATGGGCACTCCCAGCAGCATCGAAGGAAAAACATTTCTCCTCTGAACTTATTTCTGGTCCTGATCTTTAAACTGTGGGACTGCTTCACGGGTTAAACAACTATAAATTTTAGCCTCAGCCGGTTGTTTGCTTGTTTCAACAGAATCTGGCTCATCAAGCTGGCAATATTACCTGATCCACTGATTTTCATGCGGTGCCCCTGATAACAATGTAACTCAACCTCTCCTTCTGTTTTCATAATCTTAAAGCTATCTAGGGTACTACTGTTCCTTTCTGCCACCAAATCTGGTTGCACTCAGATACAACACAAGCTATCAGCTGATAACGGTAGACTTTAGCACGCCTGTCATGGTAAAATTTGGTGCTCTTTCTGCTGAATTCTTTCTAGACAGTTTTGTTCCAAGGGATAGGACTTTTGTTAGGTAAGGGTATTAGGGGGTATGGAACCAAGGCAGGTAAATGGAGTTAAGATACAGATCAGCTATGATCTAATTGAATTGAGGAATAGGTTTGAGGGGCTGAATGGCCTCTTCCTATTCCTATTTTCTTATTTCATCTTGAGGATGCTGTTCATATGGGCAAGTGTGGAGTGTATGCAAAGAACCAACTATTCCAACATGTTGCTCCGTTTATTAGTAAACCCATGTGTGATCTTCACTACTTCTTTCTAATGGTGCACTTGTTTGTACTTGTTTCTCGTCTATTCCTATCACCAATCCCCCACCCCACCAAAAAAAGATCATTTGATTTGAAGTATAACAGACTAGATGTTTCGTTCTCCCACATATGTTGTGGCACATGCAATCACAGTCATTATTATTGAAAACCTCCACTGCTACTCTATTTCTAAAGAAAATAGATTGCTTTGCTTAAATGATCAATTAACTGCTGATATTTATCGGTGGGAAGAGACCTAAATAATTAGAATGTTCGACAACTACCAGCTACAGCCAAGGCCTTCAGTTTTGTATTGTTCCTGGAGAATCCGAATATCAGATTGTTCAGACACTAATCTTGATGTTACCCAGCTGTGCATAGATACAAAAGAAAAAAAGAAGGATTTATATTTACATATTGCCTCTCACAAACTCACGACATCCCCAAATGCTTTACACCCAATGAAGTATGAAGTATTTCTAAAGTGTAATCACTGCTGTATCGTAGAAAACACAGCAGCCAATTGGCACAAGAAGATCCCACAAACAACTATAAAATAAATGATCAGTCCACCTGTTTTAGGTGTTGGTTGAGGGATAAATGTTGGCCATGATACTGAAAGAACTCCTCGGTTCTTGTTTGAATAATGACACAGAATCAGTAATATCCACCTGAGAGAGCTGATGGGGCCTTGGTTTTAACGTCTCATCTGAAAGTCGGTACCTTCGACTGGGCAGCACTCCCTCAGTGCTGCACTGGAGTGTCAGCATATATTTTGTGTTGAGGTCTCTGGAGTGAGGCCTGAACCCACAACCTTCTGACTCAGAATACAGTTATCGCATCATTGGCACAGCGCTGATTATGATTCTAAGCTCATGAAAGGCATCATCTATAAATTTTCCAGGAGTATATCACAAAAAGGTCATACTTCTGCAATCCCAGCAGTAATCGTCAAATTATTGGTAGACACCATGAGTGATTTCTTAAAAGAAGACAGTAGTGAAAGGCTTTTGTTCAGTCAGGGCACTCAACCAATCACTGGAGCTGTTTCCTTCTCTGGGAGTGAATGACAGTGGCTATTACCTTCCAACCAGATTTCTGGAGCAATGTTTGACCTGCATCATTATGCCTCACATCTGTATCAATTTTTACACTTTTCCCGATTGTTAAAAGCAGAACAATGATTCTTGTGAAATCAAAAATTCCGATTTTAACCTCACCCGCCTGGTGGAAATGAGGCGGGTTTGGGGTCAGATGCCTATTTTATGTTCCGCCTGATCTGACAATGAAATCTCCCATTCTTGCCAGGGTGAGGGAGTGAGAGTGAGCGGGCAGCTGCTGGGGGCACAGGGATTAGGCTAAAGGTCAGGCTTAAACCTTTCAACTTTTGTCATGATTCTTTCTGTTCATGTAATTAAGATGACTGGGACAGCTGGCACAAATTTGTTAAAGGCAAATAATGTCTAATTAACATGATTGAGTTCATTGATGACGTAATAGAGAGGATTGATGAAGGTGGTACAGAAGTTGTTATATATATGGACTTCCAAAAGGCATTTGATAGAGTACCTCAAAACCATCTATTCAGAAAATTGAAGTACTTAGTATTAAAGGAGTGTTGGTAGCTTGTGTTTAACTTCAGATAGCCAAGTGGTGAAGGATAGAACTAGAGTCCAATCTTTACACACTTAGAAGCTTATATTTGCAGAGAGACACACATTACAACCATTCACTTCTAAACCCAACAATCACAGTTTCAGTCTGCTACTATATATAGGAGCTCAAGTGAATCCCCAGTTAATGCCCACCACCTGAATACAATTAAACATCATGGGTAAAAATTTGGCTTAGGGCTAGGAGGCAGACAGTAACAATGAGTGGATTTTTATTTTTGACTGGAGAGAAGTATGCAGCGGGGTCCCACAGGAGTCAGTATTCAGACCATTGCTTTTCTTGTTACCGTGACAAATTTCAATATTTGTGGATGGCATAACTTAACAATGAGATAAATAGTGAGCATGACACTAGCAGACTTCAGAAGGACATAGACAGACTGGTGAAATGGGCAGAGACCTGACAGATACAATTTGATCACAGAATCATAAAAATTTATGGCACAGAAGGAGGCCATTCAGCCCATCGTGTCTGCGCAAGCCGAATACTCCCATCCAACCTTGTAGGTTACAGCACTTCAAGTGCATATCCGAGTACTTTCTAAATACAATGATGGTTTTTACCTCTACCGCCCTTTGAGGCAATAAGGTCCAGACCCCCACCACCCTCTGGGTGAAAAGATTTCTATTAATCTCCCCTTTAATCCTTCTAACCATTATTTTAAATCTATGTCCCCTGGTGACTGACTTCTCTGATAAGGGAAATAGCTTCTTCCTATCCACTCTATCCAGGCCCTATAACGTGTAATATACCTCAATTAAGTCTCCCCTCAACCTCCCCTGTTCCAAAAAAAAAATCCCAGCCTATCCCATCTTTCCACTTAGCTACAATTCTTCAGTCCTTGCAACATCCTTATCAATGTCCTCTGTACCCTCTCTTGTGCGATCACATTCTTCCTGTAAGGTGGTGACCAGAACTGTACGCAGTTCTCTGTAGCCTAGCCAGAGTTTGATACAGTTCCAGCATAACTTTCCTGCTCTATGCCCTGGTTAATAAAGGAAAGTATCCTGTATGCCTTCTTGACCACCTTATCTGACTGTCCAACCACATTCAGGGATCTGTGGACATGCTCGCCAAGGTCGCTCTTCCTTTACACTTCGCATTATTCTACCATTTATTGTGTATTCCCTCACCTTGCTTGCCTTCCCCAAATGCATTACCTCACACTTCTCCAGACTGAATTCCATTTGCCCCTTTCCTGCCCACCAGTCCATTCCTACAGTCTACAGTTTCTTTCCTCATTATCAACCACATGGCCAATTTTTATATCATCTGCAAACTTGGCCATGTACTTGGAAAGGGATATTATGCTGGGTCATTGGGAAAAGCTGGGGTATGGGACTAAAGCTCTTTCAAAGGCATGACGGGCTGAATGGCCTTCTGTAAGATAGTATGTCTCTATGGCTTCCCAACATTTGTAGACTTGCTCATCTTATAAATGGGTCAGAATGTAAGTTTCTAAGTAATCTGTGCTTGTGTTGAGTCACTTCATGTTAATGATGGTCTCATCTTTCTTGCTATAGCTTTCATCCCCTGGTGTATGACCCAGTCTTTTATGAAATGGAACCAATTCGGACTGAACATACACCTGTATTTCAAAATTTTCTTTCTGGCTCTCAACACTTGCTTGAATCTAGTATCATGTTGCTGCTGAGTGGATTCCCAATCAGTGACATTGGCCGGAATTTTACCCTCGTCGTACAGGAGCCGTCCACTGACTGAAAGGTCAGTGATGATCCCGCCTCCGCCTGGCCTGGGGATCCAGGCCGCATTTTACGGTCCCCAGGCCCTTAATTTGTCTGACACGGGACTTCCACCTCACTGAGGCAGGAAGTCCCGCCTAATGGAGCTGCCGGCCAATCAGGGGCCAGCAGCTCTTAGTCCCAGCAGTACCACCGGGAGCAGTGGCCACTGTTAGGACGGCAACCCAGCTTCAAGAAGAAGAGGAGGGACGGCTCTGGGAAAAGGTAAGTTTTTGGGGCCTCGCCGGGGGTGATCGGTTGGGCCTGGCAAGGCAAGGGAGTCAATTGGGGAGATGGAGGAGTGTTGGGCGTTTGGGGTGGTTGAGACATCAGGGGCGACCCTCTGACGGGCATAGGATGCCTGATCAGGAGGGCCACCTCCTCCCCAGGCATCAGAAAGCCACCTACTTTTAACAGGCGGCTTTTCTCGGGCCGGGGCTGCCCGCTTGCCTACGGTAAAATCCCCATGGCGGCATGCGGAGGCCCTTAAGTGGCCAGTTAACTGGCCACTTAAGGGCCTTGATTGGCCTGGGCGGGTGGGTCATTTTTCACTGCTGCCGCCCTGCGTAAAATGGCAGCGGAGGCGGGAGCAGGTTGGGAAGGATCCCCTGAGCCTCCCACTCCATTTTACGCCACCCGCCCACCACCATCCCACTCTTTGGGGGGGCGTAAAATTCTGGCCATTGTCAAAGTTTCTGTCAGCATCACCTTTGTGGTCATTGGATGTGTGGTGTAGGAGAAATGCCCGAAGAACTGTCTTAAATGTGTCCTCAAAATGGAGTCAGCAGTCAGACTGAATGCTGGGAAAGGAAAGGGTAAATGCTAATTAAGCCATAAAGGCTGACACAAACAAAACATTCCTTACCAAGGTTAGAAGACAAGTTATCAAGACCACCTTTAGCTGCCTCATCAATGGTCATCTCTCCATCATTAGGTCAGAAGTGGGGAGGTTCACTGATGATTGCACAGTGTTCCGTTCCATTTGCAACTCCTCAGATTATGAAGCAGTCCTGTCCACATGTAACAAGACTTGGACAATGCTCAGGTTTGGGTTAATAAGTGGCAAGTGACAGTCAGGCCACACAATTGACAGGCAATGGCCATGTCGAGAATCTAACTACCTCCGCTTGGTATTAAGTGGCATTATCATCACTGAATCCCCTGCCATCGACATCATGGGTGGGTCACCATTGACTAGAAACTTAACACATGAATACTGTGGCTACAAGAACAGGTCAGAGGCTGGGAATTCTGATGAGAATGACTCACCTCTTAACTCCCCAAAGCCTGTCCACCATCTGTAAGGCACAAGTCAAGAGAGTGATGGAATATTCCCCAAATGCCTCGATGAGTAAAACATTAAAACATTTAAGCAGCTCAACATCATCCAGGAAAAAGCAACCCACTTGACTGGCACCCCATCCACCACCTTAAACATTCACTCATCCACCACCAGTGTACAGTGGCAGCAGTGTGTATAATCTACAAGATGCACTGCAACAACTTGCCAAGGCTTCCTTGACAGCAGATTCCAAACCTGTGACCTCTACTACCCAGAGCAATAAGGACAACAGATGCAAGAGACCACCTCCAAGTCATGCACCATCCTGACTTGGAAATATATCGCCGTGTTGCTGGGTCAAAGTCCTGGAACTCCCTCCCTTAACAGCACTGTGGGTGTACCTACACCACGTGGACTGCAGCGGATCAAGAAGACAGCTCACCACCACCTCCTCATGAGCAATCAGGGATGGGCAATAAATGCTGTCCTTGCCAGCAACACCCAACATCCTGTGAATGGATAAAAATAATACAAAGACCCAGAGACAGCTCCTTAAATGGGGACATAAAGATGGCCTGCTTCATCTAGATCTGCCTGAGGCCCTTGGTGTACAAACAAGACTTTTTGAAGTACGTGAGAGTGGCAGATCTGAACTCTTAACACTTGTGTCATTCAGATTGGTCAACAGAACCAAGGATTATTAATTTAGAATTTGGAAGATGTTCTTTTAGACCTTAAACTACTCAGTCCAGAGTCCTCGTTCCTTAGATCTTAGTTCTTTTACTAGTTCTTTTAGTAATCTTTGTAGTAGCAGTTGTGGTTGTTTATATCTAATATATTTAGAAGCGTGTCTCTATAAAATCGGAACGTGCATCTCAGCCAGAGGAGGCAGTTACAGATGTTAAGCTTGCAAGGTTATAGCAAGGAGATATAAATATGCCACTTAGATCTACAAGCTTCCCAGAGAGCCAGAGAGCTGCAGTTACAGATACCAGGGTTGAAGGTGAATTTACCCATAGCAGAGGATTCAGGAGGAATGAATAGTATCTCTATAGAGATGAAGGTTCATCACTTTGTTAAATTGAAAGGTTAACTCCATCCTCCCAGAGGAAGGACAAGCAACCAGTTCATTCATGCCAGCTTACAAGGACAAGGTTGTATGAGTTCTGGAAACACTGCTAACTATGAGACGATAGGATTTAAATGATTCAATGGACTGAGCATGTTATGTTGTTAACTTATCAGCTACATAAGGAATCTAGTTCTAAGCGAATCTCTCGAATTTATGTTAATCACAAACACTGATGTCAACTGTAAAGTTAAAATCAGCAAGTAGTTAATGCTGAATGATTGTGGCCTAACTGAACTGCATTTGCAAACTCTGTCATTTATTTTGGTAATTTACCCATTTACTAATTAATTTGTATGCTCTCTTTAAGTGCTATTAACTTAGTTTCTAAGGTTAATAACAATTGTTAGTTCATGACTTTTGTTACGACCAGGTGAGAAAGATGTCTAGGGGTCTGTTACTGCCTTCACCTAGTCTTATTGTAACAGAATATTATTTTTAAACACACTGTGTTTTGAGCTCCCCCTTTGTGAATCCTTGTTCACAGCTTTCCAATTATAAGGCAAAGAAATGAGCATAAACAGGCTTTCTTCGGTTTAAAGGAGAAAAGTGAAATTTATTAGACCTTAAACTTAAACTCTAATATGGTTAATGCCTAAGGATATATGGTGTGCCCACACTAGCATGCACACATGATACACACATGTAGATAGGGACAGAAAAGAGGAGAGGAAAATATAAAGTGAAAGGTTTGAGGCAGTCTCTGAAGGGGGTTTCTGGTTACTGTTTCTGTGGTTCGAGCTCACTGTAGAGTCTTTGATTGTAGGCAGCTCTTACTTTTCATTGGGACCCAGTATTCTTCTTAAACCTTGTTCAACGTAGGAGACTTTTCTCTCTTTGAGGTTCTCGTGTCTTCAATGGTTTCCGAAGTTGGTGTGAGCGAGATGAGAGCAGACAGGAGAGAGATGTTCTCAAACCAGGAGCCAGGAGCTTTCTGATTTCAATTTAAAACTCTCAGTTCCAACCTCTGCAATAGCCAGTTAGTCATGTGACTAAAACTGGTCTGACCACTTCTTCTGTGTATTGGGGAAGCAACGACTGGGTCCCCATTGTTCCAACACTGTCAGTTACTATGCAAATGTCTTTCCAGTCAGGGGCTTGCAATTTTAAGCTTTACTGTTCATGTGGTGAAATAATGTGTGCCTCAGTCTTGGCAGGTGGGGGGCTTCTCTGACACTTTGTTGTTTGATGTTCTGTTGATAATTGGCGAGAAAGGGTTAATTCACCAGTAGCAGTGTGAAACCTGATGGGAAGTTGGTTGTATAACTGCAAATATAATTTGAACAGGTTGATGTAAACCAGTTTGGCGAGCCAAATTTAGGTATCATTAACTCCTAAGCATAGATTGTTGGCAAACCCCAGATGTTCCTTTAACAATGAGTTAAGGTGAAGAAAGGGTTTAAGGATTTATCTGGTGCCATTGACAAATGTTCTTGTTAGGGTATTTATCCCAGGGTTCTTTCAGTGGAATGATGTACTTCACAGGCACTAGAGACATCAAATAAGAGGAATTGAAGTTTTGATACCTTGCAAAGGTGGAATGAAGTTATACTGGTACAAACTTGCATCATTAAAGTGTAGCAGCCAAAATTCACAGGATGTATCTAATTCTGAAGGCCCTTCAGCTCCAGGGAAGTTTCATTTCTTGCTGTGTACGTGAGTTGTAATGTTTTACTGATAGTCTTGCTCAGATTGTGCAATTGAGGCACACACGTATATACATAAACCAAACGAACAATCACAAGGGAGCCAACCTATTCCAGTGGGCTCATCAGCTTTTATAATTACACTAAGTGATCGCACACATTTCAGTTCAACTGGTAGTTTAACTTTCAGGACAAATAGTAACTTTCAGTAAGGTTCAATTCTATTTGTGCACGGTCTAATAATTGGGTCATGTGTCTTCCAGATGACCAACCAAGACCTTGAAACAAACTATTATTCACTGAACTGTTGAAGATGAGGTTTCTGCTTTCCACTGCTATAGGTTTCTCAGCATCAACTCCAGCCAACACATGCATCATCAAATGCAGTTTTCGACATGTCTGAAGTCCAAGTATGGGTTGGACATCAGAGATCTATTAGTAAACAATGTCTCCTCCAGCCTTAGAACCCACCAAGAACTCTACTTTCCTCCAACTCTGGCCTCTTGTGCATCCCTCACTTTCTTCACCCCACCATGGTGGCCTTGCCTCTAGCTGCTTATGACTATGCTCTGGAATTCCCTCTCTAAACCTCAGCACCTCTCTTCCTTTAAGACACTCCTCAAACATATGGTCACCTGTTCTAATGTCTCCTTCTTTGACTTAGTGTCAACTATTGTCTGATAACGGTTCTATGAAGTGCCTTGGAACATTTTGCTTTAAAGGTGCCAAATAAATGCAAGTTGCTGTTACGCTCTGCAGTTGTCATTTTTAAAAAATTCATTCATGGGATGTGGGCGTCACTGGCCAGGCCAGCATTTATTGCCCATCCCTAACTGCCCTTGAGAAGGTGGAGGTGAGCTGCCTTCTTGAACCGCTACAGTCCATGTTGGGTAGATACACCAACAGTGCTGTTCGGAAGAAAGTTCCAGGATTTTGACCCAGTGACAGTGAAGGAACAGCGATAGAGTTCCAAGTCAGGATGGTGTGTGGCTTGGAGGGGAACTTTCAGGTGGTGGTGTTCCCATGCATCTGCTGCCCTTGTCCTTCTAGGTGGTAAAGGTCGTGGGTTTGGAAGGTGCTGTCTAAGGAGCCTTGGTGCATTGCAGCAGTGCATCTTGTAGATGGTACACACTACTGCCACTGTGCATCGATAGTGGAGTGAATGATTGTTTGTGGATAGGGTGCCGATCAAGGGGGCTGCTTTGTCCTGGATGGTGTTGAGCTTCTTGAGTGATGTTGGAGCTGCACCCATCCAGGCAAGTGGAGGGTATTCCATCACACTGCTGACTTGTGCCTTGTAGATGGTGGACAGGCATTGGGGAGTCAGAAGGTGAGTAACTCGCCACAGGATTCCTAGCCTCTGACCTGCTCTTGTAGCCACGGTATATATATGGCTACTCCAGTTCAGTTTCTGGTCAATTATAACCCCCAGAATGTTGATAGTGGGGGAATTCAGCGATGGTAATGCCATTGAATGTCAAGGGGAGATGGTTAGATTCTCTCTTGTTGGAGATGGTCATTGCCTGGTACTTGTGTGGCACGAATGTTATTTGCCACTTATCAGCCCAAGCCTGGATATTGTCCAGGTCTTGCTGCATTTCTACACGGACAGCTTCAGTATTTGAGGAGTCGCGAATGGTGCTGAACATTGTGCAATCATCAGCGAACATCCCCACTTCTGACCTTATGATTGAAGGAAGGTCATTGATGAAGCAGCTGAAGATGGTTGGGCTTAGGACACTACCCTGAGGAACTCCTGCAGTGATGTCCTGGAGCTGAGATGATTGACCTCCAACAACCACAACCATCTTCCTTTGCGCTAGGTATGACTCCAGCCAGCGGAGGATTTTCCCCCTGATTCCCATTGACCTCAGTTTTGCTAGGGCTCCTTGATGCCATACTTGGTCAAATGCTGCCTTGATGTCAAGGGCAGTCACACTCACCTCACCTCTTGAGTTCAGCTCTTTTGACCCTGCTTGAACCAAGGCTGTAATGCGATCAGGAGCTGAGTGACCCAAACTGAGCGTCACTGAGCAGTTTATTGCTAAGCAAGTGTCACTTGATAGTATTGTCGATGCCATCTTCCGTCACTTTACTGTTGATTGAGACTAGACTGATGGGGCGGTAATTGGTCAGGTTGGACTTGTCCTTTTTGTGCACAGGACATATCTAGGCAATTTTCCACATTGCTGGGTAGATGCCAGTGTTGTAGCTGTACTGGAACAGCTTGGCTAGGGGTGCTGCAAGTTCTGGAGCACAGGTCTTCAGTACTATTGCCGGAATATTGTCAGTATCCTTGCTGTATCCAGTGCCTTCAGTCATTTCTTGATATCACATGGAGTGAATTGAATTGGCTGAAGTCTGGCATCTGTGTTGCTGGGGGCTTCAGGAGGTGGTCGAGATGGATCATCAACTCAGCACTTCTGGCTGAAGATTGTTGCAAATGCTTCAGCCTTATCTTTTACACTGATGTGCTGGGCTCCCCCATCATTGAGGATAGGGATATTTGTGGATCCACCTCCTCCAGTTAGTTGTTTAATTGTCTACCACCATTCACGGCTGTCCATTACCCAAATATGCTTTCAGTTTAGTTGATGTAGGTTATAGTTGAGGCTGTTTTTATAGGTCTTCATGCCCCTTTATGTTATGTTGTATTATATATGGTAGCACTCGATTCTGCATCTACCTTCAGGGGTATGACATTTCTATTAAGATTCATGGGCACAATCCAAGACTCATTTTTGATGTTATTAACCTGCCGCAAGATACCTCTCTTCATAACTGCCATTGGTTAAGACAGCATTCACAGAATATGTAATGCTTTTCAATCTGGAAAAGTGATTTCTCTCACTGGAACTGATGGAGTGTTCATATCCACACAGCCAGAGTTGTCTGGCTTACTGGCATAACTTTAAGCTGCATCCCCAACTCCCTGCCAATAGAACACTTTATTGCTTAGTCTTGGTACTTGGTTCAATGCTCTGCCAGTCACCTCTTCTTTCTGTTTTGTGACTTGGAAATTTCAGCTGCTGTACAAATATCCTATGTTCCACTGTTCCTACCTATAGCTTTCTTTTCCAGTGTCTCTGATGGTACCTGAGATATGATCTTAATGAAAACAAGCTCCAAGCACAGAGCTCCATTTACCAGAAGAGGTCATGGTAAATTGAGAACTACACACCCCCATTAACGTCTATCCATGAATGGTAAATGATGGGGAGCCCACCCATGATTTCCCAGTTCATGCACCCAGCAGCCAAAGTTCACCTCCAGGAGTGTAAATATTCCACAGATTATCTGGTGTCTAATGGCACAGTTCCCAAATTTCTGAGTAAGGCTAACATATTAGTTCTACTATCAATTAATCAACACTTTCATTTAACCCCTTGTGTGACTCGATATAATATGTCATTGGGAACATTATGATAGGTTTGAAAACATTTACCTTCCTCATTAAGCTTATTTGTTCTTCAGCAAGTACAAACATATTGAAGACTACCAAGCACCCTCACCACTAAGGCAATGGCATTGAAATGGAACGAACATTGTAATGTTACTTTTAGCAGCCATGGCTCGATGATATCATGCTCCCTCTAAGACAGATAGCTTGTGGGGATTCAAGTCCCACTCCATAAACCTGACCATGAAATCCAAGCTGACACTCCATTGCAGCACTGAAGGAGTGCTGCACTGTCAGAGGCACCATCTTTTGGCAAGGCACCTTCTGCCCTGTCAAGTGGATGTAAAAGATCCCCCAGCACTATTTGAATAAGAACAGGGAAGTTATCCCCATTAACCCGGCCAACATTTATCCCTCAGCCAACAAAAATAAAAATGAATTATCTGGTGTTTTATCTCATGCCTGTTTGTGGGATTTTGTTGTCTTTCTATAAATTATCACAGTGAGGTTGGCCACAGGAAAAAAGTTTCTGAAGCCAGGGTGTTAACCCTCCCCTACAGCACTAGCCAGTCTCCCTGCGAGGATATTAGTTCTGGTCCTGTTAAGGCGTAGCCCATCCATCTTGTACAGGTCCCACCTGCCCCAGAACCGGTCCCAATGCCTCAGGAATCTGATGCCCTCCCTCCGACACCAATTCTCCAGCCACGCGTTCAATCAATCAATCCTTCTATTCCTATGCTCACTAGCATGTGGCACTGGGAGTAATCCTGAGATTACTGCTTTGGAGGTCCTGCTTTTTAATTTCTTTCCTAACTCCCTAAAATCTGCTTTCAGGACCTCATCCCTCTTCCTATCTATGTCGTTGGTACCAATGTGGACCAGAGCCTCTGCTGTTCACCCTTCCCAGAAGGATGTCCTGCAGCCATTCTGTGACGTCCTAGACCCTGGCATCAGGGAGGCAACACACCATCCTGGAGTCACGTTTACTGCCGCAGAAACATCTGTCTGATCCCCTGACTATTGAATCCCCTACTACTATTGCTCTTCCACTTTTCTTCCCACCCTCCTGTGCAGCTGAGCCACATATGGTGCCACGGACATTGCTCTGGCTGCACTCCCCCGAGGAACCATCGCTCTCAGCAGTATTCAAAATGGAAAGCTGATTAGCAAGTAAGATAGACTCAGGGGTGTCCTGCACTGCCTGCCTGGTTCGCTTAGACTGTCTGGCGGTCACCCATTCCCTCTCTGCCTGCATGCTCCTAACCTACAGTGTGACGTGTTATCCATGTGTTCCTCTGCCTCGCGGATGCACAGCAGTGACTCCAGCTACCGCTCGAGTTCTGAAACCTGGAGCTCAAGCTTCTGCAGCTGGTGACTCTTGCTGCAGATGTGTTCATCTCGGACACATGGTGTGTCCATGACTTCTCACATACTGCAGGACCTACATTCCACTTGGCCAAGCTGACCTGCCATAACATAACTTTAAAAACTTTTTATTACAATGAGAAGTAAAATAACTTAACAGTTACTCACCAATCAACTTCTTTCCCTGTACTGAAGAGACAGGCAGCTACTGGAGGCTGAAAAAAGGTAGAAGAAAAAAAGGAGCCCCTCCCTCACACACCAAACTCCCACTTTACACTCTGTGCACTCAAATTTATTTTCTTCTTAATTTATAGTTCCCCTCCTTACTGAACTCTCTCAATTACAAAACTCCCTTCTTCACACTCTGTCCTCTCCAGCAGCACTCGGTGCAGACAAGCAGCACTGAGAGTCCCCTCAATTTATACTCTGAAAACAAAGCTATGTCAGCTCTGCTAGAGCTCCGCTAAAGCTCAGAAACCAGTGTAAGCTAGCTACCTAATTAACTAGCTTCGGCTACTCTCAGAGTGTTAGTATACCCCTATTTAAAATTGCAAGAAACTTAACTTACCTCTTAACTGAAACAGGAATTTCAATTAATTTCTAGATGTAAGCAAAATAAAACCTAGTCTTGAGAGATTAACCCATAAAATTCGCTCACTTACCAAACTCCCTTCTTCACGCTCAGCACAGACACTGCTCATTCACTGCTCATTCCTAAAGGAAAGGTTGGTAGATAAAAACTTGCAAGAAATAAATCCCTAACTTTTCATTGGTTCATTGACAAGATGTCGTGGGCTGATTGGATGAGGATCACATCAGTCATCAGTAGCATTTTGGCGAGCGTTTGAAATATTCCCACGTGAGTGTGGTCACAGTTGAAAGTGACAAGGCACTCATGGGCGCGATGGGCAGCCTTTGGTTTGCTCATGATTACCTATAGGGACTGCGGACCCAAGATTGAGAACCACTGACCTACCAGATTAATTTCTCAAAAGCAAAGAGTATCTCAAAGCACTTTATGAAAATAAAAATCCGACATTTTTGATGTACCATCTAAAGGCTATTTGATGTTTAGTCTTAGTTGCAACTGATGCAGAGTCAAGACAGAGGTAGGATTCATTCCACAATTCAAAGAAAGATGCTTACCTGCACAGTTCAGGTATCAACTTCTATTTTAATAATTGTTTTGTCCATTTTCTGCAGGGAAAACAAAATAAAGGAACCCAATGGGTGCAGTTGTCCATTTAACCCTTTCATGAACTGGTTCGAATCTGCAATGTTGTTTGGAATACCTTCAACAACTTGCTGTTTCTGCTTGCACCTGTAAATAAGTATTGTAATTAAACCTGTTGAGTAGTTTAATCTGTAGTAAAAATCTCTGAAGTGACTAAAAGTAATCATCCATTGAATTGATCTGGGCATGTAATGGAAATCCTATGTGTAATCCAAGGGGAATATTTTTTTTTTATTCATTCATAGGATGTGGGCGTCACTGGCTATGCCAGCATTTATTGCCCATCCCTAATTGCCCTTGAGAAGGTGGTGGTGAGCTGCCTTCTTGAACTGCTGCAGTCCATGTGAGGTAGGTACACCCACAGTGCTATTAGGAAGGGAGTTCCAGGATTTTGACCCAGCGACAGTGAAGGAACGGCGATAGAGTTCCAAGTCAGGATGGTATGTGGCTTGGTGGGGAACTTTCAGATGGTGGTGTTCCCATGCATCTGCTGCCCTTGTCCTTCTAGGTGGTAAAGGTCGTGGGTTTGGAACGTGCTGTCGAAGGAGCCTTGTTGCATTGCTGCAGTGCATCTTGCAGATGGTACACACTGCTGCCACTGTGCGTCGGTGGTGGAGGGAGTGAATGTTTGTGGATGGTGTGCCAATCAAGCGGGCTGCTTTGTTCTTGATGGTGTTGAGCTTCTTGAGTGTTGTTGGAGCTGCACCCATCTAGGCAAGTGGAGAGTATTCCATCACACTCCTGACTTGTGCCTTGTAGATGGTGGACAGGCTTTGGGGAGTCAGGAGGTGAGTTACTCGCCACAGGATTCCTAGCCTCTGATCTGCTCTTATAGCCACGGTATTTATCTGGCTACTCCAGTTCAGTTTCTGGTCATTGGTAACCCCTAGGATTTTGATAGTGGGGGATTCAGCGATGGTGATGCCATTGAATGTCAAGGTCAGTAGGTTTATTATTTGGCTAAGGCCTGCTATCCAAGACATTTTTGCACTCAAGGTCACACTTCAGTTCATAGAAGGCACAGGCTTGTCTGTGCAGTTTTGCTTTGGTTTCTGTGTTGGCCACAGGAAAAAAAAGTTTCTGAAAAAGAAAGACTTGCATTTATATAGCACCTTGCATGACTTCAGGATGTCCCAAAATGCTTTACAGTCAATTAAATACTCTTGAAATGTAGTCACAGTTGTACTGTAGGGAATGCAGCAGCCAATTTGTGCACAGCAAGCTCCCACAAACAGCAATGTGATAATGACCAGACAATCTGCTTTTGTGATGTTGAATGAGGGACAAATATTGGTCACGACACCAGGCATAATTCCTGCTTTTTCCTCATGCTATGGGACCTTTTATGCCCACCTTAGACAGAAGGAGGGACTTTAGGTTTACACCTCATCTGAGGGACAGTGCTTTTAATAGTGCAATACTCCCTCAGTACTGCACTGGAGTGACAGCCCAGATTTTTATGCTCAACTATCTGGAGTGGGACTTGAACCCACAACGCTCCAAGTCAGAGTGCTACCAACTGAGCCACAGCTGACACCTGTCTGATAGTAATATTACTTGGGAGCTGTCTGACATACCACAGTTGTTTAGGCAGAAATCAAGTCTTCAATTCTCAACCTATTCCAAAATTTGTGCACATTCACAATTTTTGATGCTGGTGACAGCAAGGGAAAATGTCACTGAAACAGCATTTCAGTATCATAGTCTCCTCTTCATTATTAAGCTGTACTGTAAGTACTTTAACTTTTCTATCTGATAGACTTTCTACCAAGAATGACTTTTCGTTCTTTTTCTCATTGTGTAGCTCCCAAAAGCCTTAGGAGAGCTGAACATTCAACACTTTCCTCAATACCTTTATTTCTCAGGTCAAGTGATAGATACCCGAAGGGCTTTCTATAGAATCTGACTACTGAAATCCCTTCCCTAATATTAGCCTTGTAATGTAAAATCACTCTCCCCACAGTTGTCCTTAGACCAGCATCTTCGCTACTCCTTAAATGTGGGTGTACCAAAGTACCTTAAATTCAGTGTAAGTTGATAGGGAAAAACATCTAAAGGCCTTTAGTACACTGCATGTTTCAGTATTTGCCTTTTTTGCTACAAAGCAGCTGTGACTGTCCAACGGGGGATTAGCTTGCACAGCTCAACAGATAACGTGCCATTTGAGCTCCAACAACAGCTATCAATATCAGGAGATATCTTTCTTGCCTCATCTAGGAATTTAATGAGATATTGTTGATTGTAATACGTGACAAATGCTGGGTATCAACTAATTACAATTCACAATTCATGTCAACATATTTGCACAGTGAAGCACCAAACAAACACAAATTAACAGAAATTCAAAACAATTCAGATATTAAAAATTCCCTGAGGCACAAACATCAAGCGCTGAGTTCCTTTCTCATCCGTCAGAAACTGCTTGTGGGAAACATTAAAAATGTACATCCTGTGTTCTCCTGCTCTATGCCCATTGGTGACCCTGCCTGGGAGGCCTGGATACATCAGTTGACTGGCTCTGAGTGGGTTGCTAATGGCCCGGAAAGTTAATCTATGCAACAAGAAGAATCTCCATGATATAATTTTATGGCTTGCCTAGAGAAAATTAAATCCACAGCAAAATTTGAGTACATGACATACCATCCGTAAATTAGTAGACAACCTCTACCACCCCCCCTTAAAGAACATGAAGTAGACAATACCAACTGATTATAGGAGCTCTCTAGAGTAATGAACCTTTCAGTGTGGTACTGTATCCATCCTGACCTTTCACTTACTCCTTCTGTCCCTTCAATACATTCTGTCTTTCTTCCCTCCATGTGCTGTGTTCTATCCCATTCTCATTAGTTTAGTTTAGTTTAGAGATACAGCACTGAAACAGGCCCTTCGGCCCACCGAGTCTGTGCCGACCATCAACCACCCATTTATACTAATCCTACACTAATTCCATATTCCTACCACATCCCCACCTGTCCCTATATTTCCCTACCACCTACCTATACTAGGGGCAATTTATATAATGGCCAATTAACCTATCAACCTGCAAGTCTTTGGCATGTGGGAGGAAACCGGAGCACCCAGAGGAAACCCACGCAGACACAGGGAGAACTTGCAAACTCCACAGAGGCAGTACCCAGAATTGAACCCAGGTCGCTGGAGCTGTGAGGCTGCGGTGCTAACCACTGCGCCACTGTGCCGCCCACTGTACCATAATCTCGTATTGTGAAAATTAAGATTTAAAGGAAAATATCAATGAAGTAAGCTGGTGTCAGCAAAAGTATTCAACAAAAATGAGATCTTTCTAAACCTATCTGTGTGGGTCTGACTGATCATTCGCCAGGAATTTCCTCGAGGCTTTCTCCAATGAGGCTGACTTGATTTTGACTGGTAACCCATTTATAAAGTTTATCTGGGATTTCTGCTCACCTTCTGTCAGCTGACTGGGGGATAACTCAATGTCATGATGATATGTGTGGGCTTGAGTATTAGAGACTGTGTGGTACTTGGAAGTAAAACTGAAAGTAACTCAGTGTTTTGAGGAAAACACCTGACCTGGGGGTTGTTGTAAGGTCAAATAGGCTTTGTAGCTACAGTGAGCAGCAGTAAGCAAGAACTTTACAGAAATGGTTATTAAAGCTTGTTAATCTTTGTTAAAGTTAAATCTGTGACTTCAAGTGTGATTCTTCAGCCTGAAATGTGACATTCAGCAACTCAGTGATTCTTTACAGTGCAAGTAGAAATGAATACATTCCCAGATCGTAGTTTTGTGCATTGCGGTCTTTCTGCAGATATACCATGAGGAATATTCCCAAAAGAGAAAAAGAACTTGCACTTACATAGCACCTTTCATGTCCTCAAGATATCCCAATGATTACTTTAAGTGCAGTGATGTTATAATGCAACCTTACAGAACAACCAATTTTCATACAGCAAGTCCTGGGATTGCTGCAGCGTTCCAGTGAACATCAACGCAAGCTCGATAACAGCATCTCATTTACCGATTAGGCACACTACAGCCTGCCGGACTGAACGTTGAGTTCAATAATTTCAGAGCATGACGGGCCCCCCATTTTACTTTTATTTTTAGTTAATTTTTCTTTTTCCTTTTTAAATTTTTTTTGTGTTTATTTTATTTTATTTCATCTTAGTTTGTTCAGTTTGCTCATCCACTTTTTTTTCCATGTTTGTACTTGAGGCTGTTCAATTTTCAGTCCGTTAACACCCTATCTGTACTAATGCTTTGACTTTCAGTACACCATTAATATATTGTTTGCCCTTGCACCACGACCTACTGATCAGCTATTCTGTGACCTTGTCCTATCTATACCTTCTCCTTTGTTATCTCTTGCCCCACCCCCGCTTTACTTGCTTATAACTTTTTACATTTCTAATATTTGCCAGTTCTGAAGAACGGTCACTGACCTGAAACGTTAACTCTGCTTCTCTCTCCACAGATGCTGCCAGACCTGCTGAGTATTTCCAGCATTTCTTGTTTTTATTTCAGATTTCCAGCATCCACAGTATTTTGCTTTTATTTCATTCAGCAAGGTCCCACTAACAGCAATGAGATAAATGCCCCAATTGTTTTGGGGTTTTTTTGGGAACTTTTTTCAATAGTCCCATGAGAAATTTACATCCATCATTCACCATACTTTGTGGCGAGCTATCATGGATTTGATGGGCCAAATGGCCTCCTTCTATGCTGTAAATGACTCTCTCTGAAGGAGAGTACCTGTGGCAGAGTACCTGTGGTAGTATTCCCTCCATATTGTGCTGAGCTGCCAACCTAGCTTATGGGCTCAAGTCCCAGGATGGGATTGAACACTTAACCTTATGACTTGAAAGCAAGAGTACTACCAGTAAGTCAACCTGGCACAACTTGAAGCATTTGTAAAATGCAGTTGTATTTTAACATTCAACATTATTTACATGAAATAACCCACGTCACCTCCCTATTTTGTGCCATTTTCTAATTAAAGTAGCATTCAAGGTTTGCTCATCTACAATGTTTCATGCTCTTTTTTCAGAAAAATGTAAATGTTACTTGGAATACTGTGCCCAGTGTTGGGCACCTTACTTTATGAATGATATCAAGGTCATAGAGAAGGTGCAGAAGAGGTTCACTAATACACTGGCAGAGATGAGAGGCTCTATAAGGAGAGACTAGAGAAAGTGGGGCTCATTTCCTTCGAGCAGAGGTTAAGACGAAATTTGGCAGACATTATTATGTGCAACATTATGAGTTTAGGTCAGGCAAATAGGAAAAACCTTAGTGGTCAGTGATTCAGTAACTAGAGGGCACAAATGTCAGATCAGCACCAAAAGAACAGAGGGTTTAGATGGAATTTCTTTACATAGGGGATTGTGATCATATGGAATGTCCTCCCAGAGACAGTGGTGGAAGTAAAATCTATCATAACTTTTAAAAGGGAAATACTTGAAAAAGAAAAATGTAAGGGGAAGCTAGATAAGTACATTTTGCTTATCAAGCGTAGAAAGATATGCTGATAGGTGTAATGTGCCTCTGGACTTTAGTGATGTCTGACTGGGTTTGGTATAGGATATGTGAGACAGACAGGGAGACAGAGACAGAGACTGCAGCAGGCTGTTGAACATAAAGGCTTCTTCTTTATTCTGTTTTACTTTCACTTGCCCTTTGCTGGCATGTATGTTGTACAAGAACCTCTAGAGTACACAATGGACAATGAAATTGCAATTTCAAAACACTGCAACACTACAATAGGGTGAAGTAAGGTGGGAGGAGTCTCACTGCAGCATAAACACTGGTATAGACCTATTGGACTAAATGGCCTGTTCCTGTGCTGCCAAATTCTCTGTAATTCCATGGAAAGAGCAAACCCGTCCTCATAACTGAAGGACAGAGGAATGGGATTAAAGCCCCAGGGAGCCAGTTTGATGGGCCAAGTCATCCCCTCCACTGCTGTCAGATTCTATGATTTTGCTTTGCCCACATCTCTAAATTTCACAACCTTTCTACCAACATTGGATTGGTATTGAGCTGTTCTTGGAGGCTCTTAGCACAAACTGGCTTCCCTCAGCATGGAAAACCACCTCTAGAACCATAGAAAAAGTATGGCACAGAAGGAGGCCATTCAGCCCGTCATGTCCGTGCTGAATGAAAAAACTAGCCACCCTTCAAATCCCACCTTCCAGCACCTGGTCCATAGCCTTGCCGGTTATAGCACTTCAGGTACATGTCCAGATACCTTTTAAAAGAATAGAGGGTTTCTGCCTCCACAGGTAGTGAATTCCAGACACCCACCACCCTCTGGGTGAAAAGGTTTTTCCTCATGTCTCTTCTAATCATTCTACCAATCACTTTAAATCTGTGCCCCCTGGTAATTGACCTCTCCACTAGGGGAAACAGGTTCTTCCTGTCTACTCTATCTAGGCCCCTCATAATTTTGTACACCTCTATTAAGTCACCCCTCAGCCTCCTCTGTTCTAAGGAAAACAACCCTAGCCTATCCAATCTTTCCTGTCCCTAACCTTAACCAATCCCTAAAAACCAAGTCCAAAAAGTTGATTCAACCCCTCCTGTCCCAAGTTCAGGTCCAGGCCAACAAACCATGTTTGAGAGTACTCCTCTCGCAAGCACTGTATAATCAAAATGCACACTGGCTTCATGAGATACATATGTGAATGTACAGTTAAAAGCAAATTGGCTTCATGAGATAAATATGCAAATGGACACTTAAATGGGCATTGGCTTCATGAAATATATATGTGAATGTACATTTGAACGAACAACAGCTTGTATTATAGATATGTAAATATACATTTTTCAGAATGAATAAAAAGTGTTAGCTTACAGCATCTGACCCTCCTGCTCTCACTCACTATCATTGAATACCATCTGTCAAATGCTGAATGACCCCCAAATAATACAAGCAAGTAACTTGACAGATTGATTGGAGATAAGATAATGATATTGCCTTTAAGAACCTAAACAGCGTTGTCAGCAACCTAATTAATTTGAATCAGTATGTTTGACAAATACTCCTTAGGCTCTTTCAGTGCCATCTCCTACTGTTAAAGTCCACTTGAGAGAAAAAAAACAAGGCTATATCACATCAGTTCATTAAGTTTTAAATGTAGTCCTCTTTCCATTTCTGCACGAGTACAATGAGAAAACACTATGTGGTGCATTTATAAGGGCAGCTCGTTGAGTGATAAACAAAATCTGCATGTGCATCCTTGCACTGCATGAAGGTACTGAATTCCGTGGAACTTAAAGAAATTATGCAAATATGGAACTACTCAGCAACATATTGCTGCCAAAGTAATTGTTATTGGGATGGTACGCTGAATAGAAAATGACAAATCTTCTGTCATTGGCCAGACAGAGTAAACCGGGCTGAATAAAACTGTCGGGATGCAACTACCATAACTTGAATATTGCTCCAATATCACTTATAATTTCCACTTTATCCCTCCTTGGTCACCATGACAGCTCTTGCCTTGTGAAGTAACAGCATAGTACCAAGGAATGAGCCTTCTGAGGGTATTCAACCATTCCTTGTGATCCTGTGGTTTCATTTATAGAGGCTCATTCACTGTTATTCATCTGTTCTTACAAAATGTTTAGATGTCCAGTATTCCTTTTATATGCAAGTTGTACTCTAAGCAGTAAGGGTTTTCCGTGCCTTCAGCCGCCTATGTCCTAAGCTGTGGAGTTCCCTCCCTAAACCTCTCCATCTCACTGTCCTCAGTTAAGATGCTCCTGAGAACCTATGTCTTTGACCAAGCTTTTGATCACCTGTCCTAATACCACCTTATATGGCTCACTGTCAAAATTTGTTTGATGACACCCATGTGAAGCACCGTGGGATGTTTTATTACATTAAATGTGCTATAGAAATGCAAGCTGTTGTTTTCATTGTTGCTTTGTTACAAATAAATGTTACTTTATAGGTCCCCTAGATCTTGATATCTTCAACGTATGTAGTTATTAAAATAACTGTCTCAAACTACCTGAAGCGAAACACTACATTTGGGGCCGATAAAGATAAAGATGTTATGCCTATTGCTTTCCACCAGCAGTGACCTCAAATAGCCTTCATATAAGCAGTCTCCTTGGAGTAATTGAAATAATGAATCTTCACCATGTTCACATGAAACATACAGAAGGATCTCAGGTTTAATCAAAAGAAATGGTGCTTCTTAAAGGGGAACTGGTCCCAAGTGGCATTGCCAGTACTTCCATTAAATGCTTACTGCTCATACGCCACATGCATTACATTATTCTCTGTTGTTCTCCTTGCGTGTTCTCTCTTTTCAATTATTCTTGTGACCAAATTACACTGGACTAACCGTTTTATCCCTCCATAGTTGCCATGACACCTCTTGTCTTGCGAAGTAGTATTATAACACCAAGGAATGAGACTTGCTGTGCTAAGTCCAATTGGTTTATCAGTCACCTACTGTGAGTGATGGCAAATGTACATAGGAAGCAGTTATAAGTTACATCATTTTATCCCACTTTTTTTTGCAATGAAAAGATAACATTGTAATCAAATAGAAAATTAGGCTGTTCTGGTCAAAGGAACAATAAACAACAGGGAGAATTCATAAGTAAAGTGGGGAGAAAAGAGAAGTCGGTATAATTAAAAGGCTGACTTCACAATTTGAGTATAATTCTTCTGTAAACTGGTAACTTTCACACAGACATAGCAAGATGATTATGTTACAACAATGCCTCCTCGAGCCTCTGCGCGAGCCAGGCTTCTTTACTGTGCTGACACTTTGTGTATTGAAAGTACTTGATTCTTATGCTGGGCTAATACCTGTTGTATAACAATGTATGTAGTAGCATCTTTGTCAGGATCATTTTGTAATATTCTCAATGCAAGATGTCCGCAGGTGCAGCGCAAAACAAGTAATGGACCATTGGGTGTTACAGAAAGGCAAATAAAGATTTGCATTTCTATAGCACCTTTCACCGCATCAGGACATCCCAAAGTATTTACAGCCAAAGATGTACTTTTGAAGTGTAGTCACTGTTGTAATGTAAGGAAACACAGCACACAGCAAGCTCCCACAAGGAGCAATGGCACAAATTACCCGATAATCTGTTTGGTGGTGGTTGAAGGATAAATGTTCTCCAGACTATCTGGAAAATTTCCTTGCTTTTCTTCCAATAGTGCCTTGGGATTTTTTATATCCACCTGAGTCGCTCAAGTCATTTTAAACAGACTCCAGAAGCTGGCTGAGCGTGTCTACCCTGAGGCACTGTGCAGCTTTCGAGCAGAGAGATCCACCGTTGACATGCTGTTCTCCCTTCACCAGCTACAGGAGAAATGCTGTGAACAACAAATGCCCCTCTACATTTCTTTCATTGATCTCACCAAAGCCTTTGACCTCGTCAGCAGACGTGGTCTCTTCAGACTACTAGAAAAGATCGGATGTCCACCAAAGCTACTAAGTATCATCACTTCATTCCATGACAATATGAAAGGCACAATTCAGAATAGCGATGCCTCATCAGACCCCTTTCCTATCCTGAGTGGCGTGAAACAGGGTTGTGTTCTCGCACCTACGCTGTTTGGGATCTTCTTCTCCCTGCTGCTCTCACATGCGTTCAAGTCTTCAGAAGAAGGAATTTTCCTCCACACAAGATCAGATGGCAGGTTGTTCAACCTTGCCTGTCTTAGAGCAAAGACCAAAGTACGGAAAGTCCTCATCAGGGAACTCCTCTTTGCTGACGATGCTGCATTAACATCCCACACAGAAGAGTGTCTGCAGAGACTCATCGACAGTATTGCAGTTGCCTGCAATGAATTTGGCCTAACCATCAGCCTCAAGAAAACAAACATCATGGGACAGGACATCAGAAATGCTCCATCCATCAATATCAGAGATCACGCTCTGGAAGTGGTTCAAGAGTTCACCTACCTAGGCTCAACTATTACCAGTAACCTGTCTCTTGATGCAGAAATCAACAAGCGCATGGGAAAGGCATCCACTGCTATGTCCAGACTGGCCGAGAGGGTGCGGGAAAATGGCGCACTGACACGGAACACAAAATTCTGAGTGTATCAAGCCTGTGTCCTCAGTACCTTGCTCTATGGCAGCGAGGCCTGGACAATGTATGTCAGCCAAGAGCGACGTCTCAACGCAGTCCATCTTTGCTGTCTCCGGAGAATCCTTGGCATCAGGTGGCAGGACCGTATCTCCAACGCAGAAGTCCTCAAGGCAGCCAAATTCCCCAACATATACACCTTACTGAGCCAGCGGCGCTTGAGATGGCTTGGCCACGTGAGCCGCATGGAAGATGGCAGGATCCCCAAGGACACATTGTACAGCGAGCTCGTCACTGGTATCAGACCCACCGGCCGTCCATGTCTCCGCTTGAAAGACGTCTGCAAACGCGACATGAAGTCCTGTGACATTGACCACAAGTTGTGGGAGTCAGTTGCCAGTGATCGCCACCCATAAAGGCGGGGCTAAAGAGTGGCGAGTTGAAGAGACTTAGCAATTGGCAGGAAAAGAGACAGAAGCGCAATGGGAAAGCCAACTGTGTAACAGTCCCGGAAAACCAATTTTACCCGCAGCACCTGTGGAAGTGTCTGTCACTCTATTATTGGCCTTTATAGCCACTCCAGGCGCTGCTCCACAAACCACTGACCACCTCTAGGCGCTTACCCATTGTCTCTCGAAACAAGGAGGCCAAAGAAGAAGTGCCTTGGGATTTTTTACATCCACCTGAGAGGGCAGACAGAACCTCAGTTATCGTCTGATCTGAAAGACAGCACTTCTGATAGTGCAGGATGCAAGAGTACCACCACTGAGCCACAGCTGGCACACATGTCGCATTTCTACCCATAGAATTTCCACCCAATCATTTGCAAATTATGGTTTTAATAAACATGCCGGGATAATATCACAATTGTTGATCATTGACATTCAACAGTCATGCTAACTTGCTGCTTTCAACATAACAAACTGCCCCAAAACTGAAAGAAACTGCTACATAAAACAAGCAGGACAAATAAATATTATAAGCAAAAGCACGCAGTGATACATTTTCTTCTTTTAGCACATTGTGGGTTAATAGCTTGTTTCCTGTAGAATTTAGTGCAGCAATTTTAAGATGGTGGCAGGTGCCATTTTGTTTACCTTATCCTCCTGATCTGCCAGTGTTTGAGGAAATGAAGGGCCAATAAGAACTCACTCGTAAAGCACAAACTACATGCTTTTAATTCATATAAATTATTATTAAATTAGTATAAGTGACAAGGTATTATGCCATCCAGCTGTATAGTGCACAAATCCTAAAGCAAATGGCTGAAAGAGATTCTGTGAAGCGAGACCCAATGACTGTCCAGGACCTGAATGTCCAAATTGTCAAGAAAACATGCTATGCTAAATGAGGACTTTTAATCCATCGGTTGGAAACTTGGATTAATCTTTTAAAAGCAAGAGACAGAAAGAAACTGATAAAAGTCATTGCTCGACAGCTAAAAATTGCTGCCACCTGTTGCATCTGAATACCTTACACATCAAGGCATCAAAGTTGAGACGGATGTCTGAGCTAACCACTACTGGAACAATCCCTCATGAATTTGGAATCAGCTAACAGCGTCACTTCTAATGGCAAAACATTCAAAGCCATCTTGGTACATTAATGGTGAAGACGTACCTCCAGGGGACAACATTGAAACATGAGACCCGAGAGATATTAAGAATTCCTCGACTTGAATCTAACTAAATTGCAACCAAGCACACTGGACAATCATGTGACCACCTCACCACCTGTGAAAAACTAACAGATCTTTGCAAAAAGACAAGCTTCGAGTGCTAACTAGGCAAGACCCCAGTGGGGCTGTGTGTGTCTCTCTCTCTTTTTCTCCAGATATACTGCAAGTTTTCAAACCTGTCCGTGGAACATCTAAGTCAACCATTGCTACAGGCAGAGACCCTGGGGAAGAAAGCCACCTACAACTTTGTCTCCAAGAAAAACCTGAACCAGGTAGGCCAGCTGCAAAGTGCACTCCTACCAGCCAGAAACTTCAAGATCACAACTTCAGCTGGAAGATAACAGAATTACCAGACTCCACAAACTGTATATTATTTTTATTTTTTCTGGATTCTAATCCAACAAAACTATTCCTCTCCACTCTGTAATCTACTTGTGTATGTGATTCTCGTGTGTGTGTGAGTGTAAGTGTAGTTTATTATTTTATCTAAATTGGATTTTTGGTTAAGTACAATAAACTCACCTCTATCTTGGTTAAACTCAAGAAAACCTGTCCGATTGGTTCTTTTATGATCACAACAAAGGTAAAAAGGGTTAAGCAGTCACTGAAGTGGTAAGCACATTCACTGTTAAAAAGGAATAAACCCTGTTGCGGTCAAACCAGGAGAAGGACAAGAGGGGAGCCTTGCGATCCCTTCTCACCTGATTGTAACATCACCAATACTGAAATTGAGGGACCTGCCATGCTTCTCAATTCAGGCACTGTCCTATGATGATGATCAGTGTGCCTGTCTGGTAACTGTTAACAGAGTGAATCCAGGGTTCATGCACCTACCAGCGGCTTACATCCACAAAATATTTCATGTCCTGACAAAGACAACCAAGCAAAGGCTGGGAAATCCCCTTTTCTTCATAGATGACAGATGGAGATTTAAGTGATATGACTTCAATTTGTAAATGAAACACTTTAATAGTTAAGTGCTTGAATGAGTGTCTTAAGTAGCCATCCTACGATGGAAGTGAAAATCATATTTGACAGTGAAGATTTAAGTAGCATTTAGACAAAAACAATCAATGTAATAAACTAAATGGTCACATATTCAAATGAATGCTTGTCTTGGCAGGTAGCAAATAGCCTTTGTTAACATTCATGCTGCTCTTGTGCAGAGGAGCGAGAAGAACAAGTGCGGGCCTTATTGTGGAAAGAATCGAACAGCACAAGAACACAGTGTTGTGGAGGCACAGAAGCAGTGCAAGGAGATTGAAGGCAGACCACTTAATATGTATCATATTACATGTATGTTATGCAACATATGTTACATCAATGTATCCAGTCATTTGTGCACAATCTTCCCATAGGTTAGGTACAGAAAAGATAATAGCCAAATGAAGATGTATGCTTGGGTATTATAACTTAGGTGTCAGTCATGGCTCAGTGGTAGCACTCCCGCCTCTGAGTCAGAAGGTTCAAGCCATATTCAGAGACTTGAGCACACAATCCAAGATGGTGCTCCAGTGCAGTACTGAGGAAGTGCTGCACCATCGTTGGTAATATCTTTTAGCTGAGACATTAAAGCCAGGCTTCTCAAGTGATTGCAAAAGATCTCATGCCACCATTGGAAGAAAAGCAGATGAGTGCTTCCTGGTTTCCTGCCCAATATTTATCCCTCAACCAACACTACTAAAAAGCAGATTCTCTGGTCGTTATCAAATTGATGTTTGTGGGACCTTGCTGTTACTAATTTGGCTGCTACTTTTCCTAGAAAAGTGACTATTGCTGTGAAGCACTTTAGGATGTCCTGAGGTCTTGAAAGCTGTGCTATAATGCAAGTCTTCCTTTTAACTAGTATTGTCCCATCTGCTCTCTTCATAGTGCACACTGTGTTATTGGTCAGCATCAGTCTTTAATATAGAATCTTTTGTTGGAGCATCATTCATACTCGACTAAACAGCCACACAAGTATATCCATTGTTTAGTGATGTGAATGAGGCAACGACAGAGTTGGTCATAGACGCTGAAGACCAAGCAAAGGAAATAGTAAATCATGACTGGAGACCTCATGTAGGCCTGCCCCTTGGGATCCTCACCTCAGTGGACCTGATGTCCAGTGAAAAGGACATGTTAAGCAGGCATTTGACTACATGGTCAATGCAGTGCAAAGGATGGAAGAACAGTTGTCTTTCTTACTGAGTGTGATTGAGCAGGGTGTGACACCAGTGGCAACATCAGTAATGCAGGTCATAGACACAGCAGCAAGATTTTACTCTGGTACCATCAATGCTTTAGATTTGAAGATCCATGAAACAATCAAGGTCAGATTCAACCCACTTGGACAATCATCAGGGAGGGATTCAAAGACATTTTCACCACCACCCTAGAGCCATTTCAGCTGAAAACTGGACGGGCTCTACAATGGGTGGGCCATGCACTTCACCAGATACTGCCCAGCAGTGAAGGTGAAAATCAACCCCTTTGAATCCCAGCCAGCTCAATCACCAACTTCTACTGCTATTCTCTTAAGTAAGGGTACAATTAGGCACACAGCACATCAGGAAGCAAACATATAGAAGTCCATTATCACAGGAACAGCATAGTAAAAACACCTTGAGCACTCACATTTCACGCAGCATCATATGCAAGTGAATAGCACAATTCATGGAACTAAATTAAATCATTTGGAATATACATGGAATTTTGAGCATGAATTACTAAAATTACCCCCATTTACTGAAGCCTATCACTCTTTCAATGCATTGAAAAATGAACTTCTTTTGTTCTGAAGTAAGCAAGGTTTACTTCACTACACGGACTGCAGCGTTTCGAGAAGAAGGCTCCCAACCACCTTCTCAGGAACAACTTGGGATGGCAATAAATGGCAGGTTTGCCAGTGATGCCAAGATCCCCGAGAATAGGAAAAAACAAACCCTAGCCTGTTGTTAGAGACACAAAAACATTGTGAAGTGATTAGCAATTCTATTACTCTAAACAAGTCCAGTAGATTTTTCTAGTGCCGAATTGCAGAGCCCATGAGACGCTTTGTGCAACCAGATCCTCCTGGGTAGAACTCTCTAGTTGCAGTGGTTCATGTTGTTGGCTGCTGCTGCTGCTGAATTCACCCTGTGCTGCTGACAACTTTGCTGTGCTTCTGTCACTGCTGTGGAAAAACATTGACATCTTCCCCATCCTTTGCATTGCTGACTCATAGTGCTGCAGATATAGACCTTCCAAGCTGGCCATTTCTTAAAAGAGTCAATTCAGGTTGATCATTAACAAAGTGTTAAGAAGCAATTATTTGGGGACGACTGGGGGTGAGAAGGAATTATTTCTGTTAATGCAGTTGACCAACAACAATAGCAGCAACTTGCATTTATATAGCACCTTTAACAGAGTAAAATATCCCAATGCGCTTCACAGGAGCATTATTCAGCACTGAGCCACATAAGGAGATATTAGGACAGATGATCAAAAACTTGACCAAAGAGGTAGGTTTTAAGGAGTATCTTAAAGGAGGAGAGAGAATTAGAGAGGCAGAGAAGTTTAGGGAGGGGATTCTAGAGCTTAGGGCCTAGGCAATGCAAGCATGGCACCAATGGTGGTGCGATTACAATTGGGCATACTTAAAAGGCTGGAATTGGAGGTGCAAAGATTTTGGAGGGTTGTAGGGCTGAAGGAGTTTCCAGAGATAGGGAGGGCTGAGGCCATGGAGGGATTTTAAAACTGAGGCATTGCTAGACCAGGAGCAACATAGGTCACAAGCACGGGGTGATGGCTGTTCATGACTGATGGGTGTACATGACTTGGTGCAAGTTTGGATACCGGCACCAAGGGAACAAACTGTGAGCTGCAATCAAAAAGGAACAAAATTCCATTATCACAGTAACATACGGACATGATAGAAACATTTTGGGCAAATGAAAGCCGTTAGTCAATTCAACCTAACCTTGCAAGTCTCCCATCAGGTTCCTTATAGTGATTCTGAAATTAATAGCACTGACTCCCTACTTCCAAATAAGAACTCACCCCTTTCCCTTTTAAAAGCTGCTACGGCTTTCTGCACCACCACCCTCGTACTTTGTCTCCCTCTTACTAAATCATGTTGCCTATATTTCCTATGTTCATTCCACACACTTAACCTTAAACTGCGTCCCCTCGCCTTTGAATCCTATCCTTGATGGAAGAACTTCTCTGAATGCAAATTTCCCACACTTGTGAAAATTTAAAAACCTCCAGCAAGTTCTCTCTCATCACCAGGGAGTAGAGTCACAAGGTGGATGATCTTTCCACATAACCCAACCCTCGAAATTCTGGACTCAGTTTTGTAGCCCTCCTCTGGGCCTCTCCCAATAATCCTGTAATACAGAGACCAAACTGAACTTAGAAGCAGTCTTGCCAAGACCAGACACAACTTCAACAACAGCACTTTGGACTTGTAAATGACACCCTTAGCTCTGCATCGCAATATTTAAAGATGCTTTAAAACAAAAGCAAAATACTGCAGATGCTGGAAATCTGAAATAAAAATGGAAAATGCTGGAAATACTCAGCAGGTCTGGCAGCATCTGTGGAGAGGGAAACAGAGTTAATGGGCAGAATTTTAACTGCCAAAGTGGGGTGGATGGCGGTTTTGGGTGTGGGTATTGTTGTGGGAGGGGTCTGGGTTTAACCCGGGTGGGTTTGTAGGTTAACAGGAAGCCCCCATGGAGCTGTCAGGTGGGTAATTCAAATATTTAAACAACCAATTAGCTTAGGATTTAACCCAAAATTCTGGCTTTAACAGTCAGTGCACAAGTTTCCCAATCTATGTGGAACTGGCCAGGGTCAACCAGGCAGGAGCAAAGTGGAGTGTCATTAATCAATGAAACCTTCAAAGAGTGAAACTGAATAGCTGCAGCCCTGTCTAAGTGAGAGGCAGCTGCTCACAGCACTTGTTCTGAGAGTGTGTTCTCACTGCTTGACAGGTGATTTCCAACTTCTTGGAGGTCAGTTCACCTGTCTTGCACTTCACTCACTTTCAGCTGCACTTCCCTACTGTCAGCCTTCACCATGGCTTGGGAGCAGCTTATTGAGCTCAACTTGCATCTCTAATGAGGAACAAGAGGAGCAGCAACACCAACAGCACCAGCAGCAGGAGGAACAGCACCAGCTGCCTTCACCTCAGCCACCTGGCACTCCACAGGACAGAGGGGACGTACACAAGAATCCAGCTCGAAGGAGGCGAGAACCCCAACACAGGGTCTACAGGCAGAGAGGATCAGCTCTCTCAACATGTGTGAGCACCAGTGCCTCAGGAGGCTCAGGTTTTCACAGCAGGTCATTGTTGATATCTGAAGACCTCCACCCCAGTGGCCCAGGTGGGCATACTTTGTCATTGTCTGTCAAGGTGGTCACTGGAGGGTCATCCAGTTTCTTTGCCTTCCCCTGGTGTTCTGCGCTCTCTCCTGCAAGGTAACAAAGCAGAAAGTTGTGAGGGTAAGAAATAGATTGTGTGGAGAGGAGGGAAGGACAACATCTGTGGAGGGTGACTGCCAGGCATGGGTGTGAGAAGGCACAAAGATGAGGATAAGTGTCAGATGAGGATGAGAGGAGGTGCCTTGAGAAGGAGAAATGAATGGAGCTGCACGCTGTGTTGGTCTTAGGAGTGTTGTGCAGGAGAATGCTGAGAATGTCAGAGTTTGGGTATTGACACCTAAAAGTGTTATGCCACTTTCCTTTCCTTCTGTCCTGAGGTCCTGGATCCTCTTGGTGTACTGTCTCCAGGTTCGAGGGAGCACACTCCTGCTGCTGATTCCCTTGGCTACATCCATCCACACCTGCTTGGTTGGAGAGGCTGTTTTCTTCCTTCCACCTTTGGGGAACATCACCTCACTTCAATACACTGAAGTGGGACTTGAATCCATAGCCATGTGACTAAAGCACAAGAGTACTACCAACTAAGCCACAGCTATCGCCTATTGATGGGCAAACATGGAAGCAAATGATGGGGTCAAATGATTTAATTCACTTTCTTCACCACCTATGAACAATGAGCCAATCCATTCGCCAGAACCCTCGGATTTATCTCCTGCTCTGTTACATCACGCACATTGCTGTTTAATAAGATGGGCCAAGTGGCCTCTTTCTGTGCCGTAAACTTTCTATGATTCTATCATGTCTAATCCCCATTCTTGCTTCTTCCAATACCAAAGACGTTGTTAAATTCCATATCTGCCCATTCATCTAGCCTATCCAGATCCCCTTAGATTATCATACCTAGGCTAGTGCACCTAGCCACTGCACCTGATTTAGTGTAATCTGCCCTCTGAGTCAGTGGCCCCAAAACTGACCCCAGTGGGACTCCTCTGGCAGCCAGTTTCCACTCTGCCACGCCATCTATTTTTGCTTCTGCCTTTCAGCCACACATCAATCCAGTTTAATCCCTTGCCATGTCTCCAATGGTCATACATTTTGAGGATCAGTCTATTATATATCACAATGTTAACTTCCCAGAATCCAGTTAGATAGTATCTGCAGTCTCACCCTTATCCACGGGATCAATAACCCTCTCAAAGAACTGTAGCAAATTGGTCAGATGTGACCTATCCCATCCGAACCCTTGCTGGCTATGTCTAATCAGTCACTATTCTTCTAGATGATCCTTGTGCTTTCCACCATCAAAGTCTTGACCAATCAAAGCAAGGTTAACACATTTGTAATTTGAAGGGTCATCTCTTACCTCTTAACCTCTGCCAAAGATGGAAGTCACATTTATTTATTTATTGTGCATACCTCTCTGCCAAAATTAGCCCAGTACTGAAACAAATGCATTAATCTCAGAGTTGAGGTGATAATTATAACCCACTAAAGCCTTGTTCTCATGGTTGACAATTTTACTCGGATTATTGATTCATAATCACTATCAGATATTACTGTTGGGTCCTTCACTGAAGGTTATTGTTGTTAATGTTAAATTGTTATCAATAAAGCTGATTGTGAACTGAAATGTATCTCAAGGACATTTGACCATAATTGAGAACAAGCTGTTCTAACCTTGCATAGGACAATTGTCTGCAATTTTCATACACCATACCTTCAAAATAGCATTAATGTGCTTGAGAGGGTTCAGAGAAAAGGATGAGTTAAAGAATTCTATAAAACCTTCACTGACTTTAGTGAAAAGGGAGACAGAAGTAAAACTGATAGTTGTTAAATAAACAAAGGAACTATTCATTCATGTTTAGTGCTGCTGCAAGGATTCCTAATCTCCAAAAGATACATAGAAATGCATGGAAACAAGTCAGTGTTTACCCTCCACGAGAGAAAACAGTTCCAATCACATTTATCCACCCTGTTCCCAAATCTTTACAACCCCTTTTCCTTCACCCACCTGTTCAAACTAATCTGGAATGTTGGCATAGTTTTAGCCTCAACCACGAACCCTGGAAACAAATTTCAAAACTCACAATACTCGGTATAAAGAGCTTTCTCATGCCTTCTGTTCTAAATATCTTAAGTTTGATCTTGTATCTATGGCCCATCGTTTTTCCACCCTTCAAATACTGGAAATAGTCTGCTTCCATTTATCTTGTTTTACAATTTTAAACATTTTTGTCAGCAGAATAATTTTAGTCAAATCTAAAAAGAAGTGGAAATTTAGGCATGTTAAACAAACAAAGAAACTTTTTAAGTGCTTATATTCTAAAATTCATTCTTAGGATGTGGGCATTACTGGCAGGGCCACAATTATTGCCCATTCCCATTTGCATTGAGAAGGTGGTGGGGGCCTTCTCCTGATGTGGTGAAGATACCCTCACAATGGTATAGCAGTTTGATACAACTGAATGGTTTACTAGGTCATTTCAGAGGGTAGTTAAGAGTCAATCATGTTGATCTGGAGTCACAGACTCTGGGTGAGAATGGCAAATTTCCTTTCCAAGCCTCTGGATTACCATTCATGTCTAGAACGTATTGTTGCCTCCCAAATCTGTGCTCATAGTTCCCAGAACTCGATGTTTGAATCCCTGCAAACAGGTTTCTGCCCCCGACACAGTATCAAAATGGCTTTCATCAAAGTCACAAATGACATCCTATGTGACTGTGACAAAACTATCCGTCCTCGTTCTTCTCAACCTGTCTGCAGCCTTTGACATGGTTGACCACATCATCCTCCTCCAATGCCTCTCCACTGTCATCCAGCTGGGTGGGACTGCTCTCACCTGGTTCCACTATTACCTATCTAAACGTATCCAGAGAATCACTTGCAATGGCTTCTTGTCCTGCTGCCGTACTGTTATCTCTGGTGTCCCCCAAAGATCTATCCTTGGCCTTCTCCTATTTCTCATCTACATTCTGCCCCATTGCAACATCACCTGAAAGCACAGCGTTGGTTTACACATGTACATTGACAACACCCAGCTGTACCTCACAACCACCTCTCAACTCCTCCATTGTTCCTAAATTAGCACACTGCTTATCCGACATCCAGTACTGGATGAACAGAAATTTCCTCCAGTTAAATATTGGGAAGTCATTATTTTCAGTCCCCGCTCCAACCTCCGTTCCTGAGCTACCCACTCCGTCCTTCTCCCTGGTAAGTGTGTGAGGCTGAACCAGACTGTTCCTAACAGCGATGTCATATTTGACCCCAAGGTGAGCTTTTGACCATATATCTGCACCATCACTAAGACCATCTATTTCCACCTTCTTAACATCATCCGACTTCACCCCTTCCTCAGCTCATCTGCTGCTGAAACCCTCACTCATGCCTTCGTAACCTCTAGATTTGACTATTCCAACACACTCCTGGCTGGTCTCCCACATTCTACACCATAAACACGAAGTCATCCAAAACTCTTCTGCCTGTGCCCTAACTCACACCGACGTACTATTTACCCAACACTCCTCTGCTCTGATCTACATTGCCACCCAGTCAGGCAACATCTTGATTTTAAAATTCTCATACAATCTGTAATAATGACTTAGTCGGAGACATAGAGTAATGAGCAATGCATCTAAGTTTGCTGATGACACAAAGCTAGGTGAGAGTGCAAGCTATGAGGAGGATACAGAGAGGCTGCAAAGAGATATAGACAGTTTAAGTGAGTGGACAACAAGGTGGCTGATGGAGAAAAATGTGGGGAAGTGTGAAGTTATTCACTTTGGTCGTAAGAATAGAAAAGCAGAATATATTTTTAAAGGCATGAAACTTGTAGATGTCGATTTTCAGAGGGACTTGGGTCTCCTTGTACAAGGAACACAAGTCAGTATGCAGTTAATTAGGAAGGCAAATGGCATGTTGGCCTTTATTGGAAGGGGATTGGAGTACAAGAATTAAAAGGTCTTGCTGTAATTGTATAGGGCTTTGAGACCACACCTGGAGTACTGTGTGTAGTTTTCATCTCCGTATTAAAGGAAGGATATACTTGCATTGGAGGCAGTACAGTGAATATTCACTAGATTGATCCCTGGGATGAGAGGGTTGTCCTATCATGAGAGGCTGAGTAAATTGGGCCTATACTCTCTGGAGTTTAGAGGAATGAGAGGTGATCTCATTGAAACAAACAAGATTCTAAAGGGGCTGGAGAGGGTAGACACTGAGAGGTTGTTTCCCCTGGATGGGGAAACTGGAACAAGGGAGCACAGCCTCAGGATAAGGGGCCAATCATTTAGGACTGAGATGAGGAGAAATTACTTCACTCAAAAGGTTGTGAATCTTTGGAACTCTCTACCCCAGAGGGTTGTGGATGCTCCATCGTTGAGTATTTTTAAGTCCGGGATAGACAGATTTTTGGCCTCTCAGGGATTCAAGGGATATTGGGAGTGGGCAGGAAAGTGGAGTTGAGGCAGAAGATCAGCCATGATCATATTGAATGGCGGAGCAAGCTGGAGAGGCCGTATGGTCTACTCCTGCTCCTATTTCTTATCTTCTTGTGTTTTTATCCTTGTTTTCAAATCCCTCCATGGCCTCGTCCCTATCTCTGTAATACCATCTACAAGATGCGCTGCAGCAACTCACCACACCTCCTCGACAGCACCTTCCAAACCTGCAACCTCTACCACCTAGAAGGACAAGGGCAGCAGCTGCAACTTCCCCTCCAAGTCACACAGCATCCTGACTTGGAACTATATCACCGTTCCTTCACTGTCGCTGGGTCAAAATCCTGGAATTCCCTTCCTAACAGCACTGTGGGTGTACCTATCCCACATGGACTGCAGCAGTTCAAGAAGGCAGCTCACCACCATCTTCTCAAGGGCAATTAGGAATGGAGAACAAATGCTGGTCGTGCCAGCGACACCCACATCCCATGAAATGAATTTTAAAAATCTGAGATATCTGCACTCATCTAATTCTGGCCTCATGAGCATCCTTGATTTTAATTGCTCCACCATTGATCGACGTCTCCGTCTCTCTACCTCTTTTTCTTCCTTTAGGACGCTCTTTAAAACCTATCTCTTTGGTCAAGCATTTGACCCTCTGCCTTATGTTTTTTGGTGAATAATTTTGCTTTATAACGCTCCTGTGAAGCGCCTTGGGATACTTTGTTACATTAAAAGTGCTATATAAATACAAATTGCTGTTGTTGTTATTGTTGTTTTGATCCTGAATTAGTTGAATTATAAGTTTTCTTGGAAGGAGAAGGGGTATTTTACATATTAATTCCATGATCAGTCACATGGTTCCATGAACCAGCCTGGCTGGTTGCTTTGCTCTCTATGAATTAACTGCTGGACATAAAGAACATTCTTTCCTTAATTGCTGAACAAATAGAAATGTAGTACAAATTGTGCTTTAGTATTAGTGTCAATGCCTCAGGGCAAGAATTGTTACCATGGTCATTAAAGAATTTTTTTCAACTTCAAAGAAGAAGAATGCATAAACCAGGGACTTCCTTGTTTTTTTATTCATTCTTGGGGATGTGAGCATTTATTGCCCATCCCTAATTGCCCTTTAGAAGGTGGTGGTAAGTTGCATTCTTGAACCGCTGCAGTCCATGTGGGGAAGGTACACCCACAGTGTTGTTAGGAAGGGAGCTCCAGGATTTTGACCCAGTGACAGTGAAGGAACGGCGATATAGTTCCAAGTCAGGATGGTGTGTGGCTTGGAGGGGAACTTGCAGGTGGTGGTGTTCCCATGCATCTGCTGCCCTTGTCCTTCTAGGTGGTAGAGGTCGTGGGTTTGGAAGATGCTGTCTAAGGAGCCTTGGTGCGCTGCTGCAGTGCATCTTGTAGATGGTACACACTGCTGCCACTGTGCGTCAGTGGTGGAGGGAGTGAATGTTTGTGAACAGGGTGCCAATCAAGCAGGCTGCCACCTTCTGGATGGTGTTGAGCTTCTTGAGTGTTGTTGGAGTTGCACCCATCCAGGCAAGTGGAAAGTATTCCATCACAGTCCTGACATGCCTTGTAGATGGTGGACAGGATTTGGGGAGTCAGAGGTGAGTTACTTGCCACAGGATTCCCAATTTCTGACCTGCTCTTGTAGCCATGATATTTATATGGCTAGTCCAATTCAGTTTCTGGTCAATGGTAACCCCCAGGATATTGATAATGGGGGATTCAGTGATTGTGATGCCATTGAATGTCAAGGGGAGATGGTTAGATTCTTCCCTGTTTGAGATAGTCATTGCCTGGCATTTGTGTGGCGCGAATGTTACTTGCCACTTATCAGCCCAAGCCTGGATATTGTCCAGGTCTTGCTGCTTTTCTACATGGACTGCTTCAGTATCTGAGGAGTTGCGAATGGTGCTGAACATTGTGCAATCATCAGCGAACATCCCTACTTCTGACCTTATGATTGAAAGAAGGTCATTGATGAAGCAGCTGAAGATGGTTGGGCCTAGGACACTACTCCTGAGGAACTCCCACAATGATGTCTTGGAGCTCAGATGATTGACCTCCAACAACTACAACAATCTTCCTTTTTGCTAGGTATGACTCCAACCAGCAGAGTTTTCCCCCAGATTCCCATTGAATCCAGTTTTGCTAGGGCTCCTTGATGCCATACTCGGTCAAATGCTGCCTTGATGTCAAGGGCAGTCACTTTCACCTCACCTCTTGAGTTCAGCTCATTTGTCCATGTTTGAACCAAGGCTATAATGAGATCAGGAGCTGAGTGGCCCTGGCAAAATCCAAACTGAACATCGCCTAGCAGGTTATTGCTAAGCAAGTGCCGCTTGATAGCACTGTTGACGACACATTCCATCACTTGCTGATGATCAAGTGTAGACCGATGGGGCAGTAATTGGCCAGGTTGGATTTGTTCTGCTTTTTGTATACAGAGCCTACCTGGGCAATTTTCCACATTGCTGGGTAGATGCCAGTGTTATAGCTGTACTGGAACAGCTTGGCTAGGGGCGCAGCAAGTTCTGGAGCATAGGTTAGACCTCCCAAAATGCATCACCTCACACTTCTCAGGATTAAATTCCACTTGCCACTGCTCTGCCCATTTTACCAGCCCATCTATATCGTCCTGTAATCGAAGGCTTTCCTCCTCACTATTTTCGACACCACCAATTTACGTGTCATCTGAGAACTTACTGATCATACCTCCTAGATTCACGTCTAAATCATTAATATACATTATAAACAGCAAGGGTCCCAGCACCGATCCCTGCGGTACACCACTGGTCACAGACTCCCAATCACAAATCAACCCTCGACCATCACCCTCTGCCTCCTGCCACTAAGCCAATTTTGGATCCAATTTGCCAAATTGCCCTGGACCCCATGGACTCTTGCCTTCTTGACCAATCTCCCATGCTGGACCTGATCAAAAGCCTTACCAAAGTCCATGTAGACTATGTCAACTGCTTTACCCTCATCTACACACCTAGTCACCTCCTCGAAAAATTCAATCCAATTTGTTAGACATGATCTCCCACTGACAAAGCCATGCTGACTATCCCTGATTAATCCCTGTCTATCCAAGTGGAAATTAATCCTGTCCCTCAGAAATTTTTCCAATATTTTCCCTAACACCAATGTCAGACTCACTGGCCTGTAATTACCTAGTTTGTCCCTACAACCCTTCTTGAATAATGGTACCACATTTGCTGTCCTCCAGCCCTCTGGCACCTCTCCTGTGGCCTGAGAGGATTTGAAAATTTGTGTCAGAGCCCCTGCTATCTCCTCCCTTGCCTCACATAACAGCCTGGGATACATCTCATCTGGGCCTGGGGATTTATTCACTTTTAAGCCCACTAAAACTGCTAATACCTCCTCCCTTTCACTGCTAATTTGTTCAAGTATATCACAATCCCCCTCCCTGAGCTCTACACCTACATCGTCCTTCTCCAAATAGAAAACAGATGAAAAGTAATAATTTTAAACCTCACCTATGTCCTCCGGCTCCACCCACAGATTGCCACTTTGGTCCCTAATGGGCCCTACTCTTTCCCTGGTTATCCTCTTGCCCTTAATATACTTATAAAACGCCTTGGGTTTTTCCTTTATTTTGCCGGCCAGTGTTTTTTCATGCTCCCTCTTCGCTCTCCTAGTTGCATTTTTAAGTACTTCCCTACACTTTCTATACTCCTCTAGGACCTCTGCTGTTTTCAGCCCTCTGAATCTGCCATAAGCCTCCTTTTTTTTCCCTTATCCAATCCTCTATATCCCTTGACATCCAGGGTTCCCTGGACTTGTTGGTCCTACCATTCACCTTTACGGGAACATGTTGGCTCTGAACTCTCACTATTTCCTTTTTGAATGACTCCCACTGGTATGATGTAGATTTTCCTACAAGTAGCTGCTCCCAGTCCACTTTGGCCTGATCCTGTTTTATGATATTGAAATCAGCCTTCCCCCAATTCTGTACCTTTATTTCTGGTCAATCTTTGTCCTTTTCCATTACTACCTTAAATCTTACAGACTTATGGTCACTATCCCCGAAATGATCCCCCATTGATACTTCTACCACTTGTCCAGCTTCATTCCCCAAGATTAGGTCCATTACCACTCCTTCTCTTGTAGGACTTTCTCTGCACTGGCTCAAAAAGCTCTCCTGTATGCACTTTAAGAATTCCGCCCCCTTTAAGCCTTTTGTACGAAGACTATCCCAGTTAATATTGGGGAAGTTGAAATCCCCTACTATTATTACTCTATTATTTTTACACCTCTTTGAGATTTACCTTCCTATCTGTTCCTCTATCTCTCCCTGACTGTTTGGAGGCCTGTAGTATACTCCCAACCAAGGGATTGCCCCCTTTTTGTTTTTGAGTTCTACCCAAATGGCCTCATTTGAGGATCCTTTTAAGATATCATCCCTCCTTACTGCAGTAACTGACTCCTTGATCAATAGTGCAATGCCACCTCCTCTTTTACACCCTCCCCTGTCATGCCTGAAGATTCTATACCCTGGAATATTGAGCTGCCAGTCCTGCCCCTCCCTCAACCATGTCTCTGTGATAGCAATAATATCACATTCTCATGTGCTAATCAATGCCCTCAATTCATCTGCCTTATTTGTAAGACTCCTTGCGTTAAAATAGATGCAATCCAGCCTTGCATTATTCACTTGTGCCTTAACAGGTCTATATTTGCTCTGCCTTCCAGACTGACTTAGTTTCTCTTCTATATTTGACTGTACATCACCCTCTACTTACCTCCACTCTGTATCCCACCCCCTGCCAAATTAGTTTAAACAACACCCACCACCCCCCGCCCCCCCAACAGCACTAGCAAACCTCCCTGCAAGGCTGTTGGGGATGTTGGTCCCGTTCCAGATCAGGTGCAGCCTGTCCGACTTGTACAGGTCCCACCTTCGCCAGAAACAGATCCAGTGATCCAGGAAACTAAAGCCCTCCCTCCTGCACCATCTCTTCAGCCACACATTCATCTGCTCTATCCCCCTATTCCTATACTCACTAGCATGTGGCACCAGGAGTAATCCAGAGATTAGAACCTTTGAGGTCCTGCTTTTTAATCTGCTACCTAGCTCCCTAAATTCTTGTTGCAGGATCTCATCCCTCGTTCTACCTATGTTGTTGGCACCAATGTGAACCACGACCTCTGACTGTTCACCCTCCCCCTTCAGAATGTCCTGCAGCCGCTCCATGACATCCTTGACCCTAGAACCAGGGAGGCAACATACCATCCTGGAGTCACGTTTGCAGCCTATCTGTACCCCTTATGATAGAATCCCCTATAACTATAGCTCTCCCACTCCTTTTCCTCCTCTCCTATGCAGCCGAGCCACCCGTGGTGCCAAAGACTAGGCTCTTGCTGCATTCCCCTGAGAAGTTATCTCCCCCAACAGTATCCAAAGCGGAAAATCTGTTAGAGATGAACCATGATGATTTAACATTAAACACAGGCTTAATCCAAGAGTTTGAAATGTTATCATTCTCATAATATGAAATTGAACCCTGGCTTGATGGCAATGGTAGAGTGGAGGATATGCCGGGCCATGAGGTTACAGATTATGGTTGAGTACAATTCTGCTGCTGCTGATAGCCATCAGCGCCTCATGGATGCCCAGTTGTCCGTTGCTAGATCTGTTCAAAATCTGTCCCATTTAGCACAGTGGTAGTGTCACATAACACGATGGAAGGTATCCTTAATGTGAAGATGGGACTTTGTCTCCAGAAGGATTGTGCGGTGGTCACTCCTACCAATACTGTCATGGACAGATGCATCTGCTACCGGCAGATTGGTGAGGGCGCGGTCAAGTATGTTTTTCCCTCTTGTTGGTTCCCTCATCACCTGCCAGATACCCAGTCTAGCAGTTATGTCCTTTAGGACTCGGCCAGCTCGGTCAGTAATGGTGCTACTGAGCCATTCTTGGTGATGGACATTGAAGTTCCCCACCCAGAGTCCATTCTGCACCCTTGCCACACTCAGTGCTCCTTCAAGTGCTGTTCAACATGGAAGAGTACTGATTCATCAGCTGAGTGTGGTGGGTGGGTGCTAGATGGTAATCAGCAGGAGGTTTCCTTGCCCATGTTTGACCTGATGCCATGAGACATCATGGGGTCTGGAGTCAATGTTGAGGACTCCCAGGACAACTCCCTCCCGACTGTGTACCATTGTGCCACCACATCTGGTGGGTCTGTCCTGCCAGTGGTACAGGACATACCCGGGGATGGTGATGGCAGTGGCTGGGTCATTGTCTGTAAGGTATGATTCCGTGAGTATGACTATGTCAGGCTGTTGCTTGACTAGTCTGTGAGACAGCTCTCCCAACTTTGGCACAAGCTCCCAGATGTTAGTGAGGAGGGCTTTGCAGGGTCGACAGGGCTGGGTTTGCCGTTGTCATTTCCAATGCCTAGGTCGATGCCGGGCGGTCCATCCGGTTTCATTCCTTATTGACTTTGTAGCGGTTTGATACAACTGAGTGGCTTGCTTCAGAGGGCATTTAAGAGTCAACCACATTGCTGTGGGTCTACAGTCACATGTAGGTCAGACCAGGTATGGACAGCAGATTTTCTTCCCTAAAGGGAATTAATGAACCAGATGGGTTTTTCCGACAATGGTTTCATAGCCATCATTAGACTAGCTTTTAATTTCAGATTTTTATTCATTGAATTAAAATTCCACCTTCTACCGTGATGGAATTCAAACCCTATATCCCCATGTTCTTCAATTTTCTGTTCACTGTGTTGTTGTTAGGTTGATCAGTGGTAACACTCTTGCCTCTGAGTTAGAAGGTTGTGAGTTTAAGGCCCACTCCAGAGTTTTGAGAATACAATTCAGGCTGACACTCCAGTGGAGTACTGAGGGAATGCTGCACTGTCAGAGGTGCCATCTTTCAGATGAAATGTTAAACTGAGGTCGTGTCTGTCCTCTCAGGTGGATGTAAAATATTTCATGGTACTGTTTGAAGTACAGGGGAGTTTTATTGCAATGAAAGTTGGGTGCATTCTACAATAGGTGGGTGATGCACTGTGCCCTGTTGTTTAAAGTGAAAATTAACCCCAGTTCTAGGGTCTTTTAATATGCCAGTATAGGGAATAGCAACAGAACAAGTATAAACATGTAGTTTGCAATAAAAGATTCGAGAAGGGGTATTAATGCCTGGGAATGCCATTTGACACGTTTTTAAAAGACAGCAACGTGGAAAGCAATTTTAGAGAAAAAGTATGCAGAGGAGTGTGTGGGAGTCCTTGTGTGGGTGGATAATCATTTCATCAGCATTTTGTTCAGTAGGTGTACAATGGGAGCAGTTTGGAAGATGAACTACATTGCTTACATGAAAAGTCCAACTAAGTGTGGAGGGCTTGCTGCAAATAAAAACCTGGGAATAAAGTATTTGTGCACTGCAACTAAAATAATATAACTTTAGCATCTTGTGATTCATGTCCCCAAGTCTCAATTCCTTCTAAATTTGGGGGCCAATCAAGATCTGAGAGAGCCATGGGATGATCCCACTTGGCTAGAAAGGACATCTGATTTTTGTCACCTTTTATCGGATTTTTGTCATCCGTTGTCAGGTTTCTGATGCTGGATCCAAACAAAAAAACTGCCTTCTACAATAAGAGCGCTGATATGGTGTGAAGGTAGGTAGCTGGCACTATCTTTCAGAAGTTAGGACGCAGTGTCCTGGGGAGTGTGCCAATATTTGCAGTGGGACCGCAATACAGAGAAGTTTAAAAACCATTGGTTTGGAAATTTGCGAATAGTTTTCCAACTGGCGACATCTTAAGACATTTGTGGGAAAAATGTGATTAACTTGGACAGTTTTCATCACAAAACATCTTTCCCATATGCTACTTATTGGAAATGACAGCATTGTGTGAAAGTGACTCAAAATTGCTTTGACAATTGAATATAGATAAGTTGACATTGAATGTGTTTTTTGGGACTTAAAGAATGCAGGTTCACACAGACATGCTTCTCATCGTGAACACATAGAGATGAGAGTTTATTTGTTCTTAAGTCCAAAGTAGTCCCTCATTTATGGATGTATTGGTTTGTTACATTTTGCATGCTCAGATAACTCCACAATAAACCAAAAGACACTTGAGTTTCATATTATTCTAGGACTCTCTGCAGGGCAAAGTTTGCAGTTGTGTTTAGTCATTTCTCATCACAATTTTGCCTCACCTTTTCTTTGGCTCTCCATTATCTCCCAGACTTCTTTTAGTTCCTTATCTGAGCACTTTCTCATTGCCATCGCATGTTTAATCCTGGAATTCACTTTATTTTTCTTCACACCATATCTTCAGACTCAGCTTTGTTGAACCTTCTTGCTACCATGGGTGTATTTTCCAATGTAACATGTGGATTTTGCTGTTATCTCAGTGAAGGTTTTACCATGTATGCTGTCCACGTTACATAGTAAGGTGAAATTTTCGCCAAATGTGTGGAGCAGGCTCATAGCAACACATCAGCCCTGTTTTGTTTTATTCTTCATGGGATGTGGGTGTCACTGGCAAGGCCAACACTTATTGCCCACCCCTAATTGCCCTTGAGAAGGTGGTGGTGAGCAATCTTCTTGAACCACTGCAGTCCATGAGGGGTAGGTACACCCACAGTGCTGTTAGGAAGGAAGTTACAGAATTTTTACCCAGTGACAGTGAAGGAATGGCGATGAATCTCCAAGTCAGGATGGTGTGTGACTTGGAGGGGGACTTGCAGGTGGTGGTGTTCCCATGCGTATGCAAGAATGAACCACTGCAGCAGAACAATATTCCACAGCTCTTCATAGCACTCCCCTTTAAGAATGGAATCTCTGAAATGGATGAAGTGCCTCCAGTGCAGATCCCATTTTAAATGGACAATCATCAAACACAGCTCTGAAGCTGTGAAAATGGGGCCACCTAGATCAGCATAATTCTTAAAGTCTTAAATTGAACAAAAAATGCTGCTGCCTATGCTTTCAGACAGGGCCTGACTGCAAAATGGCACAATATGTACCAGGTTAGAAGCCAGTTTGCCCAATTATACAGCCCCTGCTGGGCACTAGCATGGCCAAAACCACCTTGACTACAAGGGGTGGAGGAGGGCATAAATTCAATTTGATGTTCCATGTTAATTATTCCACAGAATCTGTAAGTGTGCTGCAAATGACAGACTCCTGGGGCAGGATTTTGTTCTGCCCTTGGAGGCAGGCACGGAGGCGGAGAGGGCAAAGAAAATGGCAGGGGGTGTCATTTCTGAAATTTCTGCCATTTTGTCTGGAGCGGGGGCCGAGGGCAGCCTTCTCGCCTAAGACCAATTGAGGTTCATAAGTGACCAATTAATGGCCACTTATGGGCCTCTTCCCTCCTCCACTTCAATTTTGTTGAAGGCGGAGGGGCCCGTCGCCGCAGGGAGACACCGCCAAGTAAAGCGTGGTGGCTTCCTTGCTGAGTCAGGAGAGGTCTCTCCTTTGGGGGCAATCCATGGAATGGGCCCCCGGCCCCCCCATGATAACCACCCCCACCCCCAAAAACGCGACCCCACCCCATCAACAGGGCCTGGCGAAACCGACCCCACTTACCTGTCCCAGGGTCTTCTCCTCTTTCTACTCTGCAGGGTCTCCTGCAGTACCGGCAGTGGCTACCGCCCCTGTTGGTGCTGCCGGTACTGCAGAGTTGCCGGCCTTCCGATTGGCTGGTAGCTCTGTAGGTGGGAGCTTGTCCCTTAAATGGACGGCGTCCCCGAAAGCGGGCAGTTAGTTGCCTGCCCTCCATGAAATAGCATTGGGGATCTGACCGAGGGCCAAGGTGGGGTCTCCGTCCGCCTTCTGGCCTGCCACTGGGACCCCCATCGCCAAAATAAAATCCAGCCCCTAACTCCTCTTAGAGAAAAAAGTGCATCACATTCATCCAAAATTCTGTTTCAGCAATTTGTGATTTTGGAAGAATGTGATTGTAAAACTAGACTGGTTCTTAGAAAGCAAGGAAAAAAATATCATTCATTGTGTTGAAGCCAATTAAGGTCTGTGCACACAAATTACCCTAAACTACACTGTGTGAGCACACTGCTTTTTGTTCTGCACTGCTGCGAACACGCAGTGATTGGAAAAAGACTTGCATTTATGTGGCTGTTTTCACAACCTCAGGATGTCCCAAAGTGCTTTACAGCCAATGAAGTACTTTTGAAGTGTCGTCACTGTTGTAGTGTGCGAAATGTGGCAGCCAATTTGTGCACAGGAAGCTCTCACAAACAGCTATGTAATAATGATCAGATCATCTGTTTTCATGTTGCTGGTTGAGGAGCAAATGTTGGTCAGGACAACGGGCAGAGCTCCTTGCTCTGCTTCGAAATAGTACCATGGGATCTTTATCGTCCACCTGACAGGGCAGGCGAGGCCTTAGTTAAACGTCTCAACCAAACAAATGCACCTCCAACAGTGCAGCACTCCCTCAATACTGCACTGGAGTGTCAGCCTAGATTATGTGCTCAAGTGTCCAGAGTGGGAATTGAACCCACAACCTTCTGACACTCATACAGTCACAATTCATTGACCCTTAAACAAAAAGGGATTGTCACACACCTGTGTATCTATTAATGATGTATATCTACAGGTGGTGAAAGTGTTTCATTTGTTGCCGTTCCTTCCTTTTCGGAAACCAGAATTGATTTGTAATGACACCACTTCCTCGAAACAAATTATTCACTCTAAACAGTGAAGGCAGCACAAAGGAAAAAGGAAGATCCCACAACAAAACTTTTTATTGAGCACGCTATCTTCTACGGTCATGTATATAATCAATAATACAACTCGCACAACAGCATTACACTATTAAACACAGTGTGAAATATTTGTGCTATACAATTAGAAGGCAGAAACTGCAAAGGTCACTGCCTGCACCATGATTTGTTAGATGTGGGCGCAGGTCCCCGACAAGGATTCCTCTAAATTGTTTTTGTTGTGCATGGCCTGTTTATTTCAAAGTACAGTACCTTTACATTTTTAGGGGCCTGGTATCTTAAAGGGGATAGCTTGTGAGCAGTCATGCATTACCTTCACTATTGCTGCACAGCCGAGGGAACAATTGTCTCCGATAATGAAGAAAGACAGAGGAAAGAGCTTGCACTCATATAGCATCCTCAGGGCATCACAGCTAATGAAGAGCTTCTTGAACTGTAGTCACTGATGAAATGTGGGAAATGCAGCAGTCAATCTGTCCCCAGCAAGACCCCACAAACAGCAATGAAATAAATGAGCATACCATCTGCTTTAGTGATGTCGGTTGAGGGATTCATGTTATCCTGGACACCGGGAAGAACTCCCCTGCTCTTCTTTGCAATAGTGCCCTGAGATCTTTTACCACCTCAGACGGGGCTTAGCATCTCATCTGAAAGATGGCACCTCCAACAGTGCAGCACTACCTCAGTAACTCTGTGATTTTGGGCCCTGGGCCCGCATCACAAAAGCTTGAGACTGGCAGCTGAGCTTTGCAATTCCTTCCTATACACACACACACATATAAATATGTCTATACAGTGCATAGTGAATAACCCTGTGATCTTCTGGGCAAAATTAAAGCTTCCTGCTCACATGACAGTGTATCCCATCAATATTTCAATCTTGAAAGCTTGAAATGTTCTTCAGCGAGTTACATGGCTGCATCAATGGTGCCCAGAGTAGCCAGGACCCACACCAGCTAACCTGAAGGTATAAAGGTTATGACTTAATTTGCATTATAGGGTTAAACCAAGTGTAGTGGTTACAGTACTGGACAGCAATCCTGAGGCCACAATTTCAAATTCCAACACAGCATGGTGAAACTGAATTCAATAAAACCCTGTCGGCTGGCAGTGAGAAATAACATGACCACGGGAAGGTGCTGGATTGAAGTACAAGCCCAACTGGCTCACGCAAATCCTTCAGGAAAGGGAAGCAAGGAACAGGAGGAGGCCTTTCATCCCCTTAAACCTGTTCTGCCATTCAGTTAGATCATGGCTGATCTGTATCTCAACTCCATTTGCCCGCCTTGGTTCCATATCCCCTTAATATTCTAACCTGATAAAAATCTATTGACCTGCCATCCCAACCCAATTGAGTTTATGTGTGACTCCAATCCCACAAGGTGTGGTTAATCTACCACAATTTTTCCAGGGTAACAAAGAATAGGGAATAAATACAGTCTTGAGTGTCACTGACACTCCAAGAACAGATATGGAAGAATTAATTTATATTTTACCTTTTAAAACTCAAGTACACAGTATATATTATACCTATATATAGTAATAAGGTATCAGGAGTATATTAAAGACTGTTTTACAAATTAGGGAACAATGTCATCTGAGCCACTGAGGTTGGCTTACAGCCTTGTAATTGACTTGTAGGAATCTATTATTTGGCATTTTCAACAGTTACAATTCTAGTTTTGGATCACTGCTTGTGTGTCACTATTACTGATACAATATGATACAAAGGCATTTAGGATTCTACGAGCATAAAATATAATGTGATGCTGACCCCGATTCCAGACATTAATCTATTTTTTTTTTGGTTGGGAAAATTATCTCCCATTTTGTACGGTTCACTAGCTTAACAGCAGCTCATCAATGACGGCTCATGTACAAATTCCTTTTTACTCAGTCGCTAACTGCATGTGAAGCACGCTGAACCAACGGGCCCTGACATCCTGGCCGTAGGGTATTCTAGTTGTATGTCAAAGGCGATGAAATGCCTGTAACTCACAAGTCAATATCACAGAGTTGCTACAAAACCAGACAGAACTGTGAATAGGACAATGCTGAAGCTCGTTGACAAAATTGAATTAGAACCTGTGAGGAGGCAGTTTTCGCCAGTGGCTCTGCCTGCCACTATATTGCTGGTTTGGCATAGGTCCTCTATTGAGCACAAGGTAGTACAGTACACACCATTACAATTCACGTTTATATTACAAAATGTTCTGTGCTTTATTCTGATGCAGGCAGCAGTCACGAACCTTCATAAGATGTTCACAGCTACTGGACTGCAGTTTGTGCTATTTTGACACTCAGTTTTCGCTCTGTTGTTCAGTACTTCACTTGGTCTGCTTTCAATGATGCTCCAACTTTCAGATCACCAGGCAGGTCCAGTCACTTGCTATTCTCCCGTACTGTCAAAGATATTTGAATCCTATTAGCATACGGCACAAATCAAACTGAGCACATGTATCAAGTTCATGTATTGCCAAAAGAAGGAAACACATTACAATTATCTGAACATTACCTCTCCATGATTCTTTTATGTGTTATAAGCATTTATTTTCCTATCTTGTGGTAATAACCTTAAATTACCCCTCTCTAGCTTTTAAATATTGTTTTCCAAAGTGTACATAATCTCTTGCATCTCATTGTACTAGCATGACGGTCTTGTACAATGGTTGTCACCTAATCCAGGCTGACGTCTCAGTGCAGCGCTGAGGGAGTGCTGCACCACTGGAGGTGCCATCTTTCGGATGAGACATTAAACCGAGGGGTCGTCTCCCCTCGCAGGTGGGTGCAAAAGATCCCACGGCACCATTTAAAGGAGACCAGAGGAATTCTCACCAGTGTCCTGGCCAATGTTTCACGCTCAACCAACAACACTTAATATAGTCATTTATTTCATTGCTGTTTGTAGGAGCTTGCTGCGTCCAATGTCTGCCAGGCTTCCTACATTACAACTGCGACTATACTTCAAAAAGTATTTCCTTGGCTGTAAAGCACTTTGGGACCTCTTGAGATCACGAAACATGTTATTTAAATGCAAGTAAAAGAACAAAATAACTTGGAAACCACTACAATATGCTGCTATAGCTACATAATGTGTTACTTTAATGTGGAGGGGGCGTGCGGTCTGTCCCCGGCAATGGCGTCAGCAGCCTTTGCGCAGGCGCTGACGCCATTTTTAAAGGACTTCGAGCCCTTCCATTTCATTTAAATTTTTAAAGGTAAATGCAATAAAAAAAAATTTAGATCCATTTAAATTGTCCCTCTCCCACCCTCCCCCCACCAAAATCCATAAAATTAATTACTTGCCCTCTCCCCCCCCAAAATACGTCCCCTGCCCACCTGACCTCCCCCCCCCGACCCCGCAAATTCGTAAACTGTGCATTGTAACCCTTCCCACCATGCCCTACACCAATCAGATGCGTTTGATCCCCCACCTCACACTGAAAAACTTACCTGCTACCCCCCCTCCCCACCAGTGCTCCGGCTCGGAACTCCAGACGGGACCCGAAGGCCCGGGAGTGCCAGCCACCGGCAGCAATATCGCTCTGGTGATGGAGGGCGGGAGCGGGTAGGTAATATGTTCCTTTATTTCAATTAATTAACATATTCAAATTTGGCTCCCATCACCGAGCGGCAGGAGGGCTGCCACGAGGTCTCACCACCGCCAGCAATATCGAACCTGGCCTTCCCGGCGTTGACGCCTCACGGCAGACCTCTGCCCGAGGCATTTTCCACCCCCCGCCACGACCCCTGACATCGGGGGTTCTGTAAAATTTAGCCCTGTTTCTCTCTCCACAGATGCTGCCTGACCTGCTGAGTTCCAGCATTTTGTCCTTTTATTACATGGGGTCCTTGTCTTTATTAATACAAGAGGGTACAATAGCATGGTAGTTAGGTTAAACTTTAATAAAACACAGGACAGGCCTCAGCCGGAGTATTGTGTTCAAAACTGGGCACCACTTTAAGAATGATGTTAAGTCCCTGGAGAGGTTTCTGAAGGGATTTACTAGAATGGTACCAGGCACAAAAGACTTCAGTTATGTGTGAGATTGGAGAAGCTAGGGATGTTCTCCTGAGACCAGAGAAAATTAGGCAGAGATTTGGTAGAGGTGTACAATATTATGAATGGTTTTGATAGAGTAAATAAAGAGGAACTGTTTCCAGTGGCAGAAAGTTTAGTAACCAGAGGACACAGATTAAAATGGTTGGCAAAAGAAGCTGAGGTGACAAGAGGAATCTTTTTTTTACACAGTGAAATGTTGTTAGTTGGATTGCACTGCCTGGGAGGGCGGTGGAACAGATTCAATAGTAACTTTCAAAAGGGAACTGGATAAATACTTGAAGGGAAAGAAATTAGCAATGCTATGGGGAAAGAGAGAGGGGTGTGGGATTGTTGAATAGCTCTTTCAAAGAGCTAGCATGGGCACAATGGGCTAAATGGCCTCCAGTGCTATATCATTCTAAGATTAATCTGAGCCAGGGCTACTTTTGGTTGCCTAAGGAGGTCAGAGAGCACTTTTCCAGATTTCCAGCATTTTTGGACTATATTTCATCTCTGCTAAGGTCCTTCGGCTAAGCCAGCCCTGGAGCTCGGACCCTCTCCCTGTCGGGCATTCTGCCAAAAATGTTTCAGGTGGCGCCATTCTCTCTGAAATAATAATCGACCAGCATTTTTGTAAACTGTGCACTGTAACCCTTCCCAACATTCCCTACACCAATCAGATGAGTTTGATGCCACTCCCCCACCACCCGCACTGAAAAGCTTACCTGCTCCCCCTTCCCCACCAATGACGGGATCTGAAGGCGCAGGAGTGCCAGCCACCAGCACCAATATCGCTCCGGTAATGGAGGGCGGGAGCGAGAAGGTAATATTTCAATTAATTAACATATTCAAATTTGGCTCCCATCACCAAGTGGCGGGGGGAGGGGCTGCCACGAGGTAACGCTGCCACCGGCAATATTGGGCCTGGTCTTCCCAGAGCGAGGCCCTAAATTTGTGCCTTTTCTTTTCTCCTCTATAGTTTTTCATATTGTGCTTTGTAGCTCGGTGATAGGTTATTGGGGAAGCTCCTTCTCTCAGGTACTATTCTGTCATTAGAGTAATACCCATCTTGTCGCCTAGTTGAATCAAGGTCCTGACACATCCAATGATCAAAAAATACAAGAAAAATCAATAATCAATGCTGCTATTAACAAGGGTCTTGATCTGTTTCAAACTGTTGCCTTTGCAATAACGACAGTGAATGCAGTCGCTAAATACTTGTAAAACAGCTCTTGTTTTGTTCAATAGTGTTATCTGATGTTGCACTTGTACAGGGAGTGATTGTCACGATTTTGGCTGCCTCAAGGACCTCACTGTACAACGATGTGAAACACATGTGCAGAGCAGAATGTCTGTTTGCAAAGTGTCCCTTTCTCCGGTCACAGAAAATCACTCAATAGATTTTGAAATCAGATTTCCTTGGCCCAATATGCAGCATTTTTCCCAGCAGATACTGCCATCAAATTAGGCTCTTTTCTGTTCAGGACAGTAGGATTTAAATAATCTTTCTGTAAGGCAAGTTTAGAAAAACCCCACAAATATATCATTGATTGCATATGAATGTTCTCTCCAACAAAACCCAGTATTGCCAACAGTCCTCTGACACATGCCTAATGACATTGTTGCTCCGATGGATATTTCTTTGTTTTTTTTATTTGCTTGTGGGAGGTGGGCATTGCTGGCTAGGCCAGCATTTATTGCCCATCCCTAATTGCCCTTGAATTGAATGGCTTGCTAGGCCATTTTAGAGGGCATTTAAGAGTCAACCACATTGCTGTGGGTCTGGAGTCACATGTAGGCCAGACCAGGTAAGGATGACAGATTTCCTTCTCTGAAGGACATTAGTGAACCAGAGGGGTTTTTACAACAATCGACAATAGTTTTGTGGTCACCATTAGACTAGCTTTTTATTCCAGATTTATTAATTGAATGCAAATTTCACCATCTGCTGTGGTGGGAATCAAACCCATGTCCCTAGAGCATTGCCTGGGCTATGAATGACTAGTCCAGTGACATTTCCACTATGCCACCACCTCCCTAATCTGTTGCAACACTTCTCCTGATCTTGATGCGGATCTTTGCCCGCTGGGAACACAAGTCCCAGGGAATTTAGGTGACAGCTCTGCCAGTTCTGGGTGTAATAGAAATGGTGGGGAGCGTGCCTCTGATTTCCCCAGTATGTGTTCCAGATGGGCAGCAAGGTTTTCACAAGATGGGTCTTTCAGGAATAGATGGACTGAGAGAAATTTTGAACCAAGGTGAACGCAGTGTGAAGATTTTGTGAAAGTCTGCGACCTGATTAATGATCCTGGATTGGGTCATTCACTGGAAAAAAAAGTTTCAACACCCAATACTGGATTAATAATTCTAAAAAAAAATTCAGCATAGTAGACATTATGGGCCAAATGGTCTCCTTTAGTGCTGTACTATTCTATGCGCTGAATCATCACCTTTGGGGCGGCACAGTGGCGCAGTGGTTAGCACCGCAGCCTCACAGCTCCAGCGACCTGGGTTCAATTCTGGGTACTGCCTGTGTGGAGTTTGCAAGTTCTCCCTGTGTCTGCGTGGGTTTCCACAGGGTGCTCCGGTTTCCTCCCACATGCCAAAGACTTGCAGGTTGATAGGTAAATTGGCCATTAGCAATTGCCCCTAGTATAGGTAGGTGGTAGGGAAATATAGGGACAGGTGGGGATGTGGTAGGAATATGGAATTAGTGTAGGATTAGTATAAATGGGTGGTTGATGGTCGGCACAGACTCGGTGGGCCGAAGGGCCTGTTTCAGTGCTGTATCTCTATACTAAACTAAAACTAAACTAAATAGGTGGGGCGGGGGGGGGGTTAAAGTCTGAAAAATCTGTTTCCCGACCCAAACCCCGCCCATTTCTAGCTGTAATTGAGGTCAGAAAATGGGTGGGCGACCAACTTGATCCAAGGAGGCAGGTTGGACTTTTAAATATGATCGATGGGTCTCATCGTCATTCAGGTTTTTAGTTTTAACTGTTGTTGGCCAGGGTTCTGAGTGCTGGGTAACCTGGAAGCGTCATGGAGGTGAGTACTTGCTGGATTCAGGAGGTGAGTGCCTTTACACCTACCTCCTGGATCCAGGTGTCTGCCTGAGAAGCCTCTGTGTTTGAGCACCCCCACCACCTGCCAAAACCAGGCTCCTGATCCACCGCCCCACCCCAAAATCCTATCTCCCCACCCCCCCGCCCAAGGCAGCTCACTCAGCCCCACGCCCTCCCCTAAATCAGCTCCCCTCCCCCCACGATCAATACCAGACCACACCCCTCCCCCAACCCTAGAGTGGACTTACCTGCTGCTGCCTTCACTGACCAGCTCCCCACCCATCTGGAGGCCCAGCATTCAAGCAAGCTGGCCTCCCAGCAGGGGACCGATCCCCAGGCACACGCTGTGAAGTTAAAGCTCATGACTTTCTGACCAACCGACTGCATGCAGGTCAGGTAAGTAAAAATCCCTCCCATAATATAATATGAAGCATTTCAGCGGAAACTAGATAAGCACAAGAGGGAGAAAGGAATAGAAGGATAGGCTGTAAGGGTTGGATGAAGTAGGGTGGGAGCATTAATATAGGCAAAGACCAGTTGTGGCAAATGGCCTGTTTCTGTGCTGTAAATTCTATGTCAAATATGTAATACATCAATGCTCCCTTCTAGGGAGTCCGAATTTGATTTTTTTTTAGGCTTTTATCTCTTTTTAATTCTTAATTTCACCCTTAGAACAGACTTTTTCTAATGCTACAATAAGATAAATAAAATACCTATTGTCATTGTCTGTTTAAAAGAGCAGGTCAGAGGCTAGGAATCCTACGGCGAGTAACTCACCTCTTGACTCCCCAAAGCCTGTCCACCATCTACAAGGCACAAGTCAGGAGTGTGATGGAATACTCTCCACTTGCCTGGATGGGTGCAGCTCCAACAACACTCAAGAAGCTCGACACCATCCAGGACAAAGCAGCCCGCTTGATTGGCACCCCATCTACAAACATTCACTCCCTCCACCACCGACGCACAGTGGCAGCAGCGTGTACCATCTACAAGGTGCACTGCAGCAAAACAGCAAGGCTCCTTAGACAGCACCTTCCAGACCCACGACCTTTACCATCTAGAAGGACAAGGGCAGCAAATGCATGGGAACACCACCACCTGCAGTTTCCCCTCCAAGTCACACACCATCCTGACTTGGAACTATATCGCCGTTCCCTCACTGTCGCTGGGTCAAAATTCTTCCTAACAGCACTGTGGCTGTACCTACCTCACATGGACTGCAGCAGTTCAAGAAGGCAGCTCACCACCATCTTCTGAAGGGCAATAAGGGATGGGCAATAAATGCTGGCCCAGCTAGTGATGCCCACATCCCATGAATGAATTAAAAAAAATTCAAGCTTGCTCTTTCTAACATTCTTTACCAACAACTACTTGCATTTATATAGCACCTTTCATGTGGTAAAACGCCCCAAGGTGCTCCATGGGAGTATTATCAGATGCAATTTAACACTGAGCCAATGAGGGAAATAGTAGAACACAGAGGTAGGTATTAAAGAGGCTCTTAAAAGAGCAGAGAGCGGGACAGAGTATTAGGGTGGAAGTTCCAGAGCTTGCAGCCTAGACAACTGGATGCACAGGAGTTCACCCCTTGATTCATGGCCCCCTTGATTCCAGACTCTCTTGATCTTTGGCCCCTTGAACTGCGACCTCCTCGATCCTTGCCCCTTTGATCCCTACCACCACGATCTCTGTCCCTCTCCAATCACGGCCTCCACAAGTTCTGGACCCCCAGCACCAATGCCTGGCCCTAATTCACCCCATGGCCCAGACTATTAACCTCTTTTCTGAGCCCTGGCCCCAATTCCTGACCAGGGCCAGTTCCACCGCGACACGAGTGGCAGTCCGACCTTGCAGTGCTCTTCATTAGTTGGGTCTCATCACCCCACCTGTTACATTATAATGAGACTCGAGGCCCAATATCTGGGGAGCCTCAGGCCTCCCCATTCAAGTGCAGGGCATTTATCAGTGCCACCACCACCAACACCCCCCACCCCACCCAAAAATGGGCAGGTCCAGATTTCTCAGCCCAGGTATCCAGATATACACTCACACCACTGCTGCCCTATTTGGCCATGTAATTACTGAATAATTCTCCAATCTTCACCCTGTAGGGACTTTGTAACAATGACATGTCTTTGAGGACAAATACAATCACATCATAGAATGATACAGCACAGAAAGAGGCTATTCGTGCCATCGTATCTGTGCCGACTCTTTGAGTTATTCAATTAGCCCTGCAAATTTTTCCCTTTGAAATAAGTATCCATATCTGTTTTAAAAGTTATTATGAAATCTGTTTCTACCAGCCTTTCAAGGTCCAGATCACAACATCTCACTGGATAAAGAAAACTCTCCTTATTTTCCCTCTGGTTCTTTTGCCAGTCATTAAATCTGTGTCCTCTGGTTACTGATGCTTCTGCCCTGGAAACAGTTTCTCTTCCTTTACTCTATCTAAACCATTCATTATTTTGAACACCTCTATCAAATCTCCCTTTAATCCCCCCTACTCTACCTTTTCTCTAGTTTCTGCAGTCTCTCTACATAACTGAAGTCTCTCATCCCTGGTACCATTCTAGTAAAACGTTCTCTTCATCCTCTCTAAGGCTCTGACATCCTTCCTAAAGTGTGGTTCCCAGAATTAGCCACATACTCCAGTTGGGGACTAACTGGTGTTTTATAAAGGGTTAGCATAATTTCCTTGCTTTTGTACTTTAGGCCTCTATTTATAAAAGCAAATATCCCATACACCTTCAAAGATTCGTGTCCTTACACCCCAAGGTCTCTCTGTACCTCCACCCCTTTAAAATTGTACCATTTAGTTTATATTGCCTCTCCTCATTCTTCCTACCAAAATGCATCACTCCAAAAATCTCTGCGTTAAATTTCATTTCCATGTGTCTGCCCATTTCACCAGTCTGTGCCCGCCTGAAGTCTGTTAATATCCTCCAGACTGTTGACTACATTTTCAACTTTTGTGTTATCTGCAAACTTTGAAATTCTGCCTGTTTATCCAAGTCCAGGTCATTAACATAAATCAGAAACAGCAGTAGTTCCACACTGTTGAATCATGCCAGTTAACTAAACTATCTGAGGGCCTATGGACTTTGCATGCTGGGGATGACAATGCTCTAGGATGGCTGGAATTACAGGCAGTGTCTGCAGCCGCTAACTAGATAATTAGATAAACAGTGATTTTTAACTCATTTAAGTTAGCCCTTTATAAGGTACGTTGTGGCATTATATACAGTGGTCAAAGTGGACTAGCAACCTCAATGGTCCTGAGTTCAGAATCCCAATTGGGCAAGCTGTCAAATCAAGTTCAAAGTGGGCTGGCATCAGATAGACATGAGCATGAAAGTAGCTGGATCGTAAAAATCTGGTTCTCGGCTTACCTTCCTGGAGGGGAAATAGCCACCCCGAGCTGGTCTGGCCTAAATGTGACTCCAGTCCCACACTATGCCAATGACTCTTAATTCCCTCAAGGCAACTAGAGATGGGCAAAAATGCTGGCTTGCCAGCATCGCACATATAGGAACAGGAGTAGGCCATTCAGCCCCTTGAGCCTGCTCTGCCATTCTACTGGCTGATCACTGTCTCAACTCCATTTACCCTGCCTTTGCAAAAGTGCGTTGATTTCAAGTGACTCTTTTGGGGGGAGAGTTTCAGATTTCCACTCCGATGCCCCCAGTTCTGGATTCCCCCAACAAAGGAAATAGTTTCTCTATGTCCCTCTATGTCCACCCTATTGAGTCCTTTTATCTTTTTAAATACCATAATTAGATCACCCATCTAAACTCAATACAATACAATACAAACATCCCAGGGACAAATGAAGTACACATTCATTGTCTGGATGCTTCCTTCTTGAGTACCCCATATTTTTGCAGTGATAGAAATCATGGAGCAACTGCATTAAGCCCAACCTCCAGTTATCCCTTCCTTATTCAGTGATCCTCTGATGTTTTATCGTCAAACTAGTGGCATTAGTGTCATGGCCATCATGTAACCTGGGAAGTGACAGTACACACTCACTTGCATGTCGGTAAGGTTTTCAAGGAGCTGTGTTGCTAATTTCGGTCCATTTTCCATGGTTGGAATATGCAGATTCTGGAAAAATAAAGAGACAGAAAATTGTAAAACTGTAACACCGCCCCCACTACTTACACAATCCGTGCTTATCCTAGACACCGAAACTGAACAAATGGCACGAACCATTGCCATTACCACAGGTGTCAGTTACAAAGGTGCTGGTTAATCTGTATTAAGCATGTCAGCTATTTGGTGCATGTCACGCCAACTTGCTTTGTTGAATGATCATTTTCTTTAATCCACTGACTGGAGATCTGAATTTATATTTTTTCGAAGAAATTTTGAAAAGAACAGGTTAAAAAAAAGACTTTGCTAACAGCTTAGGATGGCCACCTAATTTGTAACACTGTATTCTAAATTGCAAGGCCTGTGAGGGAGACGAAATATCTGCTCTTTCCCCAGCAAGAACCAAGACCTGGGAACTTTCAGGGAACTGGAACCATAGAACCATAGAAAAATTACGGCACAGAAGGAGGCCCTTCAGCCTGCCGTGTCCGTGCCGGCCGAACAAATTAGCCGCTATCTAAACCCGCTTTCCAGAGCATGGTCCAAAGCCTTGCAGGTTACAGCACTTCAGCTGCATGTCCAGGTACCTTTTAAAAGAATTGAGGGTTTCTGCCTCCACCACCATTCCTGGCAGTGAATTCCAGACACCCACCACCCTCTGGGTAAAAAGGTTTTTCCTCATGTCCCCTCTAATCCTTCTACCAATCACCTTAAATCTGTGCCCCCAGTAATTGACCTCTCTGCTAGGGGAAACAGGTCCTTCCTGTCTACTCTATCTAGGCCCTTCATAATTCTGTACACATCAATTAAGTCACCCCTCAGCCTCCTCTGTTCTAGGGAAAACACCCCTAACCTATCCAAACTTTCCTCATAGCTGCAACTTTCAAGCCCGGGCAACATTCTTGTAAATCTCCTCTGTCCTCTCTCCAGAGTAATTACGTCCTTCCTGTAACTTGGTGACCAGAACTGTACGCAATACTCCAGCTGTGGCCTAACCAGCGTTTTATACAGTTCCAGCATCACATCCCTGCTTTTGTATTCTATACCTCAGCCAATAAAGGAACCATTCCATATGCCTTTTTCACCACTCTATCTACCTGTTCTGCCACCTTCAGGGACCTGTGGACATGCACTCCAAGGTCTCTCACTTCTTCTACCCCTCTCAATATCCTCCCGTTTATTGTGTATTCCCTTGCTTTATTTGCCCTCCCCAAATACATTACCTGACACTTCTCTGGATTGAATTCCATTTGCCACTTTCCCGCCACTCAACCAAACCATTGATATCATTCTGGAGTCTACAGCTATCCTCTTCACTATCAACAACTACACGATCAATTTTTGTGTGATCAGCAAATTTTGCAATCACACCTCCCACATTTAAGTCCAAATCATTAATATATACCACAAACAACAAAGGACCCTGTTCTTTTTAGTAAGAGAGAAATACTGCTATGTTTGAACCACTGAGTGATTGTCATGTGACAAGCCCCTCCCCATCTGTAGATTTTAAGCTTGTGTCTTTCTGCAGCACAAAAGAGAAGCTTCTGGACACATGCAGACCTTGGTGGGGTTCTTTCTCTCTCACTCCATTCAGTTTGAAAGCTTTCAAATCCTGCCTGTTGACTGACCATCTTTGCACACCCCGGCTACAATCAGAAACCCCATTGGAGGAAATCATCCACATTGCTATCTCCGAGAGACTCAGCAAACCAGTCATCTAACTCTTCAAACGAAAAGCCTCAAGACCACTGATTCAGCTAGAGGCCAGCCAAGTTACTAAACGTCACAGACTGTATACCCCTTTTTTCTATGGACTCTGACTCAGCCAATCTACCTTTCCCTACTCTGTTACCTATTTGTGTGTGTAAATCTTAGTGTGTGTGTAAGCTGGCGCGTAGTTTATTATTTTCATCAGTTTGGTTTAGGTACAATAAAGTTAACCTCTTTGTTAAACTCAAGAGAACCTGTCCGATTGGTTCTTGTTATGATCATGACAAGTAAGTAATCAAACACCTACTGAATTGGCGGTACATCCACTTTAAGAAAGAACTAATCCTGTTGTGTTCAAACAAGGAGAGGGAAAAGAGGGAAGCCGTTCGACCCCTCCTCACTTGACCGTAACAGTGCGGTTCAGCATTTACTGGTTCAGAAGCGCCATTGAGTCCAGGCAGAGCCAGGTCTTTCAGGAACTTTGATCATCTGGTCGCAACTACACAAAGTACAGACTTCAGGACAGCTTTCAGAGTTATTTCATTGCATAACCTCTTATCATTTTACCACCCACTGCATATAGTAGCCAAATGGCATTAGCATGAATACTCCTGCTATACGCGGAGGGCGACTGTAGTCAAAAAAGCCTCTCTGAGCTCTGGGGGGCATTGTGTTTCTGGATAGCCTGGAGCTTTGGGCCACTGTGGGGATTGTAAAGCAATCAGCAGCTTCATTTCACCTTCTTTGGAGGGCAGCACTTTACAGACATGAAGGGGGTAAATTTCTGTGGGAAGGGGAGGGGTACCCCCAATCTTCTGCATCAGACACAGAAACACAGAACAGACACAGAAAGCTGCTGCAGATCATTCGTCAACATTATGACAGACGGTGGGGGTGAGATGGGGACACCATTGTAGATATTCAGCCCATATCAGACTTTTGTCAATGAAGCAATGAAGTTGGTCAGATGGATGTACAGGCAAAGGTGGGGGGGCGGTGAAGGGGGGAAAAACAGTTGTCACTGTATGGAAGCAATCAATTCCTGGGCTGGTTGCCGGGGGTGATCACGTCAAGTCTGCAGCAGCTAACCAAACAAAATACATGCATAGAAAAAGTATTGCTTTTCCATCCCGCCTTATCGCATTTCTCAGAAACACCTCTAAAGAATGAATCGTGGTGAATGTGTAAGCGAGAGATGCTGCCATTTTGTGGCCGAGCACTCTGTGCAGCGCTCTGTATGGGAGATGCAATGGGAGGAAGTGATGGCACAGAAGCCTCTTCTGCTACAGCATCTCCTGAGGGCAGGATGTGCTGGGCAGATGTTTCCGTTTCTTCACGATTCCCTGTCCATCTGTTCTAGTGGATGAACATCTTGAGTTGCCGAGCAATAGAAAACAGCCACTGTTGTCTGAGCTTGAGCATTTTTTATTAAAAAGAATAACTTTTCAGGGCAACCAATTCTGGGCCTTATGTCCACACAGAATAAGATTTATAAAAGAATCTCAGGCAAAGGAAGAGTCCCTCATCTCTCATTTGCATCAAATGGCAATGCCTGTGTAGACTATGAGCAAACACAGGGCACTCAAGAAGGAAAACCAGTTGCTTTGTCCCACGGCAGCATTTACACTGTGCTCAGACAGTGCAAAAACATACAACATAATTTTTATTACATATTACACAGGCCATTCGGCCCAACTGGTCTATGCTAGTGTTTATGTTTCACACATGCTGCCTTCCAGTTTAATTACCTCTTCCCACTCTGAGCCCATGACCCTCTGTTCCCTTCTCTCTCATGTTTGCATCAAAGCTCCCCTTAAATGCATCAGTGTGATCTGCTTCGGTCACTTCATCTGGCATCTTTGAACTTTGTACTATCTATATCCCTCTCTGTAATTATCTTAAATCTTATTCCATTATGAGCAGCACTCCCTCAACATTCTTCCACATTTACCTCTCTTATTTGCTCTGGTTCATTTCCCATTGCCAAGTCTACCCTCCCCTGTTGGATTTCTTCCACATTGGATCAGAAAGAAATCTTATACACATTATAACAACTCCATCCCCTTTTTCCCCTTACACTGCCTCTCCCTGCCAGGTTAGTTAAATTAAATTAATAATCACTTGGGCAAATGTAGGATCATTAAGAAAAGCCAGCACAGATTTGTTAAGGGAAAATCGTGTTTAACTAACTTGTTGAGTGCTTGATGAGGTAAGAGAGAGGGTTGATGAGAGTAATGTTGTTGATGTGGTGTACATGGACTTTCAAAAGGCTTTTGATAAAGTGCCACGTAACTTGTGAGCAAAGTTATAGCTCATGGATTAAAAGGGACAGTAGCAACATGGATACAAAATTGGCTAAGTGACAGGAAACAGAGAGTAATGGTTAATGGATGTTTTTTGGACTGGCGGCAAGTTTGTAGTGGAGTTCCCCAGGGGCTGGTGTCGGTACCCTTGTTCTTCCTGATATATATTCATGACCTAGACCTTGGTGTACAGGGCAACAATTTCAAAATTTGCAGATGATACGAAACTTGGAAGCATTGTGAACAGTGAGGAAGATCGTGCAGAACTTAAAAAGAACATAGACAAGTTGGCGGAATGGGCAAACAAGTGGCCAATGAAATTTAATGCAAAGAAGTGTGTAGTAATTCATTCTGGTAGGAAGAACGCGGAAAGACAATACAAAATAAAGGGTACAATTCTAAAGTGGGTGCAGGAGCAGAGGGACCTGGGTGTATATGTGCATAAGTCATTGAAGGTGGCAGGACAGGTTGAGAGAGCAGTCAATAAAGCATACAGTATCCTGGCTTTATTAATAGGGGCATAGAGTACAAAAGCAACAAAGTTATGTTAAACTTGTATAGAACTCTGATTTGGCCTCAACTGGAGTATTGCGTCCAATTCTGGGCGCCACACTTTAGGAAAGATGTGAAGACATTAGAGAGAGTACAGAAAAGATTCATGAGGATGCTTCCAGGGATGAGGAACTTCAATAATGTAAATAGATTGGAGAAGTTGAGACTGTTTTCCTTGGAATAGAGAAGGTTGAGAGGTGATTTGATAGAGGTATTCACAATCATGAGGGGTCTGGACAGAGTAGATAGAGAGAGAAACTGTTCCCATTGGTGGAAGGATGGAGAACAAGAGGACACAGATTTAAGGTAATTGGCAAAAGAAGCAAAGGTGACATGAGGAAAAACTTATTCACATAGCAAGTGGTTAGGATCTGGAATGCACTGCCAGAGAGTGTGGTGGAGGCAGGTTCAATCGAGGGAGTTGGATTGTTACCTGATAAGGAAGAATGTGCAGGGCTACGGGGAGAAGGCGGGGGAATGGCACGAGGTAAATTGCTCCTTCTGAGAGCCAGCACAGACACGATGGGCCGAATGGCCTCCTTCTGTGTTGTAACGATTCCGTGATTCGGTGATTTGGGAGTAGATAAAATCTCCTGAGCTGTACTTTCATATGGTATGTATGCTGCGGTTAAGACATCTGTCAAACTTGAGCTGAAGGTATCTCGTCATTTTGCATATAATTAGATGTTTCGCGTTCTCACCTCGCCCTTGTACAAGATTCGTCCTACTGGGCACACGATACAAGCAGTTCCTGAACCAAATATCTCCTTGACCTGGTTTTTCTTCAGTGCATTGAGAAGCTCGCTCATCGTGACAGAACGCTCTTCAACCTTGAATTGATTCTTTTTTTTCAAAAAAAACCATGAAACCAATTAGACCCCATTCACCCATTTTCACATTATTAATTAAAGATAAAATTAGTATTAAATATTTTTGTAATCACTAATGTAACACTGGTAGTCTGACACACATTGACAAGTTTGAATGGTTTATAATGAGATATCCGAAGCGCATTTTAAAAACAACCGAGACCTACCTAAGTTTCATTAAATATTTACTCAACAAAAGTGCACTATATGAATAAACATGTCAGATTAAGATGACTGCTCAGTCAGAAATAATAGCCATTGATTCCCTGTTAAATAAAACACTGTTGAGATTGAGATTCTGATGTGAGTTGCATGAATATTTTATACTCATATCAAATTAAACAGAGATTAGTAGACTACTAATTTGATGCTACATTAGGAGCAACTAATTAGCTGTTAGGGTTAGGTTAATATGTCACTTGAACGCAGTAAAGTTAAGTAATATTTACTGACCCACTTGCGTGCAAGATCCAGAATGCTTTGCCTTACTACGCCAGGTAAGATGATGCCATCTAGTGGTGGTGTAACAAGCTCTTCCTCTAAAAGAGAACAGATTGTACTTAGCAAATGTACAGCAGGAGGACGAATACACCGATTCAAGACCTGCTCAGATATTCAGTCGCAGGCAATGTCAGCTCAAGAATTCTGCACGTACTCTTGCAGCTTTCTGAAGTGCATCTTTTATCACCGCAGGTTTCTTGTGTTTTCCTGCACGTACTAGTCCATTTCACAGAATTGTGCAGCACAGGAGAGGCTGTTTGGCCCCTCTTACCTTTGCTGGCTGTTTAAAAGAGTTAGCCAATTAGTTCTACTCCCCTGCTCTTTGCCCTTGGCTCTGCAAATGTCTTCTTTTCAAGTATATATTCAATTCCCTTTCAAAAGTCAGTACTGAATCCGCTTCCACCACCCTTTCAGTCAGTGAATTCCAGATCATAACAACTCACTGTGTTAAAAAAACTTCTCCTCCTCACCACTTTGGTTCTTTTGTCAATTATCCTAACTTCTCATGATGTTTAAAGCTGCCCTGATAAAATAAGCCCGTTTTTGCTGCCAGTTCCTGTTCTCGGCAAGAATATTCTGAGACATTTCAATACGCATAAGCCTTAGGATTTGAGATCAAGTCAAATACAAGCCCAGTAACGGAACTACTGCAGTCCCTCCTTCCTCTCCTTCCACGTGTTAAACAATTCTTCCATTATTTTTTTCTCCCGCTACTCAGATTATCACACAACAATATTCAACACAAAGAAACCAAAAGGGTACTGGATGTTCATTGCAACAGAAGAATATACTGCATGAATTATTAAGCTGGCAACGTAACGATTTCTGACCATTGGGGAGAGTTGCATTGTGCCCTCGCTCAAGCAGGCAGGGATGTACCCTGCTCCCAGGCCTGTTGATGTCACTCTTTGTCCAGCTGCTAAGAGGTTCAGAAGAATGGCCAGACGTGACTCACCCTTTGATTATTTTTCCTTCTCTCCCCGTGAGGAAGCCTCCAGCATCAGCTCAGTACCTATCAAAGGACACTGTCAAACCAGAAACTCATTATAGCTTAGGAAGCGTCAGCCTTGGTTCACAGTTGTATCCTCTGAGTCAGAAGGGTCAGGGTTCAAGCCCCACTCCAGAGACCTGAGCACATAATCTAAGCTGATGCTCTCAGTGCAGTACTGTCGGAAGTGACTTCTTTTGGGTGAGGCGTTAAAGTGAGGCCCTGTCGGGGCAATCATGTGGTCATAAAAGATACCATGGCACCATTCAGAGAAAAGCAGGGGAAATCTCTGTGTTGCCCTAGCCAATATTTATCCCTGAACCAACATCATAAACAGATTATCAGGTCATTATCTCATTGCTGCTTGTGGGAGCTTGCTGTGCACAAACTGGCTGTTGTGTTTCCTACATTACAACAGTGACTGGACTTCAAAACAACTTCATTATCTGTAAAGTGCTTTGAGAAGGCCTGAGGCCATGAAAGACACTGTATAAATATACATTGTTTTTTTATTTCTTATTCGAAATTATCGTTTGTGTCAAGTTTTATGCCACCAGCAATTTGGCAAAGGCAGCAGCCAGCTTGAGCAGACACGGTTCCCAGGTTACGGATGGTCCTGGAACAGTAGCGACTGCTAATACACTAAAATCACTTGTGACATTTATACTAAGGGTTGAGAATGGATAGCTAAGCAGGAGAACTTGCCTGCCACTGTTCCTGTACCACAGTGTGAATGTGATGCATTCATCTCACCCAGATGGAACAGGTGCCAGGGAGAAAACATTGGCTGAAAGGTTAGTGGAAACAGATTCAAAAATAACTTTGTAAAAGGAATTGGATCTCTACTTAAAAAAGAAAAACATTGGAGGACTATGCGGAAAGGACAGGGGGAGTGAAATTAATTGGACTGCTCTTTCAGAGGGCCAGCACAGGCACAATGGGCTAAATGGCCTTCTTCTGTGCTGTAAGATTCTATGATGCTATGAAAAGCTGCAAAGGGGAAGCTGGAGTTGCAGTTAAAATCAAGACTGATGTTATACTATAGATAGCCTGGCTGTGAAGGACAGGACAGGAACCTAATATTGATATACTTGTACAGCGGGATTTTGTGCAGTTGGCAGGGCTCCCGGTGCCAGGCCGAAAAGGAGTGGGGGAACCCCCGCCTTGGCGTTTACGAGCCCCTCTCCACCCCACCCCACCACCCCCCACGCAATCCTCCCTTGTTCCAGAAGTGAAGTTTCCGGCGCCAGGATCTCCATCCCTTTAAAGACAGGGATCCCGCCTCCAAGAGCTGCCAGCCAATCACAGGGCTGGCAGCTTAGCTGTATCAGCAGCGCCACTGGGAGAAGTGGCCACTGCCAGTACTGCAGAGGCCTTAGACCCAGGCCCAATGCCGGAACCCCAGACCTCAGACAAATGAGGTGGAGTCGCCAGGGCCAGTCTGGAAGGCCCTGCCGAGGGCGGGGTTAAGGGGTGGGCATGAAGTCCAGGGGAAGGGGGGTCCACGGAGGTGCAGTTTTGCTGGTGGGGGTCCTCCGTGGGACATAGATTGCCCACAGAGGAGGGATGCCCCTAAGACTGCAGGGACTGCATCTCTTATTACTGGGCGCCCTCCCCATGTGGCGGAGGCACCCCCGGCCGCTGGTTAAATCAGCAGCTGGGGGGGGTGGGGGGGGATTGGGGGGGGGTGGGGGGTGGTAGCGGCCCGTGGCTGGTAGTGGCTGTTAATAGGTCACTTAAGGGCCTCAACTGGCCTTTGGGCAAGAAGGCCGTGGTCAGCATATCCCACCCCTGGCATAATCCCTCCGCCCCCCCGCCGCAATACAATGGGCCTCCCCGCCTCTGACCATGTCTCAGGGGGGCGCATAAGATCCAGCCCATAAGCTTTTATTTTCAAAGACATGAATTACATACATGCACCTCCAAATCCAACATCCAGTTTCAGTCTGCTTATATATATATGAGCTCAAGTGAATCCCCAGTTAATGCCCACAACCTGAATATAGCTAAATACTTGGTTAATATACAATTAAAACTGACATTTCTGTTCCACCCTCCATATTTCTTGCCTATACTCAGTGTTCCAGTAACACTGGATTTGGCAAAGGAAGAGGATCAAGGAGAGCAGGAAGGGGCTGTCCCATGAAGTGAACTGACATATGAGGTATTGCATCAAATTAGGCTGCTCCACCATGCAGCAGGTTTCCCATAGCAGGCAGAGAAAGGACCCCAAGAAGCACTGACGGAACTGTATATTTCTCCTTCACATGCAGATCTTCGTAACATGTGACATCCATATGGCACTATCAGTGATCATCGCAGTCAGTCTGACACACACTTTCCTTTAGTGTTGGTTTTGGGGACATCTGCAGTGTTAGTCAGTTTGATAGACTGATCAATTGGGCTAAAAAAAACATAGGAACAGGAGGAGGCCGTTCAGCCCCTTGAGCCTGTTCTGCCATTCAATCAGATCATGCCTGACCTTTGCTCCATATCCCTTGATACTCTTACACAACAAAAATCTATCAATCTCAGTCTTGAAAGCTGCAAAGGTCCCAGAATCCACAGCCTTTTGGGTTGAGAGAGTTCCAGATTTGTGTGAAAAATGTTTCCTAATTTCGCTCCTTAAGCCACCTGGCTTTAATTTTAAGATTATGTCCCCTTGTTATTGTTTCGCCTCACCAGAGGAAATAGATTCTCCATATCGACCCTATCAAATCCTTTAACATTTAAACTGTGACGACTGGTCAGTGAGTTAGGAGTTCAAGGGCACACATTTTACATCCTCACCAAATCAATGAGAGGGAGAGGTTAGGAAATTAGGAGAATTTGTTTCTAACACATGGAGGGTTGTTGGGACATGGACAAACAGTAGCGGAAGCAGAATCCACGAAAAGTTTTTAAAATGAAATGGATAAATATTTGGAAAAGAGAAACATTAATTGGGTATAGGGAAGAGGAATGGGACCAAATGGAGATGTCTTTAAGCAGGCCAACATTAATACGATGGGCCAAATGGTCTCCTTGTGTGTTGTAAAATTCTACAGCTCTATGAATGCAACAAGCAGTGTGAAAGCATCTTGAAAGCAGTCATTATAATTATCTGTCAGTGTTGTTACCCAGCTACATTCTTCACTGTGAAATACTGTCAATGATTTATCCCATCATAACACACAAGGAAAATTATAGCATTAGGATTTAAAAGTGACAATAGTTTCCCTCAATTTCTTTTGAAATAAACTTTCAGCACATGGTCGACATGTCATCTCTCTGCTATCAGCTGAGAAAACACAGTCAAGGTGACAATCTTGATGCGTGATCCAGCCGTCTTGTGGCAATTGGTTTAAAAAGAATAACTTGCATTTATATAACATTTTAACATAGTATAACATCCCAAGGCACTTAACACGAGTGTTGGCACACAAAATATGACACCGAGCCACATAAGGAGATATTAGGACAGGTGGAAAAAAGCTTGGTCAAAGAGATAGGTTTTAAGGAGCGACTTAAAGCAGGAGAGAACGATAGAGAGGCAGAGAGGTTTAGCGAGGGAATTCCAGAGCTTGGGACCGAGGCAGCTGAAAGCACGGCCACCAATGGTGGAGCAATTGAAAATTGGTGACATGAAAGAGTTCAGAATTGGAGGTGCACAGATACCTCAGAGGGTTGACGGGCTGGAGCAGCTTACAGATATAGGGAGGGCCGAGGCCATGGATTTAAAAACAAGGATGTGAATTTTAAAATCGTGGCACTGCTGGACTGGCAGCCGATGTAGGACAGCGAGCACAGGGGTGCTGGGTGAACGGTTCTTGTTAGATTAAGGGCAGCAGAGTTCTGGATGAGCTCAGATTTACGGAGAGTGAAAACTGGGAGGCCAGGCAGGACAACATTAGAATAGTCAAGACTAGAGGGAACAAAGGCATGGATGAGGGGTTCAGCAGCAGGTGAGCTGAGGCAGACGCGGAGGCAGGCAATGTTACAGAGGTGGAAGTAAGTAATAGAGCAAAAGTTGTTAACATCTAAGCAGTCTTTAATTTAAATTGCACGAGACATTGTTTAATATTTTACTTAAAACACCTGGGCATTAAGCCTGATGTTTTCCCTTAATAGTTGGGATGAGTAATTAAAGAAGGATAAATATGGTTGTAGAATCTTTTTCAGAATCTAATCCCACAGTAGTATTTCCCTTGGATGATGATGCTATGTCTTCAGATTTTGATGGATAGATGCTTGAAATGTGCAGATACTAAAAGGATTATTCCAGTGATAAGTTTCACAGTGCTATGGGACAATATATTGTCAAGCTGGCTTAATGCATTATAGCAAGTACTAAATAAGATACACTTGTTTTCCCATAAGGGACAATAACACATTCAACTTATTCGAGTGTCAATTAAGATGTATTCAATCTCTGCCGGGACTATGGATGGTTGAACACAGATATATGCGCTTTTTTCTATTATACTGTGCGTGTACCAGTCAGCTGCCCTATCAATGGACAATACAAGCCGTAAAGAACAGACATCACTGATGTCCTGTCATGTTCGGTAGTGCAACAACAATAACTAGTATTTATATAGCACCTTTAACATAATAAACGTCTCAAGACGCTTCACAGGAGCATTATCAAACAAACTCTGGCACTGAGCCATTTAAGAGGATATTAGAGCAGATGACCAAAAGCGGGGTCAAAGAGGAAAATTTTAAGAAGCATCTTAATGGAGGGGAGAGAGGTAGACAAGTGGAGAGGCTTTGAGAGGGAATTCTAGAGCTGAGGCCCATGGTAACTGAAGGTACTGCCGCCAGTTCAGTACTTTTATAAAACTGTCAGGCAGGAACAACAAAAGCAACTTGCATTTGTACAGCGCCTTCAGCATTATAAATATCCAAGGCATTATAAGATAGAAACCGACACTGAGCTCCAAAAAGAGATATCAGGACAGGTGGGCAAAAACTTTGTCAAAGAAATAGGTTTTAAGGAGTGTCATAAAGGGAAAGGTGGCGAGACAGAGAGGTTTAGGGAGGAAATCCTAGAGTTTAGGGCTATGACAGTTTGAAAGCGTGAATGCCAATGAAAGGACGAAGGAAATCGGGGATGCGCAAGAGACCAGAACTGGAGGAATGTAGAGATCTCGGAGGATTATAGCGCTGTAGGAGATTACAGAGATAGGGAGGGGCGAGGCCATCGAGGGATTTGAAAACAAGGATGAGAATTTTGAAATTGAAGTGTTTGGGGACTGGGAAGCAATGTAGGTCAGTGAGCATCGGGGTGATGGTGAGTGGGACTTGGTTCAAGTTAGGATACGGACAGTAGAGCTCTGGGTGAGCTCATGATTACGGAGGGTGAAAGATGGGAGGCCGACCAGGAAGCATTGGAATAGTCAAGTCTGGAGGTAAAAAGTATGGGTGGGAGTTTTAACAGCAGATGGCCTGAGACAGAGGTGGAGATGGGCAATGTTATGGAGGTAAAAATAGGTGGTCTTGGTGATAGAGAGGATATTGGGTCAGAAACTCTGCTCAGGGTCAATTAGGATGCCTGGGTTGCAAACAGTCTGCTTCAGCCTCAGACAGTGCCAGGGAGGGAACAGAACTGGTGGCTCGGAAATGGCATTTGTGGCAGGGGCTGAAGACAATGGCTTCAGTTAAAGACTTCACAAAAGCAATGGTGTCATAACTCTAACTTTAAAATAATGAATACATTTTCCCCCCTCACATGGAACATGGGCACTGGAGCACAGTGCTATGCACTGCCTGTCCACATTATTGGAGCTAGATTATTCAGGTATGTAACTTACCATCATATAACCCAACTGAATATCATTCAGCAGCTCCAGGAACTCACATCCCATCATCTCACTTTGTCCGCACCATGCGCCTCAACATAAAAAAGTCCCGGGAAATGGGGAATCACTCTACTAAGGCAAACATCATTTATTTCACGGTGGTTTGTGGGATCTTGCTGTACATAAATCGTTTGCCATATTTACATTGCAGCAGTGATCACACTTCAAAATAAGCACCTCATTGGCTGCAAGGCACGTTGGGATATTCTGAGGTCAGGAAAGGTGCTATATAAATGCAAGTTGTTATAATAAGCAACCTCAGGCATCTCCCTACATTCTGCAGGAATTCTGGGCAGCAAGCCGTCACATGATGCCCTTGAATAGTTCTTTATAGCATTTCTTTAAGAGTTCATTCACCCTTGCATTGATAAAACAATTCTCATACACTGCTAATTAAGCCATAGAAAGCAGTCTGCTAATAGAAACAGAGCATAGCATTAATCTCTGTATTACAGTAACTAGATAGAGGCTTTCTACTGTGAAGTAATTACATGCTTATCTTACATCCCTTATCAATTCAGATTGCAAGACTTTTATTGAAATCTTTGCAACCAGATTATAGAATATATTACTGCATCTGACTGGGGAGGATCAAACAGTTCTTTATTCAAGGCACAGCCACAAGGGATAATTTAAAGGAAAATGGAGAAGAACAAATTGGGCAGCTCCCTATATGCTTCATAGGATTAAATTGGCTTTTATTTACTTTATGATACCTCAGCTTTGGGAACATAATTTATGAATACATTTCAGGAAATACACCAAAGACAACAAGCAGAGGATATCTTCTGCATAAAGATATCAGCCAAACCCCAGCTCTTTCACTACATATAACTATACTGGAAATACTTTATATTAATCTTTAAACACCCTGCAGTCTCATTTCTTTAATTTTATCTCAATTATTTTTAGATAAGGGTATGAAGGGATGTGGAGCCAAAGTGGGTAAATGGGGTTGAGGTACAGACCAACCATGATCTAACTGAATGGTGGAGGGGGCCTGAGGGACTGAATAGCCTCCTCCAGTTCCTAATATACTTTCAAGCTATTAGGTTAATTGATTCCAGGTAGAGTTTTCGACCATTTTAACATTTCTCTTTCTTATATTCTTTCCTTTCCTTTAGGTTCTTACATGCCATGCACTTGCCCTCATCAGAAGGCACACAGGTTACCTGCTGGCATGCAGGCTCTATGCCGACGCCATCTCAGCCATCAACTCAAAAAGGAAGTCTCCCGAAGTAACTTGGTCGCACCCCCTTCCAATTTCCCATTCCCATGGAAGCCATCTACGCTCCCGTCGGTAGCAGTCCCGAGACTGAGTCACACGGTCTCTGTAAGCAGTCCAGGCCACAAGGCACCAGACTACACCGGTATTAAAGTGTCAGTCTTGACTCAGTGGCAGAACTCTCATCTCTCGGATATGGGTTCAACACTTCAGAGAATTAAGCACAAAAATCCAGGCACACGCACCAGTGAGTACTGAGGCAGCGATACAATATCAGAGGTGCCATCTTTCCAACATGATGTCAAACCGAGGCCCAGTCTGCCCTCTCAGATGAAAGTAAAAGATGCCAAGAAGAGCAGAGGAGTTCTCCCCAGCATCCTGGCCAATATTTATTGTTCAACCAACACCACTAAAACAGACGATCTGGTCATTAGCGCATTGCTGTTTGTGGGATCTTGCTGTGCGTAAACTGGCAGCCATGTTTCCCACACTACAACAGTGACCACACTTCAAAAATGCTCCATTGGCTGTGAAGCACTTTGGCACATCCTGGAATTGTGAAAGATGCTATATTAATGCAAGTTAATTATTTCTCTTCCTTATAGTATATTCAGTCGATGTATTAATTTGGAAAAGCAAAAGACAAATAATACAAATGGAATCAAGTTCAGTTTCTGTATCACTGTACCTCCATGCTCGTTTATCCAGTAAAGAAACAGGTTCATGGTCCCAGCCTCCGTTACCTTGTGCTCATCTCCATAGAGCCATAAAACCTGTTGACATCCTAAAGTCGCAGCTTCAGCTTGTGCATAAAGTGATGCTCCGTAATTTCTAAAATGGGAGAGAATAAGAGTTATAATCAACTTTATAGTTTTAAAAAGGTTGATTCTTCCTATCTAATGGTGGGTTAAAAAAGAGGCCCCGATTTGAACCAGTTGCCAAACGCAGGTTTCTCCAGCCTACAGGTGCTGGCAGTCAGGAATGACAAGACTGGCTGCAGCTGGTTAGGCCAGCTCCTCTCGCTATGTGCAACAGGTTCTGGGTGTCTGGAAGACAGACCCTGGGAGACAAGCCCAGCAAGCAGCAATACTGTGGGTCAGTAGGTAGCACTCTTGCCTGAGTCACCAGGTTCCAGATTCAAGTCCCACTCCAGGACTTGAGTGCAAAAGTCTAGGCTGATATTCCAGTGCAGTACTGAGGGGGCACTGCATTTTCGGAGGTGTTGTCTTTTGGATGAGATGTTAATCTGAGGCCGCGTCTGCTCTCTCAGGTGGAGACAAAAGACCTCATGACACCATTTTGAAGAAGAACAAGGGCATTCTCACCAATGTCCTGAATAATATTTACCCCTCAAGCAACCTCACAAAAAACTGATGAATTGGTCATTTAACTCATTGCTGTTTGTGGGAGCTTGCTGTGTGCAAATTGGTTGCCACGCTTCTACACTGTAATACTGACCACACTTTAAAAGTACCTCATTGGCTGTAAAGCGCTTTGAGGTGTCCAATGGTTGTGAAAGCCGCGATATAAATTGCAAGTCAATGCAGGACAAGGTTAGGAAAGGAGCCATGGAAATACTGAGAATAGCAGCCTCCTGGTGAAAGGAACACAATGCAGGGAGTGACTTGCAACTGCACGTCAGACTGGTTCAATGATGCACACTTGTCTCGTGGTCAGAACAGTTTTAGGCAGGAAATCTTTGGTCCATCTAGCTGACCTATTCACATTATCCTCATGGTGCATTTTTAGAATTGTACTGAATCTGGTTTATGCCAGTGTCTACACTCCACTTGAACCTTCCATTTTAACGACCACTTCCCACTCTGCTCTCATATCCCTCTATTCCCTTCTCCCTCACTCCCTGAATCCCAGCTGTTGACTGAAAGTGATCATAATTCAGTCAGTTTTAACATAATTATGGAAAAGGACAGAGACAGAACAGGAGTTAAGAGTTCTCAGTTGGGGCAAGGCCAATTTCACTAAACGGAGGAGTGATTTAGCGAAAGTGGACTGGAAACAGCTACTTGAAGGTAAATCAGTGTCACAGCAGTGGGAGGCATTCAAAGGGGAAAATCAAGGGGTTCAGAGTAAACATGTTCCCACAAAGAAAAAGGGTGAGGCGGCCAAATCTAGAGCGCCATGGATGTCAAGGGCAGAAAAGGAAAGCTTATGTCCGACACCGAGAACTTAATACTACAGAAAGCTGAGAGGAGTATAAAAAGTGTGGGATGAAATCAAAAAAGAAATTAGGAAAGCTAAGAGAGGGCATGAAAGAATATTGGCAAGCAACATCAAGGTGAACCCAAAGATGTTTTATCAATACATTAAGAGTGAGAGTATAACTAAGGAGAGAGTCGGGCCCATAAAAGACCAAAAAGGTAACCTATGCGTAGGGGCGGAAGATGTTCATATTGTTCGTAATGAATACTTTATGTCTGTCTTCACAAAAGAGTGGGGGGGTGGGGCGATACAAATATTGTAGTTAAGGAGGAGGAGTGTGAAGTATTGGATGTGATACACATAGGGAGAGGGGAAGTATTAATGGGATTAGCATCCTTGAAAGTTGATAAATCACCAGGGCCAGATGAAATATACACCAGGCTTTTAAAAGAAGCAAGAGGGGAAATAGCGGGGGGCCTGACCATCGTTTTCCAGTCCTCACTGGAAACAGGTGAGATGCCGGAGAATTGGAGAACTGCTAACATTGTACCTCTGTTTACAAAGGGAGCGAGGGATAGACTGAATAATTACAGACCGGTCAGTCTAACCTCAGTAGTGGGCAAATTATTGGAATCTATTCTGAGAGACAGGATAAACTGTCACTTAGAAAAGCACAGGTTAATCAAGGATAGTCAGCATGGATGTGTTAAGGGAAGATTTTGTCCGACCAACTTGATCGAATATTTTGAAGAAGTAACAAGGAGGATTGATGAGGGTAGTGCAGTTGATGTGGTCTACATGGATTTTAGCAAGGCTTTTGACAAGGTCCCACATGGCAGACTGGTTAAAAAAATAAAAGCCCACGGGATCCGGGGAAATGCAGCAAGGTGGATATAAAATTGGCTCAGTGGCAGGAAACAAAGGGTAATTGTTGACTGCTGTCTTTTGCGACTAGAGAGCTGTTTCCAGTGGCGTTCTGCAGGACTCTGTCCTGGGTCCCCTGCTTTTTGTGGTGTATTTTAACGATTTGGACGTAAATGTGGGGGGCATGATCAAAAAGTGTGCAGATGACACAAAGATTGGCCATGTGGTAGACGCGAGGAGGATAGCTGTAGGCTGCAGGAAGATATTGATGGTCTGGTCAGATGGGCAGAAAAGTGGCCAATGAAATTCAACCCGAAGAAGTGTGAGGTGATGCATTTGAGGAGGTCAAACAAAGTAAAGGAATACATGATACATGATAAATGGGAAAATACTGAGAAGTGTAGAGGATGTGAGGGACCTTGGAGTGAATGTCCACAGATCCCTGAAGGTAGCAGGACAGGTCGATAAGGTGTTTAAGAAGGCATATGGAATCCTTTCCTTTATTAGCTGAGGTATAGAATATAAGAGCAGGGAGGTTATGCTGGAACTGTATAACGCATTGGTTAGGCCACAACTTGAGTACTGTGTGCAGTTCTGGTCACCTCATTACAGAAAGGATGTAATTGCACGAGAGAGGGTACAGAGGAGATTTACGAGGATGTTGCCAGGACTGGCAAAATACAGCTATGAGGAAAGAGTGGATAGGCTGGGGTTGTTCTCCTTGGAACAGAGAAGGCTGAGGGGAGATCTGATTGAAATGTACAAAACTTTGAGGGGCCTGAATAGAGTGGATGTGAAGGGTCTATTCACCTTAGCAGAGAGGTCAGTGACTAGGGGGCATAGATTTAAAGTGATTGGTAGAAAAATTAGAGGGGAAATGAAGATAAACCTTTTCACTCAGAGGGTGGTGATGGTCTGGAACTCACTGTCTGAAAGGGTAGTTGAGGCAGAAACCCTCAACTCATTCAAAAGGAGTCTGGATATGCACCTCAGTGCTGTAATCTGCAGGGCTACGGACCAAATACTGGAAGGTGGCATTAGAATAATGTTGTTCAGCTAGCACAGACACGATGGGCCAAGTGGCCTCTTTCTGTGCCGTAAACTTTCCATGATTCTAAGTTGTCTATTTCCTTTTCAAAACCCATTAAAGTTTCTTGTTCCATCACCTATGCTGGCAATCTGTCCCCCATATTTACGACCCTCATTGTAAATAACGGTTGCTGCTACATTTCATATTTAGTTTTGCTGCACTTAATTTGTAAATGTAACCCATTGGGCTTAAATTCTATACATGGCAGAAAAGCTAACTTGGGTTCTACTGGTCAAACCTTTCACAATTTTAAACATCTCAGTTTTCACTTGCCAAGAAACACCCAGATTAGTCAATCTTTCTTTAAACTACATTTCCTTAAATTTGAGCATAAACAAGGGTAGCCCTTCTCTGTACCCTTTCCAATTACTGAATATCCTTTTTATGGGCGGCACAGTGGCGCAGTGGTTAGCACCGCAACCTCACAGCTCCAGCGACCCGGGTTCAATTCTGGGTACTGCCTGTGCGGAGTTTGCAAGTTCTCCCTGTGTCTGCGTGGGTTTTCGCCGGGTGCTCCGGTTTCCTCCCACATCCAAAGGAGTTGCAGGTGATAGGTAAATTGGCTGTTGTAAATTGTCCCCAGTGTAGGGAGGTGATAGGGAATATGGGATTACTGTAGGGTTAGTATAAATGGGTGGTTGTTGGTCGGCACAGACTCGGTGGGCCGAAGGGCCTGTTTCAGTGCTGTATCTCTAAATAAATAGGGAGATCAAGACTGCACGCTGTACTCCAGATGCAGTCGCACCAGGTTCATGGTTTTTCAAAGACCTCACATGAATCTTATGTTATCGGGCAATGAGTTCAAGCCACACAAAAGGCCTTGAGTATATAAATGCAGGCTGATATTTCAGAGAAGTGGTCAGGGACAGCTTGTGTTTTCTGGCGTGCTGTATTTCAGTCAAGATGATAAACCGAGTCTTCTTGTTGAAGTGGATATAAAAGATCCCACTGCATTCATTGAAGAACAGCAGGTAAGTTGTCCTAGTTTCCTGGTCTTTCTCTATCCCTCTGTCTTCATCTCCCTCTCTCATTGTCGAGTTCAGTAACTCTTCCCATCTAATATCAATAGTTCTTTTGAGAGAAACCAATCAAAACAGAAATGAAGAGGTATTCTTCAAAAGAAATATCAGTTATACTTAAAAGGAAAACTGGTCATGCTTCTCACTAAATTACTTAATACAGAGGGGAATGTACAGTAAAAGAAATAGGGCCAGACATACTATTAGGGGCAGGCAATTAACTTCTTTAATTTTAACAAGTGCGACATCAATTAAAGTTAAATTCACACATTCAAAGGTGTTGAATTTTAAAAAGAACACATGAAATTCATTTATTGCCTTGAGGCAAATAAAGTGAAGTTATCTACTGCTTCTTTCTATAGAGCATAGCTATGAAGTGTGACCTCCGCACATCCCTGTCACAGAGGAGCCACTCACTGGCTCCCTACAAAAACTCATAGTCATTATGCCATTAGGAATAACAGATGATGAGGGAACAGTGATAATTAAGTAACGTCTGCATACGTAAATTTGTTAGAACGCCTTCCCCCAATTGATCACAGAAAAAAACCTCCTGTCTTTACAAAGTGTTGACGGCATATTCATTAAGGACAACACGGCAAATCTTTGACTGGTGCAGAGGAGCTTAGCTATCGAGGTGCTGTCAAGCTGAGGAGCCTCCATTGGCTTTTACTGACAACAGCAGTATCGGATCTGAGGGACAGAGATTTTAAATTCATCCTTTTAGCTCCAGGGTCTCCCTCCTGTCTCTTGCAACTAGATGTCTCTTTCTCTCTCCCTTTTACTCAACATGGCATCTCTCTTCCACAACGGTGTCTCATTCCTTCTTTTTTTCCCTCTCTACAGGGTCTCCTATCCTCCCTCTGTGTTTCTTCATCTCTGTGCCCTTCAGAACAGTTTCCTTTTCCCTTTATACCATTATAAGACCTAAATGCTGGAAGCCTTCCATATAGGAACATGAGGAGGCCATTCAGCCCCTCAAGCCTGGTCTGTATCATAATTCCATCGAACTGCCTTGGTTCCATAACCCATAATATCCTTGCCTAACAAAAATCTATTAATCTCGGTTTTGAAGCTTTCAGTTGACCCCCAGCCTCAACTGCTTTCTTGGGGGAGAGAGTTCCAGATTTCCACTACCCCTTGTGTGAAGAAGTGTTTCCCGACATCACCGCTGAACAGCCGAGCTCTAATTTTAAGGTTATGCTCCCTTATTCTGCACTCCCCATCAAAGGAAATAGTTTCTCGCTATTTACCCTATCAAATCCTTTAATCATCTTAAGCACTCAATCAGATCACCCCTCAATGTTCTAAACACCAGGGAATATAAGCCTAGTTTATGCAACCTGTGCTGATAATTTAGCCCTCTAGCCCCTTATCATTCTGGTGAACCTGCACTGCATCCCTGCCAAGACTCCTTATTCCTGAGTTGCAGTGCCCAGAACCAATTCCCTTTTATTTGCCTTTGCTAGCCACCACCTGGACTCCTGAAAACAGTGCGAACCTAAGGGCAGGGAATCCAAAGCCCACCTCTCCTGAAAATGTACTTTCAAAACAGGAAACATTGCAAACTAATCAAATAACATCACAACCTCAGCTGCAGTTGTGCAGTGTGTAGGCTTTGCTCAGTCAAACAACATTTCGATTTCTCAACAGATGGTATCTCCAGCTGAATTCCCCACTTCATAATCCAAGCTGCCACTCCCAGTGCAATACCGAGGGAGTGCTGCACTGTCTGAGGTGCTGACTCTCAGGTGAGATGTTAAACCAAGGCCTCATGTGACCTCTCAGGTGGGTGTAAACGATTCCATGTTACTATTTTGAAGAAGAGGAGTTCTCTCCAGTGTCCTGGACAATAGTGATCCCTCAACTGGCATCTAAAATGGGAGTCTTTATCACATTGCTGTTTATGGGAGCTTGCTGTGCACAACTTAAGCTGCCACGTTTCCTACATTACAACATTGACTACACGTCAAAATGTACTTCACTGGCTGTGAAGTGCTTTGGGACAGCCTGCGGTTTTGGAAGGCCCTGTATAGATGCACGTTGTTTGTTTTCAGTGTGTTTCTGTTGATTTACGTACCCTCCCATTTTGCAGTCGCCCGTTCCTCCTTTCCAGGCTCGGACATACTTTGGATCTGCCCACAGGGACACAGGGGAAAAGCTTCCCGTTGAGAAATAAGGACCAACCGGACTGAGGATCACGTAGAGCAAGGCTTTTGTTGCTTTCTTCAATCCGAGGGAAGGCTTTCATTAAAATCAGAAGGTTAGTCAGAATCGAAAGGAGCTAAACCGCAGCACTCAACAGCGGGGTAACTTTTTTCATCTCCCCCTGGCCATTAATCTAGGGTTGGCAATCCTCCTGGATTGTCTCGGAGTCTCCAGCAATTCAAGATTAATCTACAAGACGCTGCTACAAGCAACACCCAAGAATCAGAGGGACATTCAAAAGAATGGTGTTGTTTTCATTTACGTTGAACACTTTATAACATTATTGGTGGTGGGAGGGAGAAAGCTGTTGGACTGGACAGCGCAGTTTGAGGCAGGAAGTCATGTGATAGAACCTCCAGGAATGCGTCCAACCAGAGTTGCTAACCTACACTAATCCAGTGGAGCCAATCGGCCGATTGTAGTAGAAGCCACTGATTTCAACAGGATGAAAAATGAAGGGGGTTCTACAGCAGCACAGCTAGATTACTGCCCAGGGAGAAATGGCGAAAACTGACCTCAGCACATCAACCAAAGACAAGAGAAGGAAAGAAACCCAATGTTGGAGAAACAAGTTTGTAATCGCACATCAGACTGAGGACATAAAGGTTCCTGCATCAGTCCCAGGCCGAGGCAGCAAACATTCCCGTTCGAACAGCCCACCTCAGACAAGCAGCACTCATCATCCCATCCTGACTGAGGCCACTTGGCCTTCTTCGGCCTGACCCAAAACATGGAGCAATAAAACTTATGAAGCAGGAAGACATGAACAATGACAGACAGCAAGTGACCCTGTGATCCATCCAACCTGCCCCAAACTCAATAGGACACCCTCCAATCATCTGGAACCATGTGATCTCCCAGGACAGGGAAGGATCACCAAATTAAAGGGATTTTTTTGGAACTGAGTCATTCAGACTATAGTTAAATAACATGTGATGGAAATCACAGACTGAAGTTTTATTCAAACTCATACAGTAATTGAAACCCGGGGCCCTGTGATTATGTCTGAACAATCTTCTCCATATTGATCAAAATTCCTGACTTTTCTGTTGAGGATATATTGGGGAAGTGTTCCCCGTTATTTTTATCCCCTTTCCTTCATCCACCTGGGCTGACATCCTGCAGCTGAGAGAGTGGGCAGACTGCCTGGTACAAGTCCCTGTAACCCAGCACCGGGGGCACCCAGGCTCTGCCAAGTGCGATTCTTCCCTCTGAATGATCGCCTGGCAAATACCATAACGCCCACTCAGCATTTGCCCAGGTCACATCAGGAGCTGCGTCTGTGACTGTTCACAGGGCTTTAACTGCACACACAGTGCCATTACAGCGCCACCTTCCTCACAACTTGGAACCGGCTCAAGTATTGATTCAAGTCAATATATCTACCCACAAACCCCATGCCACACACACACATAGACACTCTAACACACTGTCACACACTCACACACGCCAGGAATGTCAACTGTACTTGGATGTGTCACACACAAACACAGTAACAGTCACACACTGTCACACACAGTCACATGCACACAGTCTCACAGACACGAGGATTGCCAAATCTACTCGGATGTGTCCAGGAGGTTTCATCACATGATCTCCCCCCCCCCCCACCACCCCCGCCATACTCCGGCCATTGGTCGTCAGACATGTCCATCGTTGCAGCACCCCGCCTTCCCACGGCCGATTGGCAAGTGAACAGACTCCTGTTACCTGATTGGATGATTCTTGAATCTCAGTCAAACAACACTTTCCCCATCTCCAGTGCTTTTATCACTAATAAATGAAAATGTCAAAGAAAATGAAAGAAACACCTTGTTTGTTTTGATGCCTCTGATTTTTCTCCCGAGTGTTGCTCTCAGCAGTGCCCTGGAGATTAATCTTCAATTCCTGGAGACTCTGGGATAGCCCTGGAGGGTTGGCAACCCTGACACACGTACATAGGTGAAATATTCATGCATTCACACAAATGCACACACACCAAGGCACACACACTGGGCCAGGTGTTCTCACCTCCGTTCCAATAAAGACTGGGCGAATGTACAGGCTGGCAGATTTTGAGTAAGGCACCCATTCTTTGTCTATCTCCACCAGCTTTTTGATGCACGCTAACAGCTCCTCTGGATCAAACCTCTGGGAAAGGAAACACGAATTCAGACAAAATTCATTTGGTGTATGAATTAAACAGGGAAAAGAAAAAGTCATAAAAACAAATCAACCAGTTGTGGAAAATATTACTTGTCAACATACATGCAAGTCTAATCAATCTTACCAAAGATTGCTTCAAAGAATGAACAGGGTGACTGAGGCTGCGACAGTCTGCAGGAAAGCACAGTAACAAAAATGCACATGGGCGAGACCTTTGCCACCTGCAGTTTCGCTGTCAAGAAACGCACCCAAATTTTTATTTTAACACCGTGAAGGCACAAAGAGGAAGAAGACTGTCTGGATTGTTGTCTTTGCTGCTTCGACGAAAAAAGAGAGCAATGACGATAGTAGCATTGATAAAATGTAGGACATTAAGAGGGACAGCAACACAGAAGGAGATGGTGAATTTTTGACTTTGGCAGAAAGGCAATGTGAAACCAGTGTGGCTGGGTGTCGTACCATCCGACTGGTGAACTTTCCTGGATCGGCCTAGTTTTGGCTGCTTCCCAATGGGATTTCCACTTGCACTGGGGCACCAGCCAGGAGTGGTTGGCTGGGGAAGGGGCGGGGGGGGGGCGTTGGGTGAGGGGCGCAAAAGCTACTGAAGGCTTCAAAAGTCTACAACAGCAGAGTTCCTTCAAGGAGGTGATTCTGAATACAATGAACCAATGTGTAGCCTTGCAAGGCAAAGGTATCAAGCTTAAAGGAGCTCCTGCCTGGTTGAAGGTTCACCAAACTAATTCCTGGGATGGAGGGATTGCCCTATGAGGAAAGATTAAATAGACTGGATCTTTATTCTCTGGAGTTTAGAAGAATGAGAGATGATCTCATTCAAACATACAAAATTCTTACAGGGCTCAACAGGGTTGATGCAGGAAGGATGTTTCCTCTGGCTGGTGAGTCTAGAGCCAGGGGCACAGTCTCAGAATAAAGGGTAGGTCATTTAGGACTGAGATGAGAAGGAATTTCTTCACTCAGATGGCAGTTAATCTTTGGAATTCACTGCCCCAGAGGGCTGTGGAGGCTCAATCATTGAATATGTTTAAGACTGAGATCGATAGATTTCTACATATTAAAAACATCAATGGTTACGGGGATAGTGCAGGAAAATGGTGTTGAGGTAGAAGATATGATATCATTGAATGGCGGAGCAGGCTCGAAGGGCTGAATGGCCTACTCCTGCTCCTATTTCTTATGTTCTTATATTCTTTTCTAAATAAGCATGTTTACAATATAAAAACCTCTTGTGGAGCATAAAGGAAGCATGGCGGGTCTTGGATGATAGGCCGGTTGGGCTGATCTGTTTCTGTGCTGTAAATTCAATGTAATTCAACATTCAGATCTTGAGTTTGGAAGTTATGCGGCAGTCTTATCGAAGTGTACAAAACGACAGAAAGGATTTGATCGGGTAGATCCAGAGAACCGATTTCATCTGATGGGGAATCCAGAACAAGGGGGCACAATCTTAAAATTCAAGCTAGGCCGTTCAGGAGCGAAATCAGGAAGCACTTTATCAATGAAAGGGTAATGAGGATCGGGAAGGCTGTGGATGCTGGTGGTTAACTGGAGTTTTCAAGACTGGGATGGATGGATTTTTGTTAGGTAAGAGTATCAAGGGATAAAGCAGAGGTGGGTAACTCGGAGTTGAGGTACAGATGTAACTGACTGATGGGTCTGAATGGTCTATTCCTGTTATGTTGCTATGTCATAATGGATCTGTTAAGGTAAATGCTGGCACACCTGTCCAATATTCCCACTAAGCTGCAAGGGTGCGCAGCCATGCAGCAACCTGGAAGGTCCCGCGCAGACTTTGTTCTGTGATAAACACCGCACGTGCACAGCCACGTTAAAAAAAAATTAAAGGGACTGTGCACTGAAAAAACTGGCTGCACGCAACAAGTGAATTTTAAAGGGAACATTGCACCGGATCCATCTACTCACGGGTAAAGAGGATCTAATGGCAGATCTCAGCATCCGCTCCATGTTCAGCATGGGTCTGAACAGGCGAATCTTATCGTCCACACCTCGAAACGCTTTCAGCCCTTCAAATAGCTGCGGGGAAACAGCAGAAGAAAAGAAGAAGCCATTTAATGTAACCTTTTCAGGAGATTCCATGGCAATTTGGTAAAAAGAAACGGCGACTGAAAAAAGTTATTTTTGAATTCCGCGTGTAAAACAATCTCATTATGACACCGACTTTCTGTATCGTTCCATTTTCTACTTTACAGGTGAGTCAAGAATCCACAAAATCATTCTCAGTAAGCTTTCCCTGGTGACCCGGCCAATATGCATCCCTCAACCAACATCACTAAAACAGATTAACCATCAGCTCACTGCTGACTATGGGATCTTTCTGTGTGTGATTTGGCTGCTTCAGTTCCTACAATACAACAGTAACTTCACTTCAGCATCCGCTGCAAAATGCTTTAGGATATCCTGTGGTCGTGAAAGGCACTATAGAGATGCCAAATTAGATAGCCTCTGAAAACGGGTGAGGAGGTCGTGATCTGTGACTTACCTGTGCCCATTCACTGTAATGCAGGCAGCATGCCAACTTCACGCAGCCTGTTCATCTGAATGATTGTTGTGCAGCTTGCACTAACCACACTGTACATTGACTGCAGCATCAATAGGGGGCTCAAAATCTTAACTTGCTGACACCAGTTAAAGGTAGTCTGCACCTCTTAAAGGGGAGGAACATTGTGGCTGGAGCAGGTGATGGTAATCACGCAGGAAGTGAATCTGAGACCTGTCAAACATTCATGCAGGGCACAACATGAGACAGTGCGGGCTCCCAGGTTTTTGGACGCTGCACCGTAGGCCTAGGTGGAGGAGATGGAAAGAAGGAGAGATGTCCTGTATCCAGTAGAGGGGTGGGGGTTGAAGAAAGCCCTCCAGGCACATGCTCAGAAGGCAGTGGGAGCAGATAGCCAGGGAGGTCAATACCAGCTGCCTATCCCTGAGGACCTAAATGCAGTGCCGCAAGAAGTTCAATGACCTCACATGGGTGGTTAAGGTCAGTGACTGTATCTCCAAATGCCACATCCTACCCCTAGCCTCAGCCACGGCTCAATTCACCACATCCCCATCAATCACCTACCCACAGTCTCTATCAACAGGACTCATACTAACATTCACAGCTTCACCGCACCCTCACACAATTAGCACTGCTGCAGGTCTTATCCTTGTGCCTTTCTCCTTTCAGGTATCCAAGAACTCCAACCTGGCCAAGCAATGGAGGAACAGGAAGACAGTGATGCTGAAGATATAGCACTGCCACTTGATTTCACAATTGCTGCCACCAGCTCAGATACTGACACTGCGTGTACGTTGGAGGATAGCTTAGAGATAGAATCCGCATGTGCTGAGACACTGGACATGAGCAGGCTGCAGCTAGGACTGGGGGCAAGGATAGCACAGGTGCCAGCTCACCAGAGGGCAAGGTCGCACATGGTGTCCACTGCAAAGGACTCAGATGAGGAATCTGATGGGGCAGTCCACAGCAGATTGCTGTTGGGTGTGAACAACAAAATGCTTGGTGCTTTGGGAAGCCTGACAGGAAACCTGTGCTCAAGGTGAAGAAGCATGGAGGAGCCCAGCACCAACCTGGCACAGGACTTTGCGCACAGCTTGGAGCCCATCCTTTCCAACATCGAAATTTTGGCCAACTCCGCTTGCACATTTGTGGACCCAACCATGATGCAGCGTCTGATGGCCAATGTCTCAGCTTCCAATGCACCAAAAGCAGAAACAATTAAATATCTGAGTTCTGCACAGGAAGCTCAAAACTGCTCTCACGCAAGGTCAGACTACTGCCATCAGGCCTGCGGACTGCAATATGCAAAGGGACTTGCAGGGTGTCACAGCAGTCCAACAATCTATCTTCCAATAGATTACTACGATTGCAGAGGTGCCACCCAGTAGGAGTGGCAGTGGCTCTGTGGAGCTGCACTCTCAGGATGACAGCATGTGTCTTACCACCCGCTGTCACTCTGCCAGTGCCCTTGCTGTCGACTGTCAGCCAGTCAGCCTGGGTTGCTGTAGCTCAGGCCGAGATGGTGCAGTCTGCAGCCAGGTCTTCCAGGCTCACAGTTGTTCAGGGGCATCCTGCAAGGCCCTCTGGAGTCTGCCCGACTGAGAGTCAGCAGCCTTCCGCCAGCCAAGCTGCAGCCATCCTTTGGTTTGCCGTGGTGGCTCAAATGCAGCTGGCATGCAAAGCCTGCAAAGCAATGCACGTGCAGCCAATGGCACCCTGCACCATGGGGAAGCCTGCAATCCTAGTGAAGCCACTTGCTCATCCTGCCTGTTGGTCTCTGGCAACAGAGAATGAAATGTAGTTAACCTCTCAATGAACAGAGAGCATGAGTGATCTCCCTTACACAAGAACGGATGGCAAACTGCACAATGTTGCAAATATCTCCAGCTCCAGCCTGGAAGCAGCCAGACACATAAAAGTTCATCGCCATGGTCACCATACAGCCACTGGCAATGCAGTCCTGCCCTGCTCCGAGGTTGCAGTTGTGTCAGATTTCCGTGAGCACGGCCTTACTGAAGCACAGACATCTCGCTGAGGTTCAGTTAGGAGAATTGCTTCCTGAACACCCTGGGCAGTATGGCCTACTGCTGAGAGTCCTTCTCCCCATCCTCCTCCTTCCTCTTCTAGCAGCTTGTCCTGCTCTGTGCAGCCTCTGTCCATTCTCCCAGTCATGCTCTATTCCAAAGGGAATGGCTACTGGTGCACCCATGTCTAGGAGAACTGATTTGTACAGAAGCCTTGAAGTCAGCAAAAACTCCATCAGCACCTGCCACACCACTCCCTGTAGACTTTGGCAACTTGAAGCAACCACAGAAAGGACCAAACACTTGTAGAATGAAATCAACAGCCAGAAGAAATCAACCAGCAAATAACCTGAAAGTAGTTGTTGATCCCTTTAAATAGCATTTTAGGGTTCCTTCTTGCTGCCGAATGTGTGTTCAGCTGTTTGAGGTTAAGAGAGGGCATTAGCTAAGGTTATCAGCTCCAAAGGGGCAGCGTGGCATCAAATCAGCATTGCACGCTGAGTGACGTCATGATCTGCGCGCTCTGCATACTTCTGCCAGCCATTCACTGTGCGCACTGACACCCTCACCAATGTGGCGTCTGGTACAATTTGCCTCAAAAGTGCATGCACGTGACGCAGACACCATTTTGGAGCTCTAAGGGCACTCGTAACGCTCCAAAATGGATGCTCATGAGCTCAAATTCTCGCCCAAGTTCTTTCTTTCAGCAATGTGCATACTTGCAGTACTTGGTAACAACCACAAGAGGATGCTGTAAACCGTCTCCTGCTGTATGCCAGGTTCTCAGGTACAACTGGAGAGAAGGTTCCCTTCGAAACAATGTCTGTCACACCTTTCAATGATTGTAAAGTGTTTAGCGTCACAGAGTCTCCAAAATATTGTCCTGGAACTTAAAAGGACCTCTAAATCAAAATATTAACAAGTTTAATCACAGAATCATTTCCCTTGCAACCTCAACTTCAAGTTAAATCATATCTCCTATATATATTCCGTACACAGTAAGAGAAATTCAGATTTTTGCTCAATAACATGTAACTACTTTGTTAAATTCACTTTGATCCGAGAATGTTGTGTTTTTTAATATATATTATATAATTCATATCTCTAAAACCTTGACAAATCACATTTAATTTCCTATAAAACTTCTACTGAACGTATATCAGTCAGAAAGGGCACCCACCTCAGAGTCAGTAGGTCCTGAGACTTCAGCATATAATCCAGCCTCTGGACCGACAATGCAAGAACTAAGAGAGTGCTACAGTGTTGGACATGCTTTCTTTCAGATGAAATATATTTTGGGATTTTCTTCTCCCTACTGCTCTCACATGCGTTTAAGTCCTCTGAAGAAGAAATTTTCCTCCACACAAGATCAGGGGGCTGGTTGTTCAACCTTGCCCGTCTAAGAGCGAAGTCCAAAGTACGGAAAGTCCTCATCAGGGAACTCCTCTTTGCTGACGATGCTGCATTAACATCTCACACTGAAGAGTGTCTGCAGAGACTCATCGACAGGTTTGCGGCTGCCTGCAACGAATTTGGCCTAACCATCAGCCTCAAGAAAACGAACATCATGGGGCAGGATGTCAGAAATGCTCCATCCATCAATATTGGCAACCACGCTCTGGAAGTGGTTCAAGAGTTCACCTACCTAGGCTCAACTATCACCAGTAACCTGTCTCTAGATGCAGAAATCAACAAGCGCATGGGTAAGGCTTCCACTGCTATGTCCAGACTGACCAAGAGAGTGCGGAAAATGGCGCACTGACATGGAACACAAAAGTCCGAGTGTATCAAGCCTGTGTCCTCAGTACCTTGCTCTATGGCAGCGAGGCCTGGACAACGTATGTCAGTCAAGAGCGACGTCTCAATTCATTCCATCTTCGCTGCCTCCGGAGAATACTTGGCATCAGGTGGCAGGACCGTATCTCCAACACAGAAGTCCTCGAGGCAGCCAACATCCCCAGCTTGTACACACTACTGAGTCAGCGGCGCTTGAGATGGCTTGGCCATGTGAGCCGCATGGAAGATGGCAGGATCCCCAAAGACACATTGTACAGCGAGCTTGCCACTGGTATCAGACCCACCGGCCGTCCATGTCTCCGCTTTAAAGACGTCTGCAAACGCGACATGAAGTCCTGTGACATTGATCACAAGTCGTGGGAGTCAGTTGCCAGCGTTCGCCAGAGCTGGCGGGCAGCCATAAAGGCGGGGCTAAAGTGTGGTGAGTTGAAGAGACTTAGTAGTTGGCAGGAAAAAAGACAGAGGCGCAAGGGGAGAGCCAACTGTGTAACAGCCCCGACAAACAAATTTTTCTGCAGCACCTGTGGAAGAGCCTGTCACTCTAGAATTGGCCTTTATAGCCACTCCAGGCGCTGCTCCACACACCACTGACCACCTCTAGGCGTTTACCCATTGTCTCTCGAGATAAGGAGGCTAAAGAAAAAGAAAGATTAAACTGAGGCCTGTCAGGTAGATGTAAAAGATCCCCTGGCACTATTCGAAGAAGAGGAGAGCAGTTCTCCCCAGTAGCCTGGCCAATATTCATCCCTCAACTAACAACAGGAATATATACTATCCAGACATTTATCACATCGCTGTTTGTGGGATTTTGCTGTGTGCAAATTGGCTGCCATATTTCCTAGACTGCAACAACGATGACACTTCAAAAGTACTTCATTAGCGGTGTAACTTTTGGGTTTTTGATGGCATTGGGTCTCTTCTGGGTGTTGGCCTTAAGAGTAACATAACACCGATCTCCCCAACACCGATTCAGGCTCTCACCTCATCAGCTGAGTGGCCATGAATGAGTAAACCAGTGGTGTGGGGGACAGGGGGGCAGGGAGCCCAGGGGGAAGAGATTTGAAGTCACAAGTCACCAGCATACTCAGCACATCAACTCACACCATGGAAAAGCAGTTGTTGTGCCCATCTCACAGTAAAAATGAGAACCTGCATGTGTTACCTGGGTTGTGTGGGGAGTTCTGTCTATATTTAAGGCCCTGTTACTGCTGATGTCAAAGACTGGTGTGGGAGAAGTGGGTTTCAGTTCGTGGGGTACTGGCACCAGTACTGGGGAAAGTGGGGGCTGTACCATTGGGAAGGTCTGCACCTGAACTGTGCTGGGATCAGTCTTCTAGCAAACTGTATAACTAGGGAAATAGAGAGGGCTTTAAACTAAACAAGGGGCAGTGGGGGGGGGGGGGGGGGGTGAGGGATCAAGCCTGGGTAGACATAGCAAATCAAGGGGTAGAGTCAAGGCAGGAGAGTAGAATAGTAATATGGGAAATGAAGGTCAGAGAATGGCAAGAAGGGACAGAGAGAAAAAACCCTCAGAACACACCAACCCTAAGAACACACCAAGACTAGATGTTACAACGATAACAAAAAGACAAAACTAAACGCTCTGTATCTGAAAGCACATAGCATTCATTACAAAGTAGACGACCGGATAGCACACATTGAAGTAAATAAACATGATCTGATAGCCATTACGGAGACGTGGCCGCAGGATGACAAGGATTGGCCTAAATATTGAGGGGTATATGACATTCAAGAAGAATAGGAAGCTTGGTAAAGGTGTAGGGGGATCACTGTTAATCAAGGATGGGACTGGTGTGATAGTTAGAGATGACCTTGTGTCATGGAACCTTTTTTTCTCCTCTGTTTAAAACAGTGTACCTTTAAGACAGAGAGAGAAGTTTTTTAGAACAGTGCCACAGTAAGCCTGTTAGGAAGATAGGAAGATAGGAGCAGGAGTAGGCCATTCAGCCCCTTGAGCCTGTCCCGCCATTCAATGAGATCATGGCTGATCCGCGGCCTAACTCCATATACTTGCCTTTGGCCCATATCCCTTAATATCTTTGCTTAACAAAAATCTATCTATCTCAGATTTAAAATTAACAACTGTTCTAGCTTCAACTGCTGTTTGTGGGAGAGAGTTCAAAACCTGTACCACCCTTTGTTCCCTATGAAACAGCTGTAATATTTCAATTTAACTGTGTGCAGGGACTGGCTAAAACCAGTCTGACCCGTAACCCAATGAAATGTACTTAATAAAAAAATGAAGCTGTATCTCAGCAGAAAAAATCTACATTGAACTCAGACTGTGTTTGTCTAAGGAGGAAACAGACCCTGCTAAGAACATTTTCATTGTTGGAGGTAGCAAATTCCGTTTTACTTCGAAACTCTAAGAAGTTTGCTACAGAAGTAACTCTCTCTATTGCCTGTTTCTGTTTGCTGGATTTCTCAGTAAAGTTTCTGCAAAAGACTGCCAATTTTAAAATCCAAGTAGACTGACTGCAGTGCTTCTCGTTGAAAGAACTGTGTGACACCTGCTGCAGCTGAAATACTTTGAATGCCTATCTATTAAAGGCTGTTTCGTCAAATTCACCTGGGGATTTCGCGTGGCATCTGATTATTCTACTCTGGAACACCTCATCAACCGGGAACATAACTTTCCAGGACTTACAACCCAGCTACTTATTTTATTCCTAAGAAACACCATTTTTAAAACCCGTTAACCATTAGTTTTTGAATGTATGTGTGTCAGTATGGGGGTTAGGATAAAATAAGAAGTTATAAGGTCTTTAGACATAAATTTATCTTAATCGTGTTTAAGTTGTAGTTTATTAATAAATAGTTAATTTGTTTTTATTTAGATACCTGGTTTGGTGTATATTTATTCTGGGGGTTAATAAAGTGTTTAATTTGGCGGTTTTCCGGTTGGGTGGGAAAACTTTAATAATATTCTGTGAACTGTGGAGTGATGGGACTGAATTGATAGTGCATTGCTCCAACCTCGGTGATCAGGATGTAGAATCATTTTGGGTGGAGATGAGGAATAGCAGGGGAAAGAAGTCACTCGTGGGAGTGGTCTACAAGTCCCTAACAATAACCACAATGTAAGACGAAATATACAATAAGAAATATTGGGTGCTTGTGATAAAGGGACAGCAGTAATCATGGGTGATTTTAACCTACATATAAACTGGAAAAATCAGATTGGCAACAGTAGCCTGGATGAAGAGTTCATAGAATGCTTTTGAGATAGTTTCTTAGAGCAGCACGTTCCGGAACCAACCAGACAGCAGGTTATATTAGACTTGGTGTTGTGTAATGTAACAGGATTAATTAATGACTAATTAATTAATTAGTAAAGGCACCTCTAGGTAGCAGCAACCACAATATGATTGAATTTTACCTCCAGTTTGAAAGAGAGAAGAGTGGGTCTAAGACTACTATTTTAAACTTAAATAAGGGCAACTATGTTGGCATGAAAGCTGAGCTAGCTGAAGTGAACTGGGTTACTAGACTAGGAGATAGATCAATAGAGAAGCAGTGGCAGACATTTAACAGGATATTACAGAATAGTCAGAGTAAGTATATTCCTACTATAAAGAAAATTCTAAGGGGAGGACCCACCATCCATGGTTAACCGTTTGACCGTCTCCCCAGGCTGTGTAAAACCTGAAGTTTTGTTACACACAGCAAACAAGCTTCAAGTGCTAACCAGGCAGAACCCCAGTGGGGCTGTGTGTGTGTGTGTCTCTCTCTCTCTTTCTTTCTTTCTCCAGATATACTGCAAGTTTTTTGAAACTTGTCTGTGACTGTGGAACATCCAAGTCTACCATTGCTACAGACAGAGACCCTGGGGAAGAAAGCCACCTACATCACTGACTTACCAGACACCACAGACTGCATATTATTTTTATTTGCTCTGGACTCTTATCCAACTCAAACTATCCCTCATCACTGTAATTTATTTGTGTGTGTGTGTGTGTGTGTGTGTGTATGTGAAAATGTAGCGTAGTTTTATTATTTTATGTAAATCAGGTTTGAAGTTAAGTGCAATAAACTCACCTCTTTCTTGTTTAAACTTAAGAAAACCTGTCCGATTGGTTCTTTTAGGATCACAACAAAGGTAAAAGGTTAACCACTCACTGAAGTGGTAAGCACATCCACTGTTTAAAAAGTAATAAACCCTGTTGCGGTCAAACAAGGACAAGAGGGGAGCCTTGTGACCCCGCCTCACCTGATCGTAACAGCTCAATTAGGACACAAACCCACAAGCTTCAAACTTAGAAGTGAGCATGCTACCAACTGAGCCACAGCTGCCACTGCGAATAAAGCAATGCGAAACAAAGATAGGACTTCCCTTCCACTTACTCACCTCCACTGAATAATGGAGAGCTGATACTGCAGGATGTAGCGAGAGGTTCTGCAGTGGTTTAATCTGTGGCTTCTCCCAGCCTCTTGCTGCCGTCCAGTGAACCATCAGCATGTGATCACTGAACAGTGTCCCAAACACAAGCTGGTTAGGGTCTGGCTTCTCTGCTGACGTTTGAACCAATTCGATTTCAAGATCTGCAGCCTTGAAGAAAAGACGCAGAAAAAAAACATATTAAAGCTAACGAAACACCAGCTTCAAATCTTTTGAACAGCTGGCGTGCGCAATATTACATAGAATTTACCACATACAACAGGCCATTCAGCCCACTTGGTCTATGCTGGTGTTTAAACACCACGCAAACCTCCTCCCACTCTTAGTTACCTCTTCTCATCCTGCCCCCTCCCTCTAATCCCTTCCCCCCCATGCATGAATCAAGTCTTCCCTTAATTACATCAATATTATCTGTTCAACCCACTCCACATGGCAGCAAGTTCCACATTCTCATCACCCTCTGTGTATAGAAATGCTTTCTAAATTCTTTATTTGATCAGGTAGGGATGCTTATGTTTATGGCCCCTTTCTCCTGGACTCCCACACAAGTGGGAACAGTTTCTCCATACCTGCTACATCAAACCCCTCCATCATTTTAAAGGCCTTCATCAGGTCTCCTCTTCACAGCAAAAAGGCCCAAGCCTGTTCAATCTTTCCTCATAGTTGCATCCTCTCAATTCTGGTAACATTCTTGTAAAACTGAGCAGTTTACAGTTTTTTTTAGGTTATTTTCAGGTGAATATAGCAAATTAGGAATGATCGTGTATAAGATGTCATTATGCCATCCATTACTCCCAACAGGAACTGGCAATCGCAGAGCCCATGCCTCATGAAACTGGGGCTGCGCATCTGAGATTTCCTGGGAAGCAGTTCCCTGCGGTCATCACTCAAAGCATCAGGCGGTGGTATCACCACTGGGTTTCCCTAACATCACCTTGAGGCAACTCAGCTTATGGTCACTGCAAGCAAGTGTCCAAATAGGCTAGGCCCTGGAGCAGTAAAGCTGTATGCGATAAGTTCTCAACACAGATGAGTTCCCTATCTTAGTCGGGTTGTGGAAAGGGGGAGACAAGAAGGCACTTTCCAACAGAGAGAGGAGGAAAACTCAAAGCGAGAGTCAAGAGTAGCTGCTTTTGTCCGCACGTCGGCTTTGCCTTTTGCTATTGTACCTGCAGAGAAAGGGATGCCAGGTTAAACCAAATGGAGGTTCTCTGTGCAAGTCTAGGGTCAAAGCTGAGGCCCAGAAGCCAAAGAGGAGGAAGGCATTTGGTCTTCTGTTTGTCACTGTCAGATGATTTCCTCCCCAACTCTGTGGCTGACTGGCATGTATATTGCGCCTTTCACAATCTCAGGATGTCTCAAAGTGCTTTCATAGAGTCAAAGAGTTATACAGCACAGAAACAGGCCCTTCGGCCCATCGTGTCTGTGCCGGCCATCAGCACCTATCTATTCTAATCCCATTTTCCAGCACTTGGCCCGTAGCCTTGTATGCTATGGTGTTTCAAGTGCTCATCTAAATACTTCTTAAATGTTTTGAGTGTTCCTGCCTCCACCACCTCTTTAGGCAGTGCGTTCCAGATTCCAACCACCCTCTGGGTGAAAAAATCTTTCCTCAAATTCCCTCTAAACCTCCTGCCCCTTACCTTAAATCTATGCCCCCTGGTTACTGACACCACCGCAAAGGGAAAAAGTTTCCTCCTATTTACCCTATCTTTGCCCTTCATAATTTTGTATACCTCATTGCTTTACACACAATGAAGCACATTTTGAAGTGTAATCACTGTTATAATACAGAAAACATCTGACAAGGCAAGCAACAGTCCCAAAAATAGCAATGTGACACTAACCACTTCAACGTAATTCATTGTCTGTGAAATCATTTGCGAGATCTTGAGATTGTGAAAGGTGCCATACAAATGCAAGTTTTTAACATTTCTATCCAGCTACAAAAAGAAGCTACCTCGTGCGACTCGCAGACAAGCAAGTCAAAATTCAAAAGAAAGGCTGATCTGACAAAAAGACCAGGGGAAGTTGCTATGTAAACATAGGAGTGGATTTCTTTTATCAACTAATCCATTTGATTTGTGAAGGGTTTGGTGCTACATTCTCTGGACTTTGTACTTCCAAAGATTGCACAACATGTATATTCAGACTCAAATAAAATCATATACAATTGTTATAAACAGGACTATAGTGGTTATATATTCCACCGTTCTGAATCTGGTCTTAATATTATAAAATATGAAGTTACTATTTTTGCCACACAACTGACAGAGTGACATTAGGAATAAAACAACGAACCAAATCCCCAAAGCATAAATGACAACATTTATAAACATCAGATCTCTATCTCAGCAAAGTAGCCTTTTCTGCTCAGATAGTTTTAACTGGAAAATGTCTAGGGCATGTGACCTTAATACGAGGCAATGGCCACATGTACTGGATGTTTTTCAGTTAAACTACCTGAGCAGAAAGGCTACTTCACCTAAATAGAGATGTGATGCTTAAGAACTTTGTCATCTTTGCCTTGGGGATTTGGTTCGCTGTTGTTGTACATCAGTTGCCAAGCACTTTTAAACAATGAGCGGAGAATGTCTAAAGGTTCACTTAACCAGCTCAAATTTCTAATTGCCTACTCTCGCGTGGAACCTCATCCACCAGGAGCGGATATCGGGAAATCAAAGGTGCACATCAAAGAAACAATAATCGTTGCATGGGCAATTTGCTGATATAGGCAAAAGCAAAATACTGCAGATACTGGAAATCTGAAATAAAAAACAGAAGATGCTGGAAATACTCATCAGATCAGGCAGCATCGAATGAAAGGTCACTGACCTGAAACGTTAACTCGGTTTCTCTCTCCACAGATGCTGTCAGACCTGCTGAACTGTTTATCGCAAGAGGAATAGAAGATAAAAGTAGGGAAGTTTTGCGACAGCTGTACAAGGCCTTGGTGAGACCACATCTGGAATACTATGTACAGTTTTGGACTCCTTCAGAAAGGATAAAAGTGCATTTGAAGCAGTTCAGAGAAGGTTCACTCGACTGATTCCTGGGATGAAGGGGTTATCTTAGGAGGAAAGGTTGAACAGGTTGGGTCTCTATCCACTGCAGTTTAGAAGAATGAGAGGTGATCATATTGAAACATATAAGATTCTGAGGGAGCTTGTTAGAGTGGATGCTGAGAGGATGTTTCCACTTATCAGAGAGACTAGAACTAGGGGACACAATTTAAAAATAAGGAGTCTCCCATATAAGACAGAGATGAGAAAAAACATTTTCTCTCAGAGGGTCATTAGTCTGTGGCATTCTCTTCCCCAGAGAGTGGTAGAGGCTGGGTCATTGAATATATTCAGGGCTGAGTTAGATAGATAAGGGAGTCAAGTGTTTATAGGGGGTAGACAGGAAAGTGGAGTTGAGGACACGATCTTATCAAATGGCGGAGCAGGCTAGAGGGGCCGAATGGCCTACTCCTGTTCCTGTGTTCATACGTATTAGTATTTTCTGCGCTATATGTCTCTTGCAGCTGAAGCTCTAACCCAGGAGTAGACAATGGGAAAATTTACCCTGACAGTAACTAATGATAAATGTCATCATGACATTCGAGGCAATTATCTAACACTTATATCTATTTGCACTTCCTCTCGGCACAATTTGACTTCCTGTTGTCATGTTTTTGTTACTTTTTTCAGTCAATCTTCCCTGCACCCCTCCTCATGACTGCAGTTATAATGGCTTTTGCCTATGTAAACCCATTGCCTGGATTGTGAAATCTGGCCACCAGGTTCCCTTAAATCACTCAAAATCCCTTCTGAGATTATTTTCACTGCCATTTTCTTCCCTCAGTAATTTATATTTCTAATGCCCAAATGAAAGATTTAAAAACAATAAACTCCCTCACCCTCCCTCCCCAAAATGTATTTATCGCATTGAATTTACGCATTGAGTTGTCTTTTGTATCAAGTTTTTACTTGCAGGCCCAGCCTCTCCAAAAAGCCTGGGGTGGACTTGATATTTTTGCCTGAAGTTGTGACTGTGAACTGAGTATCGATTGTCCAGTCTCAGCGTGTGCAGTGTACCGATTCTCCAGGAAATATCAATACTGTTTAGTGAGCTGTCTTGAGGGAATATTTTCATTAATTTCTAGCAATTTCTGCTCAAAGGTTTCCAAAATATTTGAATGCATGCTAGAGGGCAAATTTATTTTAAACAGAGGGCTTCTGTTTGTATGTGCTCGTGAGTAAACCATATTACATTAAATTACATATCCTTTGTAGTTTTGTGTTGTGAAAGCTTCCGAAAGCGCATTAAGCTCAGTGAGAAAGCACCTTTCCTTGTTTAGAATTCCCTTTTCAAAATAGATTATTTGAATTTTGAAACAAATGCCTTATATTTCTCAACTGATTATTAGTTGTGCTATGTTGATAGTTACAAAACATACACATTCTACTTGCTAACAGCTCCCAGACATGAAGAGGGTGACACACAGAGAGCTGATTTTTAACACTGGGCAGTGGTGGAAACGGGCAGTAGTGAACTGGCCGTCTGTTATACACCTGCCTGATTTTTGCAATCAAACTCTAGGACCATCCCCCAGTGCAACCAAAGCACAGACAAGTTGGTGACTGAATAATGACTGGATTCCCTGGTCCAATACCCACCACCCCGCTCTAACCCCACTTTACCTGAAGACTACACTAGATCTTGACTCCTGCATGTAATGCCACAGAAGATTGGCTTGTGTTTATGTTAAGGGTTTATTAAAGTGAAACAGTATCCCAGATTTATGTCTATACTGTGTACGTTAATGACCAACACTTGGATTAGTTTGGACACAGAGAATACTGCTTTTGATTTCTCTTTGTCTAATGCTACATATAAGTTCAGATAAGATGGCAATCAGGAAATCACTAGATGTTATTTAATTGTAATCACTAACTGGTAATAAACTGTGGATCATTACTTCATAAATTGCAGTCATTATGCCACATTCGTTAATCCATCATTGTCATCAGGCATAAACTAGAGAGCAGCCTGACCACTGGTATGTGTTATAACACATTTCCCCCAACTTTATCAACACAAAAACAAAGCTACCAGAATAGGAAACCAAATTACCCAGAAAATGCACAGTATACCGCAGAGAAATACTGGGTACATAATGGATCAAATCTCCATGGTATTTCCAAGTTTCATGCTTGTCATGACTGATTATGCGTCACACTGAGAGTTTCAGTAGGCTGGAAACAGAACTCTCTCAGCATTGCATTTCTAAACAAAATTAGCACAATTTGGGAGTATGACACACCTCAATGTGCACCAGTACCTGTGTGTGTTAATACATGTGTGTTAATACATGTGTGTGTGTGTGAGCATGAATGCATGTACATGTATGTCAGATGGAAATACGCATGTGCAGATACCCAGGGCTGAATTTTCACCTTGGGAGTGGGAAACCGGAGCCAGGATTGTTTCCGGGTCCCGAAACCAACCCTGGGATGGTGGGGGTGCAGTTGCTGACCTGGAATTTTGACCAGGGCACCCGCTTAATTGGCATGGAGACAGGGGGCTGAATTTTATCAATATGCTGCACTGCGCGGTGGCGCTGTGAAGGCAGTAGCCTTCCGACACGGAAATGTTGCCGCAACGCCCCGCGATATTACATGCGGGGCTGATTTAAATGGAAGGGGCGGAGCATCCGCCCTTGATGATGTAGAGGGGGCAGCCGCCCTGTGCCCGGCAATGGCGTCTGGCGCCACCACGCAAGTTCCGCCGCCATTTTGAAGGGCTTCAAGCCGTTCAGAATATATTTAAATATTTAAAGGTGTCGGTGAGCTTAAAAACATTAATAAACGTTTAATGTAACATTGAATCCCCTATCCCATCCCCCCGCCCCCACTGAGTCCTAAACACATAACTTGACCTATTCCCCCCCCCAAAAATACACTTGTTGAAATCCTAAACTTTTCTCCCCGAAGTTCAGTATCTTTGATCCTCAACCCCTTCCCACCATCCCCACAACCAATAGGAATAGGTTTCCCCACTCCCGTCCCCCACTCCCTCCCTCCCTCCTCCCCACCAGTGTCTCGCCTCAGAACTCCAACGGAGTTCCGAAGGCGTGCGAGTTGCGGCCAGTTCTCCGTAAAATCAGCATGGGACAGCCGGTGGCGGCAGGTAAGTTCATTTGCATGTTAATGTGACTAATATCAATATTTTATTGAAGGCCCCGCCAGGGCCGCACTGAGGCCTTGCCGCCGCTGCTAATATCCCGCGGGGCCTTCTTGGCATCGTGGGTCATGGGAGGCCACTCCCGCTAGCATTTTATGAGCCTCTCCACCACAACCCATGGCGTTGAGAGGCTGGTAAAATTCAGCCCAGGTTCCATGTCCAATTAAGCTGTAGGACTAATACAGAAAGCAGTCAGGCTCTCAGTGTGACACATAATCAGTCCTCACATCCATGAGCCTTGATCCATTATGTACCCATTATTTCGATATGGTATGCTGTGTATGGGAGGGGTGGCGAGCAGTGAGTTCCTCCACAGGGCTGCATTTGGCTGCATGCCCAGTTAGGCAGGTGGGGAAGGCTTGCAGGCCTGCCTAGAGTGCTGGCACCCCAGCCTGCTGCCAGGTACCTACCTACAGGCAGTTAAACCGTCCCCCCCTTGTGTCGGGAAACGAAGGCTGACTGGAAAATCGCAGTTGGCCTCCATTGCTTACTCTTAACAACGCTGTTAACAAGCTGAATTGTTGCCTGCTTCGTGAGGGTGGGAGGCTTCCGGGACCTGATCCTGCATCAGCCAAAATGGGCGACGTTGGGAACCAGGTCGGGAGACCGGCACGCGGCCAGCCTCGTAATTTTTGGGCCCCATCGGCCTCCGTTCCCAACTTTGGCGGGGCCCGAAAATTCAACCCCCAGTGTCCTGACTCGAGACTGCTGCTGAAGCAACAGTAAAACTTGAGCATGTCTGCTCTACTGCAGTCTAAGGATGTACTATCTCCTACTTGGCTTTGCCCTGTACATTCTCCTATTCCCCAGTTTCAACAGTATTTAAAACACATTTTAAAGTATCTAGCACTGAGCCACATACATGTGGTGTCCAGGAACTAATCTAGCTTCAGGGGCATACCTTAAACACCTCAGTACCAGGCTGTGGGAAACTCCCTTCAATTCCACCTTTGCTTGCCTACAGGAACAAAAGGAACAAGAGATGGTCACTGGATAGGAAATGCACCATGTCAAGCTTCAAACAAAAGAATAATTCCACTTTTGCTTCAAGGGGAAGCAATCTGCAACATTTGCAATAACACTTACGAAATCCCCAGATCCCGCACGTGCTCGGCGAGGACCCCCCACCACCACCCCACCACCCCCCGCCACCACTTCGAATTATTCAGGGGTTTGAAGTGACCCACTTTCAGGCCATGTACTTTGCCATTAAATATTCTTCAATGAGAATCCTCAAAATAGCTGGCATGTACACAGCAGAGGGCATCAACCTTTGAATAAGACTAAAATACATAAACCCATTTGACCAGAGGACAATGATGGTCAATGTATGTTACAACAGACATTTTGCAATGACAAGTATAAACATATAGCCTGCCCAATAGGAATCATTTAACAATATCCATGTACAAAAATAAAAAAAACAATTATAATTGACAGAATAAATGAGTTAAAAGCACTCATACTAACGCAGACATAAAACCACTAAAGATAGCAGTTTGTCTAACAACACACTGGCCTTGGAGATTTGTACCTGCTATATCAAGGGGGCATGCAGTTATTCATCGAACAGGACACTTACTGCCTTAGCCCAGGTGTTCGTCCTCATGCAACACATCTTTAGAGAGGCACAGTTAAATACATGTTAGGACGGCAGTGAGACAGAGAGGCACCCGCATTCTCCATGGTGAAGGTTCTGAACATCACTGCTTCATCTGGGCTTTGTTAAAATCAACCATCTACCCACTGCCCCGAGCATGTCCGAGATCTCCCCTTGTACTCTGATTTCAGTTACCTTACATGGTGCCTGCAGAATGCTGGATAACCAGTGTGTGCCACAACTGGTGCGAGTGTGGGGACATTTATTATGAAAGGAGGCTGTTTGTTGCTTTGTAAACCCTGATCTGAACCTCCTGCACTACGTCCACTGGTAAATCTGTAAGCACTGTGTTTAATTAGTGGCTAAATGTGGGTAGACGTAAGGCAGGAAAGTATGGGATCTTAGAATGAAGGTTATTAATGGTAGTTATTCCAGTTATCAATTGTGGAACAACAGAATTGATCTCTGGGTTGCTGTAATGGGCAGCTCCAGCTTTCTGCTTCAGCCACCATAAAGCACTCACTTTTGTTTTGTTATGTTCCAGACAGTACTAATGCATCATAACCTTTGAATGCACTGTACCTCAGGACTCTGGGTTTCATTTACTCAAGGACGACACATATACAAACACCCATCACACTGGCAAACAACAATTTCCATTTCTGTTGATTGATTCTGGGATTTTTATTACTGTTATTGGTGTTTTGGGATCGCACTCTGTATTCTTGTTCATCGTTCCACAAACAATGCAAATCTTTCACTGAAAAGATGAAACAGTAACCACCAATTGCAATGGGAAAAAGGCATTTTGACAGAGGTTGTAGACAAGTGGCCTGGTATTGGGGTATGATGAAAATTGGACGAGGCAGCAGGGTGCCTTGCCAGGTTTTCGCATGGTTAGTTTCTCCCTTTCACGTTCAATCAAGGTCCACAATGAGATGTCATTCCACAGCTCCATCCTGAGGTTCCCTTTAGGAGCAGTGTGATGGTCCATTTACACTGCAGAACTTGTGGCCATGTGTAAGGTCTCTGAAGTGTGTCCAGGCAGGTGCTGACACCCTTTGGGAGGTCATCTGTTTCTCAGCGATTTTTATGGATCTTTACTTGTCTTTCTGTGATTTGAGTTACCAGCCAGCCAACAGCATGATATTTTAAAAACTTGCACTTGTAAGTAGTTTTTGAAATGCAGGCACATAGGGATGGTGGTAGTCAATTTGTGCACAGTAGGACCCCACAAACAGCAATGTGATAGATGATCAGAGAATCTGATTCAGTGATATAAGCTGAAGGAAAAATATGGACCAGGACATCAGGGAGAACACCCCTTCTTCAAAGTAGTGCAATGTGACCTGTTACATCTAGCTGAGAAGGCAGATGGGGCCTTGGTTTAAACATTAACAACTCCAACAGTGCAGAGCTCCTTCAGTACTAAACTGGAATGTAAGCCTAGATTATATTTTCAGATCTTTAGAGCAGGACTTGAACCTAAAATCTACAGACCTGGCGGTGAGTGTGCTACCACTTAGCCAAGCAGTCAACTTCAGATCTGTAGCAACAGCATGAGTCACATCCAATAGCAAGTCAAGCCTCCAATCAGAATACAAACACAATGGAGAAGCTTACTAAAAGGACCTGAGCCTAGGAACATACGAACATTCAATAAGATCATGGCTGATCTGTTTGTGTTTTGAATTCCACACTCCCATTTACCCCCTGATAACCTTTGATTCCCTTGCCTAACAAGAATCAATCTACCTCCACCTTAAAAAATATTCAATGGCCCCGCCTCCACCACCTTCTGAGGCAGAGAGTTCCAAAGTCGCACAACCCTCTGAGAGAAAAATTTCTCCTCATATCTGTCCTAAAAGCGTGTCCCCTAATTTTAAAACAGTGCCCCTCAGTTCTGGACTCACCCACAAAAGGAAACATCCTTTCCACATCCACCTTGTCAAGACTGTTCAGGATCTTATAAACATCAATCAAGTCTCCCCTCACTCTTCTAAACTCCAGTGAAAACAAGTCCAGTCTGTCCAACCTTTCCTCATCAGACAACCCGCTCATTCCAGGTATCAATCTAGTAAACCTCCTCTGAACCGCCTCCAACGCATTTACATCCTTCCTTAAATGAGACCAAAACTGCACACAGTATTCGAGATGTGGTGTCACCAATGCCCTGTATAACTGAAGCATAACATCCTTACTTTTATTTTCAATTCTTCTCATAATAAAGGATAGTATTCCATTAGCCTTCTATATTACTTTCTGTACTTGCATAATAACCTTTTGTGACTCCTGCACTAGAATACCTAGATCCCTCTGCACCTTGGAATTCTGCAGTCATTCTCTGTTTAAGTAATACTCTGCTTTTTTACTCTTCCTGCCAAAGTGAACAACTTCACATTTTCCCACATTATACTCCATCTGCCAGATTTTTGCCCACTCACGCAACCTATCTATATCGGTCTGCAAGCTCCTTATGTCCTATTAAACTAATGTCCTGTCATGCAGATCTGCTCACTAGGAAACAATGAATATACATTTCACAAAGTGGAAATAGCCCAGCCGAAAGGAAGTATAAACAAGGAGGGCAGGGATCTTTAGCGTGGCATTGCTCGACCAAGATCTACCAAGACCAAGAAAGGAGCCAGGGCAGAAATAATAAGATAGTTCTCCCCTGCCCTAGCCCTGAACTCACAACTTGTTAATGGTGATCACTATCTCCAAAGTCAAGTAGCCTGCCAGCAGTCAACTAATTATTATTGAAATGTAGACACTGTTGTTAACTAGGAAAAGGTGGCAATTAATTTGTTCATAACAAGATATCAAAAAGGGCATTGAGATAAACAATCAATCATCCTGCTTTGGTTGTGGGATAAATGTTGGCTAGGATGGATAACACCCTTAACATAGCAAAGCATCCCAAGGCAGTTTACAGAGGCGTAGTCAAAAATTGACATGAAGCCAATGAAGGAGTAGGAAACTCAAACCTTAGTCAAATAAGAAGGTTTTAAGGAGTGTCTTTAAGGAGGAAAGCAAGTAGAGAGGCAGAGAGGTGTGGGGAGGGAATTCCAGAGACTAGGCAACTGAAGGCACGACCACCAATGGTGGAGCAATTAAAATTGGGGATGCTCAAGAGGCCAGAATTAAAGAAGTGCAGATATCCTGGACGGTTGTGGGGCTGGAGACGATGACAGAAATAGGGAGGGGCGAGGCCATGGAGTGATTAGAAAATAAGGATGAGAATTTTAAAATCAAGATATTGCTTGACCGGGAGCCAATGTAGGTCAGTGAGCACGGAGCGATAGGTGAACGGGACTTAGTGCAAGTTGAGAGACAGGCAGCAGAGTTTTGGATGGCCTCAAGTTTACAGTGAGTAGAATGTGGGAGCCCAGCCTGGAATGTGTCGGAAAAGTCAAGTCTAGAGGTAACGAAGGCATGAATGAGGGCTTCAGCAGCAGATAAGGTGAGGCGGAGTGAAGTCGGGTGATGTTACGGAGGTGGAAATAGGCAGTCTTAGTTTTGGCATTAATGATGGCGAATATGAGGTCAGACGCTCACCTCGGGGTCAAATGTGACACCAAGGTTGCAAATACACTGGCTTAATCTCTGACTGTTGTCAGTGAGAGGAATGGAGTCAGTAGCTAGGAAACGGATTCCAGGGTCATCCTGGCATACAAAGATAACTCCAGCTTCTTTTCTCTACTGCAAACTGTCTTCTTAAACCCCTCTTCCCTGACCCTTCCACCCTCACCTCCAATAATAACAGCGAGGCACTCATGGATTTCTTCGTCACTAAGATTGAGAGCCTCATCCGTTAGCTGCCTCTGCTACTTCCCCCCTTTTCACTAGCCCACGGGGTCAAAGTTCCTCTAACATTCTCTCCTGCCCCAGCCCTGAACTCACAACTTTCTCTAGTTTCTCTACCTCCTCTCATGTCCCAACTCCTCATCCTTCAATCCTATTCCCACTAAACCGCTGACCACCCAATTGCTCCCCCCCTCCCCGGCCCCCATTTTAGCTGATATTGTTAAAGGTTCTCTCTCTTCAGGCACTGTCTTTCTCTCCTTTAAATCTGCTGTCACCATCCTCTCTTCAAGAAACCAACCCTTAACACCACCATCCTTGCAAACTACCAGCCCATCTCCAACCTTCCTTTCCTCTCCAATATCCTTGAAAGTGGTGTTGCCTCCCAAATCCACGTCCATCTTTCCTGGAGCTCGATGTTTAAATCCCTCCAATCAGGTTTCTGCCCCTGCCACAGTACCAAAATGGCTCTTATCAAAGTCGTAAATGACATCCTATGTGACTGTGACAAAGGTAAACTATCCCTCCTCGTCCTTTTCAACCTGTCTGAGCCCTTGACACAGTTGACCACAGCATTTTCCTCCAAAGCCTCTCCACTGTCGTCCAGCTGGGTGGGACTGCACTCACCTGGCTCAATTCTTATTTATCTAATCATAGCCAGAGAATCACTTGCAATGGCTTCTTTCCCTACCCCTGCACAATTCTATCCTTGGCCCCCTCCAATTTCTCATCTACATGCTGCCCCTCGGCGACATCATCCGAAAGCACAGCATTAGTTTTCACATGTACGCTGACGACACCCAGCTCTAGCTCACCACCACCTCTCTCGAGTCCCCCACTGTTGCTAAAATATCAGACTGCTTTTCCAGCATGCAGTACTGGATGAGCAGAAACGTCCTGCAATTAAACATTGGAAAGACTGAAGCCATTGTCTTTGGATCTGCTCCAAACTGGGTTCTCTAGCCACCAACTCCATCCCCCTTCCTGTCAACTGCTTGAGGCTGAACCACACTGTTTGAAACCTTGGTGTGATATTTGACTTTGGGATGAGTTTCCAAACACAGTTCCATGCTATCACTAAAACAGCCTATTTCCACCTCCATAACATTGCCTCTGTCTCAGTTCATCTGTTGCAATGCCTTTGCTGCCTCTAGACTTGACTATTCCAACTCACTCTTGGCCAGCCTCCCACATTTTACTCTTAAGGTGAGCTTGGAGAGGGTGAGGAGAAGTGGACAGAAACTAGATCAAATATAAACTGCAACACTGAAGCATGAGTGAACTTTGTAGATGGCCTTCCAAGCAAATTTTGTGTGCATTTTATCTTTGAATTACACTGGCATGGCTCCATTGCTTTCTCACCAGCTGCAAGTTCCCCTCCAAGCCACACAAAACCCTGATTTGGAAATATATTGATGTTCCTTTACTGACACTGGGTCAAAATCTTGGAACTCCCTTCCTAACAGCACCGTGGGTGTACCTACACCAGATGGACTGCAGCAGTTCAAGAAGGCAGCTCACCACCACCTTCTCAAGGGCAATTAGGCACGGTTAGTAAATGTTTGCCTTGCCAGTGATGGCCACACTCCATGAACAAATAAAAAAAGATTCCTCAGCTCAACTACATGGCTTGCTCAGCCACTTCCAAGGGTGTTAATAATTAACCATTTGGAGTCACATGGTGAATAGATCGGGGCAGAAGTGTGGCTCAGAGGGAGGGATTGGGTGGTGATGGGTTTCAGTTGGTTGAAGCATTTGGGTCTTTACAACAATTCATTAATTTTTTTCCAATACCCCCAACCCACAAATGATCAGATTTATGGAATTGAATATTACAACTTGACCTGGTGGGGCGTAAAGTCACAGGTGATCATTTTAGCCTTCAGCATTTGGGTGCTAAACTGGCGGAGCAGATTGCCCATTACAAAACCTGACCAATTTCTATTTCCACTGATTTTGAGCGGGATGAAAATCGGGCAGGTTCGATAACACAACATGGGATCATGAAGCAGCTATTCAGCGTCTCATCCATGTTCTGCCATTCGATTCGATTATTTACCTGCCTTGGTTCCATGACATGTCATACCCTTACCCAAAAAAACCCTATCAATCTCAGTTTTTAAATTATTAATTGATTTCACCTCAACAGCTTTTGGGGGAGAGAGTTCCAGATTTTCACTACCCTTCTTGTGAAGAAGTGCTCCTGACTCACCCCTGAACGGCCTAACTCTAATTCTGAAGTTATTTCCCCTTGTTCTGGGCTCCCCCACCAGAGGAAATAGTTTCTCTCTACCATATCAAACCCTTTAATCATCTTAAACCCCTCAATTCGATCGCCCCTTAATCTTCTAAACTCAAGCCTTGTCTATGCAACCTTTCCTCATAATTTAAGAATTTTAGCCTCGATGTGCCTCCGGCAAATCTATAATCCAACCTCCAAGGCTAATATATCCTTGCTTAGATGTAGTGCTCAGAGCTGTTGCTTTGTGGTTGGGAGGAACCTACTCTGCCAATTAATCACCCAATCACTGAAGGTGTAAATTTCCCCCACAATCTCTGGGTTGCTAGTCCAGTACCATTGAACCCACATGATGTAACCGATAAATATGGTTAATATTATTAAACTCAAGTTATCCAGTGACCTTTGCTTTCCTTTGGCATATTTACTCATTAGATTGCTCATTAGATGGCAGGAAAAAAGACAGAAGCGCAAGGGGAGAGCCAACTGTGCAACAGCCCCGACAAACACCACCTCCAGGCGCTTACCCATTGTCTCTCGAGATAAGGAGGCCAAAGAAGAAGAAAGAAGAAACAAAAACAAGAAATGCTGGATTCACTCAGCAGGTCTGGCAGCATCTGTAGAAAGAGAAGCAGAGTTAACGTTTCGGGTCAGTGACCCTTCTTCGGAAGAAGAAAGAAGAGATTGCTGATATGCTAAATGTGTGCATGTACAACAAGGTACGTTTTTGCCATCTCAGTTTAAATGATTCTATTTGGAACTCAAAACTCAAGAACAGAAAGAGAAGAAAATTCTATTTGCCTGCAAGAAAATTTCATTAAGCACAAATGCATGTGACGCTGGTTATCTAGTCACTGGAAATTAAAATGCAATTAGGAAAAAATGTGACTTCTGAATTATGGACAGCTAACAAAACTGTTGTCCCTCATCTGAAAATCGCAGATATGTAGGAAATCGGAATGGTGCATAACCAGTGAAGCTGCGCAACTGGCACCAAGAATTGTAGCAACTGCAAAACCATCCCAGATTTTAAAAGGTGCACAATGTTATAAAACAAAGCCTCCTTCACAGAAATTCTCCCAATCAGACATTTAGTGGGGGGTGGGAGTGGTGGGATAATCTAAAGGCAATTGTCTGTGTTAACAATGTGGGGGAGGGAATTCTATAAAATTGGATAAATATTTAAAGCATTGACTAGCACAGGGCTATGGGGAGAAAGCAAAACAGTCGGATCAGCTTTTGGGTTGCTTTCACAAAGAATCAGTGGATGAGTGTATTTTGTCAGGAATCACCACTGTTGCTCCTTTGCATCAGAATTTGTTATGACATTTCCAACTAAAAAGCTACAGTAATTCCTCCAAATTTTCTAAGAAAAATGACTTCCCTTTTCATTGCTCAAATTTAGTCTTGCACTGAGTTTTAAAACCTCCTTCGTTGCCATTCTGACTTGAATTTGTTCATTGCGCGTTGTTGCATGAACAATTTTGTTTTACGAACAATTCTTATCAAAACAACAATGCTAAGTAATGTAATATTATGTTATATATAATACTAAGTGATGGTTCCTCCACGTTCTTTTTGCCATCACTTAAAGTACAGTATTACAGTCCTGCTGGCATTGGCTGATTTCCCCATCATTCAGCTTATGTATAAAGTTTGCTGATAACACCGAACTATTTGGAGGGACGATGTGTATGAGGGAACTTCACATCATTCAATTATGTCTCAGTAAATGAAGTGAATTAAAGGAATGGCAGATGGATTTTAAAGCAGATCAGTGCAAGTTAATGCAGACTGGGACATAAGCACAACTGATGGGTGTCCACTGGAAAACTTGGAAACACGAAGGGATTTAAATCCAAATTTGCTGGCCTCTCATGGCAATGCTCAGAGGTTGCCTGTGTTCTGAAGCATGGCAATCATGTTTAGTTGCTGAAATACAGCTTTGTTTAGCCTGACCTGTGCATTTAAGACCATTGCTTATATCATCCCTATTGGTCCCATTAGGTACATCCTGAAATCATTTAGAGACTAATTATTGAGGGATTTTTTTGTGTTTAGGTGTTAGCCTTGGCTCAGTATTAACAATCTTGCCTCCAAGTCAGAAGGTTGTGGGTTTAGAGTCACAAGCACATAATCTAGGCTGATAATTCAGTGTGTTACTGAGGGAGTGCTGCACTGTCATAAGTGCCGTCATTCAGATAAGACAATAAACTGAGGCTCAGACTGCCCTCTCGGGTGGATGTAAAAAATCCCATGGCAGTATTCAAAGAAGAGCAGGGTAATTCTGGCTAGTATTTGGTCACTTCTCAAAAAAATTGAAAGAAATCAAAATCAAACAAATTAAAAGCTTCTGTTTCTATATGCCTTTTAGAATGTCCCAACATGTCAATATTTATCTCTCAACGTCACTAAAAACAGGTTAGGTAATCATTGCTGTTTGTGGGACCTTTCTGTGCACAGGTTGGCTGCCGTGTTTACCTATGTTATTCTACTGGCTGTCACGCATATAGAACATCCAGAAAGACACATGGAAATGGGAGTTCTACTTTTCTTGAGAAGAAGGTCAGAAAAAAACAGCAGTAAATGCCTTTAGGTTTTTTCTCTGACATTTTGAAGTGTGGCAGATGGTGCCCGGTGCAAGGCTCCAAAATGGATATATATAGGTCATATTGAAGTTCCACAAGCTGTTATCTGCAAAGTGGCAACAGATGTTAAGCAGTACAACTGCAGTCAAACCAGCAGAACTAATCTGCTGTCTGGAGCTAACTGCACCAACATGGCTGATTTTTAACTGCCCTCTAAAATGGCCGAGCGAGCCACACAGTTGTACTAAACTCACTACAAAGAATAAGACAAAATGGGCCATTCTGCTGCACCTACTCCCCAACAGCACTGTGGGGAATCTTCGCCACATGAGCTGCAGCAGTTCAAGAAGGCGGCTTACCACCAACAATGCAGGGCAACTCGGGATGGGCAATAAATGCGGCCTTGCCAGCGCGCCACCAACCCACCCCCCCACACCCCACCCCACCCCAACTCTTTGGGAGTTAAAAAAAAGAATTATGACATTACACAGCCACGAGGATGAGAGCTTCGTGGCTAGCACGTTTATAGATGTGGTCACCCCGCAGCTTAAGTGTATGCAGGGAGAGAGAGAATGGGTGACTGCCAGACAGTCAAGAAGAAACAGGCAGATACTGCAGGAGACCCCTGACTGCATCTCACTCTCCAACAGGTATTCAGTACTGAATACTGAGGAAGGTGACAGTTCATCTGGGGAGTGCAGCCAGAGCCAAGCCCGTGGCACCACGGGTGGCTCAGATGCGCAGGGGGGCACACGGAAGACTGGAAGAGCGATAGTGATAGGAGATTCAATAGCCAGGGGAGCAAACAGACGTTTCTGTGACCGGAGTCATGAATCCAGGATGGCGTGTTGCCTCCCTGGTGCCAGGGTCAAGGATGTGACTGAACAGCTGCAGAGTACTCTGAGGGGGGGGGTGAACAGCCAGCAGTCGTGGTCCACGTTGGTACCAACAACATAGGTAGCAAGAGGAATGTGGTCCTGCAGAAAGAGTTTACTGAGCTAGGTAAGAAATTAGCAAGCTGGACCTCAAAAGTAGTAACCTCCAGATTACTGCCAGTGCCATGCGCAAGTGAGTACAGGAATAGAATGCATGGCTGGAAAGATAGTGCAGGAGGGAGGGCTTTAGATTCTTGGGACTTTGGGACTGGCTTTGGAGGAAACGGGATCTATTCTGGCCAGAAAGGTTGCAGCTGAACAGAGCTGGGAATGAGTTCCTTACAGGACGTTTTGCAAGTGCTGTTGAGGAGGGCTTAAACTAGTTTGGCAGGGGGTTGGGGCCTGAGGGTAGACTCAGTTGGGACAAAATCAGAAATGAAAATGGAAGACAGAAAATTAATGGATCAGTCTGGAAGGCAGAGGAAACAAAGGTTAGAAAATAAAATAAAGAGTTTGGCAGTGCTCAAGGGTATTTATTTCTATGCAATGAGTATAGCAAATAAAGCAGATGAGCTGAGGGCACAGATAGACACGTGGCAATATGATATCATAGCTATTACAGAAACATGGCTTAAGGAGAGACAGGAATGGCAGCTCAAAGTTCCTGGTTACAGAGTTTTCAGACGCAATAGAGAGGGGGATAAGAAAGGAGGGGAAGTGTCAATTTTGGTCAAAAAAAATTACAGCTGTGAGGAGGGATGATATGTTGGAAGGTTCATCAAATGAGGCCATATGGATTGAGCTAAGGAACAAAAAAGGGGCAATCACACTGCTGGGAGTGTACTATAGAGGGAGATAGAATAGCAGAAATGTAGGCAAATCTCTGAGAATTGCAAAAACAATAGGGCTGTAATTGTAGGGGATTTTAACTACTCTAATATTTAACTGGGTTAGTTTTAGTGTGAAAGGAATTGAGGGAGCAGAATTCTTGAGGTGCATTCAGGAGAACCTCTTTGGCCAGTATGTAGCAAGTCCAACAAGAGAGGGTGCAGTTTTCGACTTAGTTTTAGGAAATGAAGCTGGGTCGCTGGAAGAAGTGGCAGTGGGAGAGCATTTTGGTGGAAAAGGACAAGCATAGAACAGGAGTTAACAGGAGTTCCGAAGAAGGGTCACTGACCCGAAACGTTAACTCTGCTTCTCTTTCCACAGACGCTGCCAGACCTGCTGCGGGTTCCAGCATTTCTTGTTTTTATTTCAGATTTCCAGCATCCGCAGTATTTTGCTTTTATCATAGAACAGGAGTCAGTGTTTTCAATTGGGGCAAGGCCAATTTTACTAAGCTGAGGAGTGATTTAGCGAAAGTGGACTGGAAACAGCTACTTGAAGATAAATCAGTATCAGAGCAGAGGGAGGCATTCAAAGGGGAGATTCAAGGGGTTCAGAGTAAACATGTTCCCACGAAGAAAAAGGGTGAGACGGCCAAATCTGGAGCCCCATGGAAGTCAAGGTGCTTACAGGATAAGATAAGGTAGGAAAGGAAAGCATATGTCCAACAACAAGAACTCTACTACAGAAAGCTGAGAGGAGTATAGAAAGTGGAAGGGTAAAATTAAAAAGGAAATTAGGAAAGCTAAGAGAGGGCATGAAAAATTATTGGCAAGCAACATCAAGGTGAACACAAAGATGTTCTATCAATACATTAAGAGCAGGAGGATAACTAAGGAAAGAGTATGGCCCATAAAAGACCAAAAAGGTAACCTATTTGTAGGGGCGGTTGGTATTGTTCTTAATGAATACTTTGAGTCTGTCCTCACAAAAGAGAGGGCGATGCAGATATTGTAGTTAAGGAGGAGGGGTGTGAAGTATTGAATGTGATACACATAGGGAGAGAGGCAGTATTAAAGTATTAATGGGATTAGCATCCTTGAAAATTGATAAATCACCGGGGCTGGATGAATTGTACCCCAGGCTGTTAAAAGAAGCAAGAGAGGAAATAGCGGAGAGTCTGATCATCACTTTCCAGTCCTCACTGGATACAGGTGTGGTGCCCGAGGATTGGAGAACTGCTAACATTGTAACCCTCTTTAAAAGGGAAGCGAGGGATAGACCAACTAATTACAGACCAGTCAGTCTAACCTCAGCAGTGGGCAAATTATTGGAATCCATTCTGAGAGACAGGATAAACTGTGATATGAAGGGCACAGATTAATCAAGGACAGTCAGCATGGATTTATTAAGGAAAGATCTTACCCAACCAACTTGATCGAATTTTTTTGAAGAAGTAACAAGGAAGGTCAATGATGGTCGTGCAGTTGATGTGGTCTACATGGATTTTAGCAAGGTTTTTGACAAGGTCCCACATGGCAGACTGGTTAAAAAAATAAAAGCCCATGGGATCCAGGGGAATGTAACAAGGTGGATACAAAATTGGCTCAGTGGCAGGAAACAAAGGGTAATTGTTGACTGCTGTTTTTGCAACTGGAGGGCTGTTTCCAGTGGCGTTCTGCAGAGCTCAGTACTGGGTCCCCTGCTTTTTGTGGGATATATTAACGATTTGGGTGTAAGCGTGGGGGGGCATGATCAAGAAGTTTGCAGACGACACAAAGATTGGCCCTGTGGTAGATAGCGAGGAGGATAGCTGTAGGCTGCAGGAAGATATTGATGGACTGGTCAGGTGGGCAGAAAAGTGGCCAATGGAATTCAACCCGAAGAAGTGTGATGTGATGCATTTGGGAAGGTCAAACAAGGTAAAGGAAAACACGATTAATGGGAAAATACTGAGAAGTGTAGTGTAAGTGAGGGACCTTGGAGTGAATGTTCACAGGTCCCTGAAGGTACCAGGCCAGGTTGATAAGGTGGTTAAGAAGGCATTTGGAATCCTTTCCTTTATTAGCCAAGGTATAGAATACAAGAGCAGGGAGGTTATGCTGGAACTGTATAAATCATTGGCTAGGCCACAACCTGAGTACTGTGTGCAGTTCTGGTCACCTCATTACAGAAAGGATGTAATTGCACTCAAGAGAGTACAGAGGAGATTTCCGAAGATGTTGCCAGGACTGGGAAAATGCAGCTATGAGGAAAGATTTGATAGGCTGGGGTTGTTCTCCTTGGAATAGAGAACGCTGAGGGGAGATCTGATTGAAATGTATAAAATTGTTGGGGGCCTGGATAGAGTGGATGTGAAGGGCCGATTTATCTTAGCAGACAGATCAGTGACTAGGGGGCATAGATTTAAAGTGATTGGTAGAAAGATTAGAGGGGAGATGAGGCAAATGTTTTTTACCCAGAGGGCGGTGGGGGTCTGGAACTAACTGCCTGAAAGGGTAGTTGAGGCAGAAAACCTAAACTCATTTAAAAGGTGTCTGGTTATGCACCTCAAGTGCCGTAACTTGCAAGGCTATGGACCAAATGGGATTAGACTGGGTGGCTCGATTTTTGGCCGGTGCAGACACGATGGGCCAACTGGTCTCTTTCTGTGCCATAAGCTTTCTATGATTCTATGATTACTGTCTGTGAAAGACGCTATATAAAGACAAGCTCTTTCTTTGTTAATACAGTTGGCACAGAGACAACTTTTAAAGTTTAAAAAGTCCACTGGATGCCAAGAATTTCTACTGTTAAGGCCAGGGTCAATCTGTCAAAAAAACACTGTAATTTATATAGGACCTTTCACAACCTCAGTAAGTCCCAAAGCACTTTACAATCAATGAAGTACTTTTGGAGTGTTGCAACTGTTGTAATGCAGCACAGCAGTCGTTACCACCATAGCCCAAAAGGAATCTCTCCCATTTGAGAGAGACAGTTGGTGATATACAGCTTGAGGGTCACCACTCCACAAGCATGGAGCAAGGCAAGGATGGGGGGCCTCCATGAACTACCACAGCCACTACAGGGATTGATACAGCACTATTGGTGTCTTGTGGCATCAGACACCAGCCATCTAGCCAACTGAGCTAACCGACCCCCCACCCCCCCACCCCCCCAACACACAGCAAGCTCTCACAAACAGCAATGAGATAAATGACAAGATAATCTGTTTTTAGTGACGTTGGGTGAGAGATAATTCTTGACTAGGACACCGGGAGATCAATCCAGCTCTTCTTCGAAAAGTGCCATGGGATCTTTTACCTCCAACTGACAGGACAGACGAGGCCTCAGTTAACGACTCATCCAAAAGACGGCAGCCATGACTGGATAAATATTTGCAAAGGAAAACTTTCTGTGCTATGGGGAAAGAGCAGGGATGTGGGACTATTTGGGTAGCTGTTTCAAAGAACTGGGATGATGGGCCACATGGCCTCTCTTCGCTCGATATCATTCGATGATTCTATAAACTTAGTTTGTATTTGCTTGAGTTTGGAAGTTTGAGAGCTGAGCTAATCAAAGCATTGAAAATATTAAATAGATTCGACAGGATTGATATGGAAACCTATTTCCTCTGATGAGGAATCCAGACCAAGAGATATAATCTTAAAATTATACTTGGGCCGTTTAACAGTGAAATCAGAAAACACTTTCACACAAAAATTATTGGAAATCTGGAACTCTCTCCCCAAAAAGGCTCTGGATGCTGGAGGGGAACTGGTGCTTTCAACAATGAGATGGATAGATTTTTGTTGGTTAAGTATATTCAAGGATATGGTGCAAAGACGGGTAAATGGGGTTGTGGTGCTGGTCAGCCACGATCTAACTTAATGATAGAAGAGGCTTAAAGGGCTGAATGGTCTTTTTCTTTTCCTATGAAAGTCCTAAGTCATAGGAGAATACAACAGATAAGGATACTTAAGTGCCAGGTTACTTCTTGGAAACATTCAACTGTTAAGAGAAAAACTGTTTTAACTTTGTATAAGCAGCATTCAAGGGACAGTTTCTCTGATCTGACACTCCCAGGGAACATAGTCTATGATTTTCATCCCTTAATTACAGGTTGCATGTTCCAAAAGCACCCCTTTAATATAGATCTGCACACGCTATTTTTGAAAGCAGCTAGGCCCAACCTGTTCCCTCACTACACAACAATGTCTGACTCTGTTCAGTTCAATATAACATGCATACCTTCCCATCATACCCCATCCGAAGGAATGATCTACATTCCACATCAGAACTCTGCTACCTCCTTACGACTGCACACTCAGCACTTATTACTCCAGTGTCTTCCTCAAACCTGTTACACTTTTATAAAAACACACACTTTATCTTTCAGATGAGACGTTAAACCGAGATCTACTCTGCCCTCTCAGGTGGACATAAACGATCACAAGACATTACTTCAAAAGCAGATGAGTTCTCCCCTGTTTCTTGGCCAACATTTAACCCTCAAGCAAAACTACTAAAAAGTTATCCTTTTATATCTCAATTACGGAATGTGGGTGCTACTGGCAGAGGTCACGAGTTTGGAATATTCTGTCAAAGGAAACTTGGCAAGTTCCTATAGTGCATCTTGTAGATGATGCACACTGCAGACATGGTGTACTGGTGGTGGAGAGGATGAATGTTTAAGGTGTTAGGTGAGGTACCGATCAAGTGGGCTGCTTTATCCTGGATGGTGTCAAGCTTCTTGAGTGTTATTGGAGCTGCACTCATCCAGGAAAGTGGAGATTATTTAATCACACTCCTGACTTGAGCCTTGTAGATGGCAGAGAGGCTTTAAGGAGTCACGAGATGAGTCACATGCCACAAAATTCCCAGCCTCTCACCAGCTCTTGTAGCCACAGTATTTATGTGGCTGGTCCAGTTCAGTTTTTTTTCAGTTTCAGGGGTCACTGGTGACCCCCAGGATGTTGATGGTGGGGGATTCAGCGATGGTAATGCCATTGAATGTCATGGGGAGATGGTTATATTCTCTCTTGTTGGAGATGGTCATTGCGTAAAAGTTGTGTGACGTAAAAGTTACTTGCCACTTATCAGCCCAAGACTGAATGTTGTCCTGGTCTTGCTGCATGTGGGCACGGACTGCTGCAGTATCTGAGGAATTATGAATGGATCTGAACACTGCGCAATCATCAGCGAACATCCCCTCTCTCACCTCATGATGCAGGGAGTGTCATTGATGAAGCAGCTGAAAATGGTTGGGTCTTGGGGCTAAGAAGATTGTCCAACGACTATAACCATCCTCCTTTGTGCTAGGTATCACTCGAACCAATGGAGGGTTTTCCCCCAATTCCCAGTGACTTTAATTTTACCCAGGGTTCCTTGCGGCCACCCTTTGTTAAATGCTGCCTTGACGTCAAGGGCAGTCTCTCTCACCTCACCTTTACAATTCAGTTCTTTTGTCCATGTTTGGACCAAGATCATAATGAGGTCTGGAGCTGAATGATCCTGGTGGAATCCAAACTGAGCATCAGTGAACAGGTTGTTGCTCTTTACATGCCACTTGATAGCAGTGTCAACGACACCTTCCCTCATTTTGCTGATGATCGAGGGTAGACTGATGGACATTAATTGGCCATATTGGATTTGTCCTGCTTTTTGTGGACAGGATATATCTGGGCAATTTTCCACTTTGTCGGGCAGAGGCCAACAGTGTAGCTCTACTGGAACAACTTGACTAGGGGTGGGACTAGTTCTGGAGCACAAGTCTTCAGCATTGCAGCAGAGGTGTTGTTGGACCCCATAGCCTTTGCATTATCCAATGTGCTCAGCCGTTTCTTGATATCATGTGGAGTGAATTATATAGGCTGAAGACTGGCTTCAATGATGTTGGGGACCTCAGGAGGAGGCCAAGATGGATCATTCACATGGCACTTCTGGCTGAAGATGTTTGCTGGGTCAAAGTTCTGGAACACCCTTCCTAACAGCACTGCGGGTGTACCTGCACCCCTAGGACTGCAGCAGTTCAAGAAGGCAGCTCACCACCATCTTCTCAAGGGCAATTAGGGATGGGCAATAAATGCTGGCCTAGCCAGCGATGCCCACATCCCATGAATGAATTAAAAAAAAGAATGTGCTGGGCTCCACGATCAGTGAGCCTCCTCCACCTGTTATTTTTTTAATTGTCCACCACCATAAATGACCAGATGTGTCAGGCCTGCAGAGCATTGATCTGATTCATTGGCTGTGAGATTGCTTTGCTTTGTCTATCCCATGCTGCTTCCGCTGTTTAGTATGCATGTTGTCCTGTGTTGTAGCTAAGCAGGTTGGCACCTCATTTTTAGGTTTGCATGGTGCTGCTCCTGGCATGTTCTCCTACACTCCTCATTGAACCAGGGGTTGGTCCCCTCTTTTGGTGGTAATCACAGTGAGGAATATGCCAGGCCATGAGGTTACAGAATGTAGAGGAATATAATTCTGCTGCTGCTGATGGCCACAGCATCTAATGGATACCCAGTTTTGAGCTGCTAGATCTATTCTGAATCTATTGTGTGGTAGTGCCACACAACACAATGGAGGATGTCCTCAATATAAAGAACTGTGCGGTGGTCATTCATGCCAATATTATCATGGATAGTTGCATCGGTGACAAGTAGATTGATGAGAACAATATCAAGTAGGCTTTTCCCTCATGTTAATTCTCTCACCACTTGCTGCACACCCATCTGGCAGCTGTGTCCTTCAGGAGTTGGTGAATAGTGGGTGCTCCCGAGCCACTCTAAGTGATGGACATTGAGGCCACCCCCCCACCCCCTCATCCAGAGTACATTCTGTGCCCTTGCTACCCTCAGTGCTCCTTCCAGGTGGTGTTCAACATGGAGAAGCACCGATCAGCTGAGAGAGGACAGTAGGCAGGAATTAGCAAGGAGGTTTCCTTGCCCATGTTTGACCTGACGCCATGAGACTTCATGGGGCCCGGAGTCAATGTTGTAAGCTCCCAGGGCCACTCCCACCCGACTGTATACCACTGTGCCAGCACCTCTGATGGGTCTGTCCTGCTGGAGCAGTCTGGGAGGATTGCTGAAAGGTATGATTTTCTGCTCTTGTTTGACTAGTCTGTGGGACAGCTCTCACAATTTTGACACAGCTCCCCAGATGTCAGTGAGAAGGACTTGGCAGGCTTTACTGGAACAGAACCAGATGTACCACTGACGCCTCTGAATCCAGTACCTAGGTTGATAGGATGTTTCCCCTAGCTGGTGAGTCTAGAACCAGGGGACATTGTCTCAGAATAAGGAGTAGGCCATTTAAGACTGAGATGAGGAGAAATTTCTTCACTCAGAGGGTGGTGAATCTTTGGAATTCTCTACCCCAGAGGGCTGTGGAAGCTCAATCATTGAGCATGTTCAAAACAGAAATGGATAGATATTTGGATACTAATGATATCAAGGGAAATGAGGATTGCACAGGGAAGTGACCTTGAGGTGGATGTTCAGCTGGGATCTAACTGAATGGCGGAGCAGGCTCGAAGGGCTGAATGACCTACTCCTGCTCCTATGTCGGGTGGTCTTTCCGGTTATTTTCCTGTAGCGGCTTTGATACAACTGAGTGGCTTGCTGGGATATTTCAGAGGGCAATTAAGAGTCAACCACATTGCTGTGGGTCTGGAGTCACATATAGGCCAGACCGGGTAAAGACAAAACAATATTAGAAAAGCAGATGGGTATCATGACAACCCAGCAGTTTCATGGTCAACATTACTGATTGTCATCTTTTTATTACAGATTTATTTAACTTACTTGAATTTGAAACAGCCCAGCTCCTGTGCTGAGATTTGAATACATATAACCCAATCAGTAGTCCAGGATTACAGACCAGTAACATAACCACTATGCTATCACACCCCCATCTGTGTATTAGTGTTGGCAAATTAGCTGTATACAACAGTAACAACAATTCAGAAGGCCATCAGCGACTGTAAAGCTCTTTGTTGGAGGTCGTGAAAGACGCTATATAAATGCAAGCTCTTCCTTTCCAAGATTTATTTTCTCTCAAATGCTATTTCCTTTTTCCAGCAGAAGAAAAAACATGTTAATTTTACAAAGACTTTTCATGGCGAGGGGGAGGGGCTAAGTGGGCTACGAATTTGCCATCTACATGCGAAACATGGGCATGGGCAATTCAGTACACTGAACATCTGCATTGTTTTCAAATGTTAAACATGTTTCAGGAGGGAGAGAAACGAGGCAAAGCTGCTCTCAGCTTGTCAAAACCAGGAGCTGTGAGCTCCAGTCATAAAACCTGTGCCCATCAGTGGTTGGAAACAACTGCTCAAAATATACCAGGGGGCTGAGCAGGGGGGAGGGTCACCGAGGAATGACAATGTAAACCAGGGCAGCTTCTATATCCGACGTACGCCTGCCAAGCAGGAATTGAGATCCTTTTTGGTTAAAGTGAGCACATATTTGACTATTTTTGCTTGCAGAATTTCATTTTTCTTGCATTAGTAAAATTGCATATAAAACAGTCAGATTATTTTGCATCCTTTACAGACTTCAACACATTTTAATATGTGTTAATAAATCTGACCTTAACAAAAGGCATCGCGTGCCCTTCTCCAAGAAGCTTTTGTTAAAATCACGCGGTCCGAATCTATTCATATTTTGTCAGATACAATTGCAAGAAATGCTCCGTAAACTTACCTCCATCGTTGGGGATAAATCTCTCGTGAGTTCTGCAGACAGGAAATGATTTTAAATGCAATGTATCACTGTTAATTGCACCAAATCAAACCCAGTATCCAGCACACACAGTCTCAGCGATCACAGGGCGAGCTCCACAGTCGTTCTGTTGACAGGAGCTCTGCGTGGTTTTCCCTTTTATTTAAGGTGGATCCAACCTGTACCTCATTGCATCAGCCGGGAGGCAGCATCAGCTTCCCCACGTCAGCAAAGTCACAGCACAAGGCAGTGCTTTGCATCCTCCCACAACTTAAACCTTGCCAAATCTTTGCATGCACTCTGTGTTCCCAAATGTTTGCTGGACCAAGGTCAATTTTTTTTTACATGAAATGCTACTCTTCGTGTAAAATTACAATCAGATGTTGCAAGAACTAAAGCAAGATGTTTTGCTTTGTTTTCAGCATGTGGATAAATACCCATTCACAGGGGCCCTGGGGTGATAGAGGCTCCCTAGGTCACTTCAGAGGGCAAAAAGACATAGAAAAGAAAGAAGAACCTTGCATTTATGAGGCTGTGTGAAAAAGCAGGGGAGTGGGAGTAACTGGACAGCTCTTTCAAAGAACCGATGGGCCGTATGGCCTCGTGTTGTGCTACCTGATCTATGATTTTATATAGCACCTTTCATGACATCCCAAAGCGCTTTACAGCCAATGCAGTCATTTTTGAAGTGTAGTTACTGTAGGAAAGGCAGCAGCCAATTTGCACACAGCAAGATCCCACAAGTAGTAAGAGGTTAACAGCCAGATAATCTGTTTTAGTGATGTTCATTCAGAGATAAATGTTGGCCAGAACACCAGGAGAACTTCTTGATCTTCAAAAATTGCTGTTGAATCTTTTACATCTACCTTAGAAGGCATTTAAGGCTTCAGTTTAACCTTTCATCCAAATGATGGCACAACCAACAGTGTAGCTATCCCTCAGTACTGCACTGGAGTGCCAGGTTAGATAACATGCTTAAGTCTCTAGAGTGGGTCTTGACTCAGAGGCACAAGCGCTACCAAATTGGCACATGTAGACCAGGCCAGGAGGGGTGTCAGGTTTCCGTCCCTGAGTCAGTTGGGTTTTACATCAATCCAGAAGCTTCCATGGTCATTTTGTTTCTGGTACCAGCCCACAAATATCTTGATCTCTCTGGTCACTGTTATTCTCCATCCTACATGCCTTTTACTCTCTTCTGTACATTCCCGCCCCCTTTTTCTCATTTCTCCAATAGCCTCCTTTCTGCCCCCCATCCCATTTGCCACACTTTATAAACTCCAAATTATCTAAGGCCATTGTTGATATCCTTGTTCCATGTTAAGTTTCACTCACCCATCACTCCCATTTTTTCTGGGCCCAATACATTAAAGTTTGAAGCCCTCATCTTCAATAGGTCCATGGCCTCTCCCCACCCCATCTCGGCAAGGACCTTCAGCCTTACCCCTTGGGTCTCCAACCCTGGCCTTCCTGGGCACCATCTTCCCTTCAAAACTGAGACACTGAGATGCACAACAAGGTGTAGCCTTTCCAATATGTAATGTATTTGTATAATATGCTAATGATGAGATGACATTATGACGTGATGGCATCGTAATGTGAAAAAAACACTTCTTTGAACTGACCTTTGCTCGGTGTCCATCTTGTCTGTTTGTGCCATCCAAATATATTACAGGAAATGGCGATGAGGATGAGGTAAAAGTCTGGCAATCTAGGCAGCAAACAGCAGCAGGGAGTGCAGTGAACAAGCTCAGCCATTTTCTGATGATCTACCTGCTCAGATGGTAGCGATTTTGGCTGATTTGTGCGAAGGCTGAGTCTCAAACTGCCTCAGTTGACTGGGATGCTCATTTGGGTAAGGAAATATTTTCAACCGCTGACTAGACTGGTTTTAGGTATTGCTGTTACGGGCAGCTGCAGTAAAGTGTTTACTGGGTTACTGTGAATTTGAAAACGGGACAATATGGCTGTGCCCATGGGATACATTGGAATGCTAGAAACATATGAGAGGGCTCGAGGGCCATTCAGTTCATATATTGAAAGTATAGACATGTTTTTCAGAGCTAATAACATTTTTGAACTTGAAGGTGAAAGTGAAGAAACCCGGACTCAGAATAAGGCAATTCTTGAGCACAAGAAAGCAATTTTGCAAATAGAAATTGGCCAGGAAGTGCATGACATGCTAACAAACCTTCTTCCTCCCAATAAGGCAAAGATGTGCCATTCAAAACAACCATCACCAAATTAGAGGAACAATTTAATCCTAAACCTCTAGAGATAGTGGGAAGCTACAAATTTGGAACCAGAAATCAGAAAAGTAGTCAAACATTTGGTGAGTACATTGTGGCACTGAAGTGTTTATCACTAGATTGCAACTTTGGCACATTCTTAGACCGTGCATTATGAGACAGATTTGTGTGTGGATTCATGGGAGAAAGAATCCATTTGAAGTTACTGAACACACAAAATCTTACATTTGAGCTAGCGTGTGATATTGCTCCTCCTATAGATATGGCATCAAAGAACGCTCAGCAATTTTGTCTCATGCCAGTAACTATTACAGCTAATGCCCACTGTCAGAAGGCTTCTGCCAAGCCTAAAGTGGAGAGACCTAGTCAGATGAGTGCTGGTGATAGAGGTTTAGTGTCTTGTTATCGCTGTAAGGGTAACCACATGGCACAAGCATGTCAGTACAGAAATGCCAAATGCTTTAATTGCCAAAAGAAAGGCCATAATGCAATTGCTTGCCAAGCGAAGGCCAAAGCAGGAAAGGAAGCTCATTGCAGTAGTAATGGAAAACAGTGAAGTGAATCCAGAGTGCCTAAGCAAACAGCAGCTACAGCTGTACAGCATTTATGCCACTTGCAATCACTCAAATGACAGAGACTTTTGTACAAAGGTGTTGGTAAATCAACAGCACATCAACATGCACATCAATACAGTTGCAGATTGCTTGATTATGACTAGAGACATGTGTGAGAGCGAATTCAGTGATGTACCTCTAACTGAGAGCACAGTTCAACTGAAAACCTACTCTGTTGAGGTATTAGAAACATGCGTACAAATAGAGTGCAATGTCCAATATAAGGGCAAATCCCTCAAGTTACCCCATTGATGTAGTGAGATATGTCAACAAACCAATGTTAATGGGCAAAGGCTGGCTTCATAAGCTGAATTGACCGCCACGAGGCTCGCAGCTTACCTTAGGAATCAAACAGGGTGGACCTTACCTAGAAATTAACAGTTATACAGCCTTATATGAGAAACAAAGGGGGACAAATTTGCATACAGAAGAGTTAACACCTCCATATGTAATAAATCAGTTATGCAACTTGAAACACAGAATAAATATTGGAAGCACACATTGGATTTTTAGATTCATTGAACACACTCCAAGGTTTCTCACGATAAAGTTACAGCTATGGTGGTGAGGCAGTGATAATTTCCCCCTTAACTGGGACAGAGGTATATTGCTAACTCTGTACTCTTCCACTCAGGGATTTAAGATAAATGTTCCTTTAATAATTGATGGATATCCCATTTAAATATTTTAATGTAACAATATTTAGATTTAGATCTCTAGTAGAAACAAGATTAAACTTTCTTTCTTTTCCTCGAACTATGAACGTTGTGATTGATTGTCTCACCAACTGTGAATTGCATGTTCAGTTCTTCTGTAAGCTTTTATATAATTCAGAAATTATATTGTCGCACATAGCCTTCTGTATCGTTATCTCGTGAACCCGTCTCTTTGGTGGGGAGGTACATTACTGAGGAGAGACTCCCAGACCCTCTTAATATCCAGGTTGTTATAATCTGTCTGAAACTTGTCAAAAGGCTATCTGGAGGATGGTAATATTCTCATCTGGTTCCTTTCCTTTCGGGAGAGTTAGAGCAATCCTTCAGACCCATTCAGGGTCTTTAGGATCTGTCTTTCTCAACCTTAAGTTGAGAGTGATCATCTGAGAAGTACACCTGATCTGGGATAGCCCTATGGTGTGAACTCTTCTCCAAAAATCTTCCAAGCTACAATGGTTATGATTTTGCCGCATTGCTTGTGCAATCAGGATGATGTGTTGACCGTGACTGCAACAGAGGAAGACACTCTTCAAGTTTTGGATGAAGTGTTATAAAGGCTCAATGATCACAATGTGAAGTTGAAAAAAGAGCAAGTGTGCCTTCATGCGATCTGAGGTAGTGTACCTTGGCTTGAAAATCAACGAAAAAGGACTACAGCCAGTGAACTTGAAGATAGAGGCTATAGTCAATGCCCCAAAGCCAAAAGATGTGTCTGAGCTTAGATCTTTCCTCGGCGTAGTCCAATATTACTTGTGATTTCTGCCTGAGCTTGTGATGTTGTTAGCTCCACTGTTGAAGAAAGATGTGAAATTGGAATGGTCTAAAACTCAAGAGGCTTATGATGCATGTAAGAGAAGCTTGACCAGTGATGTAATACTCATTCATTACAACACAAATCGTGACCTGAAGCTAGCATGTGATGCTTCAAACTATGAAGTTGGAGCAGTGATCAGTCATGTCATGGATGATGGTCAAGAGAAGTCCATAGCATTTGCATCACGTACCCTGACTAAGAGGGAGTGCAACTACGTGCTTGATAGAAAAGTGAGTGCTTGGCAGCATCTTCAAAATTAAGAAATTTCACCAGTTTTTGTTGAGTTGAAACTTTACACTCGTTACAGATCATAAACCCCTAGTAGCTATTCTGGGACCAATGTCTGCAATGACAGCGTCAAGGATGCAATGGTGGGCTGTACTTCTCTCACAGTACGACTACAACATCGAATATTGCTGTTTGAAAGCAAATGCTGCTGATGCACTGACGCGTTTGGTGCATGCAGACTCAGAAAAAAGCAGTGAAGGTGCAATCTTCACAATACGAGTAGAAGATGATGACTTTCCAATCACTGTAACTGAATTTGCAGCTGAAACTCAGAAAGACTCAGTGTTGAAAAGAGTCTATGAGCAGACATTGAATAGATGGACAGAATTCAACCAATGTACAGATAAGGAACTGAACCTGTTCCACAATCATCACGATGAGTTGTCATGTGAGGAAGGCTGTATTAAGTGGGGTTATAAAATGGTGGTACCTAGTTCTTTGAGAAATAGGATTCTGGCAGAACTCCATACTGAACACACAGGTATCGCCAGTATAAAATTCATAGCTAGAGGTTTTGTTTATCGGCCTGGTCTAGACAGTGATCTAGAATCATTAGTTAACAAATGTACAATCTGCAAAAACTGTAGAAGTAAGCCACTTAAAACTCCCTTGCAATTGCAGTCACGGTCAACCCAACCATTTCAAAGAGTTCATGTGGATCACACGATCTTCTGTAAGTTCGGAACCTAAAAAGCAGTCCAAAATCTGACTCCACACCAAAATGTGTAAGATCAGGGAGACTCCATTAACCAGTTATTGGACTTGATTTGTAAATATAATTCATTGTAGAGAAAAATATTTTTCTTTTGAATGGGGAAGCAGTGCAATGTATTTGTATAATATGCTAATGACATGAAGACACTTCCTTGAACTAGCCATGCTTGGTGTCCACCTTGCTTGTTAGTGCCACCCAAATATATCACACAATTGTTCTTGGAATGTGGGCAACACTGGCAAGGCAGTACCTTTTGCCCATCCTTGAAATGTGGGACTGGAGTCACATGTAGGTCAGACCCAGTCAGGTTGGCAGGTTCTCTTCCATAAAATACATTAATGAATGGGTTGGGTTTTTACAACAATCCAGCAGCTTCCATGATCAATTTTTCTCGGTACCAGCCCACAGATTGCCAGATTTAGTGAACTAATTTTCATGAATATAAGGCTTTATAGAACTGCAAGCCTCATGGCAGACACTTCAGTCATCCTAGCTCTACCATCTGGAACATCCTGCTATCTCCCTCCACCTCATCACCATTGCTTTCTCCGCCTCTAAAGAGTGTCTCAAAACCCAACTTTTCGATTAAGCTTTCAGCCAGCTCCCTAACTCTCATACCATGGTTCAATGTCCCTTGCTTTATTCCTTTTATCTTTCTTCCTTCTTCTCCTCCCCATGTAAAGGGCCTTCAGCCACTTCCCAAATTAAAGGCCTTAAATAAATGCAAGGTGCTGTTGTTAGAAGTACAGATCTGGATGGACCCAGTCTTTTTCCAGCAGATTTCGCAACACATTTAAAACATTGGAAACAATTCAAAAGTTGAAACCTGCACTCCCACCAGGCAAACACTCCAACACAAGCAACATTGCTATAATTTCAGATGTGACAGAATTTCACCTTGAGGAGATCCCACACAAGGAACTATATTTGTTAGAAAAGCATGTTCTTTTTGTTATGAAAGTACTTCCATTTTTTGTTAAATTTTGAGGACTTGTTTTATTTGTGAAAATTGAAAATGATTCCATGGATGTTTTTTCACTGGGTTCATTGAAAGGACTGAGAGGTCTTTTTGGCAAACAACATGTACTGGAAGTCACCTGTCTTCAGATACATACCCAGCAGGGGCTTTTTGCCTTGGGGGAGATATTTAGAGAAGTGACAGGTCAAGATTTATAGGGGTCAAGCGGCTTGACTCTTGAGATATTGTTTTGGTTTCGCTCTGGACAGGCAGTTGGGGTATGGACAGTGTTTGAGTTGGAGTTTTAAAAACCAGCCAGAAGAACAGTCACCCAGCTCAACCTTTTCCATCTCTTTGAAAAGCCTGACAGAATTTCCATCTCTTTGAGAAGCTCTGAGAAGCGAGTGTGAGAAATAGAGAAATTGATGCTAGATTTGTCTTGAAAGACCTGCTTGAAACTCCTGTTGCCACATTTCTCCTGAGAGGTTGAAAAAACCTGCCGGATAAATCCTCGATGCTGCCCGAACGAATTACTCCAGAGAAAGATCCCAGTGACAGCTGTCTACACATATTTGGGACGCCAAACCAAAAAAGGGACAACTGACATCTTTCCATATCTTCTCTTTGTTCTTCAAGAATTAGCAAGCATTTGGCCAAGGTATTCTTTTTTGTCTTTTTTTTGTAACAGAGCTCTAAAAAGAAAATCTTTTTTTTCCGGTTAACTGGGGTGTGTGTGTAGCTGTGTGAGGGATTAAGGTAAAGGGGGAACTTTCATATTTCAATTTGTGTGATAATGCTTTGCTTTGTTACTTATTAAGTCATATTATGGGCGGCACAGTGGCGCAGTGGTTAGCACCGCAGCCTCACAGCTCCAGCGACCCGGGTTCAATTCCGGGTACTGCCTGTGTGGAGTTTGCAAGTTCTCCCTGTGTCTGCGTGGGTTTTCTCCGGGTGCTCCGGTTTCCTCCCACAAGCCAAAAGACTTGCAGGTTGGTAGGTAAATTGGCCATTATAAATTGTCCCTAGTATAGGTAGGTGGTAGGGAAATATAGAGTCGGTGGGGATGTGGTAGGAATATGGGATTAGTGTAGGATTAGTATAAATGGGTGGTTGATGGTCGGCACAGACTCGGTGGGCCGAAGGGCCTGTTTCAGTGCTGTATCTCTAAACTAAAAAAAACCTAAAATTTTATAATAAACTGATAATTTTGCTGTTTATTAAAGAAACCTGGTTGGTGTATTTTATTCTGGGATAAAAAAGAGAGTCTATGATTGACCGTATTGGTAACTGGGTAAACATTTAAATATATGTTGTGACCTGTGGAGAAGTGGAACTAGAAAAGACAGTGCACTCCTCCCACCTCGGTTGTAACAGTTTGCAGTTTCCAGTGGATCCTCACCTGTAGGTAGTTCAGGCTTTAATGGGATAAAAATTTGTCTAGGCCCAATTTTGGGTGTATTGTTCTGAGATTGGGACAGAGGCATGTTTTTGGGACAGAGTAGAAGGAAATCTTCCATTCTTGAGCACTACAGTCCCTCATCTTAATGAGTACGATTTGATTTTTTTTCAAACATGCCGTATGAAAACATATCATGGGATTAGTTATAAAATGATACAAATTGAAGTAACAAAAAACTGAAAGGAAGAACGTTGTGGGAAACCACTGTGAATAATACAAGGACTTCTCAAAAATATTTTTAAAAAAGACAAAAAGGCAACTAAAACCAAACATTGCTTCATAAGATGAATACAACAGTAGGAAATGTTTCCAGTATTACAATAGCAAAGGAGAATTGAGATTTCTTGATGATGCAACGGGTTCTAAACTAAAGATGAACTTCACATTGGAACTGGATTAGACCACTCAGTCCCTCAGGCTTGCTCTTCCAATCAAATAGATCATGGCTGATCTGTACCTCAACGCCATTTACACGCCTTTGCTCCATGTCCCTTAACACCCTTACCTGACAAAAATCTACCAATCTCAGTCTTGATTGCTTCAATTGATCCAGCATCTAGAACCTTTTGGGGGAGAGAATTCCGGATTTCCAGTATGCTTTGTGTGAGAGAATCCTTCCTGATTCCCTTTGCTCTAATTTTACGATTGTGTCCCCTTGTTCATCATTCCCCCATCATGAACAGTTTCTCCATATCCACCTATTGAATCTTAACATTTTAACATCTCAACCAATCCTCAATCTTCTATACTCAAGAGAATACAAACTAATTTCATGCAATCTGTCTGCGTAAAAGCCTCAATATCATTGTGACAAATCCGCACTGCACCCCTCCAAGGCCAATGTATCTTTCCTGAAGTGCAGTGCCCAGAACTGAAGGAGGTATTCCAGATGGGATATGACCATTATGAAAGTAGTTCACATACTAAACCATTCCCCCAGTTTCTGGAGTGAAGTGATGCAAAGGCCATTTCCAACAATCACAAAATTAGCCTTTTCGCCAAAAGGTTTTCTGGAAGGTTATGTACACTACATCACTTCTCTGTTTGACTTTGAATAGTCCATAATGATTCTGTTGACTAGGCTTATTGTAGTGATTTTTATTGTATAGTGACACTAACAAACATTTGGATAACTATGCCTAAAATGCATCCTGGTTACAGTTCAGAAACAGATGGCTCACAGAAATCAAGAGCTTCGGGCTAAAATGACCTACACAAGGGTAGCTCCTGATTGCTGATATGCTCTCCTGATGTCTGAAACTCCACACCAGGAATGCAAATTAATAAAATTACACATTTAGACTTCTCCACTGCCTTCAACACAAAAACATCAATCAGGATTTGAACTCATCACCCTATACGAGAGTGGTTAATCAGCTGTCTTATTAAACACAACAACAACACGTGCGATTATATAACATCTTTAAAGTCATAAAATTGCTTCAAGGTGTTTCACAGGAGCAAAATTTGTCAAACAACATTTGCCACCGGGTCACATAAGGAGATATTAGAGCAGATGACCAAAAGCTTGGTCAAAGCGGTCGATCTTAAGGAATATCTTAAAGGAGGAGAAAGAGGCAGAAAGGCAGAAAGGTTTTGGAAGGGAACTCCAGAGCTCAGGACCCAGACAGCTGAAGGCATGGCCACCAATGGTGGAGTGATTAAAAGTGGAGTTGCGCAAGAGGCCAGAATTGGAGGAGCTCAAAGATCTCAGGAGGTTGTAGGACTGAGGGGGATTACAAAATCTTTATTGTTGGTGAGCTGTGTTTTGTTTCTCGTTCGGTCATGTTTGGGAACATAGTTGTGTTTCCTTATAACCCTGCAATCACCTAAATCCATCGATTTTCTTGCTTAATCAAGGAGCAGGTATCAAATGAATGAAGTTAATTATTAAGCATTTGAGCACACCCAAGATTTTGAACATCTTCCCTTGGGCAGGATCAGTTTGCTGTTTGTAGCTTTTGGTGGATCTGTGTCAGTAGCTGTTCGGGGTGTACGTCCACAATTTTACATCATGTGCTCACTGTGAATGAACCTCCCTACTGGATTCTTAGGAGTGACTCTTACATCAACTGTGCCTCAGTGGGTAACATTCTCACCACTGAATCTAAGACTGTGTGTTCACAGTCTCACACCAGTGCAGTACTGAGTAAGTGCTACATTGTCAGAGGTGCCGTCTTTCAGGTGAGAGGTTAAACAGAGATCCTGTCTGCCATCTCATAAAAGATCCCACAAATCTATTCAAATAAAGCAGTAAAGCAACCCTGGCCAATATTTGCTCCTCAACCAACATCACTAAAACAGATTGGCCTGGATTTTGCAATCAGTGGTGAAGCAAGGGGTCTTGCTGCTGACCTCAAAGAAAACTGCCCATAAAGGTCTAGCGATCTCTGTGGCATGATTTTCCCTTTCTCTGGTGCCAAATCATGGGGATCTCTTGGTGTGCAGCAGCAGTGATGTCAGCAAGCATGTAAGCAACCAGTCAACTTAAGTGTTCACACACAGTGAACTAGGAAGTTGAAAGCCCTTAAAATCCTTTTTTTTTTTATTTGACTTTTCAGATAGTGAAATAAATGTATGACTGTATGAAGATAGAAGCTAAAATAAACGTAAACAGACTTTTAAAAAAAGAACATATTTTATGTTTTTAAAAATATGTGGAATTTTTAATCATTGTGGAGAGATTTGACATTCCACAAATATAAAATTAACTTCTCAGGGCCTGTAAGGGTGATCAGCAGTAATTATGAAGTTAGAAGCCAGTTATACTTCATTCAACAAGGTGTAACTATTTCCAGTGTTTTTACAGAGAGGCCAACAATGTTAAGAGTGGAAGTTCTCATCAATTCATGATTGCTAAAGAGACAGCAATCTGTGAGAACCTCTACAGCGCATCTACAGAGGATAGACTCACTGACAGAGACATCTCGATTTCCACATTATTCTGCACACATCCGAACTCCCAAAATTGCTGTCAGTTTCAGTGGAATAACGGCAGTGAACGCTGACATTTTTGTTGTCATTACCACAGCAAAATCCGGGCCATTAACTAGTCATTTATTTTTCATGACTGTTTGCCTGAGCTTGTCAAACACAAATTGGCTGCAGCATTTGCCATATTACATAGCAAGATAGGAACAGGAGTAGGCCATGCAGCCCCTAGAGCCTGTTCCACCATTCAATGAGATTATAGTTGATCTGCGACCTAACTCCATTTCCCCATATCCCTTAATAACTTCGGCAAACAGAAATCTATCAATGTCTGTTTCAAATTAACAACTGATATAGCAGCAATTGCCATTTGTGGAACCTTGGAGTATAGAAATGTTTCACTTTAAAAAGAGTAAATCTGCCATTCATTAGCTGTAAAACACTTTGGGATGTCCTGAGGTTGTGAAAGACAAGTCTTTCTTCGTTTGATATGACATGTGCATGGTTATATGCTATCAGGCCATCAGGAGAGACGTGCAAATACTAAGTGACAACTTTTCTGACAGTATTTCTCTTGACGTCTGAATCAAGGTCAGTTTTGAGGTTGACAATTTCTGGACTCTGCAATGAATAACATTGGTAGGGAGAACCTTCCAACTAAGTAAATGTGCTTTTTTATCCCATGTCATCCTTGACTCAGTGGTAGCACTCTTGCCTCTGAATCAGTAAATCATGGGTTCAAACCCCACTGCAGGACCTGAGCATTTAATGTCAGATGATACTCCTGTGTGGTACTGCCTCTCAGATGAGCTGTTACATGCCTGCCCATTTACCTAGATGTAAAAGATCTCACAACACTAGTCAGAGAAGAGCAGGGAATTCTCCCTGGTGTCCCACAACCCTGGGCCCAACCATCTTCTGCTGTTTCATCAATGACCTTCCTTCCATCAAAAGGTCAGAAGTGGGGATGTTCGCTGATGATTGCACAATATCCAGCACCATTCACGACTCCTCAGATACTGAAGCAGCCCATGTCCATATGCAGCAAAACCTGGACAACATCCAAGCTTGGGCTGATTAGTGGCAAGTAACATTTGCGCCACACAACTGCCAGGCAATGACCATCTCCAACAAGAGAGAATCTAACCATCTACCCTTGATGTTAAATGGCATTACCATTGCTGAATCCCCCACGATCAACATCATGGGGGTCATTTTGACCAGAAACTGAATGGGACCAGCCACATAAATGCTGTGGTTACAAGAGCAGGTCAGAGGCTGAGAGTTCTGCAGCGAGTAGCTCACCTTCTGACTCCCCAAAGCCTGGCCACCATTTACAAGGCACAAGTCGGGAGTGTGATAGAATGCTCTCCACTTGCCTGGATGGGCACAGCTCCAACAACACTCAAGAAGCTTGACACCATCCACAAGAAAGCAGCCTGCTCGATTGGCACCCCATCTATCACCATCAACATTCACTCCCTCCACCACTGACACACAGTGGCAGCAGTGTGTATCATCTACAAGATGCCCTGCAGCAACTCACCAAGGCTCCTTTGACAGTACCTTCCAATCCTGTGACCCCTACCACCTAGAAGGACAAGGGCAGCAGTTCCCCTCCAAGCCACACACCATCCTGACTTGGAACTATATCGCCGTTCCTTCACTGTCACTGGGTCAAAATCCTGGAACTCCCTTCCTAACAGCACTGTGAGTGTACCTACCTCACATGGACTGCAGCAGTTCAAGAAGGCAACTCATCACCACCTTCTCAAGGGCAATTAGGGATGGGCAATAAATACTGGCCTAGCTAGAGACGCAAACATCCCATGAACAAATGGAAAAAAAAACAATGCTACCAAATCAGATTATCTCATCACTTATCTCATTGCTGTTTATAGGACTATGCAGTGCCCAACTGGCTCCAATGTTTCCCTACATTCCAACAGTGATTGTACTTCATTGGCTGGAAAGCATTTTGGGATATCATGAAAGGTGCTATATGAACACAAGTTCTTTTCCAGGAGTTTACCAATCCCTAATGAATGAATCATACAGCACCGAAAGAGGCCATTTGGCCCACCGTGCATGTGCCAGCAACACGGGGACAAACATATTTTCTGAATTCACATTCTCAATGGAAGTACAAATTATGAATTCGGGCATGCAGCCCATAATATTCCTGATTCTTAAAATAACTCCTATTATTTATATGCTAAAATCAATCAATCCTTCCAAAGGGTTTGCTAAACCTCAACTATTACTGCAACTTCTAACACTCAACAAATGCTACACTAATGTTGGGCAGCAGGTAGTGGAATTCATGGAGAATTTGCGAAATGTTTAAGCAGCTGCTGGAAAAAATATGGGATTCCAAGATGTAATAAGATGCCCTAATATTGCCTTATGAGGCTCAGTGTCTAATTTTGCTTTATAACACTCCTGTAAAAGCATCTTGGGATGCTTTATTACATTAAAGGTGCTATAAGTTGTTGTGTAACTTTCAATGTAGTTTTGCAAATCCAGTCAACATCAATCAGATTTGGGAGAGTAGTCAGACAGCCTTTGTCTGCCTATCTGTCTCTCGCTCTCTCTCCCTGCCTGAACAATTACTCTTGAATATGTGATAAATTTCACTCAAGTCAAAGACAGAACCCCCATTTGGCCTCATATGGCCTATAATTATTAGTTATTATATGGGCCCATGTACCAAAGGCACAACATGCAGCACTTGGTCATGAGAAATTGGAGTACTTTCTAGAAGCCTCACCGCTAAGGTAAGCCATGTTATAGGTTTGACAATTTGATAACTAGTACCCTTACCATATTTTGTGAACGTTTGATCTGATGTATTGAAGGCACTGTGGGTCTTCCATATTATAGCGATGCATGAGTAACTTTTCTCCTAGTTGGCTACAGTTGGATTCTTAAAGGTAGATTATTGTTCTTAAGGTGAGGTTGTATAAAGACTGCAATAATCTGGGACACCTTGCCTAGCCTGAATAACTAGACTTCACCTCAAAGTAGTTTCAAGGTCTAGTTGTGGGAAACTGCACAGTTCAGCCACAGCCTCTCTTAGCAAATCATTACCAACCCAGCATCTCCCCTTGAGCACGTGCAGGCATGCCTTGACCTAGATGTAAGGACATATCCCTCTTGAACATCTAAGGTGAAACTACACCTATCTCACAAGCCTACTTTGACCCTTCACTTTCTCTCCAGAGCGCGATGTCCAACAGAATACCCATAGCTCTTATTCAAGCTGCACTCTATTTCTTTGGCAAACATCCAGAGATGGGAATGAGAGGTATGATTAGATTAGATTAGATTAGAGATACAGCACTGAAACAGGCCCTTCGGCCCACCGAGTCTGTGCCGAATATCAACCACCCATTTATACTAATCCTACACTAATCCCATATTGCTACCAAACATCCACACCTGTCCCTATATTTTCCTACCACCTACCTACACTAGTGACAATTTATAATGGCCAATTTACCTATCAACCTGCAAGTCTTTTGGCTTGTGGGAGGAAACCGGAGCACCCGGAGAAAACCCACGCAGACACAGGGAGAACTTGCAAACTCCACACAGGCAGTACCTGGAATCGAACCCGGGTCCCTGGAGCTGTGAGGCTGCGGTGCTAACCACTGCTTCAGTACTTAAACAAAATTTGGCAAATCAGTAGTCGCATTGCTGGGTTTACCAAACAGCTACTTACTACTCTAAATTGTTGATTTAAAGTTATTCCAAAACTACTCTGCTTAATATCTAAACCAATATATTTAAAAGCCCCACAAGCCTGATGCCTAATTTTAAGTTCTACTCTAATCTTTTCAATAACATGTGTTATGACCGGGTGAGAAAGAGGTCTAAGGTTCCCTTTCAGCCTTCACCTGGTCATACTGTAACAGGGTTTAATTTTAAACACATCGTGTTTTTAGCTCCCCCTTGGTGAATCCTTGTTCACTGCTTTCCAATTATGAGGCAAAGAAACCAGTACACACACAGGTTTTCTTAGGTTTAAAGAAGAAAGATTGAAATTTATTAAACTTAAACTCTAATTTGGTTAACGCCTACGGATACACAACATGCCCACGCTAGCATGTATACGCAATACACACATGCAAATAGAGACAGAAAAGAGCAGAAGAAAAATAAAGTGGAAAAGTTTGAGACAACATCTGAAGAAGTTTTTTTTGTCACTGTGCTTTGAGCTCGCTGTACAGTCCTTGGTGGTAGGTAGCTCTTACATTTTGTTGGGGCCCAGTATTCTTCTTAAACCTTGTTCACTGTAGGAGACATTTCTCTTTTGGGGTTCATGTGTCGTCAGTGGGTTTTTGGAGTTCCATGAGAAAGAGACGGGAGCAGACAGCAGAGAAATGTTCTCAGTCCAGGAGCAAAACTGCCTTCTGCCACTTCAAACACTCCAATTCAGAAAAAAAACCCAGACTGCCAAGCTGGTTAGTCATGTGACTAACTGGTTTGACCATGTCTGTTTGTGGATTGTATTGGAGCAGAGGATCGCTCCTTTGTTCCCAAACACTGTCTGTTAATATGCAAAAATGTCTTCCTAGCCAGAAGCCTGGCAACTCCTTGTCACAGGCCTTCTCTTCTTCCCAGCAACAATTTGAAATTTTATGTCCATGTGGCAAACTTAATGTGCCTCATTCTTGGCAGGTGGGGGCCTGCATGACACATGTTTCTCAAATGCCGCAGTACCACCCCATTAGAAATCAGCAACATGCATCATGAAGATACCTGAAAGTTTTCCTTTACAATAGAACATTGCAGGATCTGCTTTTAGTTGCACACAACCTATTTTCAGCAAAAGTGATCTCACCGAAAAATACTACACTCTGGAAGCATCATTCAGGCTATAGGTGCATTTGTTTAGTTTCGATAGTTTTCCTTCTGCATCTGCTGCCTCTTTGGGCGATTTCAGAAACACTTAGCTCTGAAAAGTATCACCCTGCAGAAATGTGGTGTTTATGTCGATTGATCTACACTCTCATACCTCTATAACCTCACCAGCTCCACAAACTTCAGCCTGGTGAGTCAATGATTGCGGGTGCACAAAGGTGCATCTGGCACACAAAAGGTATAGTCCCCATGTGACCAACACTGGACACATGGAGCTCCATAGTAAGCATGGCTGGGTTGAGGAAATGAGAGACCCTTAACCCTTGCATGTTTATGTTCTGTCATGCAGGTCAGGGTCAAGCCAAGGCCAGAAGATGTCGAGTGACTGGAGGCTAGCTGCCCATCTCTGAGGAGGAGGATGGATCCTCAGAGAGTGCAGCATCACATCATTCTCGTGCACTCAAGTGCACTCTCCACCAGTGCAGATACTCTCACGTAGGTGGTATGTATTTGCAATTAGATTCAGGATGACAAGCTGGTGAGTGCATTACAGATGGGCCCAAGCAGCTGACGAAGGCTGTAACAGCTGAGGCCCAGGCTGATGACGTGCCTTTGGAGTCGGCCAGGATATGGCAACTGCTGCACTTGCAGCAGGAAGTAATGGAACACCTGGCGGGGCTGCCGGAGGCTGTGCACATACACAGATGATGGGAGGAGTCCATCCAGGCCATAAGTGCTGTCGTGTTTCTGATGGGTGCCACTTGGCTTCCTCCAGGGAAGATTGGCAGCTCTCATGGAGAGCCTGATCCAGCAGACCACTCAGTGGATGCCAGAGATTCGCACAGACCTGCATGCCATCATCTTGGCCATGAGGTTAATGCAGCAGCGACAAGGCGAGAGGGGGATGAAGCATCTGGATTCTCCACCAGCTCCTCATCCTGATCAGATGAGCAGAGAGGTACAAGAGGCCTTGCAAGGGTGGAGGAACGGCTGCCTTCTGCTTCTGGGGGCTCCTCTCAGGGTGCTCCTGGAGGGAACAACAGCTCCACAGCCCTTCAGCCAGTGGCATTATCACCTCAGAAATCCACGATGACAGAGGAAGATCCTGCACCTGTGCAGGAACGTTTCAGCATGCCAGGGCCCTCCAGGCCGCAGGCAGCCAGAGGATGGCTGCCAAGATCACCCTTGCCATGGGGCAGCACGATTAGCAGCCTGTCTCCACCTCAGCTGGAAGCGCAAAGGTGGAACCTCATAGGAGCACCCGTAAAGTTAAGAAGAGCACCTAGCTGCATTTGGGCGTCACAGGTGATTTAAATATCTAGATGCTAAGTTTCTTTTGGTGTGTGCCTCAATAAATCTTTCACTCAATCTTCCTACTTCTCATTCTAATTCTTGGTGCCCTGTGAGATCGCATCTACATCCTTCCTCCCTCAATGTGCTTGAAGCGATGGACTAAAGTGCGTCTGTTCACCTCCTCATCCTTGCCACTGTGCGATGTGCACCTGGGTGCAGGATGATGGAGTGCCAAATGAAGGTGGCAACATCAGAGCATTACAGGTAAGGATTTATTGGAATGTTTCTGAAAGGGCACAAGGGTCACAGGAAACAGCTCTGTATTAGGGTGTCCCGAGCCTCACTTGCGCGTATCTCATTGCTCCTTGCCTGTGGTCCAAGGGGTTCCTCATCTTGCATCCCCTGTTCAGCTGACTCCTCCACATCCTCATCGTCAGAGGTGGCATCGTGATCAGTGATGTCCTTATTGTTCAATGCCTGCCCCCTCTACAGGGCTAGGTTGTGGAGTGCCCAGCAACCACCAGCTCGATCAAGGCACCTGAATCACATTTTCAAAGGTCCAATGGCCTGCAGACCAGTTGTATACTGAGTGAGTGGAAGCCCTTCCTGTTGATGAAGGCTGCAGGATGGTCCTGGGGAGCCTTGATGGCTACATGCGTGCAGTTAATGACACTTTGAACCTGGAAGATACCAGCAATGGCCCCAAACTCGATGGACCTCTCTGTTTGACTTTCCGGATTGGGGCAGTAACACACATAGTCACCAGCCCTCTTGAACATAGCATTGGTCACCTGCTTGATGCATCGATGGGCTGCAGACTGAGAGATCCCACACATGTCCCAGTGGATCCTTGGAAAGAGCTCGAGGTGTAGACGTTGAGAGCCATGGTGATCTTCAGGACCACTTGCACTGGGTGTCCACCAAACCCCATGGGTCTCAGCTCATACTGTTGCATGATGCAGAGATCAGTGATGGCCTCCCTGGAGAGCCGCAGTCTTTGCTGATGTTGACGCTCGGACATTTGGAGAAAGTTCAGCGGAGGCAGTAGACTGTCCGGGGGAATATGCTGTTATGTGTACACATGGCTGTTGGTGTTCCCTTCTGTACTGTGCCCACCCTGAGGCTGGCCTCTTGAAGGTTGTGAGGTTGGTGATGTGTTCCTGCCAGTGCCTGGACCTCCCTCCCTCTGAACTGCCCCTCCTCCTCAATGGGGCCTCGACGCCTGGGTGAATGATGCCAAAGGCAAGTGGCCTGTTTCTGAATCCCAGACCTTCTATCAGAACGGCACCCTCTCCACCCACCAAACCTGTTCATGAGTCCAATCCTCAGGGCAAGTGCGACTGCGCCATGTGATCCCAGCCATACAGCCCCACATTCCTGGCACCTTCTCACCCTTCCTGCCACTGCATGCTGGCTCTCCTGATGGCTTCATTGGAGAGTTGGCACTTCTCTCTCGTTTCCTTATCAGACCCTGCTTCTCTGCTGCCTCATTTCTCCAGCCGGGGCTATGAAGGCCTGTGGTCCCCATCCACCATTGATAAAATCCAAATCACCCTGTAAAATTGGTCTTTTAAATACCTCAGTTGGTGTCCTGCTGCCTCAAGGTTAGCGGTCTGACCTCCATGGTTCCCGCCACTTGTAAAATTTGCAAGGGATGTCACTGCGTCGGATTTCTAGCCACATACAATCCGCTCCCACTTTCCTGCCCCACTGCCCCCGCCCCATTACTGCCTCCGACCTCATATTTAGTGGCCCGGTAAAATGTTTCAGGTCAATGACCTTTTGTCAGAACTCAAATATTAAATCTGTATTTTCTGCCGGCATGTCTGTGTGACTCTGTACTTCTGGTTCATCAGCTTTATTTTGCTACCGCGCATTCCCTGGTCAGAAGTACTGTACTGCACACTCACATCTCAGAGCTTGTGCATGCTGCTGGCTATTCAACTGTGGAAGGTCTATCACCCAAACACATTGCAATACCATTCACTGACAAACTTTCTTCTCTCTTGCAAGACAATGTGGCCCATAATAGACGGCAACAGCAGATAGCTGATTTGGTGGGGGATGAGGGGGGATGGGGGTGGGTGCGGATGGTTAGGCATGGCTGCATGTGCTCACCCCAATGGAGGAGATGATGCTGGAAATAACTGGAGTGGCTGTTACTGAGGTAGGGGCCAGCGACGGGACTGAAACCATCCAGGATGATGGTATGTTCCTGCTTAATCCATCCTCTCACATTCCACTTCACCCTCATCCCACAATCTCTCCTGATTTACAAGCTGCAAAATGGTGTAACCATCGTGCACCATCATGATTCCCCCCATCATTCCCTCATCCCACCTCAGTTCTTATCCCTCGAGAGTGGCCACCTGCAGAAGGCAAAATTGTGCCCCATCATGACTCGCTGGACTATCACCAACAGAGCTCTGGGGCCTTTCCCCGCTCGGAGACTAACTTGGTTCATCACTGTGTCTGCAGGAGAAGACAGCCCACAATAGGAAGGAGCATGCCAAGACCAGCCTTATCTCCATGTCCTCACTCAAATGGAGGAGGTATGGAACTGGCAGGGCAGCAAGGCAGCTGTGACATAGCTGATGGCATCTACCTAAGAGAGTGAGTGAGCATCTCCTGCAGTACAAGGGTGTATCTGGTACCAAAGGGCCATGCTGCACGTGATCACCACCACATTAATGGACCTCCACAGTGTGGTTGGAATGTCACAATGGGCAGATCCTAACCTTTCAATGTCTATGACTTCTCATGCAGGTCAAGATAAATGACAAGACAGAGCAGCTGAAGAGGCTGGGGAGGAGGAAGGAGCCTCAGAGGGTCCACCATCACATCATTCCCCCCGCAGCCTTCACCAGTGCAGATACTCTCATGTTGGTGGGTAGTCACACACGTTTAGATTCGGGCACACAACCTGGTGAGCACAGCACAGTCGCCCGGGCAGCTGACAGAGGCTGTGACAAACCAGGCCATTGGCAGTCGGAGGACTGTAGGAGGCAAGGCCCATACTGAGCCGCAGGTTGATGACATGTCTCTGGTGTCGGCGGCAGCACAGGAAATGCTGCAGCTGCAGCGAGAGGTCAGGCAATATCTGGCAGAGATGTCAGAGGCTACACGTACATAAGCAGGGACGATGGAGGAGCCCATCCAGGCTTTGGATGCTGCACTGTCTTTGCCGATTGCACGTCTGGCTTCCCCCATTGAGAGAAGCTCATGGTGAGCCAGATCCAGCAGACCAATCAGTGACTGTGGAGAGGCATGCGAACCTGCACGCCATCGCTTTGTCCATGAGCTCCATGCAGCAGTGGAAGGGCGAAAGGGGAATGAGGCACCTGAAGTCTCCACCAGGTCCATGTCCCTCTCAGGTTAGCAGGGAGGTAAAAGTGTGCCTTATCAAGAGGGAGGAGTGGCTGCCTTCCACATTTGGGGTATCCTTTCAGGGTGCTTCTGGTGTAGACAGTAGCTCCAAAGCCCCTCTGCCAGTGACGCCAGTGCCTCCATAATCCCCGTCGACAGAGGTGGTCCCTGCACCTTTGCAGGAGGCCCTGAGTGTGCCAGGGCCTCCAGCTCTCAGGCAGCCAGAGGATGGCCGCCAAGGTCATCCCAAGCCAAGGGGCAGCAAGATCAGCCTGCCCCCAATTCAGCTGCCAGAGCAGGGGAAGCACTATGTAGGAGCACCCAGAAAAGATTTCAACAGAGCACCTAGATACACTTAGAGGATCACGAATGAAGATGCAGTCGAAATGGGTAGTCGTACGTCGGTTGTAATGTGGAATAAAATAATGATGTTCACTCACCACATCTCCTTTCTGCTGTTGATGCCCTTTGGGAATTCATTTGAGTCCTTCCTCCCAAGGGGCTGGAAGTGAGAGACCAAGCCCCAAGCGCTCAAAGCTTCAGCCTTGCCAATGTGCAATGTGCACCTGGGTGCTGCAGCACAAAAGGAAGGCGTTGACAACCAAGCTGATAAAAGGTAAGGCTTGCAGTTCCACAAGGTGATAAGGCTCAAAGGAAACGTGAATGTATAACGGCGTCTTGTGCCTCCCTTGTGTGTATTCCATGGTGCCTTTCCTGCTGTGCCTGGTGCCCTTCATCTGGCACTACCTGGGCAGCATCCTCCTCCACATCCTCAGCATCCTCCTCCACATCCTCATCATCATCGGAGGAGGTCTCTCACTGCACATTATCCTTACTGGTCAACGTCTCAGTTCTCTGTAGCACCAGGTTGTGCAGAGCACAGCAGACCACCAAAATACGCGGGACCCTCACTGGGGCATACTGAAGGGCTCCACCAGATCAATCTAGGCACCTGGATCTCATCTTGAGTAGACCAATGGCCTGCTCGATGGTCACTCAGGTTGAGCTGTGGCAAGTGTTGTACCTTTCCTCTGCTTCGGTGCATGGATTCCTCCATATATCCAGGGGATCCCTGGAATGATCGATAGGGTGGAAGCTTAGTGCAACGGTGACCTTCAGCGCCATTGGCATCAGTTACCCACCAAGTCCCATGAGAATCAGCTCATCCTGCATCATGGCATATAGATCAGTGACGGCCTCCCTGGAGAGGCGTAGTCTTCAGAGACAGTGCCGCTTGGACATCTGCAGGTAGTTGAGTCTCGGTCGGTAGACCCTCTCTGGAGGATAGCTTCTTCTGCATGGAGGAGGCAGCTGGTGTGCTCCTCTGCATCCTTCTACAGCCTCCCGGGCCTGAGGCTGGCCCTCTTGTGTGCCCCCAGATGGCGGTGCTGCCCCTGCCAGTTCATGCTCCTCCCTCCCTCGCTGATGCTCCTTCTCCTCCATGGGGCCTTCGAAGCCAGGGTGAATGAAAGGTTGCCTCTCCCTGAGTGCAAGGCCTTCATGTCAAACAGACCCTCGCCCCTCCCCTTGTGACCTCCGATGAGGTCATTGCATTGACCCAGTGGCACTCTGGTAATGGCTCCCCTGCAGTGCTGGCATCTTGGCCCCCACTCCTGACAGTGTTTCCTGATGACCCCTTCCTCCACCCTTCCTGCCAAAGGACGCTGCCTCACCGGTGGCTTCTCACTGAAGCCAACACTGAGCCCCCACCTCCTTGTCGCCTCCTTTCACAAGGCAAGGCCCTGAAGCTCCATGGCTCCCAGGCACCATCAGAAAAATTCAAAACGCTGAATAAAATTGCTGTGTATTGGGATGTTAAGTACCTTAATTGGCTTCTTGCCTTGTGAATGTATGAAATCTGCTTCATGTCAGTCACCGACAGTAAAATCCAGAAGGGACGTCACAACGTTGGACTTCCTGGCTGATGTCTTCTGTCCCTAATTTATGTGGCTCCCCCCACCTCCGTTCCCATCTCAAATGGGCCCTCAAAATTCAGCCGAATGATTGGATTACTGTATAGTAGTACAATATAATTCTGTATTCAAAGTAATAGTTACAAACCAAAGCTATGCTCAATGAATATATCCTATCAAAATACATTCAAAGCTACCTTAAATGAATAGGTACATTATATGGTTCCTCTGACTTCCTCTGCCAAATTTAAACTGGAAACTCTTCAGGCCACAATCACTTCATGGGAGGGTTAATTAAGAGACTTCAATATGAAACAGGAATAAAGCACTCACCACAATAGCGAGAATGAGTTAAATTGACAGAAGAGAAAAACCTGGACCATTAACAGTTACACAGGCAAAATCCAGCGTAAACATGGAAGAAATCTGACTCTGCTGATGTAAAAGAGAAATAGTCACCACAATAAGCTGTAATGTTCAGTATTATGTAATAGAGGGGGCTTATCACCAAGCTGTGACATTTACTTGCTGTGCTTCCAAGACAAAGTGACTCGTCACTGACTTCTTTAACAGCATAGAGCACATGAGAAGAGGTAGATCAGTATTGCAGTCATTCTGCACATTAATTACAATTCTGTACATTATTTCATAAAATATAATGTAATATGAATGGCCATTCTGAGAATTTTTCAGTAGGTCGATTTTTCTCCCTTTCACAATGCATCCATAAGCTGAATCCTGTTTCCTTTCCTGCTGAATTAAAATAATTCTATCCCATCTAATGCATTTGCTCTTGAGGCAAGAACTCAAAGGTAACACAACTGCCAACCACTGAAAGCACGGATGTAGTTCTCCAGGTTCCTGGGATGTTTCTTGGGCCGTTTGGTAGTCTGGATCTTGGCTATCCATGAAGTTTGCCTCCTTGATGGAAACCTTGTGTTCCTCTGGGCCATCTCCCTGCATTGATTTATCACTGTCTGTGTTGGAGTTGGAGTCCTGACTACGACAGGCACTCCCCCTCGTCACCCTGATCCAACCTTCCCCCACTCATCTGGTTCCAAATGACTGCATCAAAGCTCAAGGAGAGACTATGGACTTGGCACTGCAGCAAGAAGGCCTGTCGCCCTCATCGGCCTCCCTCTGCTCCATCCCAATGCACAGGAACTATGAACAGCAGGAATTCAGCACTTTTCAGTGTCCTCCGTTACTCCAAAGTAATCCGATCTCCCAAATAAAACAAAAATTTAAATCTGGAAACAAAAAAATACACAAAGTAAATCCTAACCATAAACGTCAAGCAATGATAATAACTTCAGTCTTACTAGAAATTCCTTTGACGTATTCACGATCAGGGTAAAGAAGTAAAATAAGGCACATACTAATTTATTAAATTATGAATTTATAACTGTATTAAGTTGTCCAAATAATTCAAGCAAGGACTTCCAATTCTTAAAAATACTCCTGTGTGCCCACCCCCCTCTCCCCACCCCAATCCAGTGAATTTTCAACTACCAGATCTTTGTTAAAATAATGGGCACATTTTCTATTTCGATCTGGACATCCTTTATTTATCATGTAATGTAATGGTCAATATTTTCAAAGATATCCACATCAAAAACAAGTTAAATGTTAGTCATATTCCCAAAAACAAAATTCCTGTGAAAAAGGGCTTCATGTCCCTTCGAATCAATCCCAATAGCCACATTACGGGCTCCTGTTAAATGAATCCACTTTCCTTTAGCTCAGTCTTTCCATTTACTTCGTTTTATATTAAATACCCTGTTACGACCAGGTGAGGAGGGGGTCTCAGGCTCCCCTTTCACCCCTTCTCTTTTTTTTAACACAGTGATTGAGCTTACCACCTCAGTGAGCACTTGCTCCTGCTCTTCTAATATAATTGCAAACAAACTAATCAGGCAGGTTTTCTTGGGTTTAAACAAGAAAGATGTAAGTTTATTATCCTTAACACTCTAAACTGATTAATATTACTAAAATGTGCTATGCATCCACACTCACATTCACATGAGAGAGACACACCCACAAATAGATTACAAAGGGAAAACGGAGTTGAGTGATTGGAGTAGAGTCTGAAATAAATGGAATTTAAATACAGTTCAGCTGTCCCAGTGTCCTTAGTTGAAATTGTAGTCTTGAAGTCCTCGCTGGGCCACGTACACGGTTGCAGGTTTGCTTCTCAGGCTCTGAAAGGCAGAAGAGGCGGTGTGATCCTTGTCCCTTAGTTGCTGGCTGTGCTGGTCTGTAGGTTTGAGGCTTTAGCAGTTGCAGCTGAGGCTTCTCTGGGTCTTTACTGGAGAGAGGGAGAGAAAGAGAGAGCCTTCTGGCTGCAGTGCCACGTCCACAGTCTCTCCTTGATGGCTTTTCAGTTACTGCTCTGCTTTCTGACTTACACAACTCACAGTATCCCCAAAGTGGCGCAGCAGTCACATGACATTCTCAAAACCTCTTTGTTGGGTTAATGAGGCCCTTCTAGAATCTTTTCTGAGATTCAAGGTGCCACACATTAAGCTGTTCAGTCACACTTGGAGGGGGTTGGCTCTTTCAAAGTCAATGGGTGTCGATGACTCTTGACGACCGTGTTGACGAAACCATTTCAGGTAATTTAATCAGAGAGCACCCCCATTGTTCTGGCTAGGTTGAATCAGTCACGTTGTCTCCCATCTAATCCTTTGGTGTTTCAAATGCAAATTTCCGTGGCCATCTTGGCTGCCAGGTTACTCTTCTTTACACTGGTTCATCAGATTACACCCAAATTGTGTTGATAAAACTAGCACAAACTAGTGGAAACTCTAAGAGAGGTCCAAAAACTGATCTCTGTGTGAGCCCACTGCTAACATTCTCCCAGACTGATGGCAATCCCTGTATCACCATTCTTTGGATTACATATCGATTGGAAAATATTTCCACTGATTCCTGATTTCTTTATTTTCAGCCCCGGCCTTTCAGGGAACTGTATCAAATGCTTTACTGAAATTCAAATACACCACATCCACTGTCTTACTCCTATCAAGGTCCTTTGTCTCACCCTCAAAGAAAACTAGTAAGGACCCTTGGGTGCATCTTATCCAGCATCTGAGATTTATATATGTAAGAACATAAAAAATAGGAGGAAGTGCAGGCCATATGGCCCTTTGAACCTGCTCTGCCATTCAATTAGCTCATGACTGATCTTCAACCCCAATTCCACTTTCTGCCCTATTCCTATATTCAAAGAACAAAGAACAGTACAGCACAGGAACACGCCATTCGGCCCTCCAAGCCTGCACCGATCTTGATGCCTGCCTAAACTAAAACCTTCTGCACTTCCAGGTACCGTATCCCTCTATTCCCAACCTATTCATGTATTTATCAAGATGCCTCTTAAACGTCACTATCGTACCTGCTTCCACCACCTCCCCCGGCAGCAAGTTCCAGGCACTCACCACCCTCTGTGTAAAGAACTTGCCTCGCACATCCCCTCTAAACTTTGCCCCCCTCACCTTAACCCTATGTCCCCTAGTAATTGACTCTTCCACCCTGGGAAAAAGCTTCTGGCTATCCACTCTGTTCATGCCGCTCATAACTTTGTAAACCTCTTTCATGTCGCCCCTCCACCTCCATCGTTCCAGTGAAACCTTGATTTTCTTAGTGCCAAAAAATCTAGCGATCTCAGTGTTGAATATACTCATTGACTGCTCGTCCACAGCCCTCTGGGGTACAGAATTCCAAAGATTCACAACCCACTGAATGAAGAAATTTCTCCTCATCTCAGTCCTAAACGACCGACCCCTGATCCTGATACTATGGCCCTAGTTGTAGATTCTCCAGCCAGGCGAAACAGCCTCTCTGTGGCTAGCCTGTAAAGCCAGTGACCCTTCATCGGTATAGTTTTTTAAAGTCATTTTCAATTACCCACACTTGAAGGACTAGACACTTAGTAAAAATGTTACTTTTCTGATCAGCCCATTTTCAGCTGTATTTATAAAACTAGTTACCGGTCTTAAATACATCAATGAATATTATTTAATTCAAAGAAAAAAAATTACTTTCTATTACATTTACTAATTGCACTGGAAGATTTTATGTTTGTGATTCTGTAAATGCATTTTAGCGGCAACTTGAACCGTAACCGAACCAGTGCAATTTCAAGAGAAATTTACACCCAATTTCCCAACTGCACCCAAAGCCCAAACTTACCCTCATATCGAGGGCTGAATTTTAACAGCCCTCTAGGGACAGACAGGGTGGCGTGGGGGCCCATAACATAGCAAGGGAAGGTGGGGTGTGGAGTGCTCATCATCCTCCCAGCGCCGTTCAATTTTGTCAGCAGTGGTGAAGGCCAAGAATGGCCTTTCTGCCCAGAGGCCAATTGAGGCCCTTTAAGGGCCTCATCCTGCTGCCGGTTGTTTAACCTGGCAGTCTGTGGCCCATGGAGAGCCCCCGTCAGCAAAGGCTGACTCTGTGCCAACACCCACCCTGCTGCCTGCAACAACCCATCCCTGGGACTTGTCTGACTGGGCCCAGTGAGCCTGGCCCCACTTACCTGCTGTCCGAGGCTCACTGGCTGCAGCTGGTCCTGGGCCGACTGCAGTCCCAGCAGTGGCTACCACTCCCAGTGGCACTGCTGGATCTGCTGAGCTGCCAGCCCTCTGATTGGCTCTGATCACATTTCTGGCCTGGAGTCAGGACCCCTGCCAGCTGCATAAAATTCAGCCCCATGTGTTTAATGTCTTTATAATTTGGAATTGCGAGTTACAAGGACAATGGCTAAATTTGCAGATGATACAATGGCTTGGCCATGTGAGCCGCATGGAAGATGGCAGGATCCCCAAAGACACATTGTACAGCGAGCTCGCCACTGGTATCAGACCCACCGGCCGTCCATGTCTCCACTTTAAAGACGTCTGCAAACGCAACATGAAGTCCTGTGACATTGATCACAAGTCGTGGGAGTCAGTTGCCAGCGTTCGCCAGAGCTGGCAGGCAGCCATAAAGGCGGGACTAAAGCGTGGCGAGTCAAAGAGACTTAGCAGTTGGCAGGAAAAAAGACAGAGGCACAAGGAGAGAGCCAACTGTGTAACAGCCCCGACAAAGAAATTTTTCTGCAGCACCTGTGGAAGAGCCTGTCACTCTAGAATTGGCCTTTATAGCCACTCCAGGCGCTGCTCCACACACCACTGACCACCTCCAGGCGTTTACCCATTGTCTCTCGAGACAAGGAGGCCAAAGAAAAAACAAAGGGAAAAAAAAACAATGCTAGTAAAGTTGGTAGACTCCAACGCTGAACAGAATAGGCTATAGGAAGATTTGAATTTATTTGAGGATTAAGCAGATAGGTGGAAGATGGAATTCAATGTAGAGAAAGGTAAAGTGCTTCACATGGAAACAAAAAAAATGCCAGGAAGTGAGTGTTACTTAAACAGAAAGAAAATCATGTGTATGGAACATGTATGAGATCTGGGACTTTGGCTGACAATAAATTGAAGCCGTCACAACAATGCTTGGTGGCAGAGAGTAAAGCAAACCAGATGTTGGGATGTGCTAAAAGATCAATATTGAACTGAAACAGTGAGGTTAATTCTGCCACTTTAGAAATCATTGGTGAGGTGGCAATACTCTGTACAGTTCTAGCTGCCACAGTACCAGAAAGATATTGCAGCTCTCTGGAGGATATGGAAGAGAGCAACCAGAATGGTTGGAGGCAATGGATTATGAAAAACAATAATGTAAAGCGGGTCTATTTTCAATGAAAATGAGGAAGTTGAAAGCTGATTTGACTGCAGTTTTAGGATTCTAAAGGGATGAGGTAATGTAGGTCATGACAAGCTGTTTCACCTTGTCCAGGACAGTGGAACCAGAGAACACAGCCTGTGCTTTAAGAGGGTTAAATTCAGAAGAAATCTACAGAAACTTTCAGTGAGCAAGTAGAAAATCTATAAAACAAACTCCCTCGGGAGACGGGAATACGAAAACGACAAACAGGAAAAGACCTACTGATTGACACGGTCAGTCACACACAGTTCTGATGCCTTATCCATCACAGTACATACACTCCTGGGAGAAGTGAAACAACAGGTTCATAAAACCCAGACAACTTAGAGAAAGAAAAACAGGAAAGTTTCTCTCCAAACCCTTTAGGTGATTGAAACTAACCACACTGGCCCTTATTTATAGTCCAGATACCTATCTCCTTCCCCAGTTAGAAACAGGTACAGCCCTTGCCTGAAGGTTTACAATGACTCAGCTTTCACCACACAAGTTTGTTCAACAGGTCCAATATTTTCTGATGGAAGCAGATAGTATTGATATATTCAAGTGCAAATCAGATAGAGATCTTTCAGAAAATACCATTTTGGGATGCAGTACATGTGTAATTTGAGACATTATATGTAATAAGTAGAGCACGCTTGGGAGGAATAGGTGGCTTTCGACCTATGGGGCAAGATTTTGGATTGTTTGAGAGGATGGTTTCAGGGGTGGGTGGTCACATAACCCTGCTCCTCGGGTAGCTGTGCCAGTTTCCTGATGCGAGACCTGCACGCTCAGATTTTGAAAAGTGCAGATTGCTTAAACTGCCAGAACTGCTTAAATGGCCACTTATTGTCAGCTCGTTTAAGGGACAGATTTGGATTTTGCTTCTAAGGGCCAGGTTCTACGTGCCATCAGAACCAAGACATGGAGAAGGAGGTAGTGACATAGCGGAGAGTGATCTGCAATGGTGGAACAGAGGTAAAAGGCAGCATTGAAGGGGGAATGCTGAGAGATGGCCCTCATTCACAATCAAGCAGTTGTACTCTGTGATAAGAAATATCCTGCTTATCTTTGCACTCTTCACTAGGGCTTTTTGTGGGAGTTGGGAGGTGCTGGGTTGTGGGGAGGGGGTGGTTCAGGCAGACTCCACAATCCAATGCCCATGACGGAAGGGCATTAGAGGAATCAAGTTTCTCCAAGCTTGCTCCGACCAGCAATGAGGAGCAGCATCTGCCAGAGCAGAGACAGACGCCTGGGCAGAAGGGGCACAGGGGTAAGGAAGGAGAGGCAGAAAGGCTCCAGATTCTGATCCTAACACAACCCTCACCAGCACACTCCATCGCTCTGTCGACCCTCACTTCCCATTCTCCTACGTTTCGCCAACATGAAATGGAAACACATAAGTCATTCTTAGTGCAATGACTTTCCCAGTGCTTTATGGCTTAACGTTTCATTATTATTTACTTCATAAACACCCAAGTGAACCACAAGGTGACATTACTGATGCAGTGACCTCTGCTCACAGCCACACCTATGAGGTGCTGCCCCTGTGGCTGAGGATGAGGTGGAGGCAGACTGCTCGCTTGTGCCTGTCTGGGATTGAGATACCCGTGGCAGTTGGCCTCATTGTGGAGGTGCCAAGTGGTTGGGGGTGTGGCGGGGTGGGGGGGGGCACCACCAAAGGCTGCTGCACTGGCAGCACTGCGGGAACAGCCTCTGTCACAGGAAGTGACTCCACAGGTGCTTCATCTGTCAGAGTGGTCATAGGGTGGATGGTGATGACAGAGCTTCATGAGGGGTGGCACTCACATCACCATCTGTTGCCTCCACAGCCCTTTCATGATGCACTTGATCGCTTGGGGCGCAACTGGCATCCACTCCATGTCTCTCTGCGCCATTTGCGCCACTGACCAGTCAATACTGCTGAGTCTGGCATGAATTCTGTGTTTTTCCTCAAAGCACAGAGTCATTGCGGAGCACACGCGATGAATGGACTCCTCCATTCTCATCCCATAACTCGACAGTGCCTCAGTGAACCCAGACACGTGGGCACGGATCTCACGCTGGTTCTCCAGGTAGAGCCGCCTGTTTCATGACTCCCGAGGCTCTGCATCTCCTCCCTACTGAGCAGGGCTGCACCTGTCCTCCATCCTCTGAGGAGGACTGGCCATAGCCGACTCTGTCTCCCCGGAATCCTCCAGCTCCGAAGTGATATGTGCGTCACCCTGTGCCACAATCTCTGATAACGGGCGAAGACCCACCAAGGTGCGAGTGGAGGGTGCGTTAGTAAGACGTGACAGTTCAGGCTCCGCGGTCTCTCCCTCTGAGTCTTTGGGACCTTGTTCTCTGAGCATGGACTCTTGCCCACTGCAGCAGGCCCTGTGGGAGACATTAGAAAAGATGGTGATGAGAGATCGGGACTGTCAACAGTTGCTGCTGCTGCTGCTTAAAATAATGAGATGACCACGTATACATTGACAATGACATTGCCATGCATCCCCTGAACCTGGAGATGTTGAGATGTCTTCACCCTGTCTGCAGTGGACTCCTGCTTCTCCATCCCCAGCGTCCCTGAGGCTGGACACTCTGGCCACATCAAGGGCCTGCTCCTCAAATCGCCTCAGTACCACGAGCTATGGCAGCCCACCGTCCAGATATGCTCTCTTGTTCTCCTGAGTGTTCAACTCTCTTTGGCCTGCAAGGTGAAGAACGATGCCATTGGGACAATGTCTCCCTCCCTCTCCACTTGCAGCTTCTCATTCACACAGTCTGCCCTCCAGCCTCCTGACCAGCAACACTAGGATTCTGGCCTGTGCTTATGGGTCAATAAGGCACCTGGGTACACCCCTCTGTCATGGTGAGAAGAACTCTATGTGCCCTCAGGATGCCCGTCTCTTTTGCACTCTGTTGACTGCTGACTGGAAGGCATGCCATCTGGACCTATCTTTGGACTCCCCTTGCCTGACATAAGAAGGTCATTGAAACACTTTCTGCACTGCAGCCAGTTCTTCCTTATCACTCCTGTGCTGCTGACCTCTTCTGCCACCTCCAGCCATGCCCTCCTGGTGAGTCTTGCAGGCCTTCTGTTGCCGCTGGCAGGGAAGAGAATGTTCCTGTGCACATTCACTGCCTTCAGCAGGACCTGCTGTGAGTCACCTGATAAATAGAGGGCTGGTCTGTTATGGCAGCCCTTTCTGCCTACTGCCCTCTGCTCAGGTTGTGAGTCCATGTTCCAGGTGAATAGCAGCCTCAGCAGTGGCTACTGCCTGCATTGTAAATCAGTCCCACTGCTGGCTTAGTCTCTTTCCTACATCCACCGCTGCTAATTGGGTGGTAAACAAGACACTTGACTAATTAAGTAATTTGCAAATGGAAATAACTGCACGTGTGCATTTCCGCATTAGCGCGGGGTCGGAACCCAGACTAATTGATAGAGATTGATCTGCCAGGAAGCAGTTGGGCAGCCACAGGCGACCGGATCTTTGCCTGCTATCAGCTGCTCTGCCCCACGTGCACACCCGTTCTGGGCAGTAAGTGGACTGGCAGCATTTAAATGATGCCCAGTGGTTAAAAGTACCACAATCTCCCATTGCAAATGCCAGGTGAGAAATCAACTCACAAGAAACTTGTTTCAAAATAAAATCTGCCACAGGGACTTCAGCCCTGAATCATTGGGGTCCCCCGTCAGGATACTCATTGGCCCTCACAACCCACATTATTCAATCTGACCAGTTGCATTCCACAGATGGCATCCGGGGTCCCAACTCTACAGAATTAGATCCTCAATTGCTGCCTTTATCCTCATATCGTTCAATTCCATTTATTACTAGATATTTAGGCAGCTCATGTGAAATGAGTTAAAATGACAAAGATTTACTGTCAATCTGTTCCAAGTGGACGAGATTTTTCATTAGCACACTCAATGAGCAGAAATCTAACAACTGCCGATAATAAACACAGCAAGTGCTGGAAATACTCAGCAGGTCTGGCAGTATTTGTGGAGAGAGAAACAGAGTTAACGTTTCAGCTCTGTGGCCTTTCATCAGAACTGGCAAAGGTTAGAAATGTAATAGGCTTTGAACAAGTGAAAAGGGGGAGGGGGAAAGAAGAATAAAGGGGAAGGTGTGTATTAGGGCAGAGGGCAAGAGAGATTAAATGACAAAGATGTCACGGCACAAAGGCATAAGGAGTGCTAATAGTTGTAGTAAAAGACAAAGCATTAGTCCAGAGAGAGAGAGTGTTAATGGCAGAATAATTAACAGTCCTGTCCAAAAGCAAAAACCTGAAAAACAAGTTTAAGGCAAATACGTGGTTATAAAATAAAATAAAAAAGGCAGTCATGGTCTGAAATTGTTGAACTCAATGTTGAGTCCAGAAGGCTGTAGAGTGCCTATTCAGAAGATAAGGTGTTGTTCCTCAAGCTTGCATTGATGTTCACTGGAACACTGCAGTAGGGCAAAGACAGACATGTGGGCATGAGAGCAGGGTGGTGAATTAAAATGGCAAGCAACCAGAAGGTTGGGGTCATGATTGCGGACTGAGCAGTTCTGCCAGTTCTGATGAATGGTCACAGAACTGAAACGTTAACTCTGTCTCTGTCTCCACAGATGCTGCCAGACCTGCTTATTTCCAGAACTTTCTGTTTTTATTTCAGATTTCCAACATCTGCAGTATTTTGCTTTTATCTAACAATTGCCAGTTCACTCGCACCTTGTTAATTAAGTACACATTTCAGTTTAAATTTACATTACCACACACTTTGCCTTTTTAAAGACTTGAATCTTGTCCACTTTCAACCTTTCCTACATTATAACAGTGACTAAAGGCCTGCTACACGACCTGAACCCGATGGCACCCGACAACATGTGTCGGGTTCGGGTCGGGTCGGGTCGTTCTTCCGGGTCCGGCCTTCGGACTCGGGTCGGGTCAGGCCGTGTCTTGGTCGGGCCGGGTCCGGGTCAGATACACATAGCAAGATAAGTGTTAAAAGTCAAAAACTTACCTGAGCTGAGTGTCCGGGACGTCAAGAAGGGAAACACTGAGTCTGCACAGTGAGCATGTGAGCATCTTTATGACATCATCACGCTCATGCTGCAGCTTCCTTCAGATTGGGAGTCGGAAGGTAAGTAAAGGGAACATTGCAGTGCTCGAGCCGGGCTTGGGTTGGGTCAGGGCAGGTCGGGCTCAGGTCAGGCTCAGGTCCGATGTGGTTCCGTCGGGTTCGGGTCAGGTTTTCTTTTGTGACTTGAGCAGGCCTTTAACAGTGACTACACTTTAAAAGTATTTAATTGGCTGTAAAGTATTTTGGAACGAACCTGAAGTTGTGAAAGACACTCTGTAAATCCAAGTCTTTATTCTTACTTCCATTGTTTCTCCAGTGAAAGTCAATTCAGTTTTTCAAGCATGTTCATAACAGGGCATGGTTGAAATCAGAACCTGGCAATTAGGGTGGGAGAAGGAAAGGTTCAAATCTACTACCTTCCATTCGATGACACTATGCATTGTTGTTTCAATGGCTTGTGGCCAATGTTAATATTCACAGTGGCTACACATACCAATGACTCGTTTCTAATGCCAAATGTGTTACTATAAAGACTTGTAAGCATATCGATCAGTGTTTTTTTATCACTGATTGAATGTACTATCATATTTCCTTTTGTGTATTTAACCCCTGAATTTACATCAATACACACATAGGGAAAGCAGCTACCACCTTTGGCCGACTTGCGAAACGCACATGGGGATAACACCAAGCTGACTCTTAGGACCAAGCTGATGGTTTATAAGGCCTGTGTTCTCAGCACTTTTCTGTATGGCTGTGAAACATGGGTGACTTACAGCTACCAGGAACAGAAGCTCAATAATTTCCATCTTCGCTGTCTGCGGTGCATTATGGGTATATCCTGGCAGGACAAAATCACAAATGTGGCAGTCCTCTCAAAGGCAGAGCTCCCAAGTGTGTTGGCACTAATCAAACAGAGGCAGCCTCGGTGGATCGGACACGTCCGCAGGATGGAAGACAGTCGCAAACCCAAGGACTTTCTGTATGGTGAGGTAGCTAGGGCCAGAGGACCAGTGGGTGCCCAAAGACCTACTTCAAGAATGCTTGCAAGTGTGACATGAAGGCCCTAAATGTTGACTATTGTACCAGGGAGTCACTAGCTGGCGAAAGAGTGAAATATCCTGCGGACTGGTGTGCACTACCACTACGACTGGTTGCTGCAGCAGCTTGGCAACAGGCCCAATATCAAAAACAACAACTCACAGCATCACTTGGCAGCTTCACGTGCAGCACTTGTGGCAGAACCTGCCTCTCACAACCATCAGCAAATGTGCACTGAGAAGACCACCCCACCGAAATAGATTGTTTACCACATGTCCATCATCGTTTGTAGATGGAAGGATGCCAACCAACCAACCATTTACCCTGCTCAGCAAGATGTCCTCCTGTCCCTTAGTCAACAATAACTATTGTTCATGCAAATTTAGGTTTGAGCCATGGCTCAGTGGGTAGCATGCTCACCTCTGAGTCTGAAGTTTATGGGTTCAAGCCCCACTCTTGACCCCTTCATTGTCTATGATTGGTCACGCTGCTTGTCTGGCACTTAGTACTGGATGAACAGAAATTTCCTCCAACTAAATATTGGGAAAGCCATTGTCTTCAGTCCCCACTGCAAACACTGTTCTCTAGCCACTGACTCCGTCCATCTCCCTGGCAACTGTCTAAGGCTGAACCAGGCTTGGTGTCATATTTGACCCCAAGATGAGGGTCTGTCCACAGATCTGCTTCATCACCAAGACCACCTATTTCCACCTCTGTAACAATGCGCAACTCTGCCTCTGCTGATACCCTACAAAAACTTGAGCTTATCCAAAACTCTGCTGCCCATATCCTAACTTGAAAAAGTCCTTCTTGACCATCATCCCAGTGCTCACTGAACTGCCCCAGTCCAGCAATGCCTCAATATTAAACTTTTCATTCTTGTTTTTAAATCCCTCCTTAGCTCTGTAATCTCCTCTAGCACTACAACCCTCGGAGAACTCTCCGCTCCTTCAATTTTGGCTTATTGTGCAACCCTGATTTTAATCATTCCACCATTGCCATCCCTGCCTTCAGCTTCCTGGCCACTAAGCTCTAGAATTCCATCCATAAAACTCTCTGCCTCTCTAACTCTCTGAACCCCTCGTAAAAATGTACAATTTGGTGCATATTGCCTCTCCTCATTCTTCCTACCAAAATGTGTAATTTCACACTTCTCTGCTTTAAATTTTATTGGCCATGTGTCTGCCCATTTCACCAGTTTGTCTATGTCTTCCTGAAGTCTGTTACTATCTACCTCATTGTTGACTTGTATTGGGCTGAATGTACTGAGCCCGTTGTGGGTCCCAGCGGTGAACCCAGAAGTGGGCCCTGTTGCCAATTGTCACATGTGAGGCTGGCCCACTGCAATCAGGCGGCAGGGGGCCAATTATAATAATGGTGGGGCGGAGCTCGGCCATTCACGCAACAGGGGCGGGATTTGAGGCACCAAATACAGTGTCAGATGACTCCGGAGCAGGTGCTGGCACCATATTTAAAGCCCTGCCAGTGCTGCTTGCATTGCTGACTTAGACTCATTGGCCAATTAATTATGTCCTAGATCATGGTCTCTAATAGCCCATGCTAACTCATAGTAGGATCTTGATAATAGCCAGTATTGGGCGGACAAGTGTTACAAAATACACCACATAAATTCCAGACAATGACCGCTTCCAACAAAAATCATCTACCATCTCTCCCTGGCCTTGAACACCACTATCTCTGTGTTCCCGCAACTTCATTAACCTGGGGGGGGGGGGGTGGGGGTTTCTTCTGCGCACTCAAACCACCTCCAGCAAGAGTCCTCGGAGGCAGCAACATGTCATGTAGATGACCTGACGCGCTATTTTCCAATTTTGCTCCAAGACCTGCCTCCTACCCCGTCTCCATGGGACTGGGAAAATTCAGCCTCTTATTTTAAGACAGGAGATCGTTAATCAGACAGTTGAAGGTCATTGGGCTAAGGATGTTAACCTGAGGAACTCCTATAGTGATGTCTTAAAGTTTCACTGATCATTGTCAAACAACCACAGCCAGGAGAGGGGAGGGGAGGTTGTTGGTGAGTTGATGCTGGAGTGGGGACTCTGCCCAAACTTCTCCCTGGTTCCTATGCCACTGGGGCCTGCTTTGCTTTGCTAATTTTTTCTGCTTCCATATCTACCTACCTTACATTGGACTGCCTCAGCTTCTCTATGTTTTATATATGCCTTTAATTTCTCTCATGAAGCCTTTTGTGCTAATATCACTTTGAGTATTTAACCATCTCCTGTTTTCCATTTAGGTACTTCACAGGGTCATTCTATTTCTTCTCTGTACATGTGCTTATATTTGTGCCTGTGCCCATGTGATAACATTTCCCTTCCCCTGACCTCTGTTCTGTTCATCTGTTATCTCTTCCAATTCCAACCAAGGGTCCGCGCCTGAACCATTAGCCCATGTGTTCTCGCCATAGACACTGACTGACCTGCTGAGTGTTTCCAAAACATTTTTCTTTCCACACATGATTGGTTCCTTCCTCAACAACTCCTATGGCTGGATTCATCAAGTCTCTCCATGACTAAATACTATTCTATTACTGGAAGTAAGGAGTGGTCATTGTGTAATGAATAGCTTTTGGTATTGTGACTCAGTTTATCAGAAATAAGTCCACTCACATTTCAAAATAAATCACTGTGTCACTGTGATGCAGCTAATTCACTACCATTGCCAAAAATAAAAGTGGTGTGTGTCAGCCGTGGCTCGGTTGGTAGTACTCTCACCTCTGATCCAGGACTTGAGTACAAAATCCAGGCTGACACTCCAGGAGTACTGAGGGAGTGTTGTACTGTTGGAGATGCCATCTCTCAGATGAGACATTAAACTCAGTCCCTGTCTGCTGTCTCGGATGGGTAAAAGATCCTGTGGCATTATTTCGAAGAAGAGCAGGGGATTTATCCCTCAATCAACATCACAAAAACTGATTATCTGGTCATTATCACAATACTGATTGTGGGAGCTTGCTGTGTGCAAATTGGCTGCTGCATTTCCTACATTACAACAGTGACTGCACTTCAAAAGTACTTAATTGACTATAAAGTGCTTTGGGATGTCCTGTGATCATGAAAGGTGCTATATAAATGCAAGCCTTTCTTTCCCCTAGTCACAAACAAAGGTGAGTAAAGAAATGCGAAAGGATTACTCAAAGCACATCATTAATTTCACAATGGCTTCAGATCATTACTGAAGTAGATGAAATAAGAGAAAGGCCCAAAATCACAATATTGAAAATGATTCATGACGTTATGACCCAAAATTTCTTTGAGACTGTGGTTTGTTCCAGAGATCTTCAAAATTTAAAAATAAATTTGCATGAAAGTTGTCGATTGGAGATCTCACAATTTAAACTATTCCTTTCAAATATACCTCTCTAATCCTTTCACTGCCTTTGTTGTGTTCTCTTTATTTTAATGCTTTCAGTTATAATTTCTCATTGCATTTCCTTTCATTCCTCCCTTTGAGGCACCAAGCCAGTCAGAATTGGTGTGTGCAAACTTGCCTTGCTCGGCTGTCAAAGCTGCTCTGTATTTAGGGATTTGCAGGCGCCCCAGAGACAGCTGGGGTGACTTATTTTAGTTTAGTTCCCTCTGTTGGAAAGCCCCTAACCTCTGCCCAGCTGCATCCTTGACAATATTTAGCTCTTCTAGTAAATAAGACTAAGGAAGCACAGTGGCTAATGTTTGAAATATTAGTGGATAGACTTCCTGCTAGCGTGTTGACAGATTGCCAACATTTCCTCATTTCAAAACTGTCACTCCTTATTTCAGGTTTTACGATAATATTTTGCAATGAAGGATTCTTTTCGAAGAAGTGCGGGAGAGCTTCCCCCTGTCTTGGCCAAATTTTTTTTTTTTAATTCTTTCATGGGATGTGGGCGTCGCAGGCCAGGCCAGCATTTATTGCCCATCCCTAATTGCCCTTGAACTGAGTGGCTTGCTAGGCCATTTCAGAGGGCATGTAAGAGTCAACCACATTGCTGTGGATCTGGAGTCACATGTAGGCCAGACCAGGTAAGGACAGCAGATTTCCTTCCCTAAAGGACATTAGTGAACCAGATGGGTTTTTACGACAATCGACAATGGTTTCATGGCCATCATTAGACTAGCTTTAAATTCCAGATTTATTAATTGAATTCAAATTCCACCTTCTGCTGTGGTGGGATTCGAACCCATGTCCCCAGAGCAATACCTGGGTCTCTGGGTTACTAGTCCAGCGACAATACCAATATGCCACCGCCTCCCCACATTTCATCCCTCAACCAACATTACTAAAAACAGATTAACTTTTCATTCATCTCAATGCTGTTTGTGGGTCCTTGCTGTGTGAAAATTGACTGTTGCCTTTGTCTACAAAAGAACAGTGGTTACACTTCAAAAGTGCTTCGCTGGCTTTGAAGTGCCTTGAGATGTCCTGAGGATGTGAAAGATGCTATATTAATGCAAGCTGTCTTTGCATTTTCCAGATTTATTTTTCAATTCTGGATACAGTATAACTAGAGTCAGAGATAGTAATAGAGTCATTACAGCACAGAGGGGTTAATCTTATCACAGCCGACCCAGCAGGAATGCAGTAGGGGTGCTGGGGGTTGGGGGAGGAGAGGATGGGGGGGTGGGGTGCGTGGGGGGGGGGGCTTTAAAATGCTGCGCTCAGCCTTACTGCCAAATTCCTTCTCAAGGGCAATTAGGGATGATTAATAAATGCTGGCCTAGCCAACAACGCCCCCATCCCATAAAAGAATTAAAGAAACCTCACTGGATTCCATTTTAAATGTTCAAAAAGCAGGAGGGATATTCGGGTTTATACAAAACAAAATCCTATGACATAATTGGACACCAGTTGGATTTTCTCAAGGTTCTGAGTGGGGAAATCACTGTTTCCTTCCCAAAAGAGGAAGGTAGACAAGCCCTCCAAGGTATGTTGAAACGTATCCAATGTGCCTTCGTGCCTTGAACTGCCTCCTCTTCTCTCTTGCGCAATCCTTCCAAAACCCCCTCTCCATGATTTACCTGTTAGCTGGATTGCCTTCCTGTGCTACTGGCACAGGGGTTCTGGCTGCCTGTTTCTGGTTGGGCAGTCGGCTGGTAATATGCACAAGAGGCATGAGATTTAAAAACCCCAAGCTTAAAATCTAGTCCTGTGAGGACATTTTGCACACGCTTGCCTGCCCAAACATGACTGGGAGTTAAAATTAACATAGTGTATAACTGCAATATAATAACTCACACTTTATGGTGGAATTATAGGCCCAGATCCTACCACAGTAAGGCACAATATGCAGCAGAAATTCACTAGGATGACATTGGGATTAAACTGAGTTAAATTATAAGGACAGGTTGCATAGATTGGGCTTGTAATCCCTTAAATGGAAAAGATTAAGGGATAATCTAATTGAGGTGCTAAAATGATTCGGTATGTGAAGGACAGCCTGTAGGAGAGAAGACAGCTAGGGCTATGGGTCATCTGTGCCTTTGAGGAACAGAAACACAAAAGTAAAATACTGCAAATGCTTGGGCATATTCAGCAAGTCTGGAAGCATCTGTGGAGAGAGAAACAGAGATAATGTTTCCGGTCGATGACCTTTCATCAGAATTGGTAAAAGTTAGAGATAAAACTGGTTTTAAGCAAGTAGAGAAGCAGGGAAAATGGGGAAGAATGGGGAAGGATGGGGAAGGGAGAAAAGGGAAGGTCTGTGATAGGGTGGAAGGCAGGAGAGATTAAAGGGCAGAAGGGATTTTTCCCAGTTTCTCCATCTCTGTTGATAAGGTAAATGGAGAGAAAGGGCTGAATCTGCGCCATGGGTGCAGGAAACAGAAGCGGGCCTGTTTTCAGGTCAGAAACCCACCTTCAGTGGGAAAATGATTAAAGTTCAGATTTTCACGGGGCAGGCGGGTGGGTGGGGAGGTGTGAGCCCTTAATTGATATGGAGATGGGTTTCCTGTTCACTTAGAGCCAGTGGGGGTAGGAACGGAGGTGGGTCAGATGAAGTGTGGGGACTCATTTAGAGTCTCAGGCCAGCCATCACTGAGGCTGCTGGTTGTCCTGAAGAAGAGAACTGTGGTGTGTACTAAAGCACTTCCACTGCAACAGAGGGAAGTGAAATGTTACAGGGGAGCCAGAGGCCTGGCACCCAGTACAGGGCTGCCCTTCGCCTCTTCGATGCCGACCTCGATATAACGCTGAAGGCCGTGATGAAGAAGAGGGGGGGGGTCCTCTTCCCAGAGCTTGGCAGGAGGAGGCCACCTCGTTCTGCAGCTCGGGTTCCTCTCTGTTCAGTGTCATCTTGCTCCGCATCATCTTCCTCCTCCTCTCTTACCTCCTTCCCAATCCCCGATGAGCTGTCTCCTTTTAGGACCTCACTGTCCTCAAGGTCCACACCTCTCTGGAGGGCCATGTTATGGAGAGAGAAGCAGAACACCACAATGACCGAGACCCTTGAGGAGGGTGTTGGACGGCACCACCCAACTGATTAAGGCACCGGAATTACAGTTTCAGAAGCCCAATGGCCTGCTAAGCAGGTGGCATTGGTTATATTGTCTCTGTGCCTCAGACAGAAGCACCGTAGAGGGTTGAGTAGCCATCTCTTCAAGGGTTTTTCCTTGTCCCCTAGGATCCATCCATGTACTTTGGCGGTTGGAGCGAAAATGTGAGGTAGCTTGGGTTGACGGAGGAGAAGGAGTCATGGCAGCTGCCAGGAAAGTGAGTGCAGACATGAAGGAAGTTCTTGTTGTGGTTGCAGACCAGTTGGACATTGAGGGAGTGGAAGCCCTTCCTGTAGATGGATCTCAATGGTCGGTCACTGGGTGTCTTGATGACCACATGGGTGCAATCTGGGGGCGAAACTGAGGTGAAACGCAATGCCTTCTGTCCCTGCAAGGCTGTGTTCGTCATCAAATGAATGTGCTGTCCAACTCTGGCAGAGAGGGCATCGTTGACCAGCAACATGCAGTGGTAAGCAGCTGTTTGAGAGATGCCACCAAGTTCCACAGTTGATCTTGGAAGAAGTCAGAAGCAAAGAAGTTCAAGGCCACAGTGGCGTTGATCATTACTGGCAGGACATGGTGACCAGTGCTGCAAGGTGCGAGGTCTTTGGTGACGAGGGCACAGATGTCTGTAGATTCAGAGCCTCCCGCGGTACTGGGTCTCGGTCATCTACAGGTTTCTCCATATCTGGCAGTAGATCCTGTGTTGAGGGTTTGGCCTTCATTGCCTTCCTGTCCCTCTTTCCTCTCCCATGCCCATCTGATGCCCAGAGTTCCGCCTTTCCTGCGGCATTGCCCCTCATTGCCACTTGGTCCATAATCTGACATTCATGCCCCCAATGCAACTGCAGACTTCCTTTTAGGTAGGTGGCTGTCCTATTCTGATTGGCAGCCTTGCCCCTGCTCTTCTGCCCTCATGATGCCATGGGGTGATGACCCCGTTCGATGCCCAAGTACAGTGCCCATTCTCCCTGGCACCTGAGCTGTGCCAAGGGCACCTACTACCAAGTATTGAATATCCCTTTGCTTCACTGACCCTCTTATAGAGCTGGGTTGATGTCCTGAGGCAGCCTTGACTTGCTCCCCACTTTGTACCTGTCTCCCCTCAGAAACTGACAGCTTCTGGAACCCTTGCTCCACTTTAAATATTCCACCCTCCCTCTTCAACAAGCTCTTAACAAGCTTTTTAACAAGTTTTACTGCCCTCAACGGGAAGCAGAATGAGATTCCTGTCCAGCCCTTCCTGCCCTGGTGATTGCTGCCTTGAAATTGACACACTGCCTGGCGCTGGTATTTTCAGGGCCCTCCCGGCCTCCGTTCCTGACATCCTGACATACTCGTACAAGGAATGCACAAAGTTAACATGCAGATGCAGCTATTAGGAAGGAAAATGGCATGTTGGCCTTTATTGCAAGGGGATTGGAGTACAGGAATAAAGAAGTCTTACTAAAATTGTACAGGGCTTTGGTGAGACCGCACCTGGAATACTGTGTGCAGTTAAATGGTCTCCACATTTAAGAAATGATATACTTGCACTGGAGGCAGTGCAGCAAAGATTTACTAGATTGGTCCCTGGGATGAGGGAGTTCCCCTATGATGAGAGGCTGATAAATTGGGTCTATATTCTCTGGAGTTTAGAAGAATGAGAGACGATCTAATTGAAACATACAAGATTCTGAAACGGCTTGATAGGGCAGAAGCTGAGAGATTGTTCCCACTGGTCGGGGAATCTAGAACACGGGGACACAGTCTCAGGATAAGGGGTCAATCATTGAGGACTGAGATGAGGAGAAATTACTTCACTCAAAGGGTTGTGAATCTTTGGAATTCTCTTCCCCAGAGGGTTGCGGATGCTCCATCATTGAATACATTTAAGGCTGGAATAGACTGATTTTTGGTCTCGCAGGGAATCAAGGGATATGGGGAGCAGGCAGGAAAGTGGAATTGAAGCCCAAGATCAGCCATGATCATACTGAATGGTGGAACAGGCTCAATGGGCCATATGGTCTACTCCTGCTCCTATTTCTTGTGTTCTTGGGTGGCCCCAAAAATTCAGCCCAAAGTATTTCCTCTGATGTGGAATCCAAAACAAGGAGGCATAACCTTAAAACTAGAGCTATGCTGTTCAGGGGTGATGGCAGGAAACACATCTTTACGCAAAAGGTAGTGGAAATCTGGAACTTTCCCTCCTCAAACCTGTTCAAGCTGGCAGTCAACTGAAAATTTTAAAACTGAGATTGATAGATTTTTGTTAAGCAAAGGCTTACGGAACCGAGGTGTGTAGATGGAGTTAAGATACAGATCAGTCATAATCTAACTGAATGGCAGAACAGGCTCAAGTGGCTGAATGGTCTACTCTTACGTTTCTCATATACTTCCCTTTCTGTTCCCATTCACATGCTCCTTGTTTCTCTAAGTTAGGCTTTAAGTTAACTTTTTTGCTTTTCTTCTTCATTTTGGTGCCACACATACCCCTCTTTACCTCCCCAATCTCCAGAACGCACCCAACCCTATTTTCAACATGCAGCTGCAATATTCCTCTTGATCCAACAAAGCTGATGGTGTCTATCCAGAAATTAGTGAGCAATGCACACTGAGATATGAAAACTGACTCTTCACCTCATCTGCTGCTGAAACTATCATCCATGCCTTTGTGACGTCTAGATCAGTAATCCAATGCTCTCCTGGCCAGCTTCCAAACTTCCACCCTTCATAAATTTGAGCTCATCCGAAACTCTCTTGCCTGTATTCTAACTCACACCAAGTCCTATTCATCTATCACTCCTGTGCTCATTGATCTACATTAGCTCACAGTCCGGCAATGCCTCAATTTTAAAATTCTCATCCTTGTTTTCAAATCCCTCCATGGCCTCGCCACCTCCCTATCTCTGTCATCTCCTCCAGCCCTGCAACCCTCCAAGATCTCTGCATTCCTCCAATTCTGACCTCTCGCGGATCCCTGATTTTAATTGCTCCAACATTGGTGACTGTGCCTTCAGCTGCCTGGGCCCTTAGCTCTGCAATTCCCTCCCTAAATCTCCCCACCTCTCTCCCTCTCTTTCCTCCTTTAAGATTGTCCTTAAAACCTACCTCTTTCGCCAAGCTTTTGATCATGTGTCCTAATATCTCCTTATGTATTTAGTGCCAAATTCTGTTTGGTAAGACTCCTGTGAAGTCCTTGGAATGTTTTACGATGTTAAAGGTGCTTTATAAATCCAAGTTGTTGTTCCCTTCTGAATTCCCCTCCTTAAATGTCTCTGTATGTGGTATGTGTTACATTTCAATCATAGTTTTGCACAGTAAACCTCTACTACCAGAATGCTTGTCCTGAGGCACCAAAGCCCTTCTATTAATTTCTAACACTTTTGTTAACAGTGTGTGATTCACCAGGATGGAATGGATTATTTCTGTCTCTAGCGAAGTGAAGTGTGCACATTAAAACAAGGAAAAAAAAACCCTGTGACAATCAGATTCAGATTATTGGGAAACATGGGTGAAAACCCACATCTTGCTTTTGGGTGGCTCCAACTAAATTAGCACATGGCACCATGTACCCAATTACGATACTCAATATAGCACAAACCATGTTCATGATGTTTCTGTGATGTTTGAGCAGGAATTGTGCTTTGCTCCAGCACAAACAAAGGTTATAGTGGATCTGCTGGACTATTAATCCAGCAGCTTGGACTAATAATCTGGAGATGTGAGTTCAAATCCCACCACAGCAGTTGGGGAATTTAAACTCAGTTAAATAAATCAGTCAGGAATAAAAAGCTGGTATCAGTAATGGTGACCACGGAAACTACCAGATTGTCATAAAAACCCATCTGGTTCATGAATGTCCTTCAGGGAAGGAAATCTGCTGTCCTTACCCGATCTGGCCTATATTTGACTCTAGATCCATCGCAATGTGGTAGACTCTTAGCTGCCCTCTGAAATGGCTTTGCAAGCCACTCAGTTGTATCAAAAAAGCTACGATAAACTATAATCCACATCGACTGCAGTGGTTTAAGAAGGCAGCTGATCACAACCTTCTCAAGGGCAATTAAGAATGGGTATAAATGCTGGCCTTGCCATCATTGTCCATGAATTAATTTTAAAAAAATCAGAGCATGCCTGACCCCATCAGACCTTCCAGGGTTGGTCCTAGTTGCATATTCATGGCCTGAATTGGGCCACTCACTGGCAGCTTGACCAATAGTGAGTGGAATTTCTGGTGCTGCTGCAACTCTTAAAGGGGGACCTCTGGAACCATTTAAAAGGTAGGTTTAATTTCATTGGCTAAAAATTTGCCAAAGCTTGGGAAAATCTTCCCATGGAGCAACAAGTGACAGGAACCCTTTGCTTGACTGACATTGCTACAGAGCTGCTGCTTCAGGATGGAGAACAAAGCAGCACCCTCCCAACAGGGGGGAGGTGCAGACTGCATAAGAGGAGAAGTGCAAAGACTGAATCCTGTACCCAATATCTGGAAGGGATTGGAGTGCAGATAAGATGGATAATTACCAGTCTGAAATAACCTGCCACAGTAATGCAACCTTATATCTAAACTAATACCAAAATAACTGATCACCTGAGTAAGTCAGAGAGGAATTTTTCAAATATTTTTTGTCCTTATTGGCCCTGTTTTTTTCCCTTAATTGTTCCTTCTGCCTCCTCCAGGAAATGACAAGGCTGTGGGGATGAGAAGAAGAGTTTAGTCATGATGCTACAGTCATCATAGGGTAGTGGTATTGTCACTGGACTAGTAACCCAGAGACCCAGTGTATTTCTCTGGGGACATGGGTTCGAATCCCGCCACAGCAGAAGGTGGAATTTGAACTTAATTAATAAATCTGGAATTAAAAGCTAGTCTAATGATGGCCATGAAACCAATGTCGATTGTTGTAAAAACCCATCTGGTTCACTTTGGGCAGCACAGTGGCGCAGTGGTTGGGCAGCACAGTGGCGCAGTGGTTAGCACCGCAGCCTCACAGCTCCAGCAACCTGGGTTCAATTCCGGGTACTGCCTGTGTGGAGTTTGCAAGTTCTCCCTGTGGCTGCGTGGGTTTCCTCCAGGTGCTCTGGTTTCCTCCCACATGCCAAAGACTTGCAGGTTGATAGGTAAATTGGCCATTAGAAATTGCCCCTAGTATAGGTAGGTGGTAGGGAAAATATAGGGACAGGTGGGGATGTGGTAGGAATATGGGATTAGCATAGGATTAGTATAAATGGGTGGTTGATGGTCGGCACAGACTCGGTGGGCCGAAGGGCCTGTTTCAGTGCTGTATCTCTAAGCTAAACTAAAACTAAACTAATGTCCTTTTGGGAAGGAAATCTGCTGTCCTCATCTGGTCTGGCCTACATGTGACTCCAGACCCACAGCAATGTGGTTAACTCTCACATGCCCTCTGAAATGGCCTAGCAAGCCACTCAGTTGTACCTAACCGCTACAAAGTCAATAAAAAGGAATGAAACCGGACGGACCACCCGGCATCGAACAGCAGTGTGGGTATACCTACCCCAAATGGACTGCAGCGGTTCAAGAAGGCAGCTGACCACCACCTTCTCAAGGGCAATTAGGGATAGGCAATAAATGCTGGCCTAGCCAGTGACGCCCACATCCCATGAATGAATAAAAAAAAAAAATCATGGCATGGGCAGACTTGATAGACCAGCTGGCCTTTTCCTGGTGTGTCATTCTGGCATGCTTATATGTAATATTTTGCTATACTAAGTAGATAAGCAAAGAATACATGTCACAAAGTATCTCAACCGTGACTGCACACAAAGCACTCAGCCAACCTTATCTAGGTTTACATGCGTACCTGTACACTTACACCTGCCTTGAAACCCATGGTGCAAGATGCATGTTCATTTACTGACAGACACAGACACACACAGACTTTGCAGAATGGGTAGTGGGGTGTCGTTGAGTACGGTCATCAGACTTTCAACATCTTAATGTTTTATTTTATAAGTCCTCTTACAGAAGCTACTCTTAAAGATGGTTGTTCGAGGCCAATCATTGCAGCCCTGGGACATCACTGCAGGCATTTCTATGAGAAACAGCCTCAGTGCAACTACAAAATCAAAATACTGCAGATGCTGGAAATCTGAAATATAAACAGAAAATGCTGGAAATAGAAATACGCAGCAGGTCAGGCAGCATCTGTGGAGAGAGAAACAGTATCGACGTTTCAGATCGATGACCTTTCGTCAGGACTGAAATGTTAATTCTGTTCTTTCGTTTTGGTACTCGTCTCATTATCATCTCCTTTTGCCTTGTACCATCACTTTTGTCACTTCACTCCTGTCGATCACAGACTTCTCCCATTTGTTTTTCCCGGCCTCTGTGCCTGCTTAAAACCTGTTACATCTCTAACTTCTTTCAGTTCTGATGAAAGGTCATCGAGCTGAAATACAAACTCTGTTTCTCTTTTCACAGATTGCTACCCGGCCTGCTGCGTATTTCCAGCATTTTCTGTTTTCAATCTCATCACAACTATCTTCAGATGCTTCATCAAGGACCTTCCCTGCCTCATAAGATCAGAAGTAGAGCTGTTTGTTGAGGATTTCACAATGTTCAGCTCCATTCACAATTCTTCTGATAATGAAGCTGCCCATGCCAGTCCACAGCAGGAATGGACAACATATAAACATGTGACACCTGTGCAACACAAGTGCTGATGATGATCATCTCAAACAAGACAAAGCCCAATCATCTCCCACTAGACATTAGTGATGCCATTGCTAAGTTCCCTTCCATCAACATCCTGAGGGGTCATTTAACCAAACCTTTACTGGATAAGTCATATCAGCACCACGGGTAGAAGCTGTGTACTCGATGAGCAGACGGAGCCTTGGTTTAACCTCTCATCCAAAAGATGGCACCTGCAACAATGCAGCACTCCCTCCGTCGGCCTGGACTATGTGCTGACGTCTCTGGAGTGGGACTTGAACATTCTGATTCAGAGACCAGAGTGCTATCCACTGTTTCAAAGCTGATAGAACTTTCCTGCAGTTTCACCAATGTTTTCTAGGTCCATGCCACTCTTTTGTGAAGGCCGCAATCAGTAACTTGGAACATGCTCTTTGGTTCCACCAGGAAGCCATGCACAGCTCCTGAATGCTCAGGATGGCAACGCTGGGGGCTGCAACGCTCACATCCTCCTCTAGAGGGTGCAGGCGGCTCATTAGCTGTGTTGCAATTTCCGTCCAATCAAAGGCAGGAGGGAATACGTCATTATGGCGCGTTATTTATCTGGGAACCACAGGCCCTTTGACTCATGTTTGGGGGAAAGTTAATGTGTAGTCGTGCGGGTGAGTGTTAAATGCCTGGAACACTTTATAACCAGCGCATTCTGGGCAGTGCAATTTTGGTAAAGGTATGAAGGTGATATTTGTAAAGGATAAGAACAGGTTCGAGAGACACTGGTATGGAAAGGAAATAACTGTAGGAGTCACTGACCCGGGGGTAAAGTCAGCACATCTCCCATCATTCAAAAACTTGTTCATAGTTTTAGTGACTCCAACCAACAGGTTAATTCAATAGGCTCATTCGGCATATGGGAATTCAGAGTAGCGTATTTAAATATATCAAATATTAGAACGCTTTTTAAGCACTATTTTCAAAACGCACCTGAACAAACTTTTCTCAGTGTTCATGACCTGTACATGTCTTGAAAGGGGGAAGAAAAGCTCTCCTTGAAAGAATAGATTTTTTCAGGTCTAAACTTAAAAAATAAACCCATTATTATGTAGGTAAACGTTGTTGAAATTTTACTAAGACTAGGTTAGGTCTAGGGATGTCTCTGGCGTGCAATTAAAAGTTTGAATCCACGGTCCCATTAACTTGCGCCTATCTAAAGCCGGCCACGCTGACATGTGGATGTGCTCATTTAAGAGTTTATCACCAATTAAATAACAGGTTTTTCCAAACCCCCAGACTCAACAGTCAACAGATAAACCAGCAGAGAAGTGCAAATGGAATTGAGTTGCCGGGACTTTGAGGGCAGTTTATTTATTTTGATTTAGATTTGCAGGATGTGGGGGCTGTACATGGCCCACAGTTTGGTTTGGATAGTAACTTGTATTTTTTATTGGTCAAACTACCGATTAAATAAATGGAATACAAACGAAACTCCTGGAAGCAGAATCTGTAGAGAAAGAGAGTTCATGTTTCAGATCGATGATCTTTTCATCAGAAGTGGAAGATGTTTGAAATGAACAGCTTTTAATTGATTACAAAGCCTGGAGGAAAGGGGTCAGGGGAGTGAAAATAAGGTGGAGGGCAGGAGTGTTTAAATGACGAGTTGACAGGCTAGAGCACAAAGAGATGATCATGAGACAAGTTGGGAGTTGGAAATAGTTTAAAAATAAAAGCTTGCATTTATGTAGCACTTTTCGCAACGTTTGGGCATCTAAAAGCAGTTTACAACTATTGCCTCTGTTAGAATGTAGGAAATGTGGCAGCCAATTTGTGCACAGGAAGCTCCCACAAACAGCAATGTGACAATGACCAGGTAATCTTTGTGATGTTGATTGAGGGATAAATATTGGCCAGGACACAGAGGAGAATTACTCTGTTCTCTGAAATAGTGCCATGCAATCCTTTATATCCACCCAAGCAGGCAGAAGGGGCCTCCATTTAATGTCTTATCTGAAAGACAGCGCCTCCAACAATGTAGGTCTCCCTTAGTACTGTATGAGCCTTGATTTTTGTGTTCCAGTCTGTGCAGTGGGACTTGAACACACAACCTCCTGGCTCGGAGGCAAGAGCACTACCATTGAACCACAGATGACACCTACAAATCGGCATCTCTAAGACTCAAGTTGTGCAACTGCATTGTTTAGTAAAGTTTGATGTTTCTTGTGTTTGTGTGTGTGTGTATATATGGTTTAGAAATAGCCTTGCATTTTGCTGTTTCCAGATTCTTCAATGTGCAAGAGTGAGATACTCCCCCTGCTTTTCAAACACAACCATGAACAGCAAGCGCCATAACCCAGTGGAAAGCATTTGCAGAAAAATCCAAACCATTCAAAGGAGAGATCGGGTATCCAACCCTGCTTTGCAAATTCCTAAATTTCGTTCCAGAAATTTTGAGAGCCCTCAGATCAGCCTCAAGAAGAATATGGAGGTGATTTTAAGGAACAGGACCATAGAAAATCGTACAATGGAGCAAGAAGTGAATATTGCCATTGCTAATTGTACATTATCACCTGAAACATCAAGTCAACCAAGAAATCCAGGAGGAAAGCCTTCCACTGTCAATACTACTTACTCAGTCATCAGCTCGATTGGGAAAATAGCCTCCAAGCCACCGCATTACAGTGGAGCTCAGAACTGCTCAACACCAGTTACTGAGAGTGAAAGAAGTGTCGCCATCTTGAGCCAGCCCCACTCAGCCATTATTAATATTGAGCATCGTATACTGACCAATGATGATTACAGTGCTGCATGCAGTCCAGTTAACTCCTCCAGCTTTAGTTTCTACACCCGCTTGCACAGACCACAATCGCCTGTCGCAAAGAAATTATCCTTGGCTGACACTAGTGGTAAGTTAAGTGGGAGGTTAGCATATGTGTAACGTCAAGTAAATGTTTTCACTTAGAGTGGAATTTTGTCTCTTGCAGTGGTTTGGATTCTGGAGTCTAGAATTTAAAAACACCCATTATTTAAAATTACTTTAAATGGAAAACTTGCATTTATATAGCACCTTCTCAACCTCAATGTCACAAAGTGCTTTGCTGAATTAAATTTCACAGCTTACCGTGGTGGGATTTGAACTCGCAATTGATTGATTGTCCAGTACCATAAACCACTAGACTACTGGATCTGTGACTCACTGAATATGTTGGAATGTTTTACATTTGCTTTCATAATTTGGGAAATTTTCATAACATGACTCTCCTACCAGTTAAACAGAACTGTACATTTTATTTTGCACAGATGTACACTTCCACATGGAATGTATTTATCCATTACTGCATAAAATATTACAGTATGATTTAAGATCTGTTTATAGGTACCATGTTTATACTAATATGACCATTTTTATATAACTGAAGAACTGGCTTGCATTTATCTTGATGAAGCTGAGGCCTAATTGAACATGTATTTACACTTAAGGTCACTATGTTTAATGTGTTTCTGAATAAACTAACGGAAATGTTGACATTTAGCAAAATATATAAAAGAATACTCATAAATAGAGCAGGATGTGGTAAAAACATGACAAGGTGTGTTGGTGACACTTGGCTAAAGCTATATGTTCTGTTCAACCTTTTGCTCTTTCTAAAGTAAATGAGCCTGCAGTGCTAAACAGAATGGAAAATACTGAAGATATGAGTCTAATCTGCGAAGAAGATTTGCTGGACACTATTTTCTACGCCTGTGACGTAAAACGCAGAGGTAAAGCAGTTCTACCTTTACTATTCCCATTTATTAAATAAAATTAGGACTCATCGGATTGGGGGTATTGTATAAGCAAGAATTGAGTGTTAATTAGTGGACAGAAAACAGACAGGAATAAATGGGACATTTTCAGGTTGGCGGGCTATAAATAGTGGGATACTGCAAGGATCAGTACTTGGGTCTCAGCTATTTACAATCTATATTGAGTTAGATGAAGGGACTGAGTGTAACATATCCAAGTTTGCTGATGTTACAAAGTTAGGTGGGAAAGTAAGTGGTAAGGAGGACACAGGCTGCAGAGGGATATTGACAGGTTGGGTGAGTGGACAAGAACATGGCAGATGAATACAATGTGGCAAAGTGTGAAATTTTCCACTTTGGTAGGAAAAATAAAAAGCGGAATATTTTTTGAATGCTGAGACTGGGAAATGTTTGCATTCAGAGGGATCTGAGTGTCCTTGTACATGAATCACAAAGTTAACATGCAGGTAAAGCATGCAATTAGGAAGGCAAATATGTTAGCTTTTGTTCCAAAGGGATTGGAGTATGAGTAAAGATATACCTTTATTACAATTGTGCAGGGCATTGGTGAGGCCACACCTGGAACTTTGTGCAATTTTGAGTCTCCTTTCCTAAGGAAAGACATGCTTACCCTCCTTAGGGAGTCCCTCGGGGACAAGGATGACTTTCCTCCTGTCATGCAGACCCCCACCTGCCAAGAATGAGGTACACATTATTTCACCACATGAACATTAAAAACTTAAGATTGCTGCTGGGAAGAAAAGAGGGCCTATCACAAGAAATTACTAGGCCCTTCGCTGGAGAGACTTTTTTTGCATGCAGGCAGACAGTGTTGGAACAAAGGACCCAGTCCTTGCTTCTCCAATACACAGAAGACCTGGTCAGACCAGTTTAGTCACATGACTAACTGGCTGTTTGAATTTGAACTTGCCACAGAGTGTTTGAAACTGAGAAAGCTCTTTGCTCCTGACTGAGAAGACCGCGCTCCTGTCTGCTCTCTCCTCTTTCTCACGGAACTGAAGACCCATTGAAGACATATGAACCACAAGAGAGAAAAGTCTTCTACAGTGAACGAGGTTTAAGAAGAATACTGGGCCCCAGCGGAAAGCAAGACTACTTGCAAAAGGACTACAGTGAGTTTGAAGCACAGTAAACAAGAAACTCTTCTGATATTGCCTCAAACCTCTCTACTTTTATTTTTCTTCTCTTTTCTGTCCCTATTTTCATGTGTGTATCGCATGTGCATGCTAGCGTGGGAGTGTTATATATGCGTAGGCGTTAACCATATTAGAGTTTAAGTTTTAATAAATTTCACTTTTTTTAGACCTAAAAGCCTGTTTGCGCTCGTTTCTTTGCCTTATATTGGAAAGTGGTGAACAAGGATTCACCAAAGGGGAAGTTCAAAACAGTGTGTTTCAAAACATAAACCCTGTTACAATAAGAGCAGGTGAAGACAGTAACAGATCCCTTTCTCACCTGGTCTTAACACTTCCACTCCAGGGTTGTGGGTCCTTAAGTGACTGAATAGTTCAATTCTGGATCTGCACACTCTGCCCCAGGTGGTGTTGGTGAGGCGAGTGAATGGGATGCTTGAATTTCTGAACATTCCTCCCGCTGTTTGCACTTCATTGCTGCCTGGGCATGTTGACTTTGTTCAAACTGGCTGGCACTGTTGCGGATGCTTCTCCATTTTGGGTGGTCTCTGGCAAGAGATTCCCACAAATCAGTGTAGATGTCGCGTTTTTTCAGGGAAGCTTTAAGGGCATCCTTGTAGTGATTCCTCTGCCCTCCTGGTAGCTTATTGCCATGACCGAGCTCGGAGTAGAAAGCTTGTTTTGGAAGTCTTATGTCAGGCAAGCAGACGATGTGGCCTGCCCAGCATAACTAACTAGCCATGACCAGTGTCTCGATGCTGGGGACGTTGGCCTGAGAGAGGTTATTGGAGCGCCTGTCCTAGCACTTAATATGCAAGATCTTGCGGAGGCACTGCTGGTGGTATCTCTCCAGGGCTTGGAGATGTCCACTGTACAGTGTCCTTGTTTCTGACGCATACAGAAGGGCAGGTAACATTGCAGTCCTGTAGACCATGAGCTTGGACTGCAACAAACGTTCACTAGACTGAGGGGATTGTTATTTGAGGAGATATTGAATCAACTATGCCTCAATTCCTTTTCTTTCAGAAGAATGAGTGGTGATCTAATTGAAATATTAAATTCTTAAGGGGCTTGACAGGGTATATGCTGAGAAATGTTTTCCCTGGCTGGGATCATGGGGTCACAGTTTCCTAATAAGGGATCGGCCATTTCGGAATGAAATGAGAAATTTCTTTACTCGGAGCATTGTGAATCTTTGGCATTCTCTACCCCAGAGAGCTGTGAATGCCCTGTCATTGAGTATGTTCAAGACTGAGATTGACAGATTGTTGGGTACTAAGGGAATTCAGGGATATGGGGATAGTACATGAAGATGGAGTTGAAATAGATTAGCCATGATCTTGTTGAAAGGTGGAGCGGGCTCGAAGAGCCAAATGGCCTCCTTCTGCTTGTACTTCTGATATGTCCGTTCAGTTAATAACATTTTGGGATACAAGATACAAGTAAAGGATGAAAAGGCTGGATCTCCTTTGAAAAGAGAAGGCTGAGGAGTGACTAATAGAGATTTTTAAAATTACAAAAGGCTTTAATAGAGTAGACAGAGTTTCCACTTGTGGGGGAGAGCAAAAATTAAGGCCATCAATATAAAGTCATCACCAAGAAATCAAATAAGAAATTCAGAAGAAACCTTTTTATCCGGAGTGTGGTGAGAATGTGACACCCACTATCACAGTGAGCAGTTGAAACAAATAGTATAGATGCATTTAAGGGAATCCAGATAAACACGAGAGAGAAGGGAACAAATAGTTATGCTGATAGTTAGATGATGAGGGGTAGGAGGAGGCTTGAGTGGAGCATAAACGTCAGCATGGAATGGTTGGGCCAAATGGCCTGTTTCTGTTTGTACATCCTATGTAATTTGAGATATGATGTGTTAAGTGTAACTTGCTTGGGAGGAACAGGTGACTTTGGACCTATACACTAACGCTCTCTAATACTGAAGGTTTCCTATACCTTTTCCTTTTCCTATAGTCTGTTATAGACTAACTGATGGAGATTGATGGCTATGTTCCTATTAGATAGCATCTCAAATGACAACAGTATTGTTGTCTAAATACTGGGTTGCTCCTGTGTGCTCGAACAGTTTTGGAAACAAGTGATTTCTCAGTTCATGTTTGTACCAGGAGAGGGCAGTGTGCTCCACATTAGGAGACTGATGTGACCATTGTTCGAATATTCAACAGCTAATATCATGAAGGTGAGAAAGGCAACTCCACTGTAGCAGGAGTGTTGGATCCCAGTCAGCAGGCCAGTTTGGTCTCTGCTCCAGCTGGCATTCAGACCTTGCAACTTTGTACCAGCAGATTTTTTTGTCTCCTTAAGTGAATTGTAAATTTCCTGCTGGGCTAGCGGGGGAGGGAAGTGAGTCCGATTGCTCTTCATAGGGCAAAGAAGACTAAGAGAAGATTTGATAAAGGTTTTTAAAATCATGAAGGGGTTAGATAAAATGAAGAGAAACTTTCCAGTAGCTAAACAGTTGATTAAACACAGAGCATAGATTTAGATTAGATTTAGAGATACAGCACTGAAACAGGCCCTTCGGCCCACCGAGTCTGTGCCGAACATCAACCACCCATTTATACTAATCCTACACTAATCCCATATTCCTACCAAACATCCCCACCTGTCCCTATATTTCCCTACCACCTACCTATACTAGTGACAATTTATAATGGCCAATTTACCTATCAACCTGCAAGTCTTTTGGCTTGTGGGAGGAAACCGGAGCACCCGGAGAAAACCCACGCAGACACAGGGAGAACTTGCAAACTCCACACAGGCAGTACCCGGAATCGAACCCGGATCCCTGGAGCTGTGAGGCTGCGGTGCTAACCACTGCGCCACTGTGCTGCCCTATTTAAGGTGATTATTTTTTTTTAAAACCTGAGGTGCCGTGAGGATTTTTTTTTTAATGCAATAAATTGTTAGGGTTTGAAATGCACTGTCTGAGAGTGGTGGAAACAGATTCAATAATAGTTTTCAAAAGGGAATAGAAGGAGAAAAATTGCAGGGATATGGGGAAAGAGCAAGGCAGTGGGACTAATGGGATTACTTTTCAAAAGATAGTGCAGACTTGATGGGCCAAATGGCGGCCACCTGTGCTGTATTGTTCTATGATTCTAATTCCAAGTGTAGTTCATCCCACTTGGAAAGCTGGAACATGTTGGATTTTGTCTTCTCCCCACTCGCCATGACTGGTAGTTCCGTGTCGAGTAGGATTAGTTTGACCTCAAAGTCTCAGCAAAGTGAGTAATGGACTGCATTATCAAATGATTTTGACCCATTGCTTTCTGCAGGGAAGGTGGCTGTTTCTATGATTGTGGACTACCTTCGACACACCACCAGCCGTAGCTCTGAGGACAGTGGCCTTGAGGATTTATGCAATATGCTGGACCCAGATAATGAGGACGTCTCTATTGATTTGGACACCTATCGTGCGGTGATGAAAGAGTGGATCGAGGACTGTAGAAATAAAAGGCAAGGAATCAAGAGGGATATGTAGATAGTTTGTCTGACTGGATCTGTGCTGAGCCCAAGTGACTGATTTATGTTACATTCCATCATCTTGTAAGCTGTACATTCAATGAATTGTGAGGGAGCATCAGAACAAAGGACCATGAAAGTTGCCAGATTGTTGTAAAATAAACCCAAATGGTTGACTAATATTCAGGAAAGTGGAATCTGTCACCCTTTACCCAGTCTAGCCTGTATGTGACTCCAATCCTACTCTACATGGTTGACCATTGATTCCCTCTGAAATGGTCTAGTAAATCACTCCATTGTGTAAACAATTGGCTAATAAGGTGGCCCACCAACACCACCTCAAAGCAAAGAGTGGATGATAATAGTAGCTTCACCAGCGCCACCCACAAGCCAAGAATATTTCAAACACAAACGTACTATTGTCCATCTAGATCACCTGAGTTTGGATTCTGACTCCCTTTCCTCCTTCATTCCCGTCCACTTTCTTCCTGCTGCCCTGTTTGGGTAGTTTATGATGGCATGTACTGTAACATCTTGGAAAACGAGTCGATTTTGTTCAAGAAAACTTTGAACTTGCTGAAATTTACCTTCCGGTGTCAGTTACAGTACTTTTCATCCTTTATTATGTGTAAGCTTTTAATATTTAAATTGAAGATGACCCTTTACTAATTGGCCAATCTGTCTGCTGGTATATTACATTCCCTTCAATATTGTGTTGTTGCTTATTGAGAGAGATTGCACGCCTGCTCTTTTCAACCTTGCTCACCAGCTCAAGTCCAAAACTGACCAAAGTGGCTCCAGGCAAGGTATGTTTGTTTGTCTGTACCAGGTGACAGGATGTGGCTTCCGTTCTGTGATTTTTGAATGTTGGCTTCTGCCATTATTATCTAGGTTTCCTCAGGAAGTAAAACAAAAAGTTGTCATCTTGTCCTCCCCTTGTATTTCTTCGTAGCGGGTTGCAGGTTGATGTACATCCCCTCTGTCAAAACATTATGTAGCGTAGGAGGATTTCAGGATGTGGGGAGATAACCGAAAAATACGTTATTTAAAAATGCGATTCCTATGATCACTCCACTGTAACACTTCATCTCTTACACATTTGATTGGGTAAATGTGACTATGTTGTCAACCATGAAGAACAGAGCAGTGATTGGGTAATTCTTGATGGGAGCTGCTCATTTGTAAAATGTCAGTAAGAACTTAAAAGGTTTGACACAAATGTTTCCACTGACATAACTGCAGAAGTGCAAATCAATACAGTTGGTTATGGGGCATATGCACAACTTCACTATAAATCAATTCATGGTGTTTATAGTGAGAGACATGTTCACTAATCCAAAGTAACTGTGGCCATTGTGAGAGTTTTCTTGTAGCACGAGAGCACACTTGTGCACCACTGGGACAGGAGAACCTGGAATTCGAGTGACTTAAGTTTGCAAATTGATCTGATATCTTGATTTCAGTTCAAAGCTTGTCCCAAGGAATGTGGAAGTTAAATAGAGAATGCTTCCCATTGCAGTTTCACCTCCGTGCTCTGCTCATGGCTCAAGTGTAAACCTTTTCCATCTGCTGTAGTGTTGAAGGGTTTGTACCAAACTCTCTCATTTTGCATAAAATCCAATTTTTTTTCTTAATGTATTTTGGATATTTTTGCTACAGCACTGGCAGGCTATTAATGAATCAATTCTATATCTAAAGTAATACTGATACAATATTGCAAGTGTTGGAAATTAACTTTGTTTACAATGGATTATTCCTTTTAATCGATATTTGTTTCCATATTGGATATGTTATAGTGTCCGTGAGGAGACACAAGAATCTGTAAATGTTAATGAAGATGTTGTCCAACATCACGATGGTCTTGTATCAGGTAACAACCTTTCATGTTAGATCTCATGTTACAATTTTTTCACCCCTGTGTTTGTGTATAATCAGCAGGGTCAAATTTGAGGTGCTAGTTTTATTGTACAGTTGTTTATAAGTATGTCGCCTAGCAACAACACAAGTTCATGCAAACTTTTGCCATTTTTTATTAGGAATAAAATTTTCCGATGCAACCGATGAAACAGTGGGAAGCTTGGAGGCATTTGGCGGGGAAGTGTCAAGAGGAGACCTGTAAGTAGTGTGTTTAAGTTGATTTCACTGCACAATGTGTGGTTCCAATATGAATGATCAATAGAAATATTGACCTTGCACATAATGAGCACTTCCTGTAAGCATCATGCTTGGGTCGTGTCACATCATACCCATCGCACTTTTGCACAACCCATGACTTGCCAAGAGCAACACCAGGGAATATCTTTTGGGATAAATAATTGCTCTTTTCACCGTCTTTGCTTTCCCCAGCAATGTCCAATTTTTAACGTAATTCTCGAACTCTCTGCCACATAGAGTGGTTAAAGTAGTAGATAGCATTGATGCATACATGAGGTTGAAAGATCCATGGGGTGCAGGATGAGAGGAGGTTTGTGTGGTGTGCAAGCACCAGCTTGGCCCAAAACAAAGGCAAAATATTCCAGATGCTGGAAATGTGAAATAAAAATGGAAAATGCTGGAAATGTTCAGGTCTGGCAGCATTTGTGGAGAGAAAGTGTTAACATTTCAGGTCTGTAATATTTGATCAATATTTCCAGTATTTTCTGCTTTTATGCCAACTTAGAGCAGTTGGGCTGAGTTTAGACGCTATGGAGCAGAACTTTGTTTCTGCCTGTTTTTTGGGCCCAGGAAAGGGTCGCTTTTAAATAGTAAACTTGCATAGTGCGCCTCTCATTTACACTGCAATTACTGCTTCGTAGGAAAAGGTTGATTTGCACGTAGCAATGTCAAACAAAGTTTGAGTAGATGAGGAACATCTTCCCTCTTAACCTCCCTACCCTTTGAGCACTGTTGACAATGGGCCATCACTGTTAAATTTGGAGTCAATCTTGTTAGTTTAAAAAATATCCATATTTTGGGAGGAAAGTTCTTTGAAAGAATTCTAACTCATGAGTTGGGTGGAGAGCATTGGAGCTGCACGGCTCATGAGGACATTTCTTTTTGTTGTGTTGCTCTGGTTAAGGTCTGGTGACTGGTTTGTATGGAGACTGGAAATATAAGTTCCAAGTGCTTGTCCATTTGTTTAGTGTCGTGCTGTTTTGCCATGTATGGATGTGTGCCCAGAGACAGCTGGAAGTGAAAGAAAGACTTGCATTTATATAGCACCTTTCACAACCTCGGGATGTCCCAAAGTGTGATGAAGCCAATGAACTTTTTTTGAAATGTAGTCAGTGTTGTAAACACGGCAGCTAATTTCTACCTAGCAAAGTTCCACAAACAGCAATGAAATAATGATCAGATCATCTTTTTAGTTGTTGGTTGAGGGGTACATATTGGCCAGGTAGCGATGTTTCTGCTAGGCTATGCAGGTGTGCAGCAGCCTGAAGGTACTGTGCAGGTCTTGTTCAATGATAACTACAGCATGTGTGGCCACGCAAATAAAAAAATTAAAGGGACGACACATTTTAAAAACAAAACTGACAACGCATAACGAATACATTTTAAAGAGAACATTGCCAAGTGCACCCCTTCTCTTCAAAACAATGCCATGGGATCTTTTACATCCACTTGAGAGGGAAGATGCAGTTTTGGTTTAATGTCTGAAAGATGTCACCTTCGACAGTGCAGCACTCCTTTAGCACTGCACTGGGAATGTCGGCCTAGATTTTGTGCTTGGGTTCCTGGAATGGGCCTTGGACCAACAACCTTCTGACTCAGGGTGAGTGTGTTACCAACTGAGCCAAGTCTAATACACTGACCATTGCTGCAGTTAGAGTTCAGCAAGTGCCAGGGAACGGAGGAGCTCTGACTGTAGCTAGGTTTTAAATTGAGAAAACTGGCATCACCAAAAAAGCGGAATAGATGGAACCTAGATTCCAACACCAGCACCATGGCCTTCTACAATAGCATGGGCTGGTACTGGATGATTTTGCATCAACAAACTGGAATTGCTGCTTCTGGGATCTGTTTGTTGACCGAGTCTGATACCCATGTACTGCCGAACTCTCCATTGCTTAGCATGGGGTCAGATACGACACAGGTTTGTACTTTCATTAAACAATCATTTATAGCAAGCGCATTCGTGCAAGTACAATTTACCAAACATGATGTGGCTGCTATAAGTGATGGCCTGTGTAATAAAGAATGAAACCGGACGGACCACCCAGCATTGACCTAGGCACAAGAAACGACAACGGCAAACCCAGCCCTGTCGACCCTGCAAAGTTCTCCTTACTAACATCTGGGGGCTTGTTCCAAAGTTGGGAGAGCTGTCCCATAGACTAATCAAACAATAGCCTGACGTAGTCATACTCACGGAATCATACCCTACAGACAATGTCCCAGACACTGCCTTCACCATCCCCGGGTATGTCCTGTCCCACCGGCAGGACAGACCCAGCAGAGGTGGCAGCACAGTGGTATACAGTCAGGAGGGAGTTGCCTTGGGAGTCCTCAACATTGACTCCAGACCCCATGAAGTCTCATGGCATCAGGTCAAACATGGGCAAGGAAACCTCCTGCTGATTACCAACTACCGCCCTCCCTCAGCTGATGAATCAGTACTCCATGTTGAACACCACTAGGAGGAAGCACCGAGGGTGGCAAGGGCGCAGAATGTACTCTGGGTGGGGGACTTCAATGTCCATCACTGAGAGTGGCTCAGTAGAACCACTACTGACTGAGCTGGCAGAGTCCTAAAGGACAAAGCTGCTAAACAGGATATGCAGCTGGTGGTGAGGGAACCAACAAGAGGGAAAAACCAACTTGACCTAATCCCCACCAATCTGCCTGCTGCAGATGCATCTATCCATGACAGTATTGGTAGGAGTGACCACCGCACAGTCCTTGTGGAGACCAAGTCCCGCCTTCACATTGAGGATACCCTCCATCGTGTTATGTGGCACTACAACCATGCTAAATGGGATAGATTTCAAACAGATCTAGCAATGCAAAACTGGGCATCCATGAAGTGCTGTGGGCCATCAGCAGCAGCAGAATTGTGCTCAACCACAATCTGTAACCTCATGGAATGGCATATCCCCCCACTCTACCATTGCCATCAAGCCAGGAGACCAACCCTGGTTCAGTGATATTGTGGAGCCACCTCCTCCAGTTATTTGTTTCATTGTCCACCATTTACGACTGGATGTGGCAGGACTGCAGAGCTTAAATCTAATCTGTTGCTTATGGGATTGCTTAGCTCTGTCTATCGAATGCTGCTTATGCGGTTTGGCACACAAGTAGTCCTGGGTTGTAGCTTCACCAAGTTGACACCTTATTTTGAGATATGTCTGGTGCTGCTCCTGGCATGCCCTGCTGCATCTCGGCTACCTCCTGAAGTCCCCAGCATCACAGATGCCAGACTTCAGCCAAATCGATTCACTCCGCGTGATATCAAGCAACGACTGAAGGCACTGGATACCTCAAAGGCTATGGACCCTGGCAATATTCCGGCTCCTGTGCTCCAGAATTTGCTGCAGCCCTAGCCAAGCTGTTCCAGTTCAGCTACAACGCTGGCATCTACCCAGCAATGTGGAAAATTGCCCAGGTATGTCCTGTATACAAAAAGCAGGACAAATCCAACCCGGCCAATTACTGCCCCATCAGTAAAGTGATGGAAGGTGTCATCGACAGTGCAATCAAGCGGCACTTGCTTAGCAATAACCTGCTCAGTGACACTCAGTTCGGGTTCCACCAGGGCCACTCAACTCCTAACCTAATTACAGCCTTGGTTCAAACATAAACAAAAGAGCTGAACTCAGTGAGGTAAGAGTGACTGCCCTTGACACAAGACAGCATTTGACTGAGATTGGCATCAAGGAGAACGAGCAAAACTGGAGTCAATGGGAATCGGTGGGGGGAGGGGGGATCTCTCTGCTGGTTGGAGTCATACCGAGCACAAAGGAAGATGATTGTGGTTGTTGGAGGTCAATCATCTCAGCTCCAGGACGTCACTGCAGGAGTTCCTCAGGGTAGTGTCCTAGGCCCAACCATCTTCAGCTGCTTCATCAATGACCTTCCTTCAATCATAAGGTCAGAAGTGGGGATGTTCGCTGATTGCACAATGTTCAGCACCATTCGTGACTCCTCAGGTACTGAAGCAGTCAGTTTAGAAATGCAGCAAGACCTGGACAATATCCAGGCTTGGGCTGATAAGTGGCAAGTAACATTTGTATCTCAAGTGCCAGGCAATGACCATCAACAAGAGAATCTAACCATCTCCCCTTGACATTCAATGGCATTACCATTGCTGAATTCCCCCATTATCAACATTCTGGGGGTTACCATTGACCAGAAACTGAACTGGAGTAGACCTATTAATACAAGAGCACGTCAGAGGCTAGAAATCCCGCAGCAAGTAACTCGCCTCCTGACTCCCCAATGCCTGTCCACCTTTTTACAAGGCACAAGTCAGGAGTGTGATGGAATACTCTCCACTTTCCTGGATGGGTGCAGCTCCAACAACACTCGAGAAGCTCGACACCATCCACAACCAAACAGCCCGGTTGATTGGCACCCTGTTCACAAACATTCACTCCCTCCACCATCGACGCACAGTGGCAGCAGTGTGTACCATCTACAAGATGCACTGCAGCAAAACAGCAAGGCTCCTTAGACAGCACCTTCCAAACCTGCGACCTCTACCAACTAGAAGGACAAGGGCAGCAGATGCATGGGAACATTACCACCTACAAGCTCCCCTCCAAGCCACATACCATCCTGACTTGGAACTATATCGCTGTTCCTTCACTGTTGCTGGGTCAAAATTCTGGAACTCCCTTCTTAACAGTACCTACCCCCACATGGACTGCAACTGTTTAAGAAGGGCGGCACAGTGGCGCAGCGGTTAGCACTGCAGCCTCACAGCTCCAGGGACCCGGGTTCGATTCCGGGTACTGCCTGTGTGGAGTTTGCAAGTTCTCCCTGTGTCTGCGTGGGTTTTCTCCCACAAGCCAAAAGACTTGCAGGTTGATAGGTAAATTGGCCATTATAAATTGTCACTAGTATAGGTAGGTGGTCGGGAAATATAGGGACAGGTGGGGATGTTTGGTAGGAATATGGGATTAGTGTGGGATTAGTATAATTGGGTGGTTGATGTTCGGCACAGACTCGGTGGGCCGAAGGGCCTGTTTCAGTGCTGTATCTCTAATCTAATCTAAGGTGGCTCACCAGCACCTTCTCGGGCAATTAGGGATGGGCAACAAATGCTGACCTGGCCAGCAAAACCCACGTCCCAGGAACGAATTTTTAAAAAAAACTCTGGAGAGTGAAAGAGCTCACATTTTCAGGTCTACAATCTTTTCTGATCATCAGCCTGAAATGTTAACTCTGTTTCTCTCTCCATAGATGCTATCTAACCTGAGTATCTCCAGCATTTCCTGTTTCTATTTAATGCTAACTGTTGCTCTGGCTCTAACCTTGATGAACTTGATCGATTTTCTGTGCCAATAGTTGGCTGTTAACTTTGGTCGTTGGTGGAACCTGAAGCACCAATGTGCTATTTCAGTAGTAATTCAATCCTTTTTTAAATTTTTTTCTCGACAAAAGTTATTCAATTTGTTCTGTAATGAACACTTAATCCAGAAAGCTTGTATAGTTAACAAGAACATAACTGGAATGGTGTAGATAAAGACCATACAAAATGTAACCAATTTAAACTGCAGTCATTGCAAACTGGAATCCACACTACTCAGTGGCTAAGCACAGTTGTATCTGTCTGAAATAAATGCAGCATTTAAGGTGACCTCGAAATTGACATTAATACAAATGGATAATGCTTATCTCTTTTTGGCTGATATAACTGTCTGTTTTAAGCATGGCTCCTTTAAGTAGTGACCATCGTTCCTTGCGTTTGAGGTGTCGATTAGTTTACTTGATGCTGCATACCCACTCTGGGCTGATAGTCTTACACCCTTCAAAGGAGTGTTATTATAAACTGTCAGTTACTGAATGCAAGAAGATTGAAGGAGAAAGCTTTTGGTGGACTGAGAGTGCTGGGTGTGCAATGTATTGTTATGCTTCTTGCTCTTTTTGCGTAAATAACAACCGTTTGTTATATTCTGTGTAAATGTGCAAAAGACACAAGGAAGTGTTTCTTCATGGCTGTTTTGATGAAATAATAAGGAACTGCAGTACACAGCCAGTATGAATGTAGTGGCTTCACCACAGGGGTTAGCTATACTTGGGAGGGAACCAATGACTAACTACCTGTCTGCAACCCCTCAACCAGTGAAATAAGGGCATACAGCTTTCTAGGTTACTGATTAAACCTTACAAACCACACTATTGTGACCAGAGGCATTCTCTAATTCCATTAAGAGAATTAATGGCCATGACTAGAGTTCAGTTTGTTTGCATATGACCATTAGCAAAGAAAGCTATGTGATAAGTTGCTGTTTTGCATACAGCATCAAACCATGTTGCTTAATCCTCAATTTAAAGAAAGAACTGGCATTTATATTCTAAGTTCCTACCAGCAGTAATGAGATGATCTGTTTGATTGTTGATGGCTGAATATTGGAAAGAATATCAGGAGAACTCTCCTCTTCTTTTGGATAGTGCCATGGGGCTTTTAATTTTGAGATGACAAATGGACTTTAATATCACAGCTGAAAATTGCTCTCTGACAGTACTCCCTCAGTTCTTAGTTCTTTCGTTTCCTTATCTCGAGAGACCATGGGTAAGCGCCTGGAGGTGGTCAGTGGTTTGTGGAGCAGCGCCTGGAGTGGCTATAAAGGCCAATTCTAGAGTGACAGGCTCTTCCACAGGTGCTGCAGAAAAGTTTGTTTGTCGGGGCTGTTGCACAGTTGGCTCTCCCCTTGCGCCACTGTCTTTTTTCCTGCCAACTGCTAAGTCTCTTCGACTCGCCACACTTTAGCCCCGCCTTTATGGCTGCCCGCGTAGCTCTGGCGAACGCTGGCAACTGACTCCCACGACTTGTGATCAATGTCACAGGATTTCATGTCGCGTTTGCAGACGTCTTTAAAGCGGAGACATGGACGGCCGGTGGGTCTGATACCAGTGGCGAGCTCGCTGTACAATGTGTCTTTGGGGATCCTGCCATCTTCCATGCGGCTCACATGGCCAAGCCATCTCAAGCGCCGCTGACTCAGTAGTGTGTAGAAGCTGGGGATGTTGGCCGCCTCGAGGACTTCTGTGTTGGAGATACGGTCCTGCCACCTGATGCCAAGTATTCTCCGGAGGCAGCGAAGATGGAATGAATTGAGACGTCGCTCTTGGCTGACATACGTTGTCCAGGCCTCGCTGCCATAGAGCAAGGTACTGAGGACACAGGCTTGATACACTCGGACTTTTGTGTTCCGTGTCAGTGCGCCATTTTCCCACACTCTCTTGGCCAGTCTGGACATAGCAGTGGAAGCCTTTCCCATGCGCTTGTTGATTTCTGCATCTAGAGACAGGTTACTGGTGATAGTTGAGCCTAGGTAGGTGAACTCTTGAACCACTTCCTCCCTCAGTACTGCACTGGAATGCCAGCCAAGATTTTGTGCTAGAGTCTGTGGAGCAGGGATTCAGCCAAGACCTCTGACTCAGGGAAGCATGCTCCGACTGAGCTAAGGCTGAAACCATCTTTGTAATTAGCAGCACCAGCAACGTGTATTTATGTAGAGTCTAAAACCTGGTCAAAGCTTCGTATCGGCATTCTGTCCCATGCATTGGAAAATTCAGACAGTTAAACTTCCAATTCTGCCACTGTCTGCTCTGTCCTCCACCACTGCATGTAAATAATGGTGGCTTGGATTCTTGGGTGATTTCCTTCTCATCCACCCCGCTTGCTGCACCGCACCAACTCCGGCCCCGAATATTTACCCGCTAAAGTCTCAGCTCTTTGCTTTTTATGGGGCTGCGATTCTGAACTTTGTGCGGGGGGCATGGGGAGGTGCTTCTGTCTTTTTAGGGTCCCTCACTGGCTCCTGTGTTGCTGCTGTGTCCCAGCAATAGCAAGCACCTCCATATTCACCTCCTGGCATTGATGGGTTTCCTCTTGGCTTGAGTGAATCCTTTGGGGGTCACACCATGCATATGGGATCAGGCCCCAACATGGAAATGGGTTGGGGCAGATTCAGCATGGTAGATGAAAGTCTTACTAAAAACATAAATAGCAGTATGGGAATATGATGTTGTGGCCATAAGGGAAACGTGGCTTAAAAATTGCGAGGACTGGGCACTTAATATGCAAGGATATAAAGAAGAGTGAGAAGGAGAAAAGAGGTGGGGTGGCAGTATTGATTAAGGAAGACATTGCAGTGTTGGAAAAGGATGATGTCCTTGAAGGGGGCAAGGACAGAATCCATTTGGTTAGAGTTGAGAAGCAAAAAATGGTATCATCATACTACTGGGGGTATTCTACAGGCCTCCTATTAGTGAGAGGAGAAAATCTGCAGAGAAATCAGATGTGCAAGAACTATAGATTGGTGATATTGGGGGACATTAATTATCCAAGTAGTGATTTGGGATAATTTTAGAGTAAAGGGAAAGGAGGGTGAGGAATTTCTGAAATGTGGTTAAGAGAACTTCCTTGATCAAGTTCTCAGCCCAACTAGAAGAGAGATGTTGCTGGATCTGGTGCTGAGAAATGAGGTGGACCAAGTGTCTGTTGGGGAGCACTTGGGTAAGAGTGATCATCGTATCATAAGGTTTAGACTAGTAATGCAGAAAAGCATGGAACAAAATGAGATAGAATGTCTAGATTGGAAGAAGGTTAATTTCAATGCGATGAGAAGGGATCTAGCCAGGGTAGAATTGAACCAAACTCTGACAGGAAGAGCTGTATCGGAACAATGGGCTATCTTTAAGGAAGTGATGCTTCAGGTACAGTTTAGATATTTTCCAACAAGGGCGAAAGGTAAGGCAACCAATAACAGGGCTCCTTGGATGACGAGAGAGATAGAGATTATGGTGAAACAGAAAAGATGCATGTCAGGTGAATTCTTCAAGTGAGAACCAGGCCAAATGCAATAAGTTGAGAGGGAAGATGAAGGGGAAAGTTAGACTGGCAAAGAGAATGAGACTAGAATGGCAATCAACATAAAAGTGAAATCTTCAATTGGCATGTAAATTATAAGTGGGTCATAAGAGGTGGGGTGGGCCTGTTAGGAACAAAGAGGGTAATATATGCTTAGAGGCAAAAGGCAAGGCTAATGTACTTACTGAGTGCTTTGTAGCAGTGTTCACGAAGGAAGTGGAATCTGACAAAATATCGGTAGAAGAGGAGAGAGTAGAGGCAATGGATAGGGTAAAAATTGAAAGGGGGGAGGTAGTAAAAGGCTGGCTATCCTCAGCATTGCCAAGTCACCTGGGCTGGATGGCTGGCATCCCAGGTTGCTAAAGCAAGTGGGGGATGGGGATAGTGGAAGTTCTTGCCAATCTTTCCTAGATGAGGGGGAGGTGCCAGAGGATTGGAGTGTGGCAAATATTCAAGTTAGGGTATAAGGACAGTCCTAGCAACTACAAATCAGTTAGTTTAACATCAGTGGTGGGTAAAGTTTTAGAAGCAATCGGAGAAAATAAATCAATGGGCACTTGGAGAGGTTTGAGTTAGTTAAGGAGAGCCAGCAGAGGGATTTGTGAAAGGGAGATCATGCTTGACTAATCTAATTGAAATTTTTGATGAAGTAACAGAGAGGGTTGATGAAAGAAATGCCGTGGCAGCTCCCCGACATGGGGCCCAGGTGTGCGGGCCGCAAATTTTTCTGCCTGCCGCCTATTTTGACGGCGCGCTTTTAAAATGCCTCCCAAAATGTCTCCTGGAAGCTTCCAGAACTTTCTCTCAATTCCACTTCTGCTCTCTAGCTCCACCCGCAGGTTTAAGCAATCAAAACTGATCAAACACTACAGTGTGTGTCACAGTTAATGCCTCCTTATATTGCATGTGGAGCTCCCAAAATTACAGACTTGATACTTCAGTGGTGCAGTTAGCTGTTTGAGCAGCAATTTCCAACTATTGATTGCAGCTTGTTCCTGAAGGAAGTGTCTCTAACTGCTGTAGCATTTCCTTAATTTCCTACATGCTAAACCTTAGTAATGAAGTAAGAATGTGTTTGTGTTGTTTCTTGGTCTTTGCCACAAGTAGTATTGGGTGGTGATGCCTCCTGTGCAAAATTAAACTGCAGAAATACTGCAGATGCTGGCAATCTGAAATAAACACAAAGTGCTGGAAATACTCGGGTCTGGAAGCACTTGTGGAGAAAGAAAGAGTTAGTGTTTCAGTCTGATGACCCTTTCATCAGAACTGAAGGGCCATTGACCTGAAGTGTAACTCTCTTTCTGTCTCCAAAGATGTTTCCAGACCTGCTGAGAAATTGTAGTGTTATCTGTTTTTAATGCAGAAGTGTTGATCTGTTTGGACATAAAGTAGGAAGAATGAATACATGTACCTGCATGAGCGGCACCCATTGGAATCTCTATTTGGAGATGCAGCTTCAGAGGACAGGTTACTTATTGCAAACCTTGCATTTCTGCAGGTTACTTCCCTTCTGGTTATGGTCTCAGCATTACAGGTAGCAGCAATGGTGCAGTCTGCACAGAGCAAAGAAAATTTACTCCTTCCACCACTAGTGCACTGTGGCTACAGTATGCAATATGTACAAGATGCACTCCAGCAACTCATTAAGGCTTCTGCAGCAGCACCTCCCAAACCCATGACATACATCTAGAAGGCCAAGGGCAGCAGGTATATGGGAACACCACCAGCTCCAAGTTCCCTCCAAGCCGCACACCATCCATGCACGTATAACCAATCCTTCATTGTTGCTGGGTCCAAAATCCTGGAAGTCCATTTTGAAAGCTTTGCGGGAGTATGTCCACCACACGGATACAGATGAAAGGCCACCATCACCTTCTCTGAATCCTTGTTCCTGCATTTTGGTGGCAATTTGAAGATCGTTTTCAAATGTGCATCCTGTTCTAAATTACAAATGGGCAAATAGCTCCCTTATTATTCCAGATGATTCCAAGTGCTGGAAAATGAGATTAGACTGGGCAGTTTGTTTTTCAGTAGGTGTAGACATGATGGGCAGAATGGCCTCCTTCTGTGCTGTAACTGTTTCTACATTTTCTAAATATCTGAAAAGGAGGTTTGTGGGGAGTGGCAGTACGTGAATTGCTTCTTGGGAGGGCCAGCACAGACATGATGGGTCGAATGGCCTTCTGTGCTGTAACGGTTCGATGATTTTTTTTTGTACTATTAAGTCCACATTTTTTTTTTAAAGAAAAGGTGTTTGGCATTTTGATTGCACAGTTTCTTGGAGTGTTTGTGTTTGCATTGGGAACATTTGGGATCAAGGATTTGAGGCAACCTGTTTGGTCTTGGTTTCTCGGAGCTAGTTTGGCCTGGAGGTGGGGCAATGGGAGGGGGTCCTTGAATGTAATGGTGGCCGGGTATCCTTGTGCAGCCATAATGAAGGGAGCACGTTTTAAAAGTTTGTGTAATTCAGACTAGGAGGCATGCACGTAATCTAAAGTGAGATGAAATTATAAAAGCAGCTTGTTTGAACTGCCAGCACGAACAGAGTTTTGGTGAAATTGGTGCACTGCTGCTGGGCTTGGAGAAAGGAAAACAAAATAGCTTGGAGTCAGCACGTTTACCACCTTAAACCTTTTGTTAAAATAGTATCTACGTGTTTCCATGGATGGGCCGAGGAACAGCGGATACAGTTTATTCTAACCAAGTGTGAGGTCATATTCTTTTGGGTATGCGAATGGCCAATAAGGTTACAATTTAAATGGGGAATTGCTAAGGGCTGTGGATGATAAAGGGAAGAAGTCTCCAAAAACTAGCTTGCAGATGCAAAAACGATGAAAATGGCCAAATTGATGCTGGCTTTCACCACAAGGCACAAAATAAAAAAACATGCAGGTGATGGTTCTATTGTAAAGATCATCAATGACACTTACTTTGCAATATTGTGCTCCATTTTGGGTGTTCCACCTTGTGATGTTTACACTGGTGCCTGAGATAATTCACTGGAATGTTTCTTGGGATGAAGGAATTAAGCTACAACCAGAGACTGAGAGCTTGGATTATATCCCTTGCATGCCAAAGGGTGCTCTGAGTTGGCTGTTCAAAAATCTTGAAGGGACTTTATAGGGGCTGACTACCAACTTTAGCTGAGTATTCCAGAAGCTCAGAATTTGAAATATGCCTTTTTTTTTAGGTTTTGTGGCAATCTGGAACACATTGGTTCAGGGGGCCATAAATGAAAAATAAACTTGTTTAAAAGGGAGTTAGATACTTAGCAAGGGGGCTACTTAGGGATATGGAAAAAGGCACAGAATTGGAGTCTGAGAGATTCACTAAACCAAAATAGTCAAAATTGCACTGATAGAATTGTCCCCTTGTAAGATGATGCCTTTAAATAACGGGGATGGCTACTGAGTCTATACTGTATAAATGTATGTGATGTGCTCTAATTTTTTTAAATTAGAGGTAACTAGCTGCATCAGGAAAAGTGACCATGAAGCTGTCAGTTTGTTGTAAAAAGTCGAGTGATTCATTAATGTCCTTCAGGGAAGGGAACCTACTCTCCTTACTCAGTTAAGCCTATATATCACTCCTGTCCCACACAAACGTGGCTAGCTCTTAACTGCCCTCTAGTGGCCATTCAAGCCACTGGATTGCATCAAACTGCTGCAGAGGTTCAAGATGACAGCTCACCACCACCTCCTCAGGGCATCTAGGATTGGGTAATAAGTGCAGCCCTTACCAGCCATCCCCAAGTTTGAGGAATGAATATAAAAAAAAAAGCAGGTTATATACTAGTTAAATGAATAAGAGTTATCTCATTTTATAAAATTGAACTCTGCTCTTTCAAATGCAGGGAGACATCTGATTTAATATCTTGTATTGCTGACCTCCAATACAACCACCAAAAACTTCAGGAGCAGAATCTGAAGTTAAGACTGGCAGTGGATGCCACAGAAGAAAGTAACAACCGATTAATTGAGGAAAACGAGGAGCTCTTCAGTCAGGTGAAAAAGTAAGAAGTCAGCCTTTTTTAAAATCTGCCATTATATTCCAGAGTGTCCAAAGTATCTTCCTCGAAGGCTGTTCAATAATTTACTGCTGCGCTGACTATTGCAACACACTCCCAACCAGCCTCCAATCTTCTACCCTCCATTAAATTTGATCATCCAAGATTCTCCTGCCCGTACCCTAACCCTAACTCCTGTTCACCCGTCATCCCTGTGCTCACTGACCAATATTGGTTACTGGTTAGCAAAACCTTGATTTTAAAATTTTGATCCTTGCTTTCAAATCCCTCTTTATCTCTGTAACCTCCAAGACTCGGGAACCCTCTGATATCTGCACTCCTCTTCACGCGTCCTCGATTCTAGCCACTCCACCATTAGCGGCCAAGCCTTCAGCTGCCAAATCCCTAAGCTCTGGAATTGTCTTGCTAAACCTTTCCACCTCTTTATTTTTTTTCCTCTAAGACGTTCCATAAAATTTACCCCTCATTTGTTCTAACATCCTATTTTGTTTGCTACTCCTGTGACGTATCTTGGGATATTTTACTACGTTAAAGGTGCTATATAAATGGTGGCGGTGGGTCAGCTACAGCAATATTACAAGAACAAGTTTTCCAACTTCCACTGGCAGATTTACTCCAGTATTAAGAGTATAACTTATCTATTCCATCTTATGGTTTTAAATGGTGCTGCTATAACGGGTAGTAAGCTCACTTTTTAAAAATAGGAATAAATTGTATTAATATGGTGTCTTTCATGACCTAGGGATGTCCCAAAGAGCTTTATAGCCAATGAAGTACTGTTGAAGCATAGTCACTATTGCAATGTAGGAAATGTGGCAGCCAATTTGTGCACAGCAAGCTCCCTCAAGCAGCAATAAAATAATCAGATAATCTGATCATTTTTCAGTGTTGGTTGAAGGATACATATTGGCCATGATACTGGGGGAGAACTCCCTGCTCTTCTTTGAAGTAATGCAGTGGGATTTTCTATGCCCACCTGAGAGGGCTAGTCGTTTAACATCTCATCTGAAAGACAGCACCTCTAATACAGCGCTCCCTGGGTACTGCATTGGAGAGTCAGCCTAGATTGAGCTCGAGACTGGAGTGGGGCATCAACCCATGACCCACTAAATCCAAGACAAGAGAGCGACCACTGAGCCAAGCTTGACCCTTTTTGTTGCTAATGTCACTTAAATTTCTGTTGGATAAGGAGAACGTAAGAACATAAACAGGAGCAGGAGTAGGCCATTCGGCCCCTCAAGCCTACCCTGCCATTCAATAAGATCATGCCTGATCTGCCCCAGACCTCAACTCCTCTTTCATGCCAGCTCCTCATTGCCCTCAACCCCCTGATATGTCAAAAATAAATCCATCTACCTCCTCAGGAGTGTGTGCTTTTTGGTCATTATAGTGCTCAATGCAATGGGCACAACCACTGTGGGAGGGGAAATGAGGATTATGGGTTTGGTTTCCCCTGATTTATTTTCGCTACCCTCAAATATTTATACAGTCCTTTTCTTGATATTTTGCATCAAACAAACGTGGTCTACCCTTGAATATTCTGGGATACTATGATATTGGCCTTGCTTACAATCCAGCAATCCTGAATTACTTTTTATCTTCACAGTGCTCAGCTGTCCATTTTAATAGAAAAATCTTTGAAAGAAGACCTGGAGGATTTGAAGACTCACATCTGTACTTTACAAGAGAGCAATGAAAGGCTTATCCTTCAGAATAAGCAAGAGGTAAATCTTGCATTGAATAAATCTCACTAGATAGTCGTCAAGTCTGAACAGTGTCCACGATTGAATGTGTGACATCCAATTTTTGTGTTCTTTTCAGGCAAAGGACAATCAATCCCTAATTCAGAAGATTGCCTCGCTCCAGGAAGAGGTTTGTCATCTCACTGCCTTTCTTGAATGCTTTAGAGTATTGCGCACATTTACAATGTGTCTCTTTTTGGGTAGATATGTACAACAAGGCCATATGAAGTTGTAGTTACTGTTTTTTTTTTATTCTGCTGGTGAGCACGTGACATGCTGGAGACCACACCTGTAAGCCTGCCCTTACTACTGGGATGGAATGAGATTTAAGGTCAATAGTTGGCAATATTGGGAGCCCAGTGGTCGAATAGGGATGCTTGACTTGGTATTTAGGTTACTGGGTATGGTTCCATCCTTCTAGACTTCAGAAAGATTACAATAAACATTCAATTAGACCATGACTTGGCCAGTGTAGAACAGAGCAGGCTTATTAAAGTACAGCATTTCAGCAATTTAGAGAACCCTCTATCCCTTCAATACAGAGAATAATAAACAAACTTCGCCCCAATTCTCCTTTTATAGAGTCCTGGAATTTTACAGTACTGAAAGAGGCCATTTGGCCCATCATGCCTGTGTCAACAATGTCTATCTAATAAGTTCAGACCTTTTGTCAGTGGATTGCAAATTCCTTTGCTTTTAGTGGACCATTTTTATACTAATCTTCAGTAACTTGCGTACGTGAAGCTGAATACTGATGGTGGCAGCAACCAAAATTTGAAGTGAACACCAAATTATCAACTTATGAGTGGAAGTGTGAAACTGGTCATCACAGCGACCATGTCTTTTATCCTCATTAAAGTGTGGTGCACAGGGTCCTTTCCATGCTTTCCAAAATCCAATTACTGCTGATGGAAAAAAGTCAGAGTTAAATCAATCCCAAGTTGTGGAACTGGCAATTCATTTACAGAACTTTTGTGTGCTGGTTTCTATTCTGTTGCAGATACCAGCAACAGTATGGTAATGATGGGTATTCAAAATGTTTCCATGGGACCTCCTTATGCTCTGTGTTGGTGAAGGAATAATCATCTTCAATGGTGGAGGATCTGTGCACGTTGAACTTGTACCATCTCCAAAAGGGAGATTTTTCATAATCCAATTGAGGATTGAGACACAACCCTAGCTTGTTAATGAGAAGCACCACCGTCTGAAGTGGAACTATCAGTTGACTTAACGACAACCATTTTGGAATGGATGCCACCATGCTCCTCTGGCCAAAGCCAACCTAATGGACATTTGTAAACTTTGCTGCAGAATCCCTTGCTAATCGTATATCAGTTGTGTTTAAATGCCGGTGGAGGGCATTAATTGGGGTTTTACTTAAGGAGACAGTGGCTGGGATTTTATCCGATGACAGGGATCTTGACCTCCAGCAAAAGCATCGCTGAGACCCCTGCGTCACCCCTTGTGTGGGAGCCCCGCCGAATCCAGTGCCAATTAACTGGACAGCAGCGGGCCTTTCAGGGGATCAAGGACCCAGGTGACCGAAGTCCCACCCTCCTGAGCTGCTGGCCAATCAGTCAGGCAGCTGTTTAACGGAGCAGCGCCACCACAGAGGTGGTGGCTGCTTCCGGTGGAGCACCCACGTGAGGCCCAGGAGTGGCGCTGGACTGAGGCCACAAGTAGGTCAGGGCTGGAGGAGCTGTGGGGAAGTGGGGGGTTGGCAGCAAGGGCAGGGGGTGGCTCTCAGCAGGTTCCCTACCCCTTGCCCTCTGCCACCCCCTCCCCCCCCCAACCTCCCCCCTCCCCCCCAACCTCCCCGATGCTGGGTCCCTCATTCAGGCACTAAGTGTCTTTTAACGAGGAACCCCAACCACCCTCCCCCTCCCCCAGAGCCAGCAAGCAACCCACACTATTTTTCTTGCTATGCTTCCCCTGTGGTGACAGGCCTGCCCACTGCTCAGCTAATGGCAGTGGGGGATTGAGGCCCTTAATTGGCCATTAATTGCCTGCATAAGGGCCTCAATTGGTGATGGGGCGGGAAGGCTTTCTGGCATATAGCATCTCTGGTGTGCCACTTGGTGCAGAAGAGTGGGCCAAATGTCCTCTGGGAATCCTTCTAACCATTTTGCTCCCAGATAAACTTCCAAATACTTGCTGCAGTTGCATGCAGTCACATTTGATTCTCTGGATAAGAATCAGACGATAAGCTGGCTTTTATTTCAGATATGCTGCTAAAAGATTTCCAGTATGTTGAAGATGACGTGTTGGTAATGGTATCATTTTCAAACACATCCCTATCTGACCAAAGAAGCCTCAAGGGTCTCTGGTACGAGAACATAGCTCCTGCCCTTTCCAGTTTAATTGCTTGAACGCCAGTAAAAGTGGGTGGATGTCCCTGGAGTCTTTAGGATGATGGAAAGGGATGAACTCTAGTATGAGCTGAACACCAATAATTGGCAGTAGTCAGGGGCACACCAATTGAGTGCACTTATGAGTATCTTCAGATATAAATTGGGTTATTTCTGCATCAGAAACTATAGTAATCACATGAACTAAAATAAATTTAACCTTTGACTACTCAATTTACTGTGGATTAATCTGCCAGACTCTGATTACATTTGAGCCCAGATTATTGTTGGGAGGAAGGAATATTTTCATTCCACTAATGAAAATTAGCAACAACTTCCAAACCCACAATACCCACCACCTCGAAGGACAAGAGCAGCAGGTGTATGGGAGCATCATCGACTCTAAGTTTCCCTCTAAGCCACACACCATGTTGACTTGGGAATATAATGCTGTTCCCTCATCGTCACTGGTTTAAAAACAACTGGAACTCCCTACCTAAGAGTGGCACTGTGGGAGAACTATCACTACATGGCCTGCAGCAGTTCAAGAAGGTGGCTCACCACCACCTTTCCAAGGGAAATACAAGTGGGCAACAATTGCCAACCTTGCCAGCAACATCTACATCCCAAGAATGAATAATAAATTTAAAGAATCTAGGTTGGATTTGAACCCAAGTCCCAGAGACGATGGGGCAGTGACTAACTCACTAAACTGCTCATCCTGCACCTCCATTTTGTAGTATTTTGAAATCACACTAATTTGTTTGGAAGGTAATACATTTGGTTGCTTAATTGGAGATCCTGATTTCGCAAATGCACAGCTTGGCTCGTGTTCAAACAACAAATGAAGTTGGCATGGATGTATTGCATTGTATGCATCAATCTGTTCTGTATGAAAGCCAGATAATGGATAATGTGCTTTTTTTTTAAAAAAAAAGGTACTAACTAGATTATTGCCAGGGCCATTGAATTACTGAGACTAAATAAGTCGAATTCCACTTTTATTCCATGGGATTCTGAGACTTTCTAATCAGTATTTTGGGGATCAATTCTGGGGATTGTCTCTTGTTTAAAAACCATGAATCAGTGAGATTCATTATTTCCCCTCCTGCATGGAGCTTTAATTCCTAGCAAAAAGAAAAAATTATCTGTGGAACTGAAGTGAATTTTCATTTTAAAGAAGGTGGTTCAGCAAGCTGCCCCAAGGCTGTTGCAAGTACCATTTACAATCATTTGAGATTAGAGCTTTATGGTCTTTCTCATCTTCCTGTGAGGTCTCGCACTATTTCTCTCGCGTTCTTCCTCGTCCCACCACCGAGCAGAATTTCAAAACTTAACCATGTGAATAACAGGCATGAACTGGGCCATACTGGCCCATGGGTGTAGCTGTTAGGCAACTAATAATTCAGAGAATATGAAAATTTGACTTCAGTATTTTTTTTTAAAAAGCTAGTATTATATTTTTCTTCTTTCAAAGTGAAAAAGCTGTTGGATTGTCATAAAAACCCAACTGGTTCGCTGTTGTCCTTTCCAGTCTGGGCTAGACATGACTCCAGTTCCACACCAGTGCAGTTGCCTCTTAATTGCTGTTTGAAGTGGTTGAACAAGCCACTCAGTTTTACTAGGGATAGGCAATAAATGTTGGCCTTAACAGCATTGCCTACACCCTTGGGATATTGCATGTCATTGGACATATTATAACTATTTGTTGGTTTGTCAGATTAATGTCACAAAACCTTAGCTACTTTTGATTTTTTCCAATTGGAAAAATAATTGTTCTTAATGATATTCTGGCCCTTTGTTTCAGAATCTAAGAAATGCCGTAGACATTGACTCCCTTCAGAAGAGGTTTGCTGTGCTCTGTGATGATAAAGCTGAACTTCAGGTACGTTACTTAATTGAGCTCTGAATTGGAGAATCTGCTGTTTATAGTTTCTTGGCGAATAGCGTTTGACTTCTTGCTGCATAAGAACCTGCATTCAGTTTAGGCCTTTACTGTCTAGAGTTTAGAAGAATGAGAGGAGATCTAATTGAGGTATATAAGATGATTAAGGGGATTGACAAAGTAGACGTAGAGAGGATGTTTCCTCTGGTGGGGCAATCTCGAACAAGAGGTCATAGTTTTAGGATAAGGGGTAGCAGATTTAAAACAGAGATGAGGAGAAATTACTTCTCTCAAAGGGTCGTGAGTCTGTGGAATTCACTACCCCAGAGTGCGGTGGATGCCGGGACATTGAGTAAATTTAAGGAGGAGGTAGACATATTTTTAATTAGAAATGGGTTGAAGGGTTTTGGAGAAGAGGCAGGAAAGTGGAGTTGAGGCTGAGATGAGATCAGCCGTGATCGTGTTGAATGGCGGAGCAGGCTTGCGGGGTTGAATTGCCTACTCCTGCTCCTAGTTCTTATGACCTTAAAAACCTTCTCCTTTAAAACCTTAGTACAATCTATCCACTGAACATAGGAGCAGGAGTAAGCCATTTAGTCCCTCAAGCCTGTTCTACCATTGCGCTAGGTCATGGCTGATCTGTATTGCAACTTTATTTAACCTGCCTTGGCTCCATATCCATTAATATCCTTGTCTAACAAAAATCTATCCACCTCAGTTTTGAAATTTTAAGACCTAGCTTCAACCTGTTTTTGGAGGGGTAAGTGCTGGGTAGCGTGGGGAAAGTTTCATATTTCTACTATCCTTTGTGTGAAGTGCTTTAGACACTGGATTGTCCATCACTGTTCACCTTTTGTAGGAAAATTATACTTTCAAGAATTAACATGTGGCTAATAAAAATTCAAAGGCTGTCTTCAAGGTTTCAAGACTGAATAATGGTTTGATTTTAGGTTTTAATTGTAGTGCTCTTCTAAAATCCAAAGTTGGTACAGTAGCATGAAGATTGACAGGTGCCCAAATGCATGTGCATTGTCACATTGTAATAACTAGTATTTCAGTCCTGGATTGGGTGGAGGAAGAGCAAAATAAATCTGGGTGTCTGTGATTTTGCTTATAACAGATCAGAATCTTGATAAAGGGAAATAAAATGACATTAACAGAAAAATTTGCTATTGTGATGGTTGAGGGACAAATATTGGCCAGGACTACTTTTTTAGTGCTTCGCAAAACATTTCTCATGTAGTCAGCACCAAAGTCATTCTCGTGCATCCTCCATCCCCAAGAATTAGTTTGTGATTTTATATGCGATATCTGGTCACGTAGCTTTGCACTGGAGTCAGTCAGAAGACACTCTCGTAATTAGATCACTGAATTAATGCAAGCCCTCCTATTCTTCTTGTCTTTGGGTAGTGGTGAATAATCATACTGGACTGTACCACTTGACCTACAGGCTGAAATTATATTGTTACAAGTTTCAGAAGCAAACGGTAGTGGACAATAAACACAGCAGGTTTCACTTGATTGTGGAGACTGCACCTCTTTTTAGTACAGAAAGAATAAACCTGCAATACTCACTAACTCTCCTAATTATCCTGAAGCTGGACTGGAGGTCAGTGAGGTTTCACCTAACCTTGTCAAGGGCAATTAGGGATGGGCAACAAATGCTGGCCTTGCCATGGACACTCATATCCCATGAAACACACAAAAAAAATGGAGTTCTCCAGATTGTCATCTTTATGGTGATCAAATCTAAATCATGGGGGAGAGGATTGGTTTAACTGCTCTATACACAGGCAATGATATATATAATCAACTAGCTCCCCATTCCCTCGCCCCAAACATGCCTGGCAGCCCAAAGTACCTTTGTGTCCAGGTTTCATCTCCCCTTTCTACTCCAACAGATGGCATCCGGCTGGCTTTAGTTCAGTTGCATGGGTGCTGCACTGAAATTTATCCCTCACTGATTCCAAGCAAGCTTTCCCTAACTGGCAGAGCAAAGCAAGCAGCCTGTTGCCACAGTTCTTTCTTCCCAGTCACAAGTCCTTCACCCTTCAATGGTTGACTAACACTGGAACATCCCAGACTGGGTTTAGTGTAGATTCTGTTTGCAGTTCACATGTTCACGCAGGCTAATCATAGTGGGATCAAGTCTGCACTAGTCATACCAGGGCAAAATCTGCTGAACTAGTGCAAAAGATTAAGAAATTTTACATTTGTGATTTCCGAGATCTTTTACTATGGTTCAGGATTCAATTCGCCCGAATCAAGCACCTCTCACAAAACTGCCCCCAGGTCAAAATTGTCCGATTCCACCAGTTACACTGCTTTGGGAAGGCTCTTCAAATTGCACTTATTTTTGTAGACGAGCAGGCACTTTTTAAGTTTTTGCATATTAAAATATTTAATTTACTCTAATGTACACCAATGATCCATTTAATAGTTCCATTAAAATAAAAGTGCTGAAAATGCTCCTCTGTAGAGAGAGAGCGAGAGAGTTAACGTTTCAGATTGATGATCTTTCATCAGAACTGGGAAAATTTCCAGCACTTACTTTTATTTGATTTCCAGTATCAGCAATATTTTGCTTTTATTAAATGGATCGTATCTTTTTTTTAAAAATATAGTTTTCAGTGATTTTTAAATCGTTTATTCACAGGTAGAGGCCTGGATAACCTTGTGAAAAATGCTTATTTTTGGTGATAAACCCATTTTCAGCTGCATTAATAAAATTGCGTCAGGTCACGACTCTTGTGCAATCTGGCAGTGTTAATATTTGATTATGCAAATGATTTTAGCAGAAACCTGAAGCCTGTCCTGACCAATGCATTTCAGACACAATTTTCCAATCTCATCCAAAGCAGAAAACGTACCCCAGTGTTGTTCATCAAAGCCTTTTTGATGTCAATGTAAAGCTTAAGAGATGTACTTTCACGTCTGTGTGGTTGGTCATTTAGAAGTGTTTTAGAACACATACCTAAAATGGGAGCAGATTATACAGGTTTCAGGCAATATGTTACTGGGTATAGGAATTAAATTAATTTTGTTGGTATCATTAGCTGCAACAAGATGCAATATTTTCCAGGTCCCATTGAGAAAAACTTGAATCTATTCTTTTGCCTTTCTCAGATGCAGTTAACTGACCTCTGCAACCTGGCGCACAATAAAGATGCAGTTTTACTTGAGGTCTGTGTGTGGTTTTTGTTTTTGCAAAGTAGTGTTTGTAAAACTTCGTGTTTCAAATTTGTCCAGCAAAGTCTCTTGAATCGAGCTGCTTTCACACAGATTGGCGTAAATATTCCGGCTTTTTAAAATGATGTGTCTGGTCATCTCTGTTTATTTTGTGTTCAACAACTCATTTATTCTCCATCTAAGCCTTGTTTAAAAAATAAATTGCTTGTCTAATCCCATGTCTAACCTACTCGGGAGTAGTGTTTGCCTTTCAGCAGCACCCTCCCAACCACACCTTCCACCTCGTGCAATGGTTCTGTTTGGACTCCTCTTCGATAAAAGAGATTGATTTGCCTCAATTATTAAACCCATCATTGAATCAGCTCTCGCCCCTTAACTAGCTTGGGGTGTACAGTCCTAACGCTGCCAGTCACCCCACTGCCATACGGACATGCATGTGTAGCTTAGAATGAGCAGTTTCCTGAGGGTTTGACAGCCTCAAGTCATAGTTTGCCAAGTTAGGAGGAAACTCTTATTATGCAGAATTGGGCAGTTGACATGATATAATGAAATGTTGACTGATCTTATCCTGGCAGATTTCCTCGGGCTGTTTAAACTTTGCCCTCATGAATTCTGTTTCCTTTTGGATAGTGGCTTTGATGATGAAATCATGCAGCAGGATCTCCTCTGGGGTCCCAAATTACGGAATTGTCCTCCGCTGCACTAATTACACAAATATCGCCAAAAGCAGTGTCAAAAAAATTGAGACGTTTGTGTCCTTGACCAGCCACTTCTAAGTTTCTGCCACCTAGAATTAAGGAGAACCTTTTGAAATGTCAACTATAGTTTTAAGATTTCATTTAAAAATGCGTTGTATATGAGTCAGTTATTCAAAGAATAAGGAAAACCATACTTTGGTTGGCCAAATTTCTTGTGATTTTGACTAAATAAAGATGCTAACAGATAAACTGAATTATAGCTGGGGTCCACGCAGTGCAAGGGCCTGATAAAGTCACTATATTTTCAACTTTATCCCCCTTTTCCATTTGCCTCTCTACTGAGCAGGGAATGTGTTTACTTGGTGTATTTTAAAAAGTGCCTCCTTTCTTTTCAGAGGGATAATCATATTGAGGAACTTAAGCATTCCATTGTTGAATATTCCTTGGTGATAGAGGTAAGATCCCATTTATAATACCTAAACAAAAAACAAACAAAATCCAGTCTAAATTCCTGCCTTGAAACATTCTAGGCCTTGCGAATGGAGAAGACAAATTTAGAAAATCAACTTCAATTGCAACAGGAGCTAGCTTCGTGAGTAATAATCCAGAGTATTCAGTAAATTACATTGAAAGCAGGTTGGAAGTATCTCCATCTACTTCCCGTAACATTGTGATTCTATTTATTCATAGTGAGTGCATTAATTTGCCAGCAATGCCCCAAGATGGACCCAACATAATCAGGGCACCAAGCTCCTTGCAGTCGGAACTGTTAAATGCTCAACATGTTTTTGAGGTATGTTGATTAAAGAGCCTTGATGTGGATTTGAAGAACTTCGCTAATGAATATATTACACAGAGTGTCGTTGTGATCTGGATTGCACTGCCTGAAAGGGTGGTGGAAGCAGATTCAATAGTAAGATTCAAAAGGGAGCTGGATGAGTACTTGAAAAGGAAAGATTTGCAGGGCTTTGGGGAATTGGCAAGAGGAATGGGTTCAAAGAACTGACTTGGGTACGAGGGCCAAATAGCAATCTTCTGTGCTGGAACATTCTATGAATACTGTTGGATGTAGTTGGGATTTCCTACAAAGTTTCGCCTTGGTAGATTTATACTACAGGAAACTTGGAGAGAGAAAATCTTCCTTTTAACAGACTTGTAAGAGGGAAAAAATTCCCAATGTGGCCAATAATGAGCTTCTGCTAACGGGCCGTATTGGAAAGAGCAGAGCTTTACACTACGTAACACTATAATGCATCTGGTACCAGGAATGTTTATTACTACTATATATGTAAACCTGGGTTATTTTCAGTTGACACTTTCACATTTGTTACATAATGTGCAGACTTCTTTTCAAACTTGAAGATCAAAATTTGCACTAAATTCAATGTTATAATCAAAGTTTTAAAATAGCTTTTGAATTAGGCTTTTGCTGACTACCAATTGAATTTGAATGCTCTATTGCAAGACAATGGATCATGCATTGTTTTTTGAAACATCATGTCAAGTTATTTTAGGAATGTTTTTTTAAATAGCTGAAAAGTTTTTGGTGTTTTGTGCATCTTTCTTTTTAAGATGAATAGTGCTGAATTGTCAAGAGTCTCCGAATGCAATACAACACCCTTCGAAGAGACGCTGGATAAGGAGGTGCTGATGCTGCTGCAGGGGCCTGCGGCAGAAGAAGCAACTGTACAATTCCAAATGATCACAACACAGATGGTAAGATTTTCACCAGATTGCAGTGCAGATTGGCACTATGAAGAAGACACAATATGGGGCCTCAATCTGTACTGTCAGCCTAGGTTCAAATGGTATAACTCTCATCTTGCAGCCAGGAGGTTGTGAATTCAAGTCATGCTCCAGAGACTTAAGCATCATTGTGCAAGTTTTAATATCTTGCTGTACAATAACTGTAAAACTAAACTTTTCTACACTATAGTTTCAGTTTTAGATTTTAGAGATACAGCACTGAAACAGGCCCTTCGGCCCACCGAGTCTGTGCCGACCATCAACCACCCATTTATACTAATCCTACACTAATTCCACATTCCTACCACATCCCCACCTGTCCCTATCTATTTCCCTACCACCTACCTATACTAGGGGCAATTTATAATGTCCAATTAACCAATCTTTGGCATGTGGGAGGAAACCGGAGCACCTGGAGGAAACCCACGCAGACACAGGGAGAACTTGCAAACTCCACACAGGCAGTACCCAGAATTGAACCCGGGTCGCTGGAGCTGTGAGGCTGCGGTGCTAACCACTGTGCCACCCTTTCTTTCACAACCTTAGGATATCCCAAACGCTTTACAGCAAATGAATTACTTTTCGAAATGTAGTCACTGTTATTTGATAGGCAGACACAACAGACACTGCACTAAGATAAATGCCGAGGAGGTTTTGGTTGAGGTGTAAATATTGGCCAGGACACCAGGGAGAATTCCTTTGCTGCTCTGCAGATAGTGCCAGGGGATCTTTTACATCCATCTGATTGGGAAGATATTTTATGGGCTGTGCAAGAATGGATTTGGTGGCGGGCGGGGTGATTTAATTAGGCAGGAGGTGTTTTATGGGATTCCCAATAGTAGGATTTTTCCTGGAATTAAGTCTGCATGTTTGTGGCATTCCAGGGTTCCTCCCCACACAGTGCTAGATTGCAGCTTTGCCTTCATTTACATGCCATGAATACGCATTACCCTACACTTAGTTGCAATTAAATCCTACCTGCCGCATTAATAGCGAGCGCTATTCCCATGCCACCCGGTTCGCGTTTGTTTCAGCATGACGTGCAACAGTTGGCTTTGTGCAGTTGAGTCTCGGGTCAGTGTTTTTCCCTCTAACCCATTGGCAAAATGAATGCCGACATTGGAATGGAAGTTTGGCTCCAAGCTCAGCACTGGCAAGGTTGATTCTTTTGAGGGGATGGCAGCAAAGGCATTGGGGGTGTGTACCTGGAGGAGCGGAGGACAAAAGGTGGGGTGATCAGGTTCATGGAGGAACAGTGGAGGGTACTCGGGGAGGACAGGGTGGGGTGATTGGGTGCATGGAGGAGTGGAGTGGGAGGGGAGTGTCCAGGGTGTGTAGTTATTGCTAAAGGATCCTGCAGCATAACCTGCAGCCAATCAGCTTTGGGAATCCCAATGCCTGTTGCCCTCGATGACTGCTGCACTCAATTTATTTGGTAGCGGGGCCTTCCAGGGATCCATGGGCATACTACAGTATATCACTGTCTGCGATCCATAGGTGTATCAAAGAGGGTGACCAGTGTCCTTTTTTGGTGTGCCAACGATTGCATCTACTTACCTGTAGACGAGGACAGCCAGGCAGCAAGGTCTGCAGCCTTCATCGCCATTGCTGGCTTCCCAAGAGTGCAAATTGACTGTGCTCATGGCTATTAGAGGTCCCTGGGACCAGCCTGCTGCATTTGTGAATTGCAAAGGTTTTCCACTCTTTAAACTTGCAACTGGTTTGTGACCACAGGAGAAGGATCATGCAGGTTTGCACATGATTCCTAGGGAGCTGTCAAGTCCTACATTTAGAGGAACTTGCAGCTGCCAGGAGGTTTTGAGGAAGCAATGAAGTGAACGGCTGGGTGACTAGGGTTACCCCCTATGTACATGGTTGACACCAGTACGTCACCCCCAAATCACTGCTGAAGAGAGATATAATGCTGCTCACGTATCCACCCGAGCCATCATCAAACATACCATGGGCATGCTGAAAATGCACTTCTGCTGCCTTGAAAGGTCTGGAGGGGCTCTTCAGTACGCGCCACAAGGGTGTCATGAATAATCATTGTCTGCTGTGCTTTGCACCACCTTGCAATTGGACACGGCAACGTTCTGCAGGCAGAGGAACACCAGTCCTCACATGAGGATGACTGAAGAGGATGAGGAGGATAACAATGCAAGCGATGCCATTATAGATGTGAGGGCCATGGAGAGATATGCAAGGGACATCAGGGAGAACCTAATTTTTGCACCTTTCAGCCAACAATAAGCCACTTCATCAAGGAACATTGGTAGGAGAAACATAATAAATCCTCAAATATGTTCACATAAGCCTGAGATCTTATTCATTTCTGAAATCTAAAAGAAACTTTGCTGCACTTTGTGACCAGGGCTTCTCTGGGCTATGATGGAACTGACCACACACCAAATGCAAGGAAAGTAAGGGTGTGACCGTGGAACCACAAACACGAGGCATGTTGGTAGTGTAAAAAGTGAAAAATTACAAACATTGAGGCATCATTGAGGACTGAAGCTCAAATGCCAATGAGAAACGGACACTGGGCACTTTCTGAAATGCTTTGCCAGCATCAATGTTCCTGCCATAGGCCTCCAATGAACATTTTCCCTTTTTAGCAAAAAACAAGCAAATGATTTCTGAGAGATCATCAAATATTAAAGTAAATAAAGATGTTTTTAAACTTCTGGATGATTTGCACAATATTTGCATCACCCATGCCACCTTCGTGCTCAAAACAGTTTTTTTCCATATTCTCCCATTATGTGTAGGTGCTACCCTGACATTAGCAGCTGAGGTGGAGACAGTCTGCTCAGGGCACTGCCCCATTGCTGTGGATGGCCGTAGTGGCTGTGCTCTGGAGGAAAGGGGCTTTGATGGCTCCCTCCTACTGGGGGTTTGCAGCACTGGTGTTTGAGTAACTCCCATGTGCTCGCCTGCTGCAGGTAAGGGGGTCAAGTCATGGGTAAGGATCTGATGCTGCTTACCCTGTGGGTGTCCTAACAGGCCCTTGGGCAGCTGACACGTGCGCCTCTTCCATCTGTGTACATGATGGCATTGCCTGCCTCCATGAGGGGAAGGAGCACCTGGAGGGAGGTGAAGGTTCCTTGTCTCCCTCTTGCTTAGACTCTGCTGCAGAGAGCCCATGGCAACAGCAATAGAGTGCAGGTCAAAGCGTATATGGCTCGACTGCTCAACCAGACTCTCGATGGAGCTCACCAAACTCTCAACTGAGGAAGCCATACGCTCAAATGCCTTGGACATGGCAGAGGTCATCGCTTGCATAGACTCCTCCATGGCACGTGCAAAGCCATGCATGACCTCTGGTATCTCCGACATATTTTCCACATGGCTTTGTGGCACATCCACCAGTCTTCTCATGGCAACAAACAGCATGGGGCTGAGCAGGGGCTGGTCCTCAGCAGTCTGCTGATTGTCAGAGGACCCAGCTGAACGTGCTCCCTCAGCTCCTGGGACATGTCTGTTGTGCAAACCAGCTTGTGACCCAGATTCTAATCTTGCATCCACACAATCTGCAGGGGGTTTATCTGCACTGGCGGAGGTGGGCGAAGAGGCAGGTGATGGTGCACCCTCTGGGGCATTGGCTTCATTGTCCTCCCCAGAGGAGGAGTCTTGGGCCATATGGTGTTCTGTGACTCAAGTGTGGGCTGAACACACATTCCTTTGCTATGCACGTATTGGCTGCAAGACTGAAGATAACACTTCATCCTTAGGCCTTGAGGATCCTTCCTCACCATCTGCAATTTGCCCTGACTCCCTCGTCACGATTTGACCCTCCTCCTCAGCTGGTGTCAGCACCCTGATGTCTGGTACACCTCCACCTGTCTTTGTGTTCGAGCTGGTTGTGGGTGCATTTGTCCTGCAGAAGACAGTGCACATTTAATGACATGTCAAAAGATGAATCACAACCATTGTAAACCTGCATCGACATCACTCATTCAAAACTGGCTTTCGCATGACACATCCAAGCACATCAATGCCAATCATCAAATTTGCGCAAAATCATTTAGTATATGGCACCAAGGCTGTTCGTGCAATTCAATGCACGACTTGTCTGCCCTCTTTCTTAGATATGGAGCCAGGGAGAAGAACAATGGGACAGCTTTGCCAAAAGACAACTTCCTCTCACCAATCTGAGCACGTCATTGATGCACTTGCAATAGAGCACCCCCAGGTTCTTCTAGTGACCCCACAGTTTGCAACCTCCTCTGCTATCTCCATCCAGACTGTTTTGCTCGGGAGGGAGCATCTTTGCACTCCATCTGCAGGGAAGCAGGGGTCGGCAACATGTTCGTACACTGACACCAGTGTCCATGGTAAATTTTGGGGTCCATGACTGATAATTTCAAGGATGAGAAATTTCCGATTGACTTCTTTCAACCAGTCTTTTTTTTAAATCGCAGCTGTCACTTTCACAGCTGACATGTTTAGAGCAGAACCAGCACTTCCAATTTGGACAATTTTGGGGGTTTCTGGTGAGCTTTATTTAAAAAAAAAAATTGGAACCCGCCAGAAAACCCCAAACTTGTCCGAATTGGAAGTGCTGGTCCTGCTCTAAACATAGCAGCTGTGAAGGGGACTGGTCCATTTTTTAAAAAAAATCGGGGCTGAGAGTTCCTGCTTTCTGCAAGAGAGAGAGACACAGACAGAAGTGGGAGAGAGCAATCAAGATCGCTCTTGACAATGGGCATCTATCTGGAATACTCAATCGCTACAAGAAGTGTGCAGGCAAACATTGACTACTTGTGCAGGCAAAAAAATGTCAGGTGTCTCACTAAATCAGTGTCCAACATGGTGAGCAAAACGTAAGTCACAAAATTAGTCTCCTTATTTAAAGCTTCTTCACAAAAATGCACTTTTGTTGTTTTGATAGCAAGATAAATTTTGCATGCCTGTATCTTTCCAAAATTGTCTCACCACAATGGCCCCATATGCAAGAGAAAAATTGTAATGAGGCCCCCTACCCGAAAATTTTGGGCGCCCATGCTACAAGCCTTAACGTTGTTTTAAAAAAACCTAGCAGCAAAAGTAATTTGCATTGGCATTGCATACTATTTTGCTTGCTTGCTAGCTAATACAGTTGTGCTGCTCTCCATTAATGTTTGCAGCTTCTTTATTTTATTTATAGAGAGTAATTTGTTTTAAATTGGACTGTTTTGATGGCATTAGATTGGATATAGACTTTATATACAGATTAATCGCCCCCATGTCCGTGGCTGAGTCAGTAATTTTGCCAGATGTCTGTGGTGTAACATGTTGGTGCCTATCCCTGCAGGGAAGAGGACCTCCTGCCTTTCCCTGACGGCCTGGAGGAGAACCTGCAGGGAGGCATCACTGAACTGTAGGGTGGGACGCTGCCTGCCTGGCTGACGTTTACTCTGCTGTTGCTGCAGAGAAAACTAAATGATGTGAAATTGGTGTTCGGTTACAAAAATTAAAGGAGGCAAAAGCATTTTGAATTAAGTACAAGCTTTACTTAGGGTTCCTACGCAGAGACTTGCATGAAAGGAAAGTTGTTGCTCCTTGAGGCTGCAAGCACAATGCTTTATAGCTGTAGCAATCATAGTGCTTGGCCCAGTGAGGCTGGGTGCCACCAATAAAAGGCCACCCTGCCGCATAATCCCACGTGTCTCCTGTGCCCATTGCCGCACAGTTCATTTACATATAAAATCATGTGTGAAACAGGGAAAATGGTGGAAGCCAACTTCCCGTCCCACTGTTGGGAATACCATGGAACTCCTAAAATCCCGGCCAGGTCCTCTGTTCAACATTTCATCTGAAAGAGTTCCTTCCGACATGCAGCATTTCCTCAGTGGAGTATCAGCCTCGAATTTGCCCAGGTCATCGAGTGCGACTTGAGTTCACAACCTTCTGACTGAGCGTTGAGTGCTGCCAACCAGTTAACACCGATACTAAAATGTTGAGCTGAAACTTTGCTCCTTTCTTTAAAAGAGATACCTGGTCCCATGAGCATGACTAAGATCAATGCCTAGCATTCTCCAGGCTCCACGTGTAGTCACTGTTTAGAGAGGCAAACAATTTTGCTTTCTGTTCCATTTTCTCTGCGTCTACCCTATCAAACATTTTCATGATGTTGAAAACCTTTGTCACCTCTGCTTTCCCTTTTCTAAGTTTAAAATAAAAAGCCCCAGCCTTTTTAGATTTGTCCTTAACTAGCCTCTGTACTATTGCAGTAATGTATGTGATACCAGTAAAGAGAAGTCCAATATTTACAACCTCAGGGCAGCAAGGGACATCTGAGAAAGTGATGGTGGGCCTTCTCCTTGAATGACTGCAGACCTTATGGTGAAGGCACTCCCACAATGGTGTAGGATAGAGATTTGCGGGATATTGATCCAGCAACAATGATGGAATGGCAATATATGTCCGAGTCAGGATAATGTATAACTTGTAGGTTATAATGCATCCAAATCATTGCTGCTCCTGTCCTTCTCAGTGATGGTGGTTGTGGGGGTGGAAGATGGTATCACGGTAGCCACACAAAAAGCAAATGAGATGAATGAGAAATTAAACGGTTTCTGACAGGGCTGCTTGAGTGATGGGTATATTCCATATGCCCCATTTCTAAAGTTTTTTGGAAAACACCTTTTGGGAATGCAAGTGCTGTCTGTAGTCACAGGCACCAATAACCCAGGTCCTTCTGATGCAGTAATGTGTTGGTCAGATGTTCCCGAATTAAATTCAATTTAAGTGAAGCTAATAAATGTCCAACCTGAACGACTGAAGTCGGGAGACTACTGTGATATCTTCCAATTGTTAATTTTTTCATTGTACACAACAAAATTTCGATTAGTCTTGCCTTACCCCTCTCGTCTTGAAGGCGATGACTGTATCTGGGGTATAGCTCTATAGTTGACATATTGTGTTTGGAGCTTGCCCAAAGATTGGCAGCAACACAAGTTAAGTACTGCAGTTGCTGGGAATCTGAAATAAACAGAGAATTCTGGAAGCAGTCAGCAGGTCAGGCAACATCTGTGAATAGAGATAACGTTTCCGATCTCTAACCTTGCAGCAAAGCTGGAAAAAAATTAGAAATTTAACAATTTATAAGCAAGTGCAGAGACGAAGTGTTCTTTCCTTCCCACCCCTCCCCCCCCCCCCCCCCCCCCCCAAACCTGACCTTTCCCTGGTGAGTTCCACATTCTCACCACTCCTAAAGAAATTTCTCCTGAATTCCTTATTGGATTTATGGGTGCCTTTTATATTTATGGGCTCCAGGTTTGGATACTTTCACAAATGGAAGCATTTTCTCTGCTTCTACCCTATCGTACCTTTTCATAATGTTAAAGATCTCAGTCACCTCAGTCTTTTCTAGATTTAAAAAAAAAAGCCCCAGCCTGTTTAGATTTGACCTAAACTGGCCTCTGTACACAAATTTACAGCAGTGGTCATTCAATAATAGTTGGGAGCAGGAAACCCGGTTCAGATCCCCTTGCTAATCACTGAAACAAGCTCGCCACTCCCATTTTTTTTGAATTTATATTTAGAGATACAGCACTGAAACAGGCCCTTCAGCCCACCGAGTCCGTGCCGACCATTAACCACCCATTTATACTAATCCTACACTAATCCCATATTCCTACCACATCCCCACCTGTCCCTATAGTCCCCTACTACCTACTTATACTAGGGGCAATTTATAATGGCCAATTTACCTATCAACCTGCAAGTCTTTTGGCTGTGGGAGGAAACCGGAGCACCCGGAGAAAACCCACGCGATCACAGGGAGAACTTGCAAACTCCACACAGGCAGGACCCAGAATTGAACCCAGGTTGCTGGAGCTGTGAGGCTGCGGTGCTAACCACTGCGCCACTGTGCCGCCCATGCTCTGTTGAGACCAGTTTACTCAGTATGGAGCAGAGATCAAACCTGCAACTTCCTTCTGTATGGCTCAATGCAACATCATATGCATTTAAACAATTACTTCTGGAAGGAGCTTTTAAATTGTTCATGTAAAATATTTTTCACAAAGTGCAATACACTCATCCAGTCAAACAGTTAGGGAACAGCGCTCAAAATAATGTGTAGAATCATAGAAAGAATAATAGAAATTTACAGCATGGGAGGAGGCCATTTGGCCCATGTCTGTGCCAGCCGACAAGTAGGCATCCAGCCTAATCCCACTTTCCAGCTCTTGGTACCGCACTTCTAGTGCATATCCAAATACTTTTCAAATGTTGAGGGTTTCTGCCTGTACCACCCTTTCAGGCAGTGAGTTCCATATCCCCACCACCCTCTGGAATCCCCTGTAAATGTTCTACCTCTTGCCCTAAATCTATGCCCCGTGGTAATGGATCCTTCAATCAAGGGGAAAAGAGATGAGGTCCTGGAGGTGGAGTTTAGGGAGGTGGAAAGAGATTAGCAAGCAGGATCTCAAATGTAGTAATTTCTGGATTACTCCAAGGCCACGTGCTAGTGAGTTTAGAAATGGGAGAATACACCAGATGAATGCGTGGCTCGTGAGATGGTGCAGGAGGGAGGGCTTCAGACTTCTGGGACATTGGGATCGGCCAAGGCAATTTGTGATTTAGTCAATGTTGCAGCTTAAACTTAAGTAGGACAAAAGCAGTCAGCCTAAACTAGATCAGGGCATGTGTAGCACTAATGTCAGAAAATTCTTTGGGCAAAGAGAAATCGACCCCTGGAATGGATTTCTGAGAGCAGTATTCGAGATACAAGTCCTGGAATTATTAAAACAATTGTCTGGTGACTGTCCAAGATTGTCGGGTCTTTTGAATGCATGGTTTTCAACATCCAGCTTGTAATCTTGTGGTATCGTTATAATTCCTCTGTCCGTTTGTGTCTCTCAATTTTTTACTCTAGCAGTCGAAGGCTAAAGCAATGCAAGGTAAACATTTAACTATAAAAATCTCATAGTAGAGTACTCCAAATTGCATTTAAGTATTCCAAAGTCTCCTTTAGTGTAGCTGCCTTTCTAGTGTTCACTTGTGATAATATCATTATCTGTGCTTTAGTACTTGCTACAGTTGGCTATGGGAACAGACTCAACTATTCTGGCTGACCTTTCACCTTCTACCCTTCAACTTGAGCTCATCCAAGACTCTGATGCCTGCCTCCTAACACTCTGCAAATCCTATTCACCCATTGCTGATGCAGATTGACTGTCGTGTTCCAATCCCTCCATAGCCTCATCCCTTCATGGCCTCGCCCCTCCCTATCTGTCATCTCCTCCAGCTGTACAACCCTCTGATATCTACACTTCTCCAATTCTGGCCTCTTGTGAAACACCAATTTCCTTTGCTGCACAATTTGCGACTGCACCTTCAGCTGTCTAGACCCCAAGCTCTGTAATTCCCTCTGCCCCTCTAAAGCACTCTCCTCCTTTAAGGTGGTCCTTAAAAATCTAAGATTTTGGTCATCTATTCTACGATCAACATCCTGGGGGTTACCATTGACTAGAAACTGAACTGGAGTAGCCATATAAATACCATGGCTTCAAGAACAGGTCAGAGGCGAGGCAAGCAACTCACCACCTGACTCCCCAAAGCCTGTCCACCATCTACAAGGCACAAGTCAGGAGTGTGATGGAATACTCTCCACTTGCCTGGATGGGTGCAGCTCCAACAACATTCAAGAAGCCCAACACCATCCAGAACAAAGCAACCCACTTGACTGGCACCCCATCTACGAACATTCACATAGGAATACATGATTAATGGGAAAATACTGAAGTTTAGAGGAAGTGAAGGTTCTTGGAGTGAATGTCCATAGATCCCTGAAGGTAGCAGGACAGGTTGATGAGGTTAAGAAGGCATATGGAATCCTTTTCCTTTATTTGCCGAGGTATACAATACAAAAGCAGGGAGGTTATGCTGGAACTGTATAACACATTGCTTAGGCCACAACTTGAGTACTGTTTGCAGTTCTGGTCACCTCATTACAGAAAGGATGTAATTGCGTGAGAGAGGGTACAGAGGAGATTTCCGAGGATATTGCCAGGACGGGAAAAATGCCGCTGAGGAAAGATTGGATAGGCTGGAGTTCTTCTCCTTGGAATAGAGAAGGCTGAGGGGCGATCTGATTGAATTATACAAAATTTTGAGGGGCTTGGATAGAGTGGAGGTGAAGGGTCTATTCACCTTAGCAGAAAGGTTAGTGACTAGGGGGCATAGATTTAAAGTGATTAGTATAAAAAAATTAGAGGGAAGATGAGGAAAATCTTTTTCACCCAGAGGTGGGTGATGGTCTGGAACTCATTGCCTTTTTTTTATTCATTCATGGGATGTGGGCATCGCTGGCCAGGCCAGCATTTATTGTCTGAAAGGGTAGTTGAGGCAGAGATCCTCAACTCATTCAAAAGGAGTCTGGATATGCACCTCAAGTGCCAGAAGCTACAGGGCTACGGACCAAATGCTGGAAGGTGGGATTAGAATAGGTGGATCATTTTTGTCTGGCACAGACACGATGGGCCACGTGGCCTCTTTCTGTGCCTTAAACTTTCTATGATTCTATGATGCACTCCCTCCACCACTGACACACAGTGGCAGCAGTGTGTACATCTGCAAGATGCACTGCAGCAATGCACCAAGGCTCTTTTAGACAGCACCTTCCAAATGCGTGACCTCTACCACCTAGAAGGACAAGGCCAGCAGAAGCACGGGAACACCACCACCTGCAAGTTCCCCTCCAAGTCACACACCATCCTGACTTGGAACTATATCACCATGCCTTCACTGTCGCTGGGTCAAAATCCTGGAACTCCCTTCCTGATAGCACTGTGGGTGTACCTACCCCACATGGATTGCAGCGGTTCAAGAAGGCGACTCACCACCACCTTCTCGAGGGCAATTAGGGATGGGCAATAAATACTGTCCTAGCCAATGACACGCTCATCCCATGAAAGAATAATAAAAAAAAACTCTTGTGTGATTTGGTGTCAAATTCTGTCTGATAACTCTCCTGTGAAATGCCTTGGGATACTTTCCTATTTTATAGGTGCTACATAAATGCATGTTAGCGGGTGATTTTATGCAGGAACGAGGGTTCATGCTACCTGTGTACCTTGATGTTCTGAGCTGTTTGTGGGATCGGCACGAGTTAAAATGGCTTTCTGCTGAGCATGGGATACGTTTTATAAGCAGACCTAAAGCAAGGATGTCTTCTCAAATAAAGGAACTGATAAAATTTATGAAATTCACAAATCCCATGTCTTTGGCACAGTGGCGCAGTGTTTAGCACCGCAGCCTCACAGCTCCAGGGACCCGGGTTCGATTCTGGGTACTGCCTGTGCGGAGTTTGCAAGTTCTCCCTGTGTCTGCGTGGGTTTTCTCCGGGTGCTCCGGTTTCCTCCCACATCCAAAGACTTGCAGGTGATGGGTAAATTGGCCATTATAAATTGCCCCTAGTGTAGGTAGGGAATATGGGATTACTGTAGGGTTAGCATAAATGGGTGGTTGTTGGTCGGCACGGACTCGGTGGGCCGAAGGGCCTGTTTCAGTGCTGTATCTCTAAGTAAAAAAAATAAGATGTTAACCTGATAAACTAGTGTTTATAATAAAATTGTGGGAAGAGCTTGTGGCCAATATAACCATGGTAACAGAATGATTCTAAGAGATTGACCAGAGTTTTTTGCTGGCTCCATGATGTTCTGATGTCACTTTTATGTATCATTCAGTATCGAGATCAGAGATGATCAGAAGTAGTTTGAGTTCTGAGTGACCATTCTGTGTTGTACACATACTGGAATTGTGAAGTGTGATTGAACTGAGCACACGTACAGGATTGTGTGATGTGTCTCATTGAAGACCCGGTTCTGCATTGTTATTACAACATATGTCTTTACTCTGATATTTAAGGTAACAATATGAATTAGAACAAGAAAGCAGCCTGACAGTTTACAGGTTCATGTGAATGGCCTCTGCAATCTATATCTATTTCCAGGAATGATCTCTGCTTTTACATTGCGATAAAATAAATGTGAATGTAATGCCAGCTGTTTCTCCCATTTGGGGGCAGAAAGACCACTAAATTCCAAAGTGTTAGTGACCGCCTTTTAAATATATAAATGTCTAAACACTTTGCAGACAAAGGAGCTCTCTGACGAAATTGAGGCACTGGTGCTGTGGTTGAAGCAAATAGGTGAACTGAAAATAAACTGCAAAGAACTGAATGAAACTAAGCTTGAGGTAAGTCTCAAAGTTTGCTTGGGGCTCCTTTTGCAAAGGAGATTTTCAGTCTTTGATGTGGTGGGGAGTATTACGTATTTGTGGTTTTTTTAAAATTTTGAAGCAAATTGTGTTTAACCAGCTCTGTCTCCGATTGTACGGATAAGACTGTTATGATCTCCAAGGCCTGGTCCAATCGCTTACATTATAATCATGTTTGATTCAAATTCATTGTTCATTTGAGATGTTCGTGTCAGTCCCTGTTTTTAAAGTTTGGATTTCTGCACGTGTACTTGATGTTGAGAATTATTTTTGTAATGAGCCTTGCTTTTGTTAATGCATGAAGTGTACATTCAATTCTGGTCTCCACTGGTTCATTATAGGTTTAACCCTCTTGGAATTTAGCTCAGGAATTTGGGAATACTGCAGTTCTTGTTATTTTGTAACACGAATGTTAATTGCCCTTAAGGGAGGGCTGGCAACAGTTGCATTAATTGGTGGAAACTGAGAACTTGCCCAGCAAGCATTCCCGAGTGTGACCTACTCAAAAGTTACACCCAGCAGGAGTCGACATTTCTAAGAGGAAGGAGACTGGAGATGGGAAGAGGTGTTTAATAATTTTTGGACTTCACTATAGTTTTAATACGGTATTGTCTATATATTGGTCTGCTGTGGTGCCTTGCCGATATTATATTGGGTGTATTTTAATCATTATGGTGGGGTACATACAATGAAAAGCACAGTCACTTCAGATATCGATTTGACTGACTCCACTTTTCTTTTTGCCCTAACAAGTGAAGATCATCCCAGCATTTTGATGGGAGATGCCTAGATCCCAGTTGTTGGGTTACAAAGGGAGTTCTCTGCACCAGTGTCTTGCTCAGCCTGAGACTTCTTGTTTCATGGTCCGGTGGACAATGGCATAGTATGTCGGTACAGGTGTCTCATTTGCAAGTGCATTTGAATAAACTTTACATTGTCAAAGGTCCATCGTTTGTAGCCTGTGGTTAGGTGATGCTTCTGTAGTGACTATAAATATAACTTCATTGCAGAAGTGTTTCCTCCCACTCCCACATTGATTTAGAAGCCGGATTCAGTGGGTGTGTGTTATAGGCGGGCTAGAAAATCCCCTTTACATAGCCAGTGGGAGGACTGGGTAATTTAAGCAAATTGAGGTCAGGTTGCATAAGAGTGGCTTGTATTCCCTTGAGTTTAGAAGGTCGAGGGATGATCTGATCGAGGTTTCTAAAATAATAAAAGAATTTGATAGGGTAGTTAAGAAAAACTATTTCCTCTATTGGAGGAATCCAGAACATAGGGGAAGAAACTTAAAATTAGAGCTAGGCTTATTTAAGAATGAAATTAGAAAGTACAATTTCACGGTAGTGGAACTCTCTTCCCAAAAGGCTGTCATTACTGGGGGTGTTCAATTGAAATTTTCAAAACTGAGGTCGATAGATATATTTTTTTGGTAACGATATGAAACAAAGGCAGGAAAATAGAGTTGAGATGCAAATCAGACCATTTCTGAATGAATAGTGGAACAGGCTTGAGCTGAATGTCCAACTGCTGTTCCTGTGAAACACCTTGGTCTCTAATGTTTCCAGAGGACAGACTCTCATCCAAATCTAGCAGTACTTGTTAGCTGGCCAGCATTCCTGCTCCTCCTAACCCACAGGAATTGTTGGAAATGTTAAGCTTACTTTGTTCTCTTTGACTCATTCTTGACTCTCACCAGTTCATTGGCAGGTCAGACACTATGCATTATATGAGTAAAAATCACATTGGTGTCTCAATGACATCATCAGACCCTGACACTTAAATACTAATAAAACTCTTGCCTGCCTGCGGTGGTACACCTCCTGTGATCTTAGACAGAGGGGTTAAAATGGTGGCGGGTACAAACCGCTTGCCCACCCCATTCTCGTCTGGCGAGCAGGGTTAATAACAGATTTAATGTTTGAATATTGCTGAAAATAGACATTTTGTCAAAATTTTTCATCTTTCACTTGTCAAGACAATTCACAAGTATACCAATGTAAGGGAAAGCAACAAATTTATACTCTTCTAATATAGTATAAATTTATTACTTTTCCTTACATTGGTATTCTTGCGAAGTGTCCTGATGAGTGCAAGATGAAAAGCTTCGACAAAATATCTCTATTTTCAGCAATACTCATGTCCTGTACTAGCAAACGACGGTTTAAAATTTATCGATTTTCAGTTTGAAAATGTGGCAGCTCTCCAGATCTCTACTGCCCTTTTGAAGCGGGGACTGATAGTCTCGTTATCTGGCATCAAATTGCTAGTGTTTACACCATGTGATGTAGAAAGTCAAGTGCAATCTGTGTACATACTGTGGTGCAGTTCAGATCCTTCAAGCAGCTTGTCCGACTGCATTCACAATAAGCTGGCTCAGCACAGCTCTCTGCTCTGATTAGTTTTTAAATAGAAGACCATTCTGAACACTTAATTTCGAATGTTTTTTTGCCTTGAAATGAAAATTGGATATATAAATTTGCAGAGCTATGGGGTAAGAGCAGGCGGGTTGGGACTAATTGTATAGCCCTTTCAAAAAGCCGGTACAGACATGACGAGCCTCTTGTGACTCTGATTTCTGTAAAGGGTGGGCAGTTCATCAAAGATATCAATTCAGTATTCAACTATATGGTTCACATTTTGGTTTTAAGAAGTTTTTTAAAATTGAACTTTTCAAAATAAACTTGTAGGGGAATCCCTTTTGGAAATGAATTCAGTTCTTTTGTAGACTTTCAAACAAATGAATTAGAGTCTTGTTCCTCAGATTGTTCTATTATGGGAATAACCTAATGAACCACTCCACAAACTTTTGCTTTACCCACCCTGGTTCTCCCTATTGATTTGTTAACTTTTATTTTAACGTTGTTAAATATTCTATTCTAACTTTTTTTTAAAAACCTGTTTAATGCTTTCTAAGTTTACAATTTGTAACCAGCGTTCTCAGTGCTCCACCCTTTCATTGCAGACCTCGTTCAGGTTCCTGTACGTTAATGAAGGTGGATTCACATCTTGGGGTAGATTCTGAACTCACCGGATTTTCTTTCTGTTTGAGTTTCATGAGAATTGCAGCCCAGATGATCAGGCCAAATATCTACCTGCTTAGCTCCAGTGTCTGTATGTATTCAGTTCCACTGGATCTGCATCCAGCGCCTGACCTGATGCCAGAGGAAAGAGTAGTGAGACACTTTGGAGGGAGTAGTTTCATGGTCGTTCACTTCAGATTTCATTCACCCGAGTCGGACTCCACAAGTTTTAGAATGGATGCCAAACTGCTTCACGCAGATTGTGCGGTGTGGAGCTGATACTTAGAACAAGCTTGCATTTATATAGCACCTTTTCACAACCTCTGGACATGCCAAAGTAGTACTCTTGAAACGTGGTCAGTTTTTAATGTAGGGGAACATGACTATTTGCACATAGCAAGATCCCGCTAGGTGTTGACATAACAAGCAGATCGTCTGTTTTTAATGATGTTGGTTGAAGGGTAAATATTGGCCCAGGACAGCAGGTCGAACTGCCCTGCTCTTCCAATAGGCTGGGACCTTTTATTTCCACCTGATGGGGCAGATGGGGGCTTTGGTTTAAGATGGCACTTGGAAGTGTCAACTTAGATCTTGTGTTCAAGTCTCTAGAGTGGGTCTTGAAACCATGATCTTTTGCCTTCAAGGCCAGAGTGTTGCCAACATGACTGATCAGTGTTTAGCTTGAACATATGGCTCCATTATTCACAAGGAACATTTTGTTTTACTTTGGAGCTGTGTTCTTTCCTAACTGAGGGTCTGTGGCCTCTACCAGCTGTTAGGAGCACCAGCCTGAGCAGTGAAGTCTTGGCCCTCCTTTTTGCTTGTCAAAAACGAACGGTTTTCTCCCTTTTTAATTTCAATCCCTGTTGGTGGATGTGACCATTCCCCATTCTTCAATTCCTCTTTTTTTTTACCCTTTTCCATTGATGTAGGGATTCTGCATCGTCTTGACTCCTGATTCAAACTAAAGCTAATACCTCTTGACAACTTCAATCATCTTCCTGCAGAAGGACAGCCCAGATGCTGAGGAGGAGGAGTCATCTACAGGAGCAATATTTTTGAACATGACACTCTTTGTATTTGCTGAGAATAGGGTTATGGGGAAAGAGCAGTGGGTGTGGAGCTAATTGGTTAGCTCAGTCAAAGCACTTGCACAAGGGGCCAAACAGCCGCCTCCTGTGCTGTATGATTCTATGAACTGGAAGAAGCTGGGAAATCTGAATTCAGTTTAATTATTCAACTTGAGGCTTCTCATTTAATTCTTAATTGATACATCAGTGAGTTAGCAATTGAAGACATAACAGTTTTATGCAATGTTCTTAACCTGTAGCTACATTTATCTTTATTTTAACCATTTCTCCCAAACTCCTTCCCCTTTTCACTAGTGAAGTGAATCATATTCACTGGGCAGTTTTTCTGCAAACCAGCAATCTGAAGAATCAATGTTTTTAACTCCCCTTGTTTAAAATCTGATGCTCATAGTAAGGTAGGTCTGTAAGACTGTTCCCATGGGAAGGGAGAGGAGTGGGGGCTGGGGGACACTATTGGCTCCTCTTCCCGTTCTCCTCCACCCCTCCTTCACCACCACCCCCCCTTCATGCCCCCCCCCCTCCTCTCCTTCCCCCCCCCCCCCCCCCCAACGCGCGCGCACAAAATTCATTCCTACTTTTCTACCAGTCAGTTACCAAAATAGCATTCATATGAAACTCTGTTTAACCCTTTCTCTTTGCCATATTTGTTGTGGTTTTGCTGTTTTCATCAACAGTCTAATAAGGAAGTTGATTTTTTTTTTAAGGGGAAGTAACTAGTATGATTTCTCAATACTAGCATCAGACAGAAATGGAATGCATTTCTTTGCACAATTTTTAATTGCTCTACTTAATGCATCACATTTTATTCCGAATCAATGTATCAATGAGCGTGCAGTATTTGAATCTTCCTAATCTGTAACTACAATTCTTATTTTTACCTTTTTCCCTTTCACTTCCCCCTCTTTAGTCATTGGCTTGAAGTCCTAAATATAAGTGAAACCAACTTATTTGTCTCTAACTTTTTCTAACCTCATTCTCTTGCGTTTTTGTGTTGCACACACTAGGCTAAGGAGCAGAGGCCTGTTGACACCAGGCTTTTAGGGCCTACACTTGGGGCTCCCAGTAAAGCTCCGCCAAAGCACCAGCCAACAGCTGGAAGAGTTTTGTATATCAATGCAATTTGCTTGATCACTGTTGTATTGTGTAAACTTTCAACAGGCCTACTTATGCATTTTATTCCATGTGGTGTTTTAATGGATCAGATGGGGTTGGTTGTGGAGTGGGGACTGCGAGTGTGTTTGGTGCCCAGACTCCCAGGAATTCTTTGCCCAGCGTTGCTCTGTTTGCAGGCTGACAAACTCCCTCCCAGGCCTCTGGCATGCTGATCTGGCCAACGGGAACTTCATGGGTGGCACAAGGTGAATCTTTGTACCTCACCTGCTTAAATAATCACCCAAAACAATGTCAGGAATTTCTTTCATGTGTAGAGAGCAGCAGGTCTAATATAATGTTATATCACCATCCACTTCCTGTCCCTCTCTACCCAAACCTCTTTCTAATTGACTTGAATATCCCTACTTCTACTTGCAACACCACCTGTTGAATAAATTCAGCAAAAGATACAAGGTAAAAAAGGTGCTTTCATCTGCAATACTATGCTACATCTTTTAGTTATTTATATCTTTTTTTTTCCTCAAATCTATACTCTTGCTAATTTCAGTTGTGGGAGGTGGTGTTGGTGGAAGGAAGAGAGAGAAGGTGAGAATGCACAATAGGTTCTCTCAGCTTAAAACTAAAATTAACCACAGTTTCTTTTTAAACAGTGGGTGGAAAATAGGGAATAATGAATCTGCTGCCATGTTTCACACCTTAATGGAGAAGTGAAAACGAGAGGGTGTAAAATGTTGGCTCAAATGTTCATCCCGGTTGCCTGTTTTTCTCCCAGCGATGAAAGTTAGCATTGACCTGTGCTGAGTTCAATCCTGTTGCATGCAGTAGTTTGGAAGGAACAGATTGCCTTTAATTGAGTTAACTCTAGCAACCTCCCAGATCTCGGCATTGCTCCAATTCTGGCCTCTTGAGCGTCCCCAATTTCCATCACCTCTGCCACTGGCAACCGTGCATTCACCTTTTCTACTTGCACTCTTTGATTTGGCCTCCTCATTTCCTAGTAACAACACCCTCTGAACGGTCAGCTTGCCTTTTTATTTTCTTTATCTCTCGCATTGTTTTAGCATATGAAGGACAATCTGCAGCAAAGAAGACTGCTATGGCACCAGAACATCTGTGACTTGGAGGAACAGAGGTTGGCTGCAGACCGGGAGTACGTAAGGTTGGCGAGCAACTTTCGGAGAAGCAAAACTGAGCAGCTGCACCTGAAGAAGAAAGAAGCCACCACGTGTGTATAGTGAAATAGGAAATAATCCATTGGTTTTGAGTGGATGACTTGCGGGGTGATTAAGGTTTTGCCTTCTGGCACTTGGAGGGTTAAATTATGTGGCCCGGTTGCGTAGGTTTGTATTTCCTTGAGATTAGAAGATTGAGGGGTGATCTAAATGATTAAAGGATTTCATAGGGTAGATAGAGAGAAATTATTTCCGCTGGTGAGGGAGTCCAGAACAAGGAAGCATAACATTAGAATTAGGTTGTTCAGGGGTGATGTCGGAGAATGCTTCTTCACAGAAAGGCAATGTAAATTGGGAACTGTCTTCCCCCAAATGCCTGTGGATGTTGGGGGTTAATTGAGCATCTTAAAACTGAGATTGACAGATCTTTAAGGTGAGGGTGTTGAGGGATATGGAACCAAACTAGGTAAGATGCAACTTCAATTAGATCATACATACATACGAATTAGGAGCAGGAGTAGGCTGCTCGGCCCCTTGAGCCTGCTCTGCCATACAATAAGATCATGGCTATTCAGATTGTAACCTTGATTCCACATTCCCGCCTACCCCCGATAACCTTTCACCCCTTGCTTATCAAGAATCTATCTACCTTAAAAATTATTTAAAGACTGTTTCCACTACCGTTTGAGTAAGAGTTCCAAAGACTCACGACCCTCCGAGAGAAAAATGTTCTTCTCATCTCGGTCTTAAATGGGTGACCCCTTATTTTTAAATAGTGACCCCTAGTTCTAGATTTTCCCACAAGAGAAAAACATCCTTTCTACATTCACCCTGTCAAGACCCCTCAGGGTCTTGTATGTTTCAATCAAGTTACCTCTTAATCTTCTGAACTCCAGAAGATACAAGCCTAGCCTGTCCAACCAAAACTCATAAGGCAACCCACCCATTACAGATATTAGTCGAGTAAACCTTCTCTGAACTGCTTCCAATGCATTTAAACCCTTCCTTAAATAAGGAGACCAAAGCTGTCCACCATACTCCAGATGTGGTCTCACCAGTGCCCTGTATAATTGAAGCATAACCTCTCTACTTTTGTAGAGTTTTTCCGCAATAACTTTTGTGGCACCTTATCAAATGCCTTCTGGAAAGCTAAGTAAAGTACATCCACTGGTTCCCCTTTATCCACAGCACATGTTACTACTTCAAAGAACTCCAATAAATTGGTTAGACATGATTTCCCTTTCACAAAACCATATTGACTCCTCCTGATTACCTTGATTTTTTTTTTCTAAGTGCCGTGCTATAACATCTTTAAACATAGCTTCTAGCATTTTCCCTATGACCGATGTTAAGCTAACTGGCCTGTAGTTTCCTGCTTTCTATCTCCCTCCCTTTTTGAATAAAGGAGTTACATTGGCTATTTTCCAATCTAATGGAACCTTTCCCAAGTCTAGAGAATTTTGGAAAATTAAAACCAATGCATCAACTATCTCACTTTCCACTTCTTTTAGGACCCTAGGATGAAGTCCATCAGGACATGGGGACCTGTCAGCCCACAGCTCCAACAATTTGCTCAGTACCACTTCTCTGGTGATTGTAATTTTGTTGAGATTCCCCTGCCCCCCCCACTTCCATTTCCTGACTTGCAGCTGATACTGGGATGTTACTTGTATCCTCAATAGTGAATACCTGTTCAATTCATCTGCCATCTCCTCCTTTATTTTCCTTTATTAATTCCCCAGACTCACTTTGCTAACTCTTTTCTTTTTAATATATCTATAGAAACTCTTACTATCTGTTTTTATATTTCTAGCTGGCTTTCTCTCATGCTCTATTTTTTCCCTCCTTATCAATCCTTTAGTCATTCTTTGCTGTTTTTTATATTCTATCCAATCTTCTGACCTGCCACCCATCTTTGCGCAAGTATATCTTAACAGGCCCAAGGGTCTGAATGACATACCTCTGTTCCTTTTGTTCCCAGTGTTGGTATCAAGTACTCCCAGTCAGTCCAAAGTTCATGCAGGGTAATGATCCACTACAAATCCCCAAGAATGCATCTTAGCTACTTGCACACCACACGTGCACTTTTAATGCCAGCCACTAATACCAGGTCCATTAGTTTAGTGCCAATGGACCTGGTGTTAGCTTGAGAGCAAATGAAACTTTCAATATTTTATCTAAATCAGTGTATTCATTGTCCAATAGTAATAAATCACATTAACAATCCAATGGGGAGTTTTTCATTGTGTTATGTGAATTGAAATTTAGAAAAAAATTCAGTAGTGGTTCCAAACTTCTGCCAGTCTAAGCATTAACACAACTCTAACAAAGGAGATATAAAGAAAAGATAGTGAGTGCTGTGTGAGTTGCTAAAGCAGTGGGATTTTGTTAACTAGCTTGTCCGTGACATACATGGAAGCATAGAAACTTCAAATGAGCACTTGTCCCTAAGTGCTGTTTAGCTTGTTATTTTAATGTTTTGGAGGGCAGGGGAGGAGCTAATCTTTGAGTTTTGATGTTTGTAAGTCTGCAGTGACATGACTGGTTTAGGAGGATCCTAATACATGGAAATTGCTACCCGTTAAGCAGGTGTGTACTGTTTAAATGTCACTGTGAACTTGTGGCTTTCTGTTGGTTTAACAGGCTGCACGAGCTCGACGCACAGAAACAGCTAACGGAGAAAGCAGCAGCTGCCTCCAGGCTTCAGCTGCACCAAGTTTGCCAACAGCTCGAAGATCTGCAAAAAGAGGCAAGTTTGTGGATCTCCAAAGTACCTGTAATGGTTGCGTGCCTTTTTTGTTTTGAGTTTTTAAAGTGATGCTATCTGGATTGTTTCAGAATTCTTTCACTGAACTATTTTGAAGTTTTATTAAATTCAGTATCAAAGGAAGTAAGTGAGCTTGTGTGGGTTGATGGTGTGGGCGGTTGCTTGTACGTTTAAGGCAGTTTGTGTATTTTTATCAATTTTAACCATTAGTTTATTTTAGCTAACTGATCTTAAAAATATAGTGACAATTTAAGTAGTACAAATGGAACTGTATCAAAACCTAGTTACACTCGTAAGCAGCCATAATCTGTGGGTATGATGTATGTGTATATATGTAGTGTGTGCATATATAATATATACACACATACACATGTATAATTATTTTACCTAATGAGCATGCACTGAACCAGTTTTTCATGCTGTTATTCAGGTCTGTAACAAGGACGCTGCATTAAACTCAGTCAGAAAAGGGACAGAAGTGCTACAGCGTGAACTGGAGGAAGCAGTCATTGAGAGGCAGAATCTCCTGTCAATAAATCAAGTTCTATTGGGCACCACTGAAACACTTGAACAAAAACTAAACCAACAGCAATGTAAGTAAGCTTTCCACAGCCTGTGGTTTGAACAAAAAGTGTTTCTAATTGTTCTTTGTTTCTGAACATGCAGAAAGATTAATGTTACTGAACAGGAAAAGCAGAGTTTCTTTGCAGCATATTTATGACTAGGTTGGCATTTCAATAATGTTTTGTAATTTATCGCTTGGGAAATAGGTTTAAAGCGATTGTATGATATTCTAAGGCTCTCTAAAGGGTGAGCATTTGAATCTTAGAGGAGATTAGGAGCTTCTAAGAATGTAAATTTGTCTTCAGTTAATGGGAATTAAAACCAATAGTGTACAAGTGTAGTGTGTAAACCAATTGTGTATAGGTGCAGTGTGTAAATCATAAATTTTACATAATAGTTGAACGTTACTGTAAAGTTAAGCAAGATTCATGTGCACAGGTGATTATTTTGTAAAATTGATTTGTTTAATTTTCCCTGGAAACAAAATGTGAAATAATATGTAAATCATTGAATATTAACTCTGCTTTGCATTTATATAGTACCAGTCATGTTTTCAGGGTGCCCCAAAATGCTTCACAGCCAATGAATGACTTTTGGAATGTTGCAGGCACTTGTACTTGTTTTGTTGGCAAACACGACAAACCATTTGTGCATAGCAAGGTCCCACTAACAGCAGTGACATAAATCTATTCCTGATGGTATTGGTTGAGAGTTAAATATTAGCCAGGACACCAGGAGAGCTCCCCTGTTCTTAGCAATAAGATCTTTCCATCCACCTGAGAAGGCAGATGAAGCCTTTTGTTTTACTTTTCCCAATATATACTTCTGTAAATCATATGAAAAAATGAAAAATGCAAATGCTGGAAATAAAAACTGTGTGTGCAGAGAGGAACAGAGTTAATTAGATTAGATTAGAGATTAGAGATACAGCACTGAAACAGGCCCTTCGGCCCACCGAGTCTGTGCCGACCATCAGCCACCCATTTATACTAATCCCATATTCCTACCAAACATCCCCACCTGTCCCTATATTTCCCTACCACCTACCTATACTAGTGACAATTTATAATGGCCAATTTACCTACCAACCTGCAAGTCTTTTGGCTTGTGGGAGGAAACCGGAGCACCCGGAGAAAACCCACGCAGATACAGGGAGAACTTGCAAACTCCACACAGGCAGTACCCAGAATCGAACCCGGGTCCCTGGAGCTGTGAGGCTGTAGTGCTAACCACTACGCCACTGTGCCGCCCTGGTTTTATAAATTTTCGTCAGAACTGGAAGCTGAATTCAATTGTAAGCTTATGGTAATTGTAAGTCTCGTAATAACAATAAAGAGCCCAACTGAATACTGAAAATACAAAGAACTCAGAAATAAAAAAGGGGGAACAAGAGGGGCAGAGAGTACATGAGAATCGGTTAGTGGCTAATGTAAAGGGAAGCCAATTTTTTTTTTTATATAAACACACAAATAGTAAAAGGGTAGTCAAAGGAAGGATGGAGTCATTTTGGAACCAAAAAGGAGACAATCCTTGTGTAGGTTGAGGTGAATGGAGAGCAGGTGCAGACACGATGGGCCGAATGGCCACCTTGTGCACTATAACAATTCTGTGACTCTGTATTAAATTAATGCTTTGCATCTGTCTTCACTAGAGAAGAGGAGACAGTAGTGATATTGGATGGGATAAAAATAAAGTGGAGGTACTTAAAAGGTTTACAGTCCCCAAAATAGAAAAGCCACCCATTCCAGATGGGATGGATCCAAGGTTACTGAGGGGAGTAAGGGTGGAAATTGCAGAGACTCTAGTCTCAATCTTCCAATCCACCTTGGTGCCAGAGGACTTGAGGATTGCAAATGTTATACCCCTGCATTTTATTCTTTAAAAAAAAAAGGGAAGAGGGATAAACCTGGCAACTACATACCAGTCAACCTGTCTGTGATGGGGAAACCTGTAGAGAGAATAATCTGGGACAAAATTATTTGGCATTTAGAAAAGTATGGAATAATAAATGAAAGTCATCATGGATTTGTTAAAGGTAAATTGTGCGTGACTAACTTGATCAAATTCTATGAAGTAACGGAGAGAGTCGTTGAGGGTAGTGTGCTGTAAAGGCCTGCTACCCGACCCGAACCTGACAGGACCCGCTGACCTGCTCTTCCGGGTCCAGCCTTCGGGCTCTGGTCCAGGTCGGACAAGTACAGCAAGGTAAGCGTGAAAAGTTTAAAAACTTACCTGAACTGTCAGTCCGGGACGACAAGCAGGGGAATTGAGTCTGTGTAGTGAGCGTTTGAGCGTCTCTATGATGTCATCATGCTCATGCTGCAGCTTCTGGCAGATTGGGAGTCGGAAGGTAAGTGAAGGGAACATTGTGGTGGTCGGATCGGGCTCGGGGGATTGGGGGGGGCGGTGAAATGGAGGGACTCTGGCCTGATCGGGCTCAGGTCCCATGTGGTTCTGTTGGGTTTGGGTCTGGGGTTTTTTTTTTTCTGGTGACTTTAGTGTGCTGGTTATGTAGATAAACTTTCCAAAATGTGTTTGACAAAGTACCACATAACTGTTAGCAAAATTAAAACCCATACATTAAAGGGACATAGATATAAAATTGGCTAAGGGACAGAAAGTGGAGAGTAGTGGACTGGTTGGTAGAATACAGTGGCAGTCCCCAAGGGTCAGTATTATGACCATTTTGACATATATTAATGACCTGGACTTAGTACACAGGGCATAACTTCACAGCTGCAGATCACACCAAACTTGGAAATCTAGTAAGCAATGAGGAGGATAGTAACAGACATCGGGAGGACATAGAGTGGCGAATGAGTAGATGTGTGGCAGATGAAATTTAATGTGGAGAAGTGTGAAGTGGTCCTTTTTTGTAGGAAGGAGAGGCAATATGAACTAAATAAATTTTAAAGGGTTTGCAGGAGCACAGAGACCTGCGGGTGTTTATACACAAATGTATATGGAAGCATAGTCATTACCGCAGAGAAGGAGGCCATTCGTCCCATCGAGTCCATGCCAGCTTTCTGTGGAGCAATCCAGTCAGTCCCATTCCCCTGTTCTATTCCTGTCGCCCTCAAGAACACATCCAATTTCCTTTTGAAATCATTGTCTCTGTCTCTGCTTCCAACCCCCTCATAGTCAGCGAGTTCCAGGTCATTACCACTTGCTGTGTTTTTAAAAAAATAAATAAATACATTTCTTCCTCAAATTCCCCCGCATCTCTTGCCCAAAACCTTAAACCTGTGCCCTCTACCCTACCATCAGTTAATGGGAACAGCTTTTCTTTGTCTACCTTATATAAACCTGTCATAATCTTGTACGCCTCTATCAAGTCTCCCCTCAATCTCCTTTGTTCTAAGGGAAAGAAAACCCAGCTTCTCCAGCTTAATCTTGTCACTAAAATCCTTCATCCCTGGAACCATTCTCATAATTCCCCTCTGCACTCTCTCGAGGACTCTCGTATCCTTCCTAAAGTGTGGTGACCAGAACTGGATGCACTCCTAGTTGTGTTCTAACCAGAGCTTCAGCATAACATCTCTGCTTTTGAACTCAATTCCCCTATTTATGAAGCCCAAGATCCCATCTGCTTTGCTAACTATGCTCAGTATGTCCTGCCACCTTCAAATATCTCTGTCCCTGCACACGTTAGAACTGTACCATTAGGTCTGTATTGCCTCTCCCTATTCCTCCTGCCAAAATGTTTCACCCTTCAATCCTCAACTTTATTAATAGGCATAGAATACAAAAGTGAGGTAGCTATGCTAAACCTATATAAAATACTGGTTAGGCCTCCGCTGGAGTATTGTATTCAGTTCTGGGCACCAGACTTCAGGAAGGATGTCAAGGCCTTGGAAAAGGTGCAGAACAGATTTACTTAGAATAGTACCATGATTGAGAGAATTCAGTGATGTGGAGAGACTGAAGAAGCTGGAGTTTCCCTTTGAGCAAGAAGGTTAAGAGGAGATTTGATACAGCTGCTGAAAATCGTGAATGGTTTTAGATAGGGTAATATTACGGAGAGGTGGTAGGTGGTGTGGGTAACTTCCACTTCTCACCTCCCAGCTGACCACAATAGTGTTTTGTTAAAAATGGTGTGTTAGTCCCGGAGTGTTTTAGGGTCAAATAAACAGACAAATGACAGGTTTTCTCATTAAATTTTTATTTAAACAGCAAAACCCAAATTTTGCAACCTTCACCCACTCATGCATGCATATATAATAGAGGAATAAAGGATAGGATGCAATTAAAGTATAAAGTGATGTAAGAGTTTGTGGTTCATTGAAACCTGTTGAGTCTTCTCTCAAGGAAAGTCTTTTCAAAGGTGCAGGCCTGGATGTTGTTGCGAACTCGCTGAGGCGTTGTAGATTTCTGGTGGTTAACCTTCCAATGGAGGTGGTGGCTGCTTTTTAAGTTCTCTGTTGCAGCAAGTTGAAGTGTAGTATCAGCAGCAAGGCTTCGTCCTAGTGCTAGACCAATCTCATAGCCTTTGGCTAGAACTGGCTTTCTGTGGACTTTTCTTGATCTCTCCTCTTTAGAGGACTACCTGTTAAGGTAAAAGTTTATCACATTTGAGTCTCGGTCAGGTGGCACAGGGCCCTGTCCCCTGGTGTGACCACTCAGTGGTCTAGGATATGGGGACCATTGCTATCTTGGCATCTGAATGAGGAGCATTCTGTTACAATGGTGTTATTTCATACTCATTCATCTGGGTTTGGGCTGTGGAGTCAGTCTGTCTTACAGAACCTTTTAGTCCCATTCCTGTAGATAGGACTCATTAACATGTAATGGGCTGCTTTCCCCAGAGCTAATTCAGACACAGTTAATGAGTTTTGTCTTTGTAGACAGGTTTGTTTATTACCAGTACAGAAGGCGTCACCGACCTCTCCTCCATTTTGTCTGTGGTACAGATATTCCCATTTTCTTCAGTTTAACAGTTGGCTTTTTATTCCTCCAGTTCATTGTTTATTTTATCATGGCTCTTTCCGAGCATGACAGTAAATCAGGAGAAAATGGTTCTGGTAGATCACAGAATGGTTGCAGCATAAAAGGAGACCATTTGGCCTGTTGTGTCTGTGCTGGCTCTCTGAAGATGCAAATCACTCGTGCCACTCCCTGCCTTTTCCCATAGCCCTGCACATTCATTCTTTTCAGATGATAATCCAATTCCCTCCTGAATGCTTGAGTGAACCTGCCTCCACCACACTCTCAGGCAGTGCATTCCAGCTCCTAGTCACTCTTGTGAAAAAGTCTTTCCTCGTGTCACCATTGCCTTTTGCAAATTACCTTAAATCTGTGCCCTCTGGTTCTCGATCCTTCCACCAATGGGAACAGTTTTTCCCTATCTGCTCTGAGTAAGTGTTTAAAGTGGTGAATGGGATGCCAATCAAGTGGGTGATATGCTGCTGTACTGAGGTTTCTCCAGCCAAACCTTTAAACTGCAGCAGACTCCATCAACTAGATGGGATTTATTGAAATCAAATTGACAAGCCTGGGGCCCCTGTTTAAAAAAAAAAACTCTGCCCTTTTAAACCTGAAACTCCTCAATGAACTTGACTGGTGCCAAGGCCAAATTTGCTTGAGTTAGCAATGTGAAAGGTTGTGGGATGGTGGGCCAAAGGTTACACAAAGCCACAGGGTGGTTAATCCTTCTCGACACATTCTGCTATGAAGTAACCTGCACCAGCCCTTTGCATTTACGCTGTAGTGCACTGCGCCTTCGTTCATCCTGACATGGCTTTGTGAATCACACATCGTCCAGTCATGTTGACATTGAGTGTGGGAGTGTTGTGGTTATGGTTGTTGGTTAGCAACCCAGAGGTCATGAGCTCAGATGTCACCATGGCAAGCTGTACAATTGAATTCCTAAACTTGATTTTGACAATGGGTGTAAGGGAAGAGAAGATATGACCATGAAAGCAGCTGGATTTTCGTGTAAACCCAACGGGTTCAGTTATGTCCCTTTGAGTGAATGGGGGCCTGTCATCCTGACCCAAACTGGGCCCACAAGTAGGGTTTGCCAACTCTGGGTCTGTTTCTGCAGGTTTCATGACGTGACCTCATGCCTTGAACCATCCTGCCCCTGCACGCCTGTCATTGGTCAGTCCTCCAAGCGCGCTGCCTTCCTACACCAGGTGGAAAGTGAATAGACTCTTAGATTGGGTTATTTTTAATTGTTAGTCAAGCAGTCTTTTCTCCCATCTCAATATTTTTACAACTGATTAAATTAATTTGTTCTAAGTGCAAAAAATACACTTTTTATTAATCCCCCAGGTGCTGTTCGCAGCAGAGTCATAGAGCTTAATTTTCAATTCCTGGAGACTCCAGGTCAATTCTCGAGGGTTGGCAACCCTAACTACAAGTCACTCCAGTTCTGCACCATACGGCTGAGTCTTATAGCCATTCAGTTGTAGTCTAAGAATGGATAATAAATGTGGCTGAGCGGGTTACCCACACCTTGAATTTTTTAATAAGCCTCAATTTGGTAACTGTCCAGTCTTGCCCATGGCAGTGCATTAGAAAGCAAAGTATTGCAACTGTAAACATGAATACTAACACTGTCATATATATTAGGCACATTTTACATAGAATTTACAGAACAGAAACAGGCCATTTGACCAAACTGGTCTATGCTGGTGTGTTTACGCTTCCGATAAGCCTCCTCCCATCCCTCTGCATCTTACACCATCAGCATAACTTTCTCTTCCTTTCTCCCTCATACTTCTCTCGCTTCCCCTTAAATGTATCTGTGCCTCGACTACTGTGTGGTAGCGAGTTCCACATTCTCACCACTCTCTGGGTAAAAAAAAGTTTCTCCTGAATCACCCATTGGATTTATCTATTGGTGATTACCTTTGTGTTTAACACCCCTAATTTTGGTTTCCCCCACAAGTGAAAACATTTGCCTTGCATCTGGCCTAATGAACTACTACTTAATCTTTAAAGACCTCTATTAGGTCACCTCGCGGCCTTCTTGCTAAAGAAAAGAGCCCCAGTATGTTCAGTCTTGATCTGTTGCCATATTTAACAATTGCAGTTTCTCAGTCATCGAGTGGCCCATCTGTGATTGAGCGAGGAGTGCTGAGCAGACCTTTGGTGTTTTTCATAGGATGTGAAGAAAAATTGGAGGGAGAGTTCTGACATTATACTCAGTATGTTAATGCTGTCCAATGTATTAGCCACTCACCACATGTGGCTAGTTGGGAATCCAGATGTGGCTAATTGCATTACTGATTAGTGAATTAAAAAAAAAAAATTCTTTTGAATAAAAAGTGAGTAACAGACATTGGTCATTCACATGGCATATGCATGTGTACTTTTAGCCTTTTTGCGCAATTGTTGGTAAAATAATGAGAGAAAAAGCAGAGTACGCTCGTGATATTTTTGATTGCCGGAAATGAAAATCAGGAGACGTAAAATGGGATGCTGACTCGCTATCGCCCGTTGTACCTTTGCGACAAAGTTGAGATCAGCCCTGCATGTATGTGTGCACCAGGGGTTATTCTGTGTTTGAGGTTATGTGTGATCAGGCTTTTCATTTTATTGAATGTTTGATAGTATTTCAAAAGCTTCAAAAGGAAGGGGTGGTAGAGGCAGGAACCCTCAACGTTTAAGAAGTATTTAGATGAGCACTTGAAACACCATAGCATACAAGGCTACTGGCCAAGTGCGGGGAAATGGGATTAGTTTGGACGGGTGCTTGATGGTCGGCGCAGGTGGTTTGGGCCGAAGGGCCTGTTTCTGTGCTTAATGACTCTATAAAATACTACGAGAAGTTTGCAATTAATATGAAGGGAATATTGTAGGACACGGCCTTTTTCTTTAACTTTCTCCCCTTGGTCAAGTAACTTTAAGAATATATGTCTCTCTCAATCCTAATTAAAGCCACCTTTGCATTCAAGCACCTCAGTCTCAAACAGTAACCATATTCAGCCTTTGTGCTCAGCACCTGGATCTCAGGACTGCAAAAGTGGGAGCTAGTAGTTTGAGCAAGGAGGAGAGATGTTGATGCAAACAATCGCTTGCCTACAAAACTGAAACACGACAGCTGTGACTTGCACACCCTTCAAACAAAGATGCTACTTGTCCCTTCTACTCCATTCCCAGATAGAATCCTAATCTCTGGGGCAGTTGTGGGGATCCTCGGGAGTGATTTCGGAGATTTGGGAGCAATCACCATCTTGTCTTAGAGTCATAGTTATACAGCACAGAAACAGGCCTTTCAGCCCATCGTGTCCGTGCCGGCCATCAAGCACCTAACTATTCTAATCCCATTTTCTTGACCCGCAGTCTTGTATGCTATGGTGTTTCAAGTGCTCATCTAAATACTAAAATGTTGAGGGTTCCTGCCTCTACCACCCCTTCAGGCAGTGCGTTCCAGATTCCAACCATCCTCCGAGTGAAATTTTTTTTCCTCAAATCCCCTCTAAAACTCCTAACCCCTTACCTTAAATCTATGCCCCCTGGTTATTGACCCCTCCGCTGAGGGAGAAAGTTTCTTCCTATCTAAACTATCAATGCCCCTCGTAATTTTGGATCATGTGTCATGAGAAAGAGGGGAGAGGAATGAACCTTGTCCTCTAAAATGGATCTAGAATATTTTCATGAATAATATTACCACAGTGGAGCCTCAGTCAAATAATCTGCCTTAGAAAAAATACTTTTGACCACTCCCTGGTGTACAGCAAGGTTAGACTCAGACCAAAGAAGTTGCATCATTCCAAGCAGAAGGGCTACCCGCGCATCAACACGAGCAGAATTTCTCATCCACAGCTGTTACAAAAATTTCTAAATTCACTTGTAACAGCCCTTCAAAACACTCCCACAGGGGATGCTGAGACCAAGTGGGCCCAAATCAGAGACGCCATCTATGAGTCAGCTTTGACCACCTACGGCAAATGTGCGAAGAGGAATGCAGACTGGTTTCAATCTGCTACTGAAGAGCTGGAACCTGTCATAGCCGCTAAGCGCATTGCACTGTTGAACTACAAGAAAGCCCCCAGCGAGTTAACATCCGTAGCACTTAAAGCAGCCAGAAGCACTGCACAAAGCACAGCCAGGCGCTGCGCAAATGACTACTGGCAACAGGGGTGGCGCAGTGGTTAGCACCGCAGCCTCACAGCTCCAGGGACCCGGGTGCGGAGTTTGCAAGTTCTCCCTGTGTCTGCGTGGGTTTCCTCCGGGTGCTGCGGTTTCCTCCCACATGCCAAAGACTTGCAGGTTGATAGGTTAATTGGCCATTATAAATTGCCCCTAGTATATAGGTAGGTGGTAGGGAAATATATAGGGACAGGTGGGGATGTGGTAGGAATATGGGATTAGTGTAGGATTAGTATAAATGGGTAGTTGATGGTCGGCACAGACTCGGTGGGCCGAAGGGCCTGTTTCAGTGCTGTATCACTAAACTAAACACCTATGCAGTCATATTCAGCTGGCCTCAGACACCGGAAACATCAAAGGAATCTATGCTGGCATTAAGAGAGCTTTTGGGCCAACCATCAAGAAGATAGCCCCCCTCAAATCTAAATCGGGACATAATCACTGACCAATGCAAGCAAATGGACCGCTGGGTTGAGCACTACCTAGAACTGTACTCCAGGGAGAATGTTGTCACTGAGACTGCCCTCCATGTAGCCCAGCCTCTACCAGTCATGGATGAGCTGGACGTACAGCCAACAAAATCGGAACTCAGTGATGCCATTGATTCTCTAGCCAGTGGAAAAGCCCCTGGGAAGGACAGCATTACCCCTGAAATAATCGAGTGCCAAGCCTGCTATACTCTCAGCACTACATGAACTGCTATGCCTGTGCTGGGACGAGGGAGCAGTACCTCAGGACATGCGCGATGCCAATATCATCACCCTCTATAAAAACAAAGGTGACCGCGGTGACTGCAACAACTACCGTGGAATCTCCCTGCTCAGCATAGTGGGGAAAGTCTTTGCTCAAGTCGCTTTAAACAGGCTCCAGAAGCTGGCCAAGCGCGTCTACCCTGAGGCACAGTGTGGCTTTCGAGCAGAGAGATCGACCATTGACATGCTGTTCTCCCTTCGTCAGATATAGAAGAAATGCCGCGAACAACAGATGCCCCTCTACATTGCTTTCATTGATCTCACCAAAGCCTTTGACCTCGTCAGCAGACGTGGTCTCTTCAGACTACTAGAAAAGATTGGATGTCCACCAAAGCTACTAAGTATCACCTCATTCCATGACAATATGAAAGGCACAATTCAAGATGGTGGCTCCTCATCAGACCACTTTCCTATCCTGAGTGGCGTGAAACAGGGCTGTGTTCTCGCACCCACACTTTTTGGGATTTTCTTTTCCCTGCTGCTCTCATGCGTTCAAGTCTTCAGAAGAAGGAATTTTCCTCCACACAAGATCAGGGGGCAGGTTGTTCAACCTTGCCCGTCTAAGAGCGAAGTCCAAAGTATGGAAAGTCCTCATCAGGGTATTCCTCTTTGCTGACGATGCTGCTTCAACATCTCACACTGAAGAGTGTCCAGCTTTCCCTTAAAACTCATCTATACTGTTTACTTCAGCCACTCCATGTGGTAGTGAGTTCCACATTCTCACCACTCTCTCTGGGTAAAGGAGTTTCTTCTGAATTCCCTATTTAATTTCTTGGTAACTCTTTTATATTGATGGTATCTACTTTTGCTCTTTCCCACAAGTGGAAACATTCTATCTATATCAACTCTATCAAAAACTTTCATAATTTTAGAGATCTATATAAAGTCACCCCTCAACCCCCTCTTATCAAGAGAAGAGAGCCTCAGCCTGTTCATCTCCTCCTGATGGGCATAAGGTAGCAATTCTGTTATCATCCTTGTAAATCTTTGTTGCACCCTCCCCAGTATCCTTTGTGTTATGGTGACCAGATCTGTATGCAGTACTCCAGGTGTGATCTAACCAAGGTTCAATAAAAGTCTGGCATAAATTCTTTACTTTTCAATCCTATCTGTCTAGAAATAAACCTTCGAGCTGGGTTTGCTTTTTTAAAATGGCCTTGTTAACCTGTGTTGCGACCTTTAGTAATTTGTGTATTTGCCCTCATAGTGCTTTGTGAAATAGTCATCCTTTCTCAAAGGATGAGATGGAAAAAAGTAAATAAAAATCCAATCATGGGATTACAGGAAAGGCAGTGGCTTAGTGGTAATGTCATTGAATTAGTATTCCAGAAGCCCAGGCTAATGTTCTCGAGATGCGGCTTCGAATCCCAACACGGCAGCTGGTGGAATATAAATTCAATTAATTTTTTTAAAATCTGGAATTGAAAGTTAGTCTCCGTTTCATGGCACCATTACTATCATCAATTGTCGTAAATTTAAAAAAAAAATACCCATCTGGTTCACCAATGTCCTTCAGGGAAGAAAATCTGCTGTCCTTACATACATGTGACGCCAGACCCACAGCAATGTGATTGACTCTTAACTGCCCTCTGAAATGGCCCAGCAAGCCACTCAATTGTCAAGAGCAATTAGGGATGGGCAACAAATGCTGACCTTGCCAGTGATGCCCACATCCCATGAAAGAATAAATAAATGTGGGCATTGCTGGCAAGACAGCATTAATTCTGTCCCCAATTGCCCTTGAAACGCTGCAGTGAATGTGATGTCGGTATACCCACAGTGCTGTTGGGTATGGAGTTCCAGCATTTTGACCTAGTGACAGTGAAGGAACAGCGATATATTTCTAAGTCAGGGTAGTGTGTGACTTGGAGGAGAACTTGCTGGTGATGGCTTTCCCATGTGCCTGCTGTCAGTTGAGGTTTTGGGTTTGGGAAATGCTGTCAGAGAAGCCTTGTCAAGTTGCTGCAGTGTATCTTGTAGTTTACAGTGTAGCCACAGAGTCATAGAGATACAGCACTAAAACAGGCCCTTCGGCCCACTGAGTCTGTGCCGACCATCAACCACCCATTTATACTAATCCTGCATTAATCCCATATCCCTACCACATCCCCACCTTCCCTCAGTTCTCCTACCACCTACCTACACTAGGGGCAATTTACAATGGCCAATTTACATATCAACCTGCAAGTGTTTGACTGTGGGAGGAAACCGGAGTACCCGACGGAAACCCACACGGTCACGGAGAACTTGCAAACTCCACACAGGCAGTACCCAGAACTGAACCCGGGTCGCTGGAGCTGTGAGGCTGCAGTGCTAACCACTGCGCCACTGTGCTGCCCACATGGCACAATGATAGAGGGAGTGAATATTTAAGGTGGTGGATGGGACGTCAATCAAGTGGGCTCCTTTGTCTTAGATGGCATTGAGTTTCTTGCGTGTTAGAGCTACACTCATCCAGGCAAGTGGAGAGTACTCCATCGCATTCCTGACTTGTGCAATGTAGATGGTGGACAGAATTCGGGGAGTCAGAAGGCGAGCCAGCCACCGCAAAATACCCGTCCTTTGACCTAGCCTTGTAACCACAGTATTTATGTGGCTGGTAATTTAAGTTTCTGGTCAACGATGCCGCTCAATATTTATGGTTGGGGATTCAGCAATGGTAATGCCGTTAACTGCCAAGGGGCAATGGTTAGATTCTTTCCTGTTGGAGATGGTCATTATCAGGCACTTGTGTGGCATGCATGTTGTTTGCCCCTTATCAGCCCATGCCTGGATGTTGTCCAGGTCTTGCTGCATGCAGGCACAGAATGCTTAGTATCTTAGAAGTTATGAATGGAATGGAACACTGCAATAATCAGCAAACATCTCCACTTCTGGCCTTATGATGGAGGGAAAGTCATTGAAGCAGCTGAAGATGGTTGCGATTGCATGGGAAGGGGACGAGGAGTGGGGGGTGATGGAGTGGACCAGGATGTCACGGAGGGAACGATCCCTTCAGAATGCTGGCAGGTGGGGAGGGGAATATGTGTTTGGTGATGGCATCATGCTGGAGGTGGCAGAAATGGCAGAGGATGATCCTTTGGATGTGGAGGCTGGTAAGGTGGTTGACTCTTAACTGCCCTCTGAAATGGCCCTGCAAGCCACACAGTTGTATCAAACCACTACAAAGTCTAAGAAGAGGAATGAAACTGGACGGACCACACGGCATCGACCTAGGCACCAGAAATGACGACAGCAATCCCAGTCCTGTCGACCCTACAAAGTCCTCCTTACTAACATCTGGGAGCTAGTGTCAAAATTGGGGGAGCTGTCCCACAAACTAGTCAAGCAACAGCCTGACAGTCATACTCACGGAATCCTATCTTGCAGACAATGTCCCAGATACCACCACCACCATCCCTGGGTATGTCCTGTCCCACCAGTAGGACAGACCCAGCAGAGGTGGCAGAACAGTAGTATACAGTCAGGAGGGAGTTGCCCTGCGAGTCCTTAACATTGACTCCGGACCCCATGGAATCTCATGGCATCAGGTCAAACAGGGGCAAGGAAACCTCCTGCTGATTACCACCTACTGCCCCCCCCCCCCCCTGAGCTGATGAATCAGTGCTTCTCCATGTTGAACAACAATTGGAAGAATCACTGAGGGTGACGAGGGTGCAGAATTTACTCTGGGTGGAACACTTCATTGTCCATCACCAAGAGTGGCTCTGTATGACTACTGACCGAGCTGGCAGATTTCTAAAAGACATAGCTGCTAGACTGGGTCTGTGGCAGTTGGTGAGGGAACCAACAAGAGGGGAAAAAACAACTTGACCACCTCCTCACCAATCTACCTGTCACAGATGCATCTGTCCCTGACCGCATTGGTCGGAGTGACCACCGCACAGTCCTTGCGGAGACGAATTCCCGTCTTCACATTGAGGATACCCACCATTGTGTTGTGTGGCAGTACCACTGTGCTAAATGGGATAGATTCAAACAGATCTAGCAACTCAAAAGTGGGCATCCATGAGGCCCTGTAGGACATCAGCAGCAGCAGAATTGTATTTAACCACAATCTGTAACCTCATGGCGCAGCATATCCCCCACTCTACCATTACCATCAAGCCGGGGGACCAACCCTCGCTCAATGAAGAGTGCAGGAGGGCATGCCGGAGCAGCACCAAGCATATCTAAAAATGAGGTGTCAGCCTGATGAAGCTACAACACAGGGCTATTTGCATGCCAAACAGCGGAGGCAGCATGCTTCCAGTTCCGAATAAGGGTCACTGACCCGAAACGTTAACTCTGCTTCTCTTTTCACAGATGCTGCCAGACCTGCTGAGTGGTTCCAGCATTTCTGGAATAATAAATGTTTGACATATCCCACAAAAGGGCATGCGTAACTAAGTCCCATGCGGGTACCCATAGCAACACCTCCCCCAGCTCTCTCTTTTTTCTATTTTATTTTTCAACCATGTGCCTGTCTTAAACTTGTTTTTCATGGTTTTGCTTTTGGACAGAGCTATTCATTATTCTGCCATTAACACTCTCTGGAGTAATGCTTTTTCTTTTAATACAACTATTAGCACACCCTTTGCCTTTTGTTCTGTGACATCTTTGTCCTTTAATCTCTCCTGCCCTCTGCATTAGCAGCACAAAAAACCTGGTTAAAACTGTAACATGAGTCTCTGGTGACCTGCTATGTCCCTGTTTTATCAATGTGAGTGTAAAGTCTTGCAAGTTTCCAGTTCTGACAGCAGCAGTGCTGGGGAAGGTTTAAGTTGGTAGACCCAGTGCAGAGGTTTGCTGGGAGGGTGGATCGGGCATGTGGACCAGCGCTCAAGCTGCCAAGAATTCGTTTAGAATTGATACTTTTGATTTATTGTAATCTAGAAAGTGCACTTTTGCTGCTTCCTGCCTGTGTATTGTAGATGTAATTAGAAACCACTGGTATAATTTGAGTTTGTTATCTGCCTAATTATCAGCATATGTCTTTGTGTCATCAGTACCAGTGGCCAAAACAGACAGTTGTTACTTCAAAGTGGAAAAAATATATACGTAAACTAATGCTGGCATAGTCAACAGTCTGAAAATGAGTAATAAGTCGTGTTTGTCTGGAAATGTCAGTTTCAGTCCTCTTTCGGTACCATTCCTTAAAAGGTGGTCCACTTGCTTCATTGAATGATTTTCCTTAATCCACTGACTGGAGATCGGAATTTTTTTTTTAAAGAAATCTGAGGACACAGTTAAAATATATGACTTTGCTGGCAGCTTAGGATGGCCATCTAATTTGCAACACTATATCCTACATTGTGAGAAGGGAGACAAAATGTCTGCTCATTTCCTGGCACGAAACAAGACCCAGGAATTTTAAGGGAACTACCTGTTCTTTTAGCAAGAACAAATACTACTGACTGCTACGTTTGAATCACTGAGTGACTGCCATGTGACAAGCCCCCCTCACCATCTGTAGTTTTCAGCTTATGTTTCTCTGCAGCTGAAAGGAGAAGCTTCTGGACTCTGACTCATGCAAACCTAGGTGGGGGTCCCCCCCCCTCTCTCCATTTCAACTTACAAGCTTCAATCTCTGTCTGTTGACTGACCACTTTGTAGCCAGATTATGCAAATCAGAAACCCTGTTGGAGGAAATCATCCGCATCGCTGTCCCCAAGAGAGAAACCAAACTAGTCATCTACCTTTTCAAACTTAAAGCCTCAGGACTACCAAATTCAGCTAGAAGCCAGCCAAATCATCAAATGCCACAGACTATATACCCCTTTTTGCTATGGGCTCTAAATCAACCACTCTACCTTACCCCACTCTGTAGCGTGTGTGCGTGCATGTAGTTTATTTGCATTGGTTCGGTTTAGGGAGAATGAAATTAACCTGTTTCTTTGTTAAACTCAAGAAAACCTGTCTAGTTCTTGCTATGGTCATAGCAAGTAAGTAATCAGACGCCTACTGAACTGGCCAGTACACCCGCTTTAAGAATTAAACCTGCTGTGATCAAACAAGGAGAGGGAAAAGAGGGAAGCCCTTTGACCCCTCCTCATTTGACTGTAACAGTGGTTTAATCCACCTTATAAAATTTAGCAAAATAGAGTTTAAATTTCAGAGCAGGCACATGTGAAGTCCACCCTCACTTGAAAGTTTGACATGCACACCTTCCAGCTGTTTGTTGACACATGTCCACTTTTCACAATGAGACTAAACATTAATTCCACCTAAATAAAAAAAAAGGCCCTTCAGCTCCTGTGTCTGAGGAATTTAACTTCCTTGCATTCTTGCACTTAAGCCAATGCTTATATTGTCACTCAATAAAAATGTTCTTGGAAACCAGTGAGTTGTACAGTTTCACATTTTATAATCCAGATTTTATAGCAATGATCTCATTGAAGTGCCAGTGCTTTATTTGTACTTATTGTACAATAGAACAATGCTGGGATCCAATGAGAGAAGTCATGAAATCCCTCTTAAGCCTTGTCTTCTAGCATTTTAACAAATCCACATAATCAATCCTACAGTTACCCTAATTTTGAATGACATTTGTTTTTCCTTTTTCTAAGGCCTGCGTGAAAAAGCTCAACCCCCTGGTTCTGAATCCATGCTGGTGGTCATAAAGGATCATCCATCCCATGGAAATGCTAGTTAGCCCAACCTGTCTAGTCACTTGATGTGACACCAACAAAAAGAAAGAATAGGATTTGTGTTTATATAGAGCCTTTCATGACCACATGACATCGCAAAGCACTTTACAGCCAATGATGTACTTTTGAAGTGCAGTCAATGTTGTAATGTAGGGAATATGGCAGCCAAGTTGCACAAAGGAAACTCTTGCAAACAGCAATGTGATCATGACCAGATAATTTGTTTGTTGTGATGTTGGTTGAGTGTAAGTGTTGACCAGGACACCAGGGATAATGCCCCCACTCCTCTTTGAAATAATGCCATGGCATCTTATGCGTCCACCTGAGAGGGCAGCCGGGGCCTCTGAAAGGCAGCATCCCCGATAGTGCAGTCCTCCCTCGGTACTGCAGTGGAGTGTTGGCTTTGATTTCTTTTTTTTGTACTCCATTCCGGAAGTGGAACTTGAACCCACAACCTTCTGACTCCGAGGTGATGTGCTACCAACTGAGCCACAGCTGACACAGCATTTGGTTGAACCAAAGCACTGGGCTGCACTTTCTGCTTTGACTAGTGTTGATGCAGGCCATTGGCAGCTCTTCGCTGAGGGAGAGGACGCAGTCCACTAGTGATGCCGTCATTTTCCAAGATGTATTGTACCCTATTGGAGACCCTTGTGGAGTGTTCTCTGTCCTCGTTCTTACTTTTATTTTCAATTCCTCTTGTAATAAAGGATAGCATTCCATTAGCCTTCTATATTACTTGTCGTACCTGTATACTAACTTTTTGTGACTCCTGCACTTAGAACACCTAGATCACTCTGCACCTCGGAGTTCTGCGGTCAATCTCCAATTAAGTAATACTCTGCTTTTTTTAATTCTTTGTAATTACGCAATGCAGAACACGAGAACTTTCTGAAAAGGAAAGGACATTCATGGTCACATTCAAACAGCATGCATTTACGTAGCGACTTTAACATAGAAAAATGTCCCAAGGACAAATGCAAACTCAGATAGGCATGTACTCGGAGCAAACCAGGCAATGTTCGTGTTGATGAGAAGCTTCGTTCAAAACGGTGTGGGTACTTTATATTTCTAGAGACAGCTCAATCAATTTTACTCCTCATGGGTTTGTTCCTCGTGAAAGTTGTGTGCAAATCAGTTTCCATGATGTATTATAGTTTGGGGGAGGGGGGAGGAAGAGGAGCGATTCAATTGGAATGGTTTAGAATATAGAATTAAAGGAATAGGGGGGGGAAAAGAGTATGCACTCTCTCTCTTTCCCTCCTTCCTTTTTAAATAAAATGGAATGGGCCCAGCTGACTTGCACTAAATTACAAAAGCACCCCCACGTTGACCCGATCAGGATTAACGTGGAGATTTTCCCCAAGCCACATGCCCAATGATAAAGTAGCTAATCCTTCCACATTCAAATTTAATTACAGGTGAATATTCATGGATATCAGAGGGGTTGCCTTTTGGATATGTTAACTCAATAACTCTGACAGACAAGTTATGCCAATTGTAATGCACCATTAAACCAAAGGGGCTCTGAATAAGTGGAAATGTGATGCCTGTGTGTTTGTTTCATTAGTGATAATTTGCATATATACCTTTTTCATAGCAGCCATTCAATCACTGAGAGAGAAGCTCTTCCATCAACAACTGTGTGGATTGCAATCCCAGGTAATGGCTAACTCTCTACATTTGTGTAAACAGTGTAGGATATATTAGCTTTGCATAACATGACCAGATAGTCCAGCAGCAAGAACTTTCTATTGCAATGAATGGCTTTTACTTTGGGTTTGTTGGTGTGATTTTTAAGAATTCTGAACTCTTGGAGCTGACTAGGATGTTCAAACAAGTGTCTGGAAACTTTTGGCAAAAGTAAAATGATTCTATGTCAACTCAGATGTTAACATCCTTTACGAAAGTCTTTTCAATCACTTTCTTATCTTGCTCTGCATTTAAAAATAATGTATTTACAACTGCTGCTTTAATTTCATGTACACTGACCTGGGATTGTGCCATTTGAGCAGTTGGTCCTGTAAAAATCTCACCTCTTAGTGAGAAAAGTGCTCTTCATTCAACAGTCAGTCTCCATGGGCTGCATTTTGTCAGTGGAAAAATGAATTCAATCAAAATCAAATGAAACTAGCCACCATTGGTCAGGTATAGTTGCTTCAAAGAGTTAAATTCTCTGACTTGTTTTATTGATGCTTTTCCTTTCCGATCAGTTACCAGATTGTTGAGCCATTAGCCTAGAAACTGGGTCACGAGCTTATAAGTTCCCAAAATGGAGGCCAGGAAGTACCAGCACACGTCTGAAGCCTGCCATATTGGCTAAGGACAAATGAGAGGCGACCTTTTGTCAATTCCCAAAGCAGGTGTTCGGTCCTTTGCATATGCAAATATGTGGCCTATCCCCTGCTTTAGGTATCTGCTACAACATTGATTTGTCCTTGGAAAGAGAAAGCCATTGCTGGCTGAACTCAATGACATCAACCCTAAAGATCACCTGGAGGGGAACAAAAAGGCTTTTACTTACCTGCAAAGCATCATACTGATCATGGAGGCTTCAATCTCCCTCTACTGTTCCCATTGAAGCCTGCAACTGTCCCTATCCCCCTTCCAGCATGAGCCCCAACCCAGAACTCTAATCACTTACCTGTAGTCTGTTGCAGTACTAGCAGTGGCCAAGTTTGCATCACTATCTGCTTCCTCCTGCAGCGTTCTTGATATGTGAAAGAGGGCCAAGAGCTAATATTGGGGCTCCTTGGACCCTACCATATATGCTTTTTGGGGGAATGCCCAAAAATGGATGCTGCTGAATTGCTAGGCCACTGTTTCTTTCCGAATCACTACTGCAGTTCGTGTTCTGCCTTCTCATTGGTTGCATTAAGTCTAATTGGTTATCGTCTACTTTCCATTATAATGTTGTTACATGCCAGTTCTGCTGGATGAAAACCTTATCCCTTATTTCAGGTATACTTCCCCCAATCCTATGTGGGAAAGCAATTCTGAGGTATGGCAGCCTTGGCTATACTGTTTTGGAAGCTTTTAGATGATGTGTGTTTTTCTTAAGCTGATGAATATTGATTCTGATAAAGCACAGTCTTCCCACTTCAGGCACCAGTGTTAGCATCAACCATACCTCAGTCAGGTACAGGACAGGGAGGTGCAGAGTAAAGCTCCCCTCTACTGTCCTAATAATGTATTGGTACCAACAGCAGATTAGGACTCCCTATTATATCATCTGGAGCTGGGGGCAGGACAAATATGGCATGACCATTGAGTTAGCGGCACATGATTTCAAATACTATTGTCAGGTTTTAACACCCTGTCCCCCACAAATTGCTTTATTTTTCAGCCAAAGCACTTGCAAGTTTATTGAAGAATGAAGAAACATTTGAAAAACCAAGCTCACTTCTCGCCACCCTGCCCCACTCCATGCACTAAAAATCTGACCCCCTCAAATCAAAGTACAAGCCTGCCCCGTGCAAACAATCCACACCCCAATATGCTTAAAATCTTCCCCATCCCAGACTCATGTCCAGTAGGAACTGGGTTGAGATTGTTCAAACTCACTTCACATCAGCCCAATGAATATTGCCATCCCATCGAGCAAGGCAGGATCAGAATCCAGTAGCCCGGAGATGAATGGCTGGCGTTTACCCCACTGTGCCATCCAGTTCCCCAGTGTTTCAAATATTATGAATTGTTTATTGGGGTTATTAAATGTTGGGAATAAAATGCCAGAGATTAGCTACACAAGCCTGAAACTCTTCCCAGCTCATTGATCTGAAAATACCTGAGCCTTGATGGGTCTCTGACTCTAATGAACTTTAGTTTCCCCTCTCTCTTCACTTGTGTTCTCCCTGGGCTTTGCCCCCTCCCTCCATTACCATCCAGTCTTGCTGCCTACTCAGACCTCACATTTCATTCGCCAGCCCTAGAGGTTCCAGGCAAACTAATTTCTATTATTTTTTTAAGAAAGGCACTTTCTGTATACTCTCTGCTCCAGTCCTGGTGTCGAGCCCAACTCCTGCCATTGCCCAAAATAATAAAATGGTGACTGCCAGGTTCAGGTTTACCCAGTATCATTAATATTGCAATATTCCAATTAGCTCCTCTTCAGAGGAGCTTTTAAAATGGTCAGTTGTTGAGATGCCCTCCTTTTACATGCCTGAGTGAGTGTGGATTCTGTCCACAGCACCAGACACAAGCCAGCACCTTCATATCCTTCCCAATCCTGTGATTGCAGCTCCATGATGCAGATGAGCCAATTGTTCATTCTGGGCTGGATTTGCAGAGTTTTTCAGCATTGATTCCCTGCTCCTCTGGCTTCAGTCTCCATGTCCATCATCCAGCCCCCCCCCCCCCCACTTCACATCTATGCAGAAAGCCAACTAAGTTTGTCATCAGATAGAATCATAGAAAGTTTAAGGCACAGAAAGAGGCCACTTGGCCCATCGTGTCTGTGCCGGCTGAAAGACGATCCACCTATTCTCAAATCACCTTCCAGCATTTGGTCTGTAGCTCTCCAGCTTAAACACTTGAGGTGCATATCCAGACTCCTTTTGAATGAGTTGAGGGTCTCTGCCTCCACTACCCTTTCAGGCAGTGAGTTACAGACCCTCACCACCCTCTGGGTTAAAATGTTTATCCTCATCTCCCCTCTAATTTTTCTACTCATCATTTTAAATCTATGCCCCCTCATCCCTCACCTCTCTGTTAAGGTGAATAGACCCTTCACCTCCACTCTATCCAGGCTCCTCACAATTTTGTACATTTCAATCAGATCTCCCCTCAGTCTTCTCTGTTCCAAGGAGAACAACCCCAGTCTATCCAATCTTTGCTCATAGCTGCATTTTTCGAGTCCTGGCAACATCCTCATAAATCTCCTCTGTACCCTCTCTGGTGCAATTACATCCTTTCTGTAATGAGGTGACCAGAACTGCACACAGTACTCAAGTTGTGGCCTAACCAATGAGTTAGACAGTTCCAGCATAACCTCCCTACTCTTGTATTGTATACTTCGGCTAATAAAGGAAAGGATTCCATATGCCTTCTTAACCTCCCTATTGACCTGTCCTGCTACCTTCAGGGATCTGTGGACATTCACTCCAAGGTCCCTTACTTCCTCTACACTTCTCAGTATTCTCCCATTAATTGTGTATTCCTTTGCCTTGCTTGACCTCCCCAAATACATCACCTCACACTTCTCCAAGTTGAATTCCATTTGCCACTTTTCTGCTCATCTGACCAGACCATCAATATCTTCCTACAGCTATCCTCCTCGCTATCTACCACAGTCAATCTTTGTCGTCCACAAATTTCCTGATCATGCCCCCTACATTTACGTCCAACCTGTTAATAAACACCACAAAAAGCAGGGACCCAGTACTCTGAGCCCTGTGGAACGCCACTGGAAACAGCCCTCCAGTCGCTAAAACAGCCGTCAACAATTACCCTTTGTTTCCTGCCACTGAGCCAATTTTGTATCCACCTTGCTGCATTTCCCTGGATCCCATGGGATTTTATTTTTTTAACCAGTCTGCCATGTGGGACCTTGTCAAAAGCCTTGCTAAAATCCATGTAGACCACATCAACTGCCCTCCTCTTTCTTCCTTGTTACTTCAAATAATTCGATAGCTGCAGATACTTCAGGGAAATAAAGGAAAAAGTGTGAGAGTGGAGAGAGGGAAGTGATTTATAGAATTAGTGGTGAACTAATAGATGACCAGAGAAAGTGAGACCGATTCACAGGAAGAAAAAGAGATCAGAAACAGAGAGATGGAAATGAGACAAATATTTAATGTGTCCATTTTTTTTTTATTTCCAAAATATACTTTATTCATAAAAATCTGTATTAAAAAAAAATACATTTCCAAACCGTTCCAAACAGCACCAAAAAATTCAAACATTGCAAGGGAGATCAGTTTCCTTCATTGCATCATGAGTTGCCTCACAACTGTTCCATTTCACATTTGACATGCCATATTCATTTTTACATTTTACAGCACACAGAATTTTCCCGATACAGTTCGAGGGGTTTCCCATGGATCCAGCCCCTCCATTCAGCTTGGCGGGGAGACCTTACACTGTGGTCTTTCCCCATTGAGCCTTTGCTGCGGCTGCCCCAAGCTTTAGTGCGTCCCTCAGCACGTAGTCCTGGACCTTGGAATGTGCCAGTCTGCAACATTCGGTGGTGGACAACTCTTTGCGCTGGAAGACCAGCAAGTTTCAGGCAGACCAAAGGGTGTCTTTCACCGAATTGATAGTCCTCCAGCAGCAGTTGATGTTTGTCTCGGTGTGCGTCCCTGGGAACAGCCCGTAGAGCACAGACTCCTGTGTTACCGAGCTGCTTGGGATGAACCTCGACAAAAACCGCTGCATCTCTTTCCACACCTGCTTTGCGAAGACACATTCCAGGACGAGGTGGGCAACCGTCTCTTCCCCACCACAGCCACCGCGGGGCCATTGTGCGGAGGGGGCGAGACTTCGGGTGTGCATGAAGGATCTGACGGGGAGGCCCCTTCTCACCACCAGCCAAGCTACGTCTTGGTGCTTGTTCGAGAGTTCTGGTGATGAGGCATTCCGCCAAATGACTTTGACGGTCTGCTCGGGGAACCATCCGACAGGATCCACCGTCTCCTTTTCCCGTAGGGCCTTGAGGACATTCCGTGCAGACCACTGCCTGATGGATCGGTGGTCGAAGGTGTTTTCCCGCAGAAACTGTTCCACGAAGGATAGGTGGTACGGCACGGTCCAACTGTCCATGAGCAGAGTCACGAGGGTCATCCTGTCTGTGTTCATTAAGAAAAATCCCAGGAGCAGCCCTGGTGGGGAAGAGGTGTCAGCTCTATTGTCATAAGAGCCACAAAGATAAATGAGAAAGAAAGGAAGAAAAGCTTGCATTTATATAGCGCCATTCAATTCTTCGGGACATCCAACAGTGCCTCACAGCTGTTGAAGTGTGTTTGAAGTGTAGTCACTGTTGGCAAACATGGGCAATTTGTGCAGAGCAAGATCCCATAAACAGCAATGAGATGAATTGTGGTGGTGTTTAAAGAATATGTATTTGTCAAATTACAAGAAGAACTCCCCTGCTTTTCTTTGAACAGTATAGGATCTTTTAAGCCTGCCTGAGAGGGGAGGTATGGTCTTAGTTTAACTTCTCACTTGAAAGACTTGCACCTCTGGTGAACAATTGCTCTGTGCCTGAACTGGAGTGTCTGCCTAGATTTTAATGTCAGTCTGTGGAGTAGGTCTTGAACCCATGACCTTCAAGTGGGTGTGCTACCCACTGAGCAGAAGCTGATGCCGAGAATAAATTGTGAGCATTTACCCGAACTCAGTTGATGTATGGGGAATGTGCTTTGTGCAACGTAGACATGTGAAAGAGCAGTGGTTGAATTTGTGCATTGAAGACCGGAAATATTTTTTGTTTCTTCAAATTGTTTTCCATATTCAAATCACAAATGTTAACACATTCATGTGAGGAAATGGTAGGTAAAAATAGTTGCCTCATACTTCCTGGAATGCATGCTGATCTTATAAAATGCAATAACTCGTAGCCGAGCAACAATCACCAACACAATGAAGTTGTTCAAAGTTGTTGTTAATGGGATCTGGCTAGTATAATAAATATGGTAATTAAAAAGCATTTTCTTCTGCTTTGTTGTCAATCTTCACTTTTAACCCTTTCCTCCCCCACCACAACACTTCAGAAACTACTGATTGCAGTTTAAGAGGGACAGTTATAGAACAGGCACTATTTTAAAAGGGAAAACATTTGCAAAGAATGCAAATCTGAAATGAAAGCAGAGCATTCTGCAAAAACCCAAAGTCCACAGAGAAGCCAATTTGACCCAAAGCGTTAAAGTCCAGATATATCAACCTGTCCTTTCTCTTTAGGTATTCTTTAGGAGCCAGGAAGTTGTTGGTTCAAACCTCATCATCTCAGTGAGTTGAGCACAGAATCTAGACTGACATTCTAGTGCAGTGCTGCACTGTTGGAAGTGCCGTCTTTCAGATGATAAACCAAGGCCTTGCTGATTGTGGGAGCTTGCTGTGTGCAAATTAGCTGCTGTGTTTCCTACATTACAACAGTGACCAAATTTAAAAAGTATATCCAAGTAATGCATTTTGGAACAATCTGAGGTTATGAAAGGTGTTCTATAAATTCAAATTCATTCTTTCTCTTAACAAGTGAATGGATCTGGTGTGCATTTCTGGCATATGCTTTGGGCCGGAGAGGAAGGATAGTTGCAAGGCCAATAACATTCAACCTCATACAACTTCCTTACATATTCTCCACATTTCTTTTCAGTAAAAGTAAAGATGCAGATTGTAAGTCCATAAACTGTGCAGTAATTAGTGGGTTGTCTAGTTACTGGATGTGCTTTTTCTAATTCATTCATGGGATGTGGGCATCGCTGGCAAGGCCAGCATTTGTTGCCCATCCCTAATTGCCCTTGAGAAGGCAGTGGTGAGGTGCTATCTCGAACTGCTGCAGTCCATGTGGGGTAGGTACACTCAGTGCTGTTAGGAAGGGAGTTCCAGGATTTTGACCCAGCGACATTGAAGGAACGGTGATGCAGTTCCAAGTCAGGATGGTGTGTGGCTTGGAGGGGAACTTGTAGGTGGTGGTGTTCCCATGCATCTGCTGTCCTTGTCCTTCTAGATGGTAAAGGTTGTGGGTTTGGAAGGTGCTGTCTAAGGAACCTTGGTGAGTTGCAGCAGTGCATCTTGTAGATGGTACACGCTGCTGCCACTGTGCATTGGTGGGGGGGAGAGTGAATGTTGAAAGTGGTGGATGGGGTGACAATCAAGCGAGCTGCTTTGTGCTGGATGGTGTAAGCTTCAGTGGTATTGGAGCTGGACTCATCCAGGCAAATGGAGAGTATTCCATCACCCTCCTGACCTGTGCCTTGGTGGGCAGGCACTGGGGAGTCGGGAGGTTACCTTCCTGCCCTTGTATGTGTCTCTATCAATTTCCATTCACTTCCAACATGCTTTACCATTGTACATGAATTGTGGCTAAGGTGCAGCTGTAGTGTTTGTGAAGTGGTTTTACTTTGCATTCACACTGCATTTACTATGTAATTGAAGCCTTAATCTGAATTCATGTTGACAGACGTGATGCCAGAACAGAGTCAGTTCCTGGGTGTAACATACTCAATGTTGTTCCTATAACCAGAAGATTTGTTCAGAATAGTCCTACAAGGCATCTGAGTATTGTTTGATGTACACCACACATAATGCTGTCTCTTCCCCATTTCAGGGGAGGACTTTATGGGCCCCCCCATGGCTGTCTGTCTAAGGGCTGGGGTGCGGTGCCTCCCCATTGCCAAGCAATCTTACAGGGGTGGGTCAGGCCTGTGGCCTTCCTGCCCAGAGGCCAATTAAGGTCCTTAAGTAGCCTATTAATGGCCAAGTAAGGGCCTCTTCACACTGGTGGGATCTTACCAGCAGTGAAGGGTGCCTTTGCCATGCTGGAAGGGCATTGTAAAATGATGTGCCCTTCCTGTGGGCTTGGTTGGGGGGTGGGTTTCTCCTCCAGGGGCAATCTGTGGCCCACTGAGGGCCCCTGCTGAGAACTATTTCAACCTCCAGGACCCACCCTCCCCCTGGACCGCACAACCACCCCCTCGCTGCGGCCTTCCTGACTGGCCCTGGCGACACCCCTCACCTACATCTGGTCCCAGGGTTCCAGTATTGGGCCTGGGTCCAAGGCCTCTACAGCACTGGCAGTGACCACCGCTCCTGGTGGTGCTACTGAGCTGCTGACCCTCTGGCCGGCAGCTCATGGAGGTGGGATCCCCATCTTTAAATGGTCGGGGATCCTGGCTCATGAAACTTTGATGGAAAAAGACCGGAGGGTCGCTCCGAGGGGGCAGGAGAAGGTAGAGGCGGGGTTCCCCCGCTTTTCTGGCCTGGCGCTGGGAGCCCCACCTCCTCAACAAAATCTAGCCCTCTGTTTCCCCTTCAGTATAATGGAATGTTAAATAAATAAATCTGTCTTTCTCCGAGTTTCTTTTGGAAAGCTGTAGCTCTGTTTGGTGTTTTACATAGAACGACATAGTATTTATAGCACAGGAACAGGACATTTGGCCCAACTGCTTTTTACTGGTGTTGAGCTCCACGTGAGTCTCTTGCCACCCTACTTCATCTAACCCCATCAACATATCCTTCTATTGCTTTGTCCCGTGTGTGTTTATCTAACTTCCTCTTAAATGTTTCCATCCTATTTGCCTTAATTACTCCATGTAGTAGCAAATTCCAAATTCTAAACACATCTTGGCTAAAGAAGTTTCTCCAAAATTCCTTATTGCACTTATTCGTGACTATCTTTTATTAAGACCTCTAGTTTTGGATTCACCACAAGTATAAAAATGTATTCTCCACACCTACCCTTTCAAACTCCTTCATAACTTTCAAGACCTCTATCAGGTCAACTCTCAGCCATCTATTTTTTTCTTAGAGAAAAGACCCCCTGCTTGTTCAATCTTTCTTGATGGTTGTAACCTCTGTTCTAGTATCATCCTTGTAAATCATCTTTCACCTTCTCCAGTGCCTTATCCTTTTTAAAACATGGAAATCAAAAGTGTGTACAGTACTCAAAGTATGACCTAAGCAAGGTTCCATACAAATTTAACATAGCTTCTCTGCTGTTCAATTCTATTCCTCCAGAAATGAACCCCAGTATTGGTTTGCATGTTTTATGGCTTTTATAAACCTGCGCTGCTACTTTGTGCTTTGCGAATCTGTACCCCTAGATCCTACTGCTCCCCTACTCTATTTAGACTCTTCGGCTGGGATTTTACGTCGGGGGCAGAGGTCATGCCCACTGGCTTAACAGTCATGGGCGAACCCGCCTCTGCCGGGACTGGGAGCCATGCAGAGATTTTACGTGGCCCAGGCCCTTAATTGGCCTTGGGCGAGACTTCGGCCCCACTGAGGCAGGCGATCCCGCATTCAGGAGCTGCCAGCCAATCGGGACCAGCAGCTAGTCAGTCCCAGCAGCGCCACCAGGACCAGTGGCCACTGCTGGGACTGCACCCAGCTTCAGGAGGATCGCAGATGCCACCACCGAAAAAAGGTAAGTGGGAATTTTGAGCCTGGCTGGGGACAATCGGCCGGTCCCTGGTGACAGGAGTGGGGGTCAATCAGGAGGGCGGTAGGGGGTGCGCTAATGGGGTAGCAAGGGTGGCAGGAGCTGCTGGGAGGGGTGGGGTGCCCTCCGTGGGGCACAGGGTTCCTGATCATGAGGGCCCCCCACACTCAGGCCCGCAAGGAGGTCATCTGATATTACCGGACAGCCTCCACAGCTGACACAGTGCCCACCCGCCACTGGTAATATACCACTTAAGGGCCGTAATTGACCTGTGGTGGGCGGGCCGTTTGTCCCCTCTCCCGCCGCTCGTAAAATTGCAGCAGAGGCCGGAAGGCGATGGGAACAGCCCCCCCACAACTCGTCCCACACAGTTTTACACAGCCCACACCCGCCCCCCCCCCCCCCCCCCCCCCCAGCCTCCAGCCCGCTCCCGCAGGGGGTATAAAAATATGGCCTTATTTTCCTACAAGTTTGAGGCCTCCTGAATCCTTCTCCCAAAATGCAGCAGCTCACACTTGTGTATGATTTATATGCTCATTCTGCAAGTTTATTAATGTTTTCTAGAACAATTCTATCCATAGATGGTAGGTTACAAAAGCTCTACCAGAGTTTGGGCTTAGATTGGAACAATCCTTAAGATCTTCATAATATTGCAGCATAATTGCCTGCAATCAAACGTAACTCGACAGTCATTGCCATTTTAGGCTAGGCTTCCATGTTTGTAAGTTCTGGGAGGTTCCCAAAAAAAAAACAAATCTACTGAATTAGTCTGTACTAACCCTTTCCTGAATGAAAACTTGTTTAGCAAGAGTTTGAAATCTTTTTGCTGCTTGCGCATGTTTGCTAACAGTTTACTTCCTTGGCTGTGCCATTATATTTTATCATTTTGAATCTATTAGATGTATATGAGGGATGCGTTGCCTATTTTCATTTTGTTTTGAATTTCTTAGTTCTGCTTATTGACAGTGCTGACAATTGCCAGCAGTCAGTTCCTCCTTTTTGCATTTATGTGGGATGGTGTATTTTACTCCTCCTCCCCTCTTTTAAGAACTTAAGTGCTATAACCTGACACTCCAGATTATCGTCAAATCCATTTTATGACCAATTTGTTCAGTCAGTAAGCGAAAGTACAATGTTACAATTTCTGTGGAGATATGTTAGTTTGGCCTAACAAACATTTTGTCAGTCATACTTTATCTTTTTAAAACACACTAACTAAAAAATATGATTTGAGGGTCTTTTGTTATCTGGATATGGGCATCCCTGGTAAGGCTAACATTTATTGCCCATCCCTAGTTGACCATGGTGGCAGTGGTTATATTCCAGAAAGCCCAGTGCCGAAGGATGGAACTGGTGCCAATCTTTATGCACTTTACAAACATGCACCCCCTAACCCAACAACCACAGTTTCAGTCTGTTCCTATTTATAGGAGCACAAGTGAATCCCCAGTTAATGCCTGCCACCTGCGCGCATTAATTTACAATAATGAGGTGGTGCTGGTGCTGAGTCTTCTCCTTGAACCACTGAAGCCCTTGTGGCGATGGTAGGGAGTCCCAGATTATTAGCCCAACAATGACCTAGGTGCAATATATGTCCAACTGGGAATGGTGGGGAACTTGGCATCTGTGGTGTTCCAGGACAACAGCAGCAATATTGTGGGATGCTGGAGATCAGAGAGGGGGGGATGTTTATTGCTGGTGGAGCATGTGTTTTGAATAACAACCTGACTCTTATCTTCAAACAGGCAGGAAATTGCTGCAAAGAACTGAGGCCAGAAGTTGTTCATTATTTAGGACTGAGTCAAGATCCCCACAACTCACTGCCATGTAGTCAATATGGGAAGATCCATAATTCAGTGAACACATGTCCTTGCACACCATTGCTGGGTAAGCATGGTCAATTTCAGGATTTAACCTCTAGTTGAAACTTGTAGCAATGTAAGTATGGATGCAGCATTATTTTTCTACTGTCAACCATCCCTGTATATTGGTTTTGTCCTTGTCTAACATGACTGTGGAATGCAGAAAACCCTTGCAATCTGCAAATTATTCTTTAAGAAAAATCTTTGCTGTGGTTATTGAGAAACTGGTTTTTGTCACTTAACAATGCAACAGGCCCTCACTGCTGCTTTGGAATGTCAGTTTAGATTCTGAATCCTTGTCATCAGCTTCTAGATGTTCATAAGGTAGAAAATTCTCCCTTAAGTTGCTGTGACTGAAAATTTTGTCGATTAACTCAGCTAATGAGCATTGCACAATGGAACTGCTTCATTGCTGATTTTATGTAAGGTCCTTAACTAAGATTGTGCAGTTGTGACAAAAATGTATATTTTGCAACTCATCAATATGATGAATGATAATGTAGTTTGAGTTTACAATTTTACCCTTTGCTTACTGGTTTTTTTTTTGCTTTTTTTGGCAAAGAGCACAAAATCAGTAGTGATGATCGGTTCCTCTGTGGAGGTCTGGAGTTGATCAATTGTTTTGTTTTTGGAGCCATTTTTTTCCCCTGTGTGATGGGAATATTTATTAGTCTTGGGTTTGTGTTTCAAGATGGCTTTGCTGTTTTTGAAAGTCAGGATCATTTGGCAGGGGCTTTGCTTGCTGATGTAAGTTGTTGTAAAGGAGGGGGAGGTCATCCAGTCAAAGCTAGGTTAGCCTTTCTTAGAAACCTAAAGTACTGGAATCCCCAAATGATGCAGCACAAAACCATTCTATCCATCAAAATAGTGCCAGTGAGGAACCAAGTCTAATCCTACTCTTCCATTTGCTCCCAAACTTTCATTTTCCTTTTTTTTTTAAGCAATCTTAATTCTCTCTCAAAGTTTACAAAAGTTGTTTGTAGCAGAGAATTCCACATTCTGATCTCCCTTTGTGAAGATGGTTTTCTAGCTTTCCCTTTAATTGTTTGTGTTTATCTTATATTTGTGCCCTCTCATTGCCCCATTGCTGAATCTAAACTATCTTGAAACATTCCAGCCATAGTCTAATTGAATGGTGAAGCATACACAAAGAGCTTAATGGCCTGCTACTGGCCCTATGTTCCTACTTCAGTAGAACAAAGCCCTTCACCTCACTTCTAACATCGCTCTTTGCTAAGCGAGTCAAACATTAATTAGATGTTGTGCTTGGATACTTTTGTGGCCTGATGTAATAATTTTTAACAATAACACAGACAAAGCACCACAGATGTTTTAAAGCAGGAAGGTCAAATCCCCATGACTGAGCTGCCATGTCCTACCTTGGAGGCCACCATGGCAACAGTGACCCTCAGTTGGAAAATGCTGCTGTCCTAGGATTACATGCATGCAGTTTATTTAATTTAAGATGTAACGTTCACCTTGTGTAATTTCCTTGATAGATGCCTTAATGTTGGAGCACATTTATCCAGTCTCTCACTTCCAGAATTGCCCAGTGGCTCCTTCCAGCTTTTGCTCCAATTCCAACAACATAGAACATCAAAAGCCAATGGCTTCAGCAAATGATGAGCTACTCAACAGCAAGTCTAGGTAATTATCTAAGTCAACAACTGTTCAACCACTTAAGACTGAAACTCTAGCCATTTCTGAAATCAGACAATTGTTAAGTAAATAAATCCTACAGTAAATCACTCACCAACCTGATTTGAAAATGTATCACCCTTCCTTCATTATCACTTGGTCAAAATCTGAAGCTCCCAAGCGTACACTATATGGACTATATGGTTTAAGAAGGCAGCTCACCATCACCTCGAGGGCAACAGGAGATGGGTAATAAATGCCACCCACAACCCAGAAATGAATTTTAAAAAGAAATGTATTTGATTCTGGTTGAAAACTGATGATATTCAAATCAAATTTTAACTAATTGGAGGCATTTATAGCAGGAGTTTCTTTCCAGTGATAAACTGAAGGTCTGCCACCAGTAAACATACCTGTCCCAGCCAATTATTAGCTGAAATATCTCAGCCTATCAATGTGCTTTTTACAATGTTGAAGTTCATGCTGCCAATGGAAGTGGAGAATGATATCCAGTCCAGCAGACGAGTGTAGCTGCAGAGAATGACTTTAAGGCCTAGAAGTTTAGTCTGGGCCCATTTTCGACCAGCGCACGCGGCCAAACCGAGAGCTCCAATGATTGATGAAAATTGGTGCTCAGTGCCTCATCACACACTTTTGATATGCTCTTTAATGGAGGTAAAGTGGATCCCTCTGGCTTTTGTGCAACAGCACCTGCCATTCTTATATATTCAGCTTGGAGAGAAGGAGCCCATGATTGGCCATTTGAACTATTCCACTGCCACTTTGGAACTGTCCACTAGGACCCTACCAGTGGTATTCTAGGGAGGCGATGAGTTGGGAATTGCATGTCGGCCATCAGCTTATAGCTTCTTGCATGTCACTGCCAATACTACGACATGCTACAGCAGCAGAGCTGTAGAGTGTTTTTAAAACCCGGTCTTAAAGCTAACAATGCTTTGATCAGACAGCAAATTTGCAATGCAAACTGAAAGGAACACAAGTGAATACTGACTTTCTTGTTTTTGCTTTCTGCGGTTTGTTCTAATTTCCATTCCAATTTGTTAATCCTCTTGCACTGTACAATGAAGCTGGTTAAAAGATGGAGTTTGTGGCACGATTCGATGTGCAAAAATATTGATGGTCTTCCCGCAATAATACCGGACATACTGTTTGTTAACAGAGATGCAAATGATCGACATTTTAATCTGCTGACAGGTGCGAGTTACACACATTTGGTATCCAGACCGATGCAGAGTTGTCTGTTCCTGGTATGAATGCAGAGCTTCTGAATAAGGTTAGTGCTTCTTCTGTTTACAGTCATGCTTGAGATGGTAGTAATTTTGCTGGAGGTTTAAACCTGAAACCCTTTGTCCAGTTACTGTAATAATTTCAAACTCTGGCAGAGGTCTGGGTAGTCATGTGACATCAGTATCAAAGGTCCAAACTTTGAGCATTAGGATAGCAGGAAACACAACTGCAAGCCTCCACCCGAACTAATTCATGAAGTGACCGTCAGTTATGACAATTAGACTGGGCATGTCAAGTTAACTTTGCTTCTGCTGAACATTCTCTTAATATGTGGACAGAAGTACAGAAGCAAACTAGAGACTGAAAGGCAGATGAAAAGAATCTTCTCCAGAGATAGAAACCTGCATATTTTGTTTTGAAAAAGCAGAAGTAATGGGTTTGGAAATATCTCTTCAGTTTTGAAATGAGGTGCAATTTTTTATCGTATGTGACCGCATTCTGCAGTAATCTAAAGAGGCATGATTTTGTGTAGGGGCTATTTTATAGAAATAATGTTAACCTAACCTGCCTTTTCTTCCCATAAGCCATCGTTTTGAGTATGTGGCTGAGGTGAGGAGTTGTAATGGTTTCTAGAAATAGATGAAATAGTGTTGATTATACCCACACATGATTGCGAGTCAGAAAGGATTTGCATTTATAGTGCCTTTTACAATCTCCAGATGTCCCAAAGTGCATTAGAGCCATTAACCTACTTTTGAAGTGTGGTCAATGTTCTAATGTAGAAAACCTGGCAGCCAATTTGTACACAGCAAGCTCCCACAAACAGCAATGTGATAATCTGTTGGTTGGGGCATGAATGTTGAGCAGGACCCTGGGGAAAACTCCTCTGCTCTTCAAATAGCACCATGGAACTTTTTACGTGCACCTGAGAGGGCAGACTGTATCTCCAATCGTGCAGCACAGAGGGAGTCGGCTGAGGAATAGCATAGGCGTGGCTGTGCAATGATTTATTTGTTTAATGACCTGCTAACACTAACTCAGTTCACCAATGAAGAATGATCCCTTAAGCAAGAAACCAGAGGGCCGGTAGCTCCTGGTAGCAGCAACAGTTAGTTCCATGAGGAGGGGACAGCTGTGGGGGAGAAATGGGAAACATTTATGTCTGAATTGGGAGTTCTATTGCAATGAGAGAGTGGGAAATAAACTGGCCATTGGAACAATGGGTGGAATTTTATGCTGTTCTCCCGCAGGTTTGGAAGCAGAGAGCATAAAATAGGGTGGGTCTCTTCCCACTGCCCCCTCCCCCGCCCCGCCACCATCCCACCTCAGCCGAAATCTAAACTGAGGTAGGAAGGTCTGTGAGAGGGAGACGATTCAGCCTGCTGTGCCCCTGCAGGTCTCTGCTCTTCCCTGCAGCCCTGCAAATTTTTCCTTTTCAAGTATATATCTAATTCCATTTTGAAAGAACAAAGAACAGTGCAACACAGGAACAGGCCATTCGGCCCTCTAAGCCTGCGCCAATCTTGATGTCTGCCTAAACTAAAACCTTCTGCACTTCCGGGGTCTGTATCCCTCTATTCCCATCCTATTCATGTATTTGTCAAGATGCCTCTTAAACGTCTCTATGGTACCTGCTTCCACCGCCTCCCCCAGCAACAAGTTCCAGGCACTCACCACCCTCTGTGTAAAGAACTTGCTTCGCACATCCCCTCTAAACTTTGCCCCTCTCACCTTAAACCTATGTCTCCTAGTAACTGACTCTTCCACCCTGGGAAAAAGCTTCTGACTATCCACTCTGTCCATGCCACTTATAACTTTGTAAACCTCTCTCATGTCGCCCCTCCACCTCCGTCGTTCCAGTGAAAACAATCCGAGTTTATCCAACCTCTCCTCATAGCTAATGCCCTCCAGACCAGGCAACATTCTGGTAAACCTCTTCTGTACCCTTTCCAAAGCCTCCACGTCCTTCTGGTAGTGTGGCGACCAGAATTGCACGCAATATTCTAAGTGTGGCCTAACTAAGGTTCTGTACAGCTGCAACATGACTTGCCAATTTTTATACTCTATGCCCCGACTGATGAAGGCAAGCATACCGTATGCCTTCTTGACTACCTTATCCACCTGCGTTGCCACTTTCAGTGACCTGTGGACCTGTACGCCCAGATCTCTCTGCCTGTCAATACTCCTAAGGGTGCTGCCATTTACTGTATACTTCCCACCTGCATTAGACCTTCCAAAATGCATTACCTCACATTTGTCTGGATTAAACTCCATCTGCCATTTCTCTGCCCAAGTCTCCAACCGATCTATATCCTGCTGTATCCTCTGACAATCCTCATCACTGTCCGCAACTCCACCAACCTTTGTGTCATCCGCAAACTTACTAATCAGACTAGCTACATTTTCCTCCAAATCATTTATATATACTACAAACAGCAAAGGTCCCAGCACTGATCCCTGCGGAACACCACTAGTCACATCCCTCCAATCAGAAAAGCACCCTTCCACTGCTATCCTCTGTCTTCTGTGACCGAGCCAGTTCTGTATCCATCTTGCCAGCTCCCCTCTGATCCTGTGTGACTTCACCTTTTGCACCAGTCTGCCATGCGGGACCTTGTCAAAGGCTTTACTAAAGTCCATATAGATAACATCCACTGCCCTTCCTTCATCAATCATCTTCGTCACTTCCTCAAAAAATCAATCAAATTAGTGAGACACGACCTCCCCTTCACAAAACTATGCTGCCTCTTGCAAATAAGTCCATTTATTTCCAAATGGGAGTAAATCCTGTCCCGAAGAATCCTCTCTAATAATTTCCCTACCACTGACGTAAGGCTCACTGGCCTATCATTTCCTGGATTATCCCTGCTTCCCTTCTTAAACAAAGGAACAACATTGGCTATTCTCCAGTCCTCTGGGACCTCACCTGTAGCCAATGAGGATGCAAAGATTTCTGTCAAGGCCCCAGCAATTTCTTCTCTTGCCTCCCTCAGTATTCTGGGGTAGATCCCATCAGGCCCTGAGGACTTATCTACCTTAATGCTTTGTAAGACACCCAACACCACCTCCTTTTTGATAATGAGATGACTGAGACTATCTACACTCCCTTCCCTAGACTCATCATCCACCAAGTCCTTCTCCTTGGTGAATACTGATGCAAAGTACTCATTTAGCACCTCGCCCATTTCCTCTGGCTCCACACATAGATTCCCATCTCTGTCCTTGAGTGGGCCAACCCTTTCCCTGGTTACCCTCTTGCTCTTTATATATGTATAAAAATCCTTGGGATTTTCCTTAATCCTGCTTGCCAATGACTTTTCATGACCCCTTTTAGCCCTCCTGACTCCTTGCTTAAGTTCCTTCCTACTGTCTTTATATTCCTCAAGGGGTTCATCTGTTCCTAGCCTTCCAGCCCTTATGAATGCTTCCTTTTTCTTTTTGACGAGGCTCACAATATCCCGCGTTATCCACGGTTCCTGAAACTTGCCAAACTTATCCTTCTTCCTCACAGGAACATGCTGGTCCTGGATTCTAATCAGCTGACGTTTGAAAGACTCCCACATGTCAGATGTTGATTTACCCTCAAACAGCCGTCCCCAATCTAAATTCTTCAGTTCCTGCCTAATATTGTTATAATTACTATTATAATTACTGTTAAATCTGCTTCCACCACCCTTTCAGGCAGTGCACTCCAGAACATAACTCTTTGCATGTGGAAAAAAAATTCTCATCTCCCCCTTTTTGGTTCTTTAGTCAATTATCTTAAGTTTGTATCCTGATTACCAAGCTCCGTCTACCCACCTTCCAGTGGAAATAGTTTCTCTTTATTCACTCTCAACATCCCTCAATTTTGAACACTTGTATCAAATCTTCCCTTAACTTTCTCTACTCTAAGGAGAACAATCCCAATTTCTCTATACTCTCCGTGTAAATGAAGTCCCACATCCCTGGTATCATTCTGAAATGTCCTCACCCACCCACTATTGTGAAGGCAATAACATACACTACAAAAACCATACAGTCCCCATCTGTTACAAAGTCCATGCTTATCACTGGTGACTACCTATATCAGACAAATGTTGCTAACCGTTTGCCATTACCAGGGAATTCAGTTACAAAGGCACGGCTTATAAACTTGTTGAGCATCCCGACTATTCCAGGCAATTTAATCTTCTCTCGCCAAGTTGAAGTGCGACCAAGTACAGTTAATTGTTCACCTGAGGAGCTGAGTGCCTCAGTTCTGCAGTGTCACTGTTTGTTTATATTGGGGATTGTGGTGAAATAGTAGCTGAGTGCCCAGGTTACGTATATTCATTCATTCACCAGCCATCGGTCAGTCTGTAAAGATTTTATTGTATCCATACTACATGAGTAGCATTTGGGCATAATTGCCATTCAGTCTGCGATATGAGAACGGCACTGCACCAGTGATCAGTGGTTCGTACTCATCAGTATAGTGAATAGAGGTCTCCTATAGGAGCTATAGTGGATGTTGGGCGGTGCTCTGTGATTAGCCTGTTTCAGTCTAACAGCCAAACCTATGTCCCTTTAACTCCTGGGCCGGGATTTTCAATTGTCGGGGTCGGGAAGGGGTGCTGTTTGGAAATCTCGTTCGCGGAGGGTGGCACTGGATCCCACTTCTTCCAGACACGAGGCAATTGTCAAAGGGTGGGTGGGGTGGGGTGGGGCTAGAATGGGGAACCAGCTCGACTCCAATTAATGGCCCTTTAAGCTCCCTGAGGAGTTTATTAACGGGGTGGGGCGTTCAAGAAGGCAATTTTCAAAGCTGTGATCGCCGAACCCGAACAGTCTAGTGCACGTTAGGGCACATCTGTTGGGTTTAAAAGTGAGGAAAAAGGTAACTTTTTTTTTTCATTGGTGATCACTTTTGGGAGCTCGGGGGTGGAAGGGGGCGGGTGGTTGTGCACAGAATCGTGCACTTTACCTTCCATTTGGCCGCTTTTGTGCTCATTGAGGCTGCTGGCACTCCAAGGCGCTGCCTCCTCTCTTCTGCAAGGCAACAGCAGGCCCCATCATGGCTGCCATTTGCCTTTGCCGTTCGCACTCCGCAGGCAGTTCCTGCCTCCTGGTGACACTTGGAAGCATTAACTGGGCACTGAGCTTGTCTTCAGCCCGACTGGGGCTTTTACATTTAAAGATAGATGAGCGACACAGTGGCAACATGGAGTCAGGACTCGGAAATTATCTAGCCATCAGATTCCTGACCCCAATTTGAAAATCCAGTCCTTGGACTGGTAAAGCCACGAACCTTGACCAGATTTAAGTACAGGAAGCCAAATCTTTGCAGGTTTACTACTTGTAAGTGAGAAAATCGTGTGAAGATCAACATGCCCACTGTAAGCGGCAGAGGCTGTGTTTTATCATTCAAAACTGGAAAAATTCACTTAAGTAGTCCCTCTTTGCTGCTTCTGGGATGTGAACTCCTGGAGAACTTGGGCACGCTCTGGCAAGAATCAAAGCTTGGGTTCCCCAAAAGTGTATGTAGAGATTTTGCTTAATTAAGACTGCACAATTCAACAGCGCGGAGCACATGGAGACTCTAATATTCTGTGCTCTCCTGGCCAGCCTTCCATTGTCGATCCTATCCAAACCTCCACTGCCCTTATCCTAACTTGCACCAACTCCATCGCTCCTAACCAACATTAGCTCCAGTCCAGCAACGCCTCTCATTTGAAGTTCTCATGTGTTTTAACTCACACATGAGGGCCTCACCACTCCCCATCTACACAACCTCCCCTACACTTACAACCCTGACTTCTGTGTTCCTCCAAACTGGCCTTTTGGCATTCCTGATTTCATTTGTCCCACCATTGGTGGCTATGCCATCAGCTATTTAGGTCCTCTTCCCTGGAATTTCCTCACCAACCCTTTCTGCTCCTCTGCCTCCATAAAAGACACTCTTTAAAACCTATCTCTTTAACCTTTTGGTCACCTACCCCAACATCTCACGGCTCCATGTCAAAATTGTCTAAAAACACTCCTGTGAAGCACCTTGGGACATTTTATGACAAATGCACAAGTTGTTAATTAGCCATCACCAGTCAAATCAGGTCATTGCTCTCCAGGGTTATCTGAAGCCCATTGGGGAAAAATGGAGCCCCCATTAATCGCCGTACCCTTCCAGATCCCATCAGAACAAAGAACAGTACAGCACAGGAACAGGCCATTCGGCCCTCCAAGCCTGCGCCGATCTTGATGCCTGCCTAAACTAACACCTTCTGCACTTCTGGGGCCCATATCCCTCCATTCCCATCCTATTCATGTATTTGTCAAGATGTCTCTCAAACGTCGCTATCGTACCTGCTTCCACCACCTCCCCTGGCAACAAGTTCCAGGCACTCACCACCCTCTGTGTAAAAAAAAAACTTGCCTCGGACATCCCCTCTAAACTTTGCCCCTCGCACCTTAAACCTATGTCCCCTAGTAACTGACTCTTCCACCCTGGGAAAAAACTTCTGACTATCCACTCTGTCCATGCCGCTCATAACTTTGTAAACCTCTATCATGTCGCCCCTCCACCTCCGTCGTTCCATGAAAACAATCCGAGTTTTTCCAACCTCTCCTCATAGCTAATGCCCTCCAGACCAGGCAACATCCTGGTAAACCTCCTCTGTACCCTCTCCAAAGCCTCCATGTCCTTCTGGTAGTATGGTGACCAGAATTGCACGCAATATTCTAAGTGTGGCCTAACTAAGGTTCTGTACAGCTGCAACATGACTTGCCAATTTTTATACTCTATGCCCCGACCGATGAAGGCAAGCATACCGTATGCCTTCTTGACTACCTTATCCACCTGCGTTGCCACTTTCAGTGACCTGTGGACCTGTACGCCCAGATCTCTCTGCCTGTCAATACTCCTAAGGGTTCTGCCATTTACTGTATACCTCCCACCTGCATTAGACCTTCCAAAATGCATTACCTCACATTTGTCCGGATTAAACTCCATCTGCCATTTCTCCGCCCAAGTCTCCAACCGATCTATATCCTGCTGTATCCTCTGACAATCCTCATCATTATCCGCAACTCCACCAACCTTTGTGTCGTCCGCAAACTTACTAATCAGACCAGCTACATTTTCCTCCAAATCATTTATGTATACTACAAACAGCAAAGGTCCCAGCACTGATCCCTGCGGAACACCACTAGTCATATCCCTCCATTCAGAAAAACACCCATCCACTGATACCCTCTGTCTTCTGTGACTGAGCCAGTTCTGTATCCATCTTGCCAGCTGACCTCTGATCCCGTGTGACTTCACCTTTTGTACCAGTCTGCCATGCGGGACCTTGTCAAAGACTTTCTTCTTCTTTGGCCTCGTTCTCTCAACAGACAATGGATACGCGCCTGGAGGTGGTCAGTGGTTTGTGAAGCAGCGCCTGGAGTGGCTATAAAGACCAATTCTAGAGTGACGGGCTCTTCCACAAGTGCTGCAGAGAGACTTGTTTGTCGGGGCTGTTGCACAGTTGGCTCTCCCCTTGCGCCTCTGTCTTTTTTCCTGCCAACTACTAAGTCTCTTCGACTCACCACATTTTAGCCCCGCCTTTATGGCTGCCCGCCAGCTCTGGCGAACGCTGGCAACTGACTCCCGCGACTTGTGATCAATGTCACAGGATTTCATGTCGCGTTTGCAGACGTCTTTAAAGCGGAGACATGGACGGCCGGTGGGTCTGATACCAGTGGCAAACTCGCTGTACAATGTGTCTTTGGGGATCCTGCCATCTTCCATGCGGCTCACATGGCCAAGCCATCTCAAGCGCCGCTGACTCAGTAGTGTGTAGAAGCTGGGGATGTTGGCCGCCTCGAGGACTTCTATGTTGGAGATACGGTCCTGCCACCTGATGCCAAGTATTCTCCGGAGGCAGCGAAGATGGAATGAATTGAGACGTCGCTCTTGGCTGACATACGTTGTCCAGGCCTCGCTGCCATAGAGAAAGGTACTGAGGACACAGGCCTGTTACTCGGACTTTTGTGTTCCGTGTCAGTGCGCCATTTTCTCACACTCTCTTGGCCAGTCTGGACATAGCAGTGGAAGCCTGAAGTCCATATAGATAACATCCACTGCCCTTCCTTCATCAATCATCTTCGTCACTTCCTCAAAAAACTCAATCAAATTAGTAAGACACGACCTCCCCTTCACAAAACCATGCTGTCTCTCGCTAATAAGTTTTTGTTTCCCAAATGCGAGTAAACCCTGTCCCGAATAATCCTCTCTAATAGTTTCCCTACCACTGACGTAAGGCTCACCGGCCTATAATTTCCTGGATTATCCTTGCCGCCCTTCTTAAACAAAGGAACAACATTGGCAATTCTCCAGTCCTCTGGGACCTCACCTGTAGCCAATGAGGATGCAAAGATTTCTGTCAAGGCCCCAGCAATTTTCTCCCTTGCCTCCCTCAGTATTCTAGGGTAGATCCCATCAGGCCCTGGGGACGTAGCTACCTTAATGCTTTGCAAGACACCCAACACCACCACCTTTTTGATAATGAGATGACTGAGACTATCTGCACTCCCTTCCCTAGGCTCATCATCCACCAAGTCCTTCTGTTTGGTGAATACTGATGCAAAGTACTCATTTAGCACCTCGCCCATTTCCTCTGGCTCCACATATAGATTCTCACCTCTGTCCTTGAGTGGGCCAACCCTTTCCCTGGTTACTCTCTTGCTCTTTATATATGTATAAAAATCCTTGGGATTTTCCTTAATCCTGTTTGCCAATGACTCTTCATGACCCCTTTTAGCCCTCCTGACTCCTTGCTTAAGTTCCTTCCTACTGTCTTTATATTCCTCAAGTGCTTCATCTGTTCCTAGCCTTCCAGCCCTTACAAATGCTTCCTTTTTCTTTTTGACTAGGCTCACAATATCCTGTGCTATCGAAGCTTCCCGAAACTTGCCAAACTTGTCTTTCTTCCTCACAGGAACATGCTGGTCCTGGATTCTAATCAGCTGATGTTTGAAAGACTCCCACATGTCAGATGTTGATTTACCCTCAAACAGCTGTCCCCAATCTAAATTCTTCAGTTCCTGCCTGATATTGTTATAATTAGCCTTCCCCCAATTTAGCACCTTCACCCGAGGACTACTCTTATCCTTATCCACAAGTACCTTAAAACTTATGGAATTATCGTCACTGCTCCCGAAATGCTTCCCCACTGAAACCTCGACCACCTGGCCGGGCTCATTCCCCAATACCAGTAATGCAGCCCCCCAACCCCTTTTGCATCCCCTCTATCCCGCCTGAAGCTTCTAAAGCCTGGAACATTTAGCTGCCGATCCTGCTCTTCCCTCAACCAAGTCTCTGTAATAGCAACAAAATCATATTTCCATGTACTAATCCAAGCTCTAAGTTCATCTGCCTTACCTGTTATACTTCTCTCATTGAACCAAATGCACTTCAGACCATCAGTCCCGCTGTGCTCAGCAACATCTCTCTGCCTGCTCTTCCTCTTAGTCCTACTGGCCTTATTTACTATGTCCTCCTCATTTATTTCACCAGCTGTCCTACTACTCTGTTCCCAACCCCCTACCACACTAGTTTAACCCTCCCGAGTGACGCTAGCAAACCTTACAGCCAGGATATTAGTGCCCCTCCAGTTTAGATGCAACCCGTCCTTCTTGTACAGGTCCCATCTGTCCCTGAAGAGAGCCCAATGGTCCAGATATCTGAAACCCTCCCTTCTACACCAACTGCTCAGCCACATGTTTAGCTGCACTATCTTCCTATTTCTAGCCTCACTGGCACGAGGCACAGGGAGTATTCCAGAGATTACAACCCTAGAGGTGCTGTTTTTTAATTTACTACCTAACTCCCTAAACTCCCCCTGCAGGACCTCATCACTCTTCCTGCCTATGTCATTGGTACCGATGTGCACCACAACCTCTGGCTGTTCATCCTCCCCCTTCAGAATGCCCCCTGTCCGTTCAGAGACATCCTTGACCCTGGCACCAGGGAGGCAACATACCTTCCTGGAGTCTTTCACGTCCACAGAAGCGCCTATCTGTGCCCCTGACTATAGAGTCCCCTATAACTATTGCTCTTCTGTGCTTTGTCCCTCCCTGCTGAACAACAGTGCCAGCCATGGTGCCACTGCTCTGGCTGCTGCTGTTTTCCCCTGATAGGCCATCCCCCCCCCCAACAGTATCCAAAATGGTGTACTTGTTAGCGAAGGGTTGATATTAACCAGCAGTACTGGAGCTGTGTCTGCTTTATGTATTGGGATGCTGAGGATCCCATTCCAAACTCCCAACTTGGGTGTTTTCTTTTGGAGCTATATTGACCGGAGAGAAGTTCCTTTGGGTTCTAACACTTTTGTCTTGAATTCACAGCTCCCAGGCAGTTCCACTAACAGGAGGAGCCTGCAATGGCCTACCATGGTCTTATACCTGTAACATGTGAATTATTATGCCCAGAATCAATAAATAATCTCGATTGCAGTATGTTTCTTCCTGGAGAACAGCCTTGAATAGTGGTATTACAGCAGTGAGATTTGTGAAGGACAATGTCCCGTCCAGCCCCACCCCCCTGGCTTTCGCCTCCTAAACTTTATTCTTGTGGTTATCTCCACTCTATGGGATAGAGATTCTGCTTGGCTACAATCCATTAGCTGTCTCTCTTATTTTGGGAAACTGCCTGATATCAACGGTGAAGATTTTACAATGATGTTACAGCCTCCTGTTTTTGTATAACTTTTGTAATTATGGTGCTTCTAATCCTCCAAGGAAATCTTCCTGTTTCAGGTGCCTGCTCAGATTGTGTGCTAATCTCACCAAGCCTTTGTTTTTTTTTTAATGTAAATGAGGGTTTCTCCCCATAATCTAGCTGATACATCTGAGCAGTACTTCAGATATTCAATGCCTATTTCAAGTAGGCCATGCAACGGAGGGCCCATAACCTTCCTTTCTTTTTAAAGTGAAGCTTCCTGTACTCCTTGTCATCATTTGTTGTTTATCTCCCGATTAAAGTTGCATAGGAATTCAGCTACTTTTCTCCTATGCCCTTGCTTTAGTGCTTAGTTACAAAGGGACTCAAAAGGAAGTTATAGCACAGAAGCAGTCCAGTCAGCTCAACCAGTCCGTGTTGGTCTTTACTGTCCACATAAGCACGGTGCCCACCCTATTACTATGCTCTCTTTTCCTCTAATCCGTTTTCCTTCCACTGACGATCTAACCTATTTTAAATGGTGGCATAATCTCTGCTGCAATCCCTAACTTGGGCAATGTGTTCCATAGTATCGCAACCCTCCATCTGGAAGGTGGGGGGGTGCTCGAAAATGGTCCCCCACTTCCCCGTCCTACGTTTATTGCCTTTAAATGTAAATCTGAGAAATCAAGTACGAGACCCCAATCACTGGAAACAGTTTGATTCTTCTACTCAGTCCTAGCCCTTTTATAGTTGTCAATCAAATTACCCCAAAATCTCCTGTTCTAATGAAAGTAGAGCCAGTTTTTCCAAGTATTCCATTGTATTTATAGTTTCTCATACCAGGCAACATAGGGAATTTGCCCTGTATTCATTCCAGAGTATGGAGCCCCAAAACTGCGCGCACTATTTTAACTGTGGTCTTATTAAACTCTTGTATCACTTTTAAAGATGCATCTACTAGCTCTGACTGTTTTCCCAGGACCATTTTGTACTATCCTTGGCCATTTTCCCCATTTTGGAGGAGGAGGACCACAGAAGGCCTGTCAGGCAGATACATTAACTGTTTCAGTATGATTCATACTTGGGTCACTGCCCATCCATATATGTATTCCTATTTGTAACTACATGCAGAAAGACCTGGTACCCAATTCTGGGAGGGAGAAGAGGGGAGAAAACCCTGGGTCTGCCAGTTCTTTTCAAAATCTTCAACATGTAAAAACAAAGCAAACTTGCATTTATGGGGCACCTTTCATGACTTCAGGACGCCCCAAAGCATTAGCAACCTGTGAGGTGCGTTTTTTTTTGAAGAGGTAGTCACTGTTGTAACGTCGGGAAATGTCTCAGCCAGTTTGTGCAGAGCAAGATCCCACAAATACCAATGAAATGATGACTGGGTGATCGACTGGCTCTCTCAGCCATCTGACCTGAGGCCCAGGCCTCATTTAAATCTGTGAATGTTGCAGGGATCAGGTGGGACTTAGCAATGACGTGAGGACTGGTGGGTGGGAGCAGAACTTTGGGCTATTGTAGGCTGCCCTTGGGGCATTAAGGTTAAATTGTGGGGGCGGCGGGGTGGGGTAAGTGCAAAAGGTGGGGGGGTGGTGTTTGGAAAAGCTCGGACAGGGAGACCCAAAGTTTCTTTGTAGAGCGCGGAAGAGCTCCATACATTTTAAAAACCTATCTTGCTGGCTCTTTTCTGATGCCTGTTTTTGCTTGGCCTGCCATTACTCAGCAAGAATCACATGACCCGGGGTTAAATTTACATTGGGGTCCATATGATGGCGTCAGAGACTGGCTTTTGAATACTTGTGGCCTTTTGAAGAGTGGTGACTATTCTATACACAAATGTAACAGCCAGTTTGCTCCAATCCCACAAACCGGGCCTCAGTTTAACGTCTCTCCTAACAGCTTCTCCAACAGTGCAGCACTCCCTCACTGCTACACTGAGGTTTCAGCCTCTATTATTTGCTCAAGTTCTGGAAGGAACGGAAGATGCTGTTTTACTGCAAGTCTTACTTTTTGCAATATCAACTTACACATCAGTTTCTCCTACTAATTGCAATTTTCATGCACCTTTTTGTTTGTCACCAGTTTAAATTTATGACTGTCTTCTGGTACAAGGCCAAAATCAGCAAACACTTTCTTTATTTTGCTACAACATGGTGTGCTTCACACAGGATCTGCTTGAAAAAAAATACTTGAGTGAAAGTACAAAGCTTTTAGCCATGCGTCACGCCCCCATTATGATGGTAAGCCAAGAGCTCAAATGCCTTTAAACAGTCTGTTTTCCCCTTTCATAACATCTGGAATAAGGTTAGATTTAATAATTGAGTTGAGGGCTGAGCTAATACTCATGATTATTGTTGTATTCAGCCTCTCTGGGAGACCTGGTGCACTAAACTTAACATTTTAAATAACAGACTAACTAATGGAATATCGTGGTCATGTTAAATGTTCATTACAGAAAAAAAAAACTGCATTTATATCACGTCTTTTGTGACCACAGGATGTTCCAAAGCTCTTTATGGGCAATGAATTTTTTTTGAAATGTAAGGAATGGAGGTTCTCTAATGTATTGTTTATAGATGCAAGCAGGGGATCTTGCATTCGTACCTGGTGGGTGCTAATTTTAGTTTGGACATAGTTTTTCAGGGCCACACTGAGGGGCAAAGGATCCTTTGGTCAGTCTTGTATGTCTTTAATGACTGCGGAATCCCACTGTTAAATTTGTTGCGTACAATGTGTCCAGTTTTCTTTTGTGGTTCAGAACTCAGAAAATGGAAGGGGCTTCCACCAGCTCGTATAACTCGAGACAAGGTAGTTTTGTGGCAATGCTTACAGTGAAGGAGAGCCTCAGCTTAAACAAAATTGTCAGTTGGCACCCTAGAAAGAGAAATGACCACATGATAAGTGCCCATGGTTGCAGTTTTTTTTCTGGATTGAACATTTAACATGACCACCATGGTATGCCAAGGTTTTCATTGGAAGATCTGGATTAAATCTATAATGGTTAGTAAGTTATTGGGCATTTAGGAGAGTTTACTAGCACATCGCAAGGTGCCCTTTCCCAACACTGAAGGCAAATACGCCACCATTTATGTATCTCTTACAGAAACACTCGGGATTTCTGAAAGGCAAGGTGGTGTGGTTGAAGATTCTCACCTTCAATTGGCACAGACTGTTTTGATGTGTGCCCATGTTGTAGTCATGAGGTTGGGGGCACTCACATTTTATAGAGCTGTGCTGTTTGTGCCATTTTCCTCCTATCTTCTGTTTGACTAACAGCTTCAAGTCTCCTCCAGTCCTACAAACCTTCAAAAACTCTCTTCCTCCAACTCTGAACTAGTGTGTATCCCCACTTCCTTCATCCCACTGTTGGTGCCATGCCTTCAGCTGTCTAGGCTCTAGGACCTGTAATTCCCTCCCTCAACCGCCCCACCTTTTAAGATGCTTCTTAAAATCTACCATTTTGACTAATCTTTTGTTCACTTGTTCTAATATCTTCTTATGTGGCTCGGCATCCAATTTTGAAGTGCCACGGTACATTTTTCTACATTAAAGATGCTATGTAAATGCAAGTTGTCTTCACCATTGTCTAATAACCAGTTAATGGCTGCCCTCCTTACTGGGGGACGGAAGCTAAGTGGAGTTTCTTGAGTCAAGCTAGCCTCAAAATAACAGAGCTGATTATGGAAGATTTGAATCCCAACAACCTCCATGGCAATTTTGGTGACCTGATGATCCAAGCAAATCCATAGCACTCTGGGCACTGTGGGTGCTTGACCAACATAGTCTGGTTAATGAATGGACCGCGAAGGAGTAGACTTGTCATGGGGCTGGGATGCATCCCTCTCAGCTCCAGATAACTCTGCAAACTAACTCCCTTCTGATGGAGTGGTTCTAGCTGGACCTTACCATTGCTCTGGAAAGATAATCAGTATGGGTTTAACTCCTGTATTACCGTCACACATTAGATGAAGGGAGGGGTTTCCCATGGTTCAGGAGTAGACACTCTCCTCTGAGTCAGAAGATAATGGGTTCAATTCCACTCCAGAGACTTGAACACACAATCTGGATTGACGCTTCAATGCCACATCAAGGGAGTGCTACATTGTCAGAGCTGTCGTCTTTCGGGCGAGACTTTAAACCAAAACCCCATCTGCCCTCTCAGATGGATGTAAAAAATCACAGTGTAATTTTGAAGCAGAGCAGGTGTCCTGGCCAACATTTATCCCTGAGCTAACATTCCTAAAACAGACAGTCCGGTGATTATCACATTGCTGTTTGTGGGGTCTTGCTGTGTGCAAATTGGCTGCCGCATTTCCTACATTACAATAATGGCTGTTCTTCATAAGGTACTTGATTGGTTGCAAGATGCTGAGATTTTGTTAGGCACTATATTAACGAAAGTTTATTCTTTCACATCTAGATGCATGTGCACAATGGACTTGAGTACAGTGGGATGTGTTCTCTTGGGGACAGTGTATGGACCACGTATAGGGGGAAAACAAACTCCCAGCTGTGATTTCTGTTACTTGGTTTGGAGACTCTTCAGAGTGATGTGGTTCTGGTTTATTTTACATGGTATATTAAACAATTCCACGTGGTTCCCAGTGTTTGGAGAGCTCTCCCAGTCTTGTCACATGGGCTCCAGCCAGCATACAAGCCTGAATTTTCTAAAATACTGTAGAATAAGGGGCTGCTTTATGTAGACTTAAAATCTGTGAAGCTAAGAATCTTGTACATTAATGTTTGAAGTCTTTATAAATTTTTCAGTCCAGTTTGACATTGTGCAAAGTGTATTTATTTATGCACAAGACTCCTTGATGGCTGATTCATCCATTAAATGCACTGCACAATATAGTCCCAGTTTCATTTTCTGATCTGCCCTCTGCTTGCTGACCTACGTTGGCTCCTGGCCTGACTGCCTCAATTTTAAAATTCTCATCTTTGTTTTCAAATCCCTCCATTACCTACCCTCTCTATATCTGTAAACTATGCTAGTCCATTATCTCCAGCACTAGAACCCTCCAGGATCTCGGTGATCCTCCGATTCTGCCCTCTTGCACATCGCTGATTTTATTGGCAGCTGTGCCTTCAGCCTCTAGGCCCTCCGCTCTGGAATTCCCTCCCTAAACCCCTCCACCTCTCCTCCTTCAGGTGCTCCTTGAAACTTGCCTTATTGACCTTTTGGTTACCTGTCTTACTATCTCTTTCTGTAGCTCAGTACCAAACTTTGTGAGAACACTATCGTAAAGCAGTGTGTAGTTTTTGTTTGAACGTGTATGGGGCATTGAGGATTTTGCAATTAGCGAATGTATCCCTAGACTGAAGGAACAAACCATGGCAGCTAAAGTTCCCAGTCACTAAGGCAAAATTGCAAGATAAAGGCTCATGGAGTTAGTGGAAAGAAATTGGCATGGATGGAGGATTGGTTAATGGACAGGAAGTAGGGATAAACAAGGCATTTTGAGGTTGGCAGGCTGGAGTGTTGCAAGGATCAGTGCTGGGGCCTCAGCTATTTAAAATCTATACTAATGATTTAAAAGAGACAGGGAATAATGTCTCTAAGTTTGTTGACACTACAAAGCTAGGTGGGAATGTAAGGTGAGAGGAGGGCACAGGGTGCAAAAAGATATAGACACGTGTGAGTGGGCAACAAGGTGGCAGAGTATAATGTGGGGAAGTGAGGTTATTCACTCTCTGGTAATAATAGAAAACCAGAATATTTTTTAAAAAGGGCGGAAACTTGTAAAATTTGATGTTCAGAGAGATTTGGGTGTACTCTTATAAGGAGCACAAAGTTAGCATGTAAGTACAGCGAGCAATTAGGAAGGCAAATGGCATGTTGGCCTTTATTGCAAGGGGATTGGAGTACAAAAATAGGCAAGTTGTGCTGCAATTGCTTTGGGCTTTGAGGCCACACCTCGAGCACTCTGCACAGTTTATGCTTTCCATATTTAAGGAAGGATATACTTGAAGGAAGTACAGTGAAGATTCATTAGATTGGTTCCTGGGATAAGAGGATTGTCCTATGATGGGATGAGTAAATTGGGCCTATACTCTTTTGGGTTTAGAAGAATGAGAGGTGATCTCATTGAAGCATACAAGATTCTGAAGGGGCTGGATAGGGTAGACACTGAGAGGTTGTTTTCCCTGTCTAGAACCCGGGGGCACAGCCTCAGGATAAGGGGTCAATCATTTAAGACTGGGATGAGGGTAAATTTCTTCACTCAGACGATTGTGAGTCTTTGGAATTCTCTATCCCAGAGAGTTGTGGATGCTGCATCGTTGGGTATATTGGAATTGACAGATTTTTGATATCTCAGGGAATCGAGGAATATGGGGAACAGGCGGGAAAGCTGAGTTGAGGCAGAAGGTTAGCCATGATTGTATTGAAAGGCAGAGCAGGCTCGAGGGGGCGCATGGCCCACTGCTCCTATTTCTCATGTTCTCCCCACCTTCTAACATTCCTGTTTGTTTTTAGCTGTGAATTTCAGATGAGGGTAGGATCAGGCATTGGTTATGGCAAAACGTACTGTAGTGAAATCAGTTGCCAGTTCCCCATAGGTTTACAAATAACAGGCAGTTACTGGTCTCTTCAGGAAAAGAGCAAAGAAATGGATAAATATGTGGAAAATGTGTTAGGTTATTGAAATTTTGTATAAACGCTTCCTGTATAGGCATCGGCTGGTGAAGAAGCGGACAATCGTGACCTGCTTCAACTCAGGTAAGACTTGATTTCCTACTGATGAATTTCAACTTTTTTCTTGTAGAATCTATGAAATGTCTAAAATTCTACCCAGCTTTAGCACCCAGCAATAATCTTGTAACTGAACCATTTTCCAGTGAAAACCTGAAAGACATCCAGTCAAACATAGCACATACTATTACCCTGGAGATCTCCACAATGTCAGGTAAGCAACTGCCAACTTCTAGAGTTGTGAATGTTTGTTTTTTTTTTGAAAGATGTTGTCGGCCCTTGACTTTCACATGAGGTTTACTACTTCTATGCTTGATGCAGAGTCCAGTGCCTGTGATACTTCCACAAAACAACCTGATAATGGCATGCAGCTACAGGAAACTATAAAAACACTTGATGTTGTTCGCGAAAGCAATGCCAGTGTGTGTGGCTTAATTGAAGATGGTGTCTCAGGTAGATCTTTCCTAATTTTGCGTCACTTTGTATCTATTAATTTGTTTAAGTAGCATTAATGTCATTTGTTACTAGCCTTTTAGAGTGTTTTGAATCTACAGACTCCAAACTGTTGTTCCTGTAAATGGTTTTGTACCAGTGAAGCAACTTGAGTAGGATTTTCTTTATTTGAGAAAGAAAACTTTAGCGGTTTGTTAATGAAATGAGAATAGTGGCAATTTGTTGCATTTCTGAACTTTATACTTGCATACCAACTTGCTTAATTTTTGATATGTCAATAGGGAGGCAGGAAACTTGTGTTGGTAATAAACACTGGCATTGGGCTGAATGGCTGGTAAATTCTATGTAAATTTGTAGAGTTTAAATTTCTCAATAGAAGTTTATAATTTTTTAAAATGACCCCAAGTTGTACCATCAATGTATCCAGTTGGACTAACTGAAAGATGAACTACAAAAGCTTTGGGTTATTGTGAAACTAAGATGCAAGATTCTTGCCATGTTTCTTTCTGCAAAAATGAATTGTGATGTTTGCTTGTGCTGAAGGTAATGTTTTTGAAGAATTGACTGAAATTCTATTTTCACAGATGGCCCAGATCCTATGGATGCCAGTCAGCTCATCTCCAAGCCTTGTAGCTCCAATAGGGATCAACTGGGGTCCAGAAATAAAATAAAAGTTAACTTGGTATGAAAATATGCAGTTAAGACCACTGTTTGTACCATCTGTTTTCCCAAATATGTGGCTGTTTTGGAAAACCAATATTTTAAAATGAAACTAACTGTATACTGCATAAAATGTCAATTATGTAGTAAACCTAACGATGCTTTGTGACATTGTAAGTGCTTCTCTCTCCTCAGTTACCCACCCGCCTCCCTTTTTTTAAAACCAGTATTACACTCCTCTTTAGAAGCTCACTCTTGATACCCCTATCCTTGCAAACTAACTCCCTTTGCTCTCCAAAGTCCCAAATCTGTGCCCATCTTTCCCTCTGTTTGAACAGTCAAATCCAGTTTCTCACCTACCACAGCACTGAATCAGACCTAATCAAGGTACAAATGACATTCTTTACAACTGTGACCATAGTACACCGTCACGTCTCATCCTTCTCAGCCTCTCTGCAACCTTTGACGCAATTGACCATATCCTCCACTTCCAACTCCTTTCCTTCATCATTTAGCTCTGGGATTTCCCTTGTTTGATTCCACTATTCCATATCCAGTATCAACCAGAGCCACAGCTGCAATATCATCTTGCACCACCACACCATTGCTTTTCGAGTCAGCCAAGGATATATCCTTGGCCTATTCCTTTTCCTCATCTACCTGCTGTCGCTTGGTGACATCCTCCTTCGACAAGGGGTCAGGCTGCACATGTACACTGATGGCATCTGACTTTAGTATTTTGTTGCATCCTCCACTGCCTCTACTGTCAGACTGCTCATCTGCTATCCACTCTAGGATGAGCTGCAATTTTCTCTGGTTAAACACTTGGAAAAGCAAAGCCACCAATTCTATTCCCCTGCCTGGCCACTGTCTCAGGTTGAGCCAGACTGCAACCTCTGCGTCTATTCAACCCATATTCTCTCCATCGCAAAGACTGACTACTTCCAGCTCCATAACATTGGCACTGCCATCCCTGCCTCAGCTCATCTGCTGAAAACCTCACCTATTCCAATGCTCTCTGGGTCAGCTTCCTGTCCTCCATGCTTCAGAAACTTCAGCTTATCCAATGCTCTACTGCCCATATCCTAACTTGCACTCAGTGAGAACCCATCGCCCCCTATATTCGCGGTGTCTTTATATTAAAAAGAAATTAATTCTCATCTCCCAATTACCTTAAGTCTGTGTCCTCTATTGACTGAACCTCCTAATGCCTTCTATCCGAGAGTGCCAGGAGTAGCATTAGATTACAGGAAGGGTGCTGATCTCCGAACTAGCCGCCCGTCAGAGAGGGATACACTTGGTACATCATCCAAGATCTATCTGCTCCGATGTAATGGTCTCTGAGATTGCCCTGCCATGGTTGTGTTAATAGCTTTTCAAACTTTTCACCGGTAACATATACCTAATTGAAAATCAGATCCTCAGCCCTCTGAAGAACATTAACCAGCAATGTTGTAATTGTTTTTGTTTTGAGATGTTGGCGTGGAAATTTATTGCACCTTTCTAACCTACAAATGTTGAAAACACACGACTGTACTTCATGTTCTCTTAGTGCCCCCTCCTCCACCACTTTCTTCCAGTGTTCTCCTGACCAGAGTCCCATTTGTCCTTGCAGTGGGATAGATGGAGAGCCATACGTTTGATGTGTCATTGGACGAAATGCTCCATCAGAGTAGACGATGTTTGTGGTGGGGTTGGGGGGGTGTTGGGGGGGGGTGGCAGTGGGTGGCTTTGTTTTTATACACAAGTGTCATGTTTTCACATATACATGAGATACTATCGGTGTACAGTACTCTAGGACAATAAGCTGAATCTTAATGACTTCTCCCTCTTTTATATTTAAGGAAGCCACTCGAGGTTCTGCGGCTGTCGATGAACTGAGCCCAAGTGAATTACAAGTTATCCATGGCAGTCCACTTAGCTGTGTTGAAGGTGAGAATTAAAAACTGATGTCCCGGTGTTTCTAGCATTTTCTATTTTTGCTTCAAAACAGAAATAACTTGCATTTACCTCGTGTCTTAATGTAATAAAACATCCCTTGGTGCTTCACAAGAAAGTTATCAAATAACCGAGGACAAGTACCCAAAAGCTTAGTCAAAGAAACTTTTTTTTTTTAAAAAGTGATTTGAAACATTAAAGCAGAAGGACAGGTTAGGGTTTGTGGCCCAAATAAGTGTTTTTTTTTATATATGAGCACATGGAGTATAAGGAACAAACTGAATGAATTGCAGGCCTGAATTCAACTTGGAGGGGATGGCATCATAGCTATTACTGAAACATGGCTACAAGATAGTCAAGAATGAGAACTGAATATACTAGGTTATAAGATCTCCAGGAAATAAAGGGGGAATGGTAGAGGTGGAGGTGTAGCCTTGGTGATTAAGGATTAAATCACTTCAATGGTAGAGGGTATAATGAGGTAAGCAAGCAGTGGAAACTTTATGGATAGAATTTTAAAAAAATAGAAAAGGATTCAAGACTGTAGTGGAAGTTGTGTATAGGCCCCCTGGTAACAGCTGTGAAGTGGTAGATTTTATCAATGCAGAGATTACACAAGCATGTAGTAAAGGCAGTGTTTTTAATGGGAAATTTTAACTTTCATATAGATTGGGATAAGCACGTCAAAAGTAGTGAATTTCTTGAGCGTGTCTGGGGTAGTTTCTGGCAACACTATATCCTAGATCCAACAAGGGGGCATGTCATGTTAGATTGAGTAATGAGCCAGATTAAGTTAATAGCCTAATGGTATGTAAACGTATACCTAATAGTGTTTATAATAGAGTTCAACCTAGCATTTGAAAGGGAGAAATGAGAAACAGCTGCTACGATTCTAGATTTCGATGAGGCTGACTTCAATGGGAGGAGACAGACTGTCCACAGTAAACTGGGGAAATCTGTTTATGGGTAAAACGACAGAAGATCGGTGGTGTACAAAAAAGAATTTAATCTGATACAGAACCAGTTTATACCCCTAAAGGGGCAAGAGTTTTACTTGCCAAAAAAGACTGTCCTGGATGACTAAAGGGGTAAGAGACAATATAAAACTAAAAGAAAAAGCATACCAAAATGCAAAACACAGATCCTGGTAAGTGGTAAAGATACAAAGAACAGCAAAGGGTAACAAAACGACAGAGATATGAAAGGAAACTTTCCAGGAACATCAAATTCAATTTTTACAATTAGGAAAAAGAGGGAGGTTTGGAGCAGTGATAACTGATAATGATATTGTCAATGAAAATAAGGAAATGGTGGATATGTTGAATAATTACTTTGGTGTCAGTATTTAAAGTCGAGGATGAGCATACAGGACGTCTCCGGGAAACTAACATTGGAACAGGGACTCACCAAAAATTAATGTAAGCAAAAAGGTAATGGAGGAAGTAATGGCATTGAAGAAGGACCAATCCCCCAGGACCTGATCATTTCCATCCCAGGGTTTTAAAGGAAGCTGATGCGAACATGGCAAATGCCCTAACTCTAATCTTCCAAAATTCTCTCAATTCAGGAACTGTTCCTTTAGATTGGAAAATTGCACATGTCACTCTGCTATTTAAGAAAGGTGAAAAGGGGAGAATGAGGAATTATAGACCAGTTAGCCTAATATGTTATCAGGAAATGACTAGAGTCTATAATTAAGTATGGGGTGACTGAACACCTTGAAAATTTCAGCTGATCAGAGCGATCAGTTTTGTCAAGGGTAGGTCATGTCTAACAAACCTTATTGAAAGATGTGACTGAATTAGTGGACAGAGAAATGTCTATGGATGTAATTTAAATGGAATTCCAGAAGACGTGAGACTGTTAGCTAAAGTTGAAACTCATGGAATTGAAAGCAAACTATTGACCTGGTTAGGAAATTGGCATAGCCAAAGGAGACAGAGGGTAGGGATAATGGGCAGGTACTCTAATTGTCAGAATGTGACTAGTGGTGTCCTGCAAGGATCTGTGCTGGTGTCTCAACTATTGACCATATTTATTAATGACTTGTATGATGTGATAGCCACATACCTAAATTTGCTGATGACCCAAAAATAAGTGGTATTGTAAGAAGTATGGATGGAAGTGTGATATTACAAAGGGATATTAATAGATTAGGTGGGCAAAACTGTGGCAACTAGATTTCAATAGGCTGCATTTGCTGACAACGCAACTACTAGTGGCGCAGTACTTACACATGTGCAAATGCAGGCTCTTCAACTGGAATGTCAGTGTCTGCGATGTTCAGGCAGCTGCCAGGATTAAAGATGGCGCTGCTCAATTCATCACAGGAAATGTTTATGACTAGATCGTTCCATCAAACTAACCTTACATTATGTTGGATGGAAGCCCAGTAATATGCTACTATATAGTTATAGGATACTAACTATAATCCTCAGATCCATTTAATATTCCAGTAACCCTATCAAATACAAAAGGAACGTTATGATTGAATTTCCATTGGAAGATAGTGAATTGGCACCTCGATCAATGGAAAAGAAAAGTGGGCAGAATATAAAATGTGCTGCCAGTTCGTTATCGTGAATTGATTATATGACTGAGCGGGGTGGGGGGAGCGAGTGGCCAGAGAGCAGGGTGGTGCGAACTGAGGAGCGGGAACAATTGGCCAAGGGAGTGGGGGGGGTGCAGTGTGGGGGGAGGGGGGTGGCGGCGTGGTGGTGGAGAGCAGGGAGGTCTGGAGCGAGCAGCTGAGGGGACGAAGCATCAGGACCTGGAGCGAGTGGGGGAGGGGGGGGGAGCTCCAGCCTTAAAGTCTCCCATTCAGCTGTTCGCTCCAGCCGAGTGGGGGGGCTGGATACCCGATGACGCTGTATCGCGCATGCGCCAAGATGGACCGGGGCAGATAAGCGATGACGTTAGCGCTGCGTGGTGACGTCATCCCGCGCATGCGCCACTTAATCCTGGCAAGGTGTAACTGCGCATGTGCGCTGCTTGGCGCACACTGATGTCAGTGGCTGCGTTGTCAGGAATCACTTTGATTTCATTATGGGCAATTATGAGGTCATCCACTTTGGACCTAAAAAGGATAGAACAGGGTACTTTCTAAAGGGTGAAAAGCTAGAAACTGTGGAGGTCCAAAGACACTTGGGGGTCCAAGTACACACATCATTCATATGTCGTGAACAGGTAGAGAAACTAATCAAAGGCTAATGGAATGCTGGCCTTTATATCTGGAGGACGAGAATACAAGAGGGTAGAAGTCATGCTTCAGCTTTCCAAAGCCCTGGTTAGACCACACCTGGAGTATTGTAAGCTGTTCTTGGCACCACACCTAAAGGAGTATATATTGGCTTTGGAGAGATAGATAGAAATAGGAGGCGTAGATTTACCAGAATGATACGTGGACTCGAGGGTTACATTACGAGGAGAGATGACCAGCATTATATTCCCTAGAATTTAGAAGGTTAAAGGATGATTTGATCAAAGTTTTCAAGATATTGAGGGGAACAGATATAGTTTCTCTCTATTTACCCTATTTCCTCCGGTTGGAGAGTCCAGGACTAGGGCATAGTCTAAAATTTAGAGCCAGACCTTCCAGGAGTGCAATTGAGAAATATTTCTACACACAAGTGGTAGAAGTTTGGAACGCTTTTCACAAATGGCTATTGATGCTAGATCAATTGTTAATTTTAAAACTGAGATTTCTAGACTTTTTTTGTTAGTCATAGAGTTATACAGCACAGAAACAGGCCCTTCGGCCCATTGTGTCTGTGCCGGCCGTAAAGCACCTAACCATTCTAATCCCATTTTCCAGCACTTGGCCCATAGTATGCTGTGGTGTTTCAAGTGCTCATCCAAATAGTTAAATGTTGGGAGGGTTCCTGCCTCTATCACCCCTTCAGGTAGTGTGTTCCAGATTCCAACCACCCTCTGAGTGAAAAAGTTTTTCATCAGTTCCCTCTAAACCTCCTGCCCCTTACCCTAAATCTGTGCCCCCCTCCGCTAAGGGAAAAAGTTTCTTCCCATCTAACCTATCAATGCCCCTCATAATTTTGTATACCTCAATCATGTCCCCCCTCAGCCTTCTCTGCTCTAAGGAAAACAACCCTAGCCTTTTCAGTCTCTCTTCACAGCTGAAATGCTCTAGCCCAGGCAACATCCTGGTGAATCTCCTCTGCACCCTGTCCAGGACAAGCACATCCTTCCTCTGGTATGGTGCCCAGAACTGTACACAGTACTCCAGCTGTCACCTAACTAGTGTTTTATACAGCTCCATCATAAGCTCCCTGCTCTTATATTCTATGCCACGGCTAATAAAGGCAAGGATCCCATATGCCTTCCGAACCACCCTAGCTACCTGTACTGCTGCCTTCGGTGATCTATGGACAAGTATACCAAGGTCCCTCTGACCCTCTACTTCCTAGGGTCCTACCACCCATTGTATATTCCCTTGCCTTGTTAGTCCTCCCAAAATGCATCACCTCACACTTCTCAGGATTAAATTCCATTTGCCACTTCTCTGCCCAACCTACCAGCCCATCGATATCGTCCTGTAATCTAAGGCTTTCCTCCTCAATATTTACGACACCACCAATTATCATGTCATCTGCGAACTTACTGATCATACCTCCTATGTTCACATCTAAATCATTAATGTACACTACAAAAGCAAGGGTCCCAGCACAGATCCCTTTGGTACACCACTGATCACAGGCTTTCACCCGCAAAAACAACCCTCGACCATCACCCTCTGCCTCCTGCCACTAAGCCAATTTTGGATACAATTTGCCAAATTGCCCTGGATCGCAGGGCTCTTACCTTCTTAACCAATCTCCCATGTGGGACCTTATCAAAAGTCTTACTGAAGTCCACGTAGACTACATCAACTGCTTGTTAGCCAAAGGTATTATGGGACATGGGGCAAGGACAGGTATATGGAGTTAGTCACTGGTCAACTGTGTCCTCATTGAATGGCAGAGCAGGCTCGAGGGGCTAAACGGTTGACTCCTGTTCCTATGTTCCTAACGGAGGAGAGAGGTGCGGAAAGGTTTAATGAGGGAATTTCTGAACTTGGACCCTTGACTGCTTATGGCACAGCCGTCGATGGTGTGACTGAAATTGGGGATGCTCAAGGCCAGAATTGGAGAAGTGCGGAGATTCCAATTTTGTTCATTACCTTGATAATTAAAGGTTTTAGTTATTTGCAGCCTGACCAGATTGATTTTCCACCCTTATCCTTTTGGTTAGCAATGTTGGTTCCTTTCTTGAAATTAGTTTGCTCAAAGGCACAGGTTCCATATTTTCTTTGCTGTTTCTTCAAGACTACAGCAAATTGGTCTTGTCTTAAAAGGAGACTTTGTTGGAATTTCCCTCCTACCACCACCATGTGCTTCCTCAAAAAAAAAATGGATGACTGCTTATTGATGTATATGTTGGAAGTTGAATAAAAGAACAAATTAAAATGTATAAATCTCAATATTGGAAATGGATAGATGTATTTGTGAACACTGCTTTCTAAACGGTTATCAGATTGCATTACACTGATTATATTCAATAGGTCAAATATCTGAGATAATGAATCATGCTGAGGTGGAAAGAGAAAGTGGTCTAGCTCTTGCCTGTGTTTGAGAATGCGAGGTAATTTTGGAAGTGTCTTTTCTTTTCCAGCCATCTTTAGTTAACCCCATCTTTCCCTATCAGTTGTTTAGTTGTAAATGACCTCGGCTACATATTGGGGGGCCAAGGAAGGCTTGTTAAGAGTATCTATTCATGAGGACAGCCTGCCTTGTCCGTGACCTTTCTAGTTCTGAATGTCTAGCTGCAGGGGTTGTAGCAAGTATTGCATTTGGAGAGGGAGGCCTTTTTGATCCAGGGTGAATGAGACCAAAGCAAAATTACTGCAGATGCTGGACATGAATATAAACACACAATGCTAGAAATACTCAGCAGGTCAGGCAGCATCTGTGAAGAGAAACTGTTAACACTTCAGGTCGCTGACCTTTCATCAGAACTCTGAGATTGGAGATGCATTTTACTGCCTTTAGTGATACTTTGGGGCCTCTGCAGGGATGCTTAACTAGGGGAGTTTTAATTGACTGACTGCTGAAAGTAATACGTTTTGGTCTACTCACCAACCCTGCCCTCCTTCCCACACCATCTTGCCTCAGGACGTGGAGGATCTCCCTTGTTTTTTTTTTCAGTTCATTCATGGGATATGGGCATCGCTGGCTAGGCCACCCTTTATTGTCCACCTCTAATTGCCCTCGAGAAGGTGGTGGTGAGCTGCCTTCTTGAACCGCTGCAGTCCATGTGAGGTAGGTACACCCACAGTGCTGTTAGGGAGGGAGTTCCAAGATTTTGACCCAGCGATAGTGAAGGAACGGCGATATAGTTCCAGGTCAGGATGGTGTGTGACTTGGAGGGGGACTTGAAGGTGTTGGTGTTCCCATGCATTTGCTGCCCTTGTCCTTCTAGCTGGTAGAGGTCACAGGTTTGGAAGGTGCTGTCTAAGGAACTTTGGTGTGTTGCTGCAGTGCATCTTGTAGATGGTACACACTGCTGCCACTGTGCGTCAGTGGTGGAGGGAGTGAATGTTTGTGGATGGGGTATCAATCAAGTGGGCTGTTTTGTCCTGGATGGTGTCGATCTTCTCGAGTGTTGTTGGAGCTGCACCCATCCAGGCAAGTGGATCCAGGCAAGTGGAGAGTATTCCATCACACTCCTGACTTGTGCCTTGTAGATCATGGACAGGCTTTGGGGAGTCAGGAGGTGAGTTACTCACCACAGGATTCCTAGCCTCTGACCTGCTCTTGTAGCCACAGTATTTAAATGGCTACTCCAGTTCAGTTTCTGGTCAATGGTAACCCCCAGTATGTTAGTGGGGGATTCAGTGATCATAATGCCATTGAATGTCAAGGGGAGATGGTTAGATTCTCTCTTGTTGGAGATGATCATTGCCTGGCACTTGTGTGGCAAATGTTACTTGCCACTTATCAGCCCAAGCCTGGATATTGTCTGGGTCTTGCTGCATTTCTACGCCGACTGCAGAGTGTTCAGCACCAGATACTGAAGCAATCATCAGCGAACATCCCCACTTCTGATCTTATGATTGAAGGAAGGTCATTGATGAAGCAGCTGAAGATGGTTGGGCCTAGGACACTGCACTGAGGAACTCCTGCAGTGATGTCCTGGAGCTGATATGATTGACCTCCAACAACCACAACCATCTTCCTTTGCACTAGGTATGACTCCAACCAGCGGAGAGTTTTCCCCCTGATTCCCATTGACTTCAGTTTTGCTAGGGCTCCTTGATGCCATACTCAGTCAGATGCTGCCTTGATGTCGAGGGCAGTCACTCTCACCTCACCTCTTGAGTTCAGCTCTTTTGTCCATGTTTGAACTAAGGCTGTAATGAGGTCAGGAGCTGAGTGGCCCTGGCGGAATGCAAACGGAGCGTCACTGAGCAGGTTATTGCTAAGCAAGTGCCGCTTGATAGCACTGTCGATGACACTTTCCATCACTTTACTGACTGACCCACTATTTCCTCCTTCTATCCCCCAATGTTAACTAACAGTAAGGCATCTGTCAAAGAATCTAGAATATCACTATGCATAGATCTTATGATTTAATTTTAGCTGTTGCGTTCCAGTGTTACAAGCTGCAACATCTCTGGCAAAATTGTGTTTTTGTGCCCTTTTTCTTTTTTTCAATAGTACACACCGTGTACTGTGGGCCAAAGGGCTTGTTTCTGTGCTGTATGACTCTGACAGTGTGGAGGTAATTGAAAGTCTTAGTGATGCAGTTTTAACGGGCTAAACTTTTACATGGCAAAGTTTAGTCATAAATGACCTTTTTGGTCTCGTGTGCCAGTAATTTGTGCAGGATAAAAAGATCAATTGTCTGTCTCTCTCAGCAGAAATTTATCAATTACCTGACTCTAAAAGGAGCAATTCATTGCAAAGGACAAATTTACAGAGGTAAGAATTAGTACAAAGTTAATTTGTTCTGTTTACACCATTGTTGTAGTGTTCTGTTTGTTTTTGCAATTCTGGAATATGCAAACCTGAAGTTCTTTGTATATTTTCCCTCCCAGTGCCTCAGCTACTGAGCAGGAAGTGGAGGTAAGTTGTCATTGCACAGATTGTCTGTCTGTTCTTTGTCTTTATGTAAAATCTCAATGATGAACTGCCCCTAAATAATCATACTGTTGTGTAGAGTAAAGCTGGCAATTTAACATCCATAAATAGCTCTTCTGCTTGTTCTGTCCCTTCCTCCCTCTTGTATATGTATTTGCAGGCAAGATGGGCCAAATCATTTGTGCAGTGGGGTTGTTGCATTGTCCTGGAATCTCTAGAAATCGAAGAATAATCTCCCAGGCGTTGCCCAGAGCAAATGGGGAGAAAAATCATAGGTGTTTTCAAAGACCAATAGAAGTTTTCTTCAAATACTTTTGCAAATCAAAAAGAAAGTGGGGGGTGGGGGGGAAGCTTGCATTTATATAGCACCTCTTTCATAACCTCAGGACATCCCAAACTGCTTCACAGCCAATTAAGTATTGGAAATGTAGTCACTCTTGTAAAGCAGGGGATATTGCGTTATCTATGTCCTCTTCCAGGAGATTACATAGTTGAGGAGTGGGGGATAATGTGTGAGTACAGGGTAGGATGCTCTGACCGTCATGGTGCGTGGGACAGGCTTGATGGACCAGCTAGCCTTTTCCTGCTCGTCCATTTCATATATTCATAGGAAATGCAGCAGCCAATTTGCACGCAGCAAGGTCCCAGAAACTGCAATGGGATAATGACCAGATATTTTGTATATTTAGGGGGTTAAGGGATAAGTGTTGGCCAGGTCATGAGGGAAAACTCCCCTGCTTTTTCTTCGAATAGTGCCATGGGATCTTTTTACATTTACCTAAGGGTAGTTAGGGTCTTGATTTAACCAAAGCATGGCGCGCCCTCCCACAACACAGCACTCCTCCGGTAGTCTGTTTAGCTGGTGGTCGTGAATGAGACAAGGCAGCAAGGATGGACATTTCAGGGGACAAGTGTGAGGCAGGGCAGTTTGAAGTGGGAGTACATCCAGCCAGACTTGGCAGTCCTGGTGTTTGTATGCACACACATTGTTTTAATAACGTGTGCTTCAGTAACTTTAACATTCTGAGTGAGTTTTTATTTAAACGCAGGCTGAATTTCTCCGCTTCTCGTTGGCTTTCAAGTGCGACATGTTTACTCTCGATAAGAGGTTACGGCTGGAGGAACGATCGAGAGATTTAGCTGAAACAAATTTGAAAAAAGAGATTGGGAAATGTCAGCAAACGTTGCAGGTTGGCACTGGGCTCATTTACTGTTCAACTAGATTGTTTTTTGTTCTCTTCCCTCTTCTCCCCCACACAGTAAGGAAATGCTGTTCGTTTTGTACCTCACACCATGTTAAGTGTCTGATCGAATGTGCTAGGATTATAGTGACCCAGCGGAGTTTAGCCATTTCACTGACTTTCCCAAGTTGTAAACATGTCTCTATTTTTAGTTCTGTGAACAAGGATAATCGGGAAAACACCACTTCCTGCCTTTTTGCTCTCACTCTCTCTTCGCACCCCCTGTCTCGCTCTCCCTTTCTCGTTTCCCCCCGCCCCCCCTTTCCCCCCTCTCATTAATCTTTTCTATTCCCTACAGACAGTGAAGTCTCTGTGTGAGGAAACACAGTCGTTGGAGATCTTTGAGAAATTGGACAAAAGTCTTGCGGTTCTTACACAGACTGTAAGCAGAGTTGCCAGTCGGGCTGAAATGCTAGGAGCCATTCACCAGGTGAAGCAAGATAATTATTACCTGTTAAAATCAGTGTCGGAGGTGCATATATCCCAGCCAAGATCAAGCTTATGAACACTTGTACCTTCATTTCAATGCTAGCAGACTCTGAATTCCCATTCCACTGTGCCAGTCCCTAGTAAAGCTGGCAGGACCCGGGTGCAAAGATGCCCCAGGAGCATGCTAACTATCTTCCATCATGCACTGCATCGGAAGGGCAAAACTTATCGGGAGACTGCACGAGGCCTAAAAATGAGGATGATGTACAGAAGGAAGGGAGCACATGAAGCATGCCAAGATTCTGTAGCGGATTTTAACACTTTTCTAACAGAATTGACTAGAACTGCAGCCGTGGAGATGCGTTCTATGTTGGGTCAGGGTGAGGTGCATGGGGTGTACTGTTTTGAGATCGGGAGCCCCAAAAGTGCACGTTTCCCGGACATCCTTCTGTTTTTAAGTGCAGGGCATCTTTAATTTGTTTTTCTAAGTTTGCTGCCCATAGCCAGCTTGGTTGTCGGGTTGGAGACCAGTCGGGCGGGAAATCCTACAGCACGAGGCCACAGCCGAGCTGGCCTGAGAGTCGTGGTGTGGGAGGTCTGATGGGGGAGCAGACAGATCGCAGGGTGAGGAGGTTTACTGGCTACTCCTGCTCTTCCTGGCCCACAGCCAGTACTGGAGACCGCATGAGTTAACAATAGAATAACTGCAGCCTCGTGGTAATATTTAAATGACCAACGCATCTCCTGTGAGCAGATTGGTGGCCTGTCCCTTGTCCCATCAGGTTTAAAACCAGAAGTGGGAGGTTTGAAGTGGGTTGGATTCCTGTTTCAGATTTTTTGAATTTTAACTTCTTGCCCGACCCACCCATTTTTTGGAAGTTAAGATTCATCCCTACAAATGCAAACAGTGGGTGGTAGTGATGTCAATTTTATTTTTTTAAGTGAATGAATCTTTATTAGAGGGCTGAATCGCATCTATCTTGTTTCATGTAAAACATTTCTTCCGTTTACTATTCAATGAATTGATTTGAAAAGAGCAATTTCAATAATGAGTGAAATATCCAAGTGTATGTCCCATTCCCTGATGAATTAACAAGTGTTTGTTTGAAGCCAAACATGTGACATTAGTATTTTAGTGAGTTAACCTCCTCATGAAAGGGTTGAAACTGGAGGTATAGTGCACATCTCAAATTGGTTATCACGTCATGAAGTGCATCTCCCCAAGGGGTTTAAATAGCAAACCAATTTGCAACACTGAAGTGGTTCTTAAAAATAGACTCAGTCGGTTGGTTCAAACAATGTTTGAATGTACGTTAGATAAAGTTACTTAAAAATATTGAAATGGAAGTGGGTATTTCTGATGTGAAGCAGCACAGGCTCGATGGACCGAATCCAGGATGTTAGGAGACATATTCCATTGATATACTGATTATACCACAGGAGCTATACTGGCTTATGTCCAAACTACCTACATTGGCACCAAGCACAGGCACCATTCCAAAGGAAGTTTGCATTCACCTCCAGCAATCCCATCATCTTAGTCTATAGCACCAGACGTTCAGAAACACACAGACCACACATAAAGCTTTGTGTGATGGTGTGACATTGAGGACCATGATTGTTTCGGATTGATCCCTTGTCAGCATCTAGTTGTGTATCTTTCTTCTTCAGGCCTATATAGATAGATAGATAAGCAGTGAAGCTATAATCTGGCAGTGGGTGATGGTAGCAAACAAGCCAACTAGCGTACCAAATATATTTTCCTACCTACGTCCTACACTGAATGATGTCCCCCTACCCTGAAATGTCTCTGATTAAAGTTGGGATTGTCGTTCTTAAATTCTACTGAGTAACCAATGCACTGAAAGCTGATACTTTTGCTTATTAGGAGACTCGGGTCAGTAAGGCTGTTGAAGTTATGATCCAGTACGTTGAAAACCTGAAGCGAATGTATGCAAAAGAGCACACAGAACTGGAAGAAATGAAGCAACTTCTACTGAATGGCAAAGCCAATAGTCCATTCAGAGAAAACCGAGGTAATTGTTACCAGGGTTTGGAATTTGACTATCATTTCTAAATATGCCAAGCAAGTTGTTTCCAGTCCCTGTTAGTCGAATGACTTGGATCTCTTTAAGTCTTGGGTATATGATGCTGAACCATACAGAGAAGGAAGGTCCTGGATTCTATCCCTGCTCTGTGGTGATTTGACTGATTTGAGTGGGGCAGTGATGGGGAATGTAATTTAATTGTTTCTGGGCTAGAACTGGAGAAACGCTGTTCTCAATTCTCACTCGTCTGTAACTCTTAACCATCCAGTCATCTGTGGAAGTGCATATCTGAAAGAATCAGATTCTCTACCTCCCATTGTCAAATAACTTGCCAATGCACAATTTCCAAGCTTGCATGTGAAGAGTGGTCACCAGTGTATTGCTGGCCCTGGAGGACTGAACCCTCACCTAAGTCACTGCATTCAGTAGTGAAGAACAGTGTTGGGGAGAGGGAGGATAATACGAAGCAATCGACAGCAATACTTGTGGAAACTTTTGACGTGCTCCTACAAGATGCACTGCAGAAACTCACACCACACCTCCATTGACAGCACCTTCCAAACCCACGACCTCTACCACCTAGAAGGTGGGAACACCACCACCTGCAAGTTCCTCCAAGTCACACACCATCCTGACTTGGAAATATATCACTGCTCCTTTGCTGTTGCTGGACCAAAATCCTGGAACTCCCTCACTAACAGCCCTGTGGATGTACCCACATTAGATGAACTGTAGTGGTTCCAGAAGGCAGCTCGCCACCATCTTCAAGGGCAAATGGGGATGGGCAATAAATGCTGGCCTAGCCAGTGATGCCCACATCTCATGAAACAAATAATAAAAAGCCATTAGTAGAGTGCAAGGACATGGTGGAAGGTGGCTCTTAACAGTGAGAATGCAGAGAGAAAGGCACAGTAGACCAATGTTGGAAGAGAAGAGATTGGTTGCTGGGACCTAGGGCTGGAGAATGTTGCAGAGGCAGTGCGGATTGAGACCGTGGAGGGGATTGGTGCCCAGGACTTTGGCTCCCCAATCCCCCAAATTATCAATGATGGTTGACTAGGACAGAGGTGATAGCAGAACTTTGTGTGGGATAGGATGCTGGGTTAGAGGTTCAGTAGTGAGGTGACCAAGTGTGGATCAGTGTTTAGCAGCTGTCGGATGCATTAGAAAGCTGTATTCTGGGCTGTAACTAAGCTGTGCTGATGAACCAGACGTGTGGATTGAAGCTCGGGGCAAAAGGTTGTGTATTTTCAGATTCTGCCTGTCAAGCCAGGGAGGACGATAACAGATGCCTAAAGTGGAAAGTTTCTAGCTGAATCCAAATGGGATGGCTTACTTTGTGAATGTTGAGCTGAAGTAAGCTTTAGCTTCATCCAGAGCTACACATCAGGCCAGCAGTTGGACAACACAACAACCACACTTGGCATTTATTGTCTTTGGGGTAGGTATGGAATCTAGCCTCTGTGTGGAGAAGATCTTGTGAAACTATGAAAACATAAGAATGAGAAAAGACCCAGCTTGTATATTGAGCTTGTCCCATTTGGTCAGTGTATAACTTATTCACAATACGACCCCCACCTCTGCCATTCTCCCAACCCCCATACAATCTCCTAGGAGAAGCCAAGAAGGGGGAAATTGGGGCAATTTAGGGGGGAAAAAACTCTGGAAAATTCCTCTCGACCACTGACCAAAAGACACATCCTCCAATATTCCACGTACCTTCTATATGTAGTTATGTTGGTCACGCCCAAAGTCGTTGAGTTCACTTTTGAAGTTTGCAGTGAATCTGCACTTTGTGAGCCAGAAACTTGTCCTATAAGTTAACGATACTCTGAAAAGAAAATACAGCCTGATATCAGAGTTCTGTGTTTACTTAATTTATTCCCCTCCCAAACCCATCTACATGGACTGTGGTAACTAAGGGCCTTTGAAACAGGTATGTCTAGTGGCCCTTCTCTTGAATTGTTTCCAGGGTGTGTCTCGCCTACCAAAACTGGATAGTGTTCTAAATTGGGCCTAATGAAGGCCTTATACAAGGAGACTAAGGAGTCGTCCATTTAAGACGGAGATGTGGAAGAATTTCTTCTTTGAGGGTCATAAATCTTTGGAATTCTCTACCCCAGAGAGTTGTGGAAGCTGAGTCATTGAATATATTCAAGGCTGAGATAGACAGATTCTTGAAATATAAGGGAGTCGAGGGTTATGGGGAACAGGCAGGAAAATGAAGTTGAGGCCAAGATCAGATCAGCCATTATGATCTTATTGAATAGCAAAGTGGGCTCAAGGGGCCATATGGCCTACTCTTATTTCTTATGTTCTTGCATTCTTGTTTGTTTTGTATTCAATTGTCTTGGCAATACATCTTTTATAATAGCTTCATGGCACTGATTATGAACTTTCAGAGAGTCATGCACGTTAACACCCAGGTCTTTCTCCTGCTTTGGATATGCTTGCCATTGGCTCTACCCATGTGGTAGATTTATTATTTATATTAAGTGTCATGTACAGCCATGGGCCCATTTTCCCCATCACAGCTAGCTCTGTCTGCAGTCTATTTTTTCCTTCTAGGGTCCTAAAACCAACACATCTTTGTATTATCCATGGACTTGTGGACAGCTTTCCTCTTCATCCAAATCATTGATAAAGATAGTGAAAACTAATGCCCCTAGCACTGATTCCTACAGGATTTCACTAATGGTTTGTCCACACACACAAGCCACTACCATTTAATATCAACCTTCTTCCTATGGCAATTCAATCAATTCCTTGTTCAACCCAATCTCTGTCCACTAATCCCATAGGACCCAATCTGGTTATGTGGCACCTCATTTTGTATCCTCATTTTCAAAAAGTCTTCAAAGTCGACCGGTGTAGACCTACATCCATAAACCAGTGACTGCCTGAAAAAAATTCAGTTGTGTTGGTGAGATATGATTTTCCTTTTCAGAAACCATGCTGAGAAACTATAACATTTTCTGTCAAGGTTTTCATAGAGTTTGCTTTAATGATTCCTTTGAGTAACTTGACCATAACCAAGCTGTTTGTCTCGGTGTGTGTTCCTGGGAACAGTCCGTAGAGCACAGAATCCACATCAGTAGCAAGTACCTTGTACCTGTTGGGCAATGGCAAAGGATGAGGCTCCTCTGTCACTGAATCCTGGGTCCCCATACCTGCTTGTCACTGTCCACGAAACAAAGCTAAACCAATACCTAACCTAAAGGGGTGTGACTGCCTCTTGGGTCAAAAGGTCCCCCTCTCTGATGCATTGCAGTGCCTGAGCCGCGGTCTCCTGCTCGACAACTCTGAGCCAAAGTTCCTTGGGTTGCAGACACTTACTGCAGATGTAGTTGCCTGGGAGTATGCTGCAGATATGCATGCATCTTGCACTGCCATCTCCATCTTGTTTTATGTAATTAATTTATTTGGTTTATTTTTAGCTTTTTTAAACAAATGAATTTAGCTAGTTTAAATTATTAATTTAATAAAGTATTAGTTATATATTCCTACTTTACTCCAATACTTATATTTATTTACAGACCTTTAGTCTGTTAAGGTTTTCTTCACACTAACTTGCACCTGTTATGAAAGTGCTTCCATTTTTTATATTAATTTGAGGGTTTGTGTTTAAAAATTGTGGAAATGGATTCATTTGAAAGACTGAAGAGATTCCATAGATGCTGGACTTTATTTTTTTTTTCCAAAAGGTCATTGGAATGACTTGAGATTTTGCTTAAAAACAAATCCTTACTGGATGTCACATGTCTTAAGTTAAGTAAACAGCAGGAGCCTTGGTGACTAGGGGAGTTGTTTAGAGAAGTGACATGTCAAGATTTATGGTGGTCAAGAGTTGGTTTAGTTTTGGATATTGTTTTGAGTCAGTTGGGGTCAGCCTGCGAAGAGAGACGACACCAGCGCATCCCTTTCCACCTCTTTGAGAAACCCTGAAAATCCAGTGTGTGGACTGGAGAAATTGATGCTGCATTTCTCCTGAAAAGCCTACCAGACTAATCGTCAACGTTGCCTAAAACAAACTGCTCCAAAAAGATCCCAGTGGCAGCTGTCTACAAGTATCTGGACACCAGACTAAAAGGGCCAGTGAAGAACATCACATATCTTGTCCTTTTTTCCTTCAATAATTAATAAGTATCTGGCCAAAGTAATTTTTTTTTCTCCTTTTTGTAAAGATCCCTGCAGAGAAAACGCCTTTATTATTTTTCTTTAACCAGAGTGTGTGTGTGAGAGAGTGGGTTAATTTAGAAGGGAACTTTCATATTTCAACCTGCTTTGCATCTTTATTGAATAAGTCTTGTTTTATAATTTTATTGAATAAAGAAACCTGGTTGGTGGATTTTATTAAATAAAAAGAGTATATAATTGGCCATATCGGTAACTGGGTAAACATTTAAATATATGTTGTGACCTGTGGGGAAATGGAACTAGAGAAAGACAGTGCACTTCTCCCACCTCGCTTGCAACACACCAAGTGTTATAACACTTCTAAAATTTTAGATACGCTTGGGGCTTACTAAAACCACAAATGTTAAAGGCAAAAACAAGCACCTCTCTCTCCCCCTTTGCACCAGGGTCCCACTAACTAATAAAATTTTCAACGTCCTCTCTGTTCACTCCATTAACATTATGATCTGTGGTTGCACACTGTGCTGTAGATCTGAGAATATCCTTTCCAATATCCTTTAGGCTGTTCTGATTGCTGTTCCCTTTAGTGACCCGGGTTCAGTTCTGGGTACTGCCTGCGCGGAGTTTGCAAGTTTTCCCTGTGACCACGTGGGTTTCCGCCGGATGCTCCGGTTTCCTCTCACAGCCAAAGACTTGCAGGTTGATAGGTAAATTGGCCGTTGTAAATTGCCCCTAGTGTAGGTAGGTGGTAAGGAATATGGGATTAATGTAGGATTAGTTTAAATGGGTGGTTGTTGGTTGGCACAGACTCGGTGGGCCAAAGGGCCTGTTTCAGTGCTGTATCTCTAAATAAATAAGATCAATAGCCATTCCTGTTTTCCTCAAACCTACTTTCTCTTAAGCCTGGCTTCATTTTTACCATGTTTCCTCCTTTTTAATTTGAGACACTGGGCTTTCCTTTGTGTAAGAATATTCTAGAAGGCATTCCATTTTTCTTTTGTGTTAACGTCCCCACCTAGTGGGGACTCATTTGCCTCCATTTGAAAGCCTAACCCTCTTCAAATCCTGGACTGGCATTAAATATTTAAAAGATTTGGTTTTGTATTAGGTAAGGAATAGGAGGGACTAGGAATGGAGGATTGGTACATGCCAGAGGTCACTGTGTGCAACAGGAGAAACTTTCTCAGGAAATGTGCTGATTCCATTGGGAGAGGTAGGAATGGGACCAGGAGAGGATGGAGTTTTGGAGGTGGCCCACAAAGAAAAGTGCTGGAGGAGGATGGAGTGGTCAACAGTGTCTGAGGGCGTTGACGCATAGTGCATTGTGGTTGCAGTCACACCGGATATTGTGCATCATTTTAGAGCTTGGTTGGAGCCTGGAAAGAAGCCAGACTAGACTGCCTCAAACAGGCAGTGGTAAGAACACAATTGAGTTGCGATGTTAGTGGATGACAGCTAGGATGTGTCTTTTGGGCAGTGCTACAAGAGGAAAGATAATTTGAAGGTAAGCTCTTCAAGAAAGTTACAGAGCAGTTCTGAAATTGAAGCAAGAGAAAAGATGTTTGATGAAATAGCAAAGTTGAGGTTGACACTTAGTGGACACAATGAGCCAAGCGATGGTACTTAATTGATCAGGAAATAGGGAACCTAGCGAGTGAGAGGTAGATCTGAGAGGGAAATTGTTCCTGATGTCTGGAGTTCAGCAATGTCTAGGATGTTGGATGAGGCAGAAGGATCCGAGTGAATAGCTTTTTATTTTGGTGCTGACGTTGAGCCCCCCCCCCGTATTGGATTTTGAGAGGAGTATGCAGAACACAGCTGGTTCGGGTTGCTCGGTGAAAAATAGAAATTTAATTTTAGGTTTTCATTTCTAATCAATTCAGAATCAAAAGCACAAGTGTACAGATTCTTTTTTTTTTTCCAGAAGGGGTTCCCAAACTAAAGAAGTTTACTTGTAAATGGAGCAAGCAAATCACAGAAATGCAATATGGGAATGAACCACTGAGTGATTTCTAACTATAAAACATCTGAACCATAGAAAAGTTTTGGCGCAGAAAGAGGCCATTCAGCCCATCGTGTCTGCACTGGCTGAAAAAACTAGTCGCCCAATCCAATCCCACCTTCCAGCACTTGGTCCGTAGCCTTGCAGGTTACAGCGTTTTAGGTGCAGGTGGAAAGCATTTTTTTTTAATTCAATCTTGGGATGTGAACATCACTGATAAGGCCAACATTTATCACCCTTTCCTAGATGCCCAGAGAAGGTGGTGGTGAGACACTTCCTTGATCTGCTGGAGTCCTCTGAAGGTACCCCACAGTGCTGTTAGGCAGGGAGTTCCAGAATTTTGACCAAGTGATGAAGAAACTGAGATGTATTCTCAAATCTGGACGGTGTGTGACGTCGAGGGGAATTTGGAGATGGTGCTGTTCCCATGTGTGTGGATGTCTGTTTGTTTTATTATACTGTGGCAAATTGAGAAGTGTATACAATAAACAGACATTCATTGTACTTTCTATACACAATACTCTTGTATGTTAGAGTACAGTAACCCCTCATTTCAACCTCTACACAGCTGCCTTACGAGAACTGATGAAAACCACCTCATATACACGTGATCAGAGATTAGATCAAAACTTCAGTTTATGAAATTCAACCTTTGTAGTAGTAATGCAAGAATGAACTACAGTAACCTAATGCTATGGTTCTCTGTTTGGAATTCATGATCAAATCAGTGGCAGTCATTTTAATGAAAATCTTGTTCACATGTATTGACCTGCAGTATCATTCATTTCCAGATGAATTGCGAAGTAAAAAGTTCCCGACTGCACAGACTTTTGGCAAAGTACGTATTCCAAAACTGCCGTAGCATACGTGAGGATCACAAGCGGTATAACGCCATGGATACACCAGGGTTCAGTTTTGCGAATTCACATGACCAGAAAGGAGCCTCAGTGGCTGAATCGTAAAATCCTGCAGCACAGTCGGAAGCCACTCGGCCCATTATACCTGTGCCACCTCTTTTGAAAGAGCTATCCAATCAGTCGCACAACCACCCCCCCCCCTCCCCCAACACACCGTGTTTTCCCCATAGCCCTGAAAACTTTCCTGTTTCATCTGTTGAACTTGATGGGCAGAAAATGGTAGATGGTAGCCAGCAAGTCTGTGATGTCCAGTGGCCATATGGATCAGAAAACTATCCTTGTCAGCCACGAGTATTTGAAAATATTGACATTGACTGTTTCTATACAAAATGGGAAAGGCAGGGATTCTTTTGGGACATAACTCATCAGGAAAGATGGAGAATTATTCTATTCTTTGTGCGGGTACAAATGACTTATTTAACCATGTAGTTGAAAGGTTTTGGGTGGAGTGGAGGCAAGCTTTCAATCAGCTGCTGTAATTGCGAGGAGCTGCAAATAGACTGGGGGAGATAAAGCAGCATACGCTTAAAGAATGAACTAACTTCCATTTAAGTAGCACCTTTCACAATCTGAGGACATCCAGAGAGGATGAAATCCTTTTGAAGCTGTCACCTTGTACAAAGAACAGTACAGCACAGGAACAGGCCATTCGGCCCTCCAAGCCTGCGCCGATCTTGATGCCTGCCTAAACTAAGACCTTCTGCACTTCCGGGGCCCATATCCCTCTATTCCTTTCCTATTCATACATTTGTCAAGATGTCTATTAAACGTCGCTATCGTAACTGCTTCCACCACCTCCCCCGGCAGCAAGTTCCAGGCACTCCCCACCCTCTGTGTAAAAAAAACTTGCCTCGCACATCCCTCTAAACTTTGCCCCTCGCACCTTAAACCTATGTCCCCTAGTAACTGACTCTTCCACCCTGGGAAAAAGCTTCTTATTATCCACTTTGTCCATGCCGCTCATAACTTTGTAAACCTCTATCATGTCGCCCCTCCACCTCCGTCGTTCCAGTGAAAACAATCAGAGTTTTTCCAACCTCTAATGCCCTCCAGACCAGGCAACATCCTGGTAAACCTCCTCTGTACCCTCTCCAAAGCCTCCACGTCCTTCTGGTAGTGTGGCGACCAGAATTGCACGCAATATTCTAAATGTGGCCTAACTAAGGTTCTGTACAGCTGCAACATGACTTGCCAATTTTTATACTCTATGCCCTGACCGATGATGGCAAGCATGCCGTATGCCTTCTTGACTACCTTATCCACCTGCATTGCCACTTTCAGTGACCTGTGGACCTGTACGCCCAGATCTCTCTGCCTGTCAATACTCCTAAGGGTGCTGCCATTTACTGTATACTTCCCACCTGCATTAGACCTTCCAAAATGCATTACCTCACATTTGTCCGGATTAAACTCCATCTGCCATTTCTCCGCCCAAGTCTCCAACCGATCTATATCCTACTGTATCCTCTGACAATCCTCATCATTATCCGCAACTCCACCAACCTTTGTGTCATCCGCAAACTTACTAATCAGACCAGCTACATTTTCCTCCAAATCATTTATATATACTACAAACAGCAAAGGTCCCAGCACTGATCCCTGCGGAACACCACTCTAGTCACATCCCTCCATTCAGAAAAGCACCCTTCCACTGTTGCCCTCTGTCTTCTGTGACCGAGCCAGTTCTTTATCCATCTTGCCAGCTCACCTCTGATCCCGTGTGACTTAACCTTTTGCACAAGTCTGCCATGCGGGAGCTTGTCAAAGGCTTTGCTGAAGTCCATATAGACAACATCCACCGCCCTTCCTTCATCAAACATCTTCGTCACTTCCTCAAAAAACTCAATCAAATTAGTAAGACACGACCTCCCCTTCACAAAACCATGCTGTGTCTCGCTAATAAGTTCGTTTGTTTCCAAATGGGAGTAAATCCTGTCCCGAAGAATCCTCTCTAATAATTTCCCTACCACTGACGTAAGGCTCACTGGCCTATAATTTCCTGGATTATCCTTGCCACCCTTCTTAAACAAAGGAACAACATTGGCTATTCTCCAGTCCTCTGGGACCTCACCTGTAGCCAATGAGGATGCAAAGATTTCTGTCAAGGCCCCAGCAATTTCTTCCCTTGCCTCCCTCAGTATTCTGGGGTAGATCCCATCAGGCCCTGGGGACTTATCTACCTTAATGCTTTGCAAGACACCCAACACCACCTCCTTTTTGATAATGAGATGACTGAGACTATCTGCACTCCCTTCCCTAGGCTCATCATCCACCAAGTCCTTCTCCTTGGTGAATACGGATGCAAAGTACTCATTTAGCACCTCACCCATTTCCTCTGGCTCCACATATAGATTCCCATCTCTGTCCTTGAGTGGGCCAACCCTTTCCCTGGTTACCCTCTTGCTCTTTATATATGTATAAAAAGCCTTGGGATTTTCCTTAATCCTGTTTGCCAATGACTTTTCATGACCCCTTTTAGCCCTCCTTAAGTTCCTTCCTACTGTCTTTATATTCCTCAAGTGCTTCATCTGTTCCTAGCCTTCCAGCCTTTACAAATGTTTCCTTTTTCTTTTTGACTAGGCTCACAATATCCCGTGCTATCCAAGCTTCCCGAAACTTGCCAAACTTGTCTTTCTTCCTCACAGGAACATGCTGGTCCTGGATTCTAATCAGCTGACGTTTGAAAGACTCCCACATGTCAGATGTTGATTCACCCTCAAACAGCCGCCCCCAATCTAAATTCTTCAGTTCCTGCCTAATATTGTTATAATTAGCCTTCCCCCAATTTAGCACCTTCACCCGAGGACTACTCTTATCCTTATCCACAAGTCCCTTAAAACTTATGGAATTATGGTCACTGCTCCCGAAATGCTTCCCCACTGAAACTTCAACCACCTGGCTGGGCTCATTCCCCAATACCAGGTCCAGAATGGTCCCATCCCTAGTTGGACAATCTACATACTGTTTCAAGAAGCCCTCCTGGATGCTCCTCACAAATTCTGCCCCATCCAGGCCCCTAGCACTAAGTGAGTCCCAGTCAATATTGGGGAAGTTAAAATCACCCACCACTACAACCCTGTTACCTTTACATCTTTCCAAAATCTGTCTACATATCTGCTCCTCTACCTCCCGCTGGCTGTTGGGAGGCCTGTAGTAAACCCCCAACATCGTGACTGCACCCTTCCTATTCCTGAGCTCCACCCATATTGCCTCACTGCATGACACCTCTGAGGTGTCCTCCCGCAGTACAGCTGTGATATTCTCCTTAACCAGTAATGCAACTCCCCCACCCCTTTTACATCCCCCTCTATCCCGCCTGAAGCTTCTAAAGCCTGGAACATTTAGCTGCCAATCCTGCCCTTCCCTCAACCAAGTCTCTGTAATAGCAACAACATCATATTTCCAAGTACTAATCCAAGCTCTAAGTTCATCTGCCTTACCTGTTATACTTCTCGCATTGAAACAAATGCACTTCAGACCACCAGTCCCGCTGTGCTCAGCAACATCTCCCTGCCTGCTCCTCCTCTTAGTCCTACTGGCCTTATTTACTATGTCCTCCTCATTTACTTCACTAGCTGTCCTACTGCTCTGGTTCCCACCCCCCTGCCACACTAGTTTGAACTGCTCCCGAGTGACGCTAGCTGATGTAATGTTCAGTCTATTCTTGCATTTACAGGCAATGCAGTAAAATTACAAAGGATGATGAGGAGAATCCCTGGGGAAATTTACTCCTATTGAAACTGGATATTCTACCTGTTATTGCAGATTTCGACTGCACAAGTCTGTAAAATCCGAGACGCTTTTCCAAGTTGTTTTGTTGAAGTTATAAAATGGCAATCTTTCCTAAAACTTACTTTTTCAATTGCTCCCTTTAGCTTCATTTCGCTACCCAGTTTCTTGATCTTGATTTTCTGTTGTCTTGAACCCTGATTTAGTTTTCTTTAAATTTTGTTCAAAGCTTCAACTTTCTTAAACTATTGATCCTTTGCTTTTTTTTTATGTTTGCTGCACAATTTCTGTATGTACTATACAGTGGACAGAAGGCCTAGGCAAGTAAGCTTGGTAGGAGTACTGGCGAACATGCTGGTTGTAGATTAGTAACATTTGCTTCCTTAGATGGATATAAAAGATCCCATGACACTGTCTCAAAGGCGAGCAGGGGAGTTCTCCCCGGTGTCCTGGCCAATATTTATCCCTCAATTAACATCACAAAAACAGATTAACCGGTCATTTATTACAGGGCTGTTTGTGAGTCATTGCTGTGTGCAATTTGGCTGCCACAATTCCTACATTACAACAGTTATTGCATTTAAAAAATAATGAACTGGCTGTAAAGTGCTTTGGGACGTCCTAAGGTTACAAAAAGTTCTATATAAAGACAATATTTTTCTCTTTCTTTCTTCGCTTTCCTTCTTTCCTCCTTTCATTCTCTCTCCATTTCGCCCCCTGTCACACAACTTCCATCCATCTCGCCCTCTTCTGTTCTGAAGCTGGTGGTTGTCCTTATTGATGCAGAATCAGGATAGGGAGTTGGAATGCTCCTCCATGTATGTTAGCACATGTTAACTTTTTGCAACCTGTAGAAATGAATATTCAATATAAAATATGGAAAACATGCCAATGCTAAGTACAACTTTTTTCCTCCATTTTCCCTCTTGTTAAAGGGATCCCCACGAAGAGTCAGCATTGCAGCAATTCCAAGAAGCACTGCAGGAGCGCCGTTTGACTTGGTAAGAAATCCACAGCATCAAAAGATATCTGCACACCAATCTAATTGCATTGGGTGGAGCAACTGCTTCAAAACTTTGGGCTGCTCTGGATTTTTGAGAGGATTTTAAGTTGTGGTTGTGTCAAAGACATGTACAAATGTAAACCTAGGACACAAAGGGGATAAAATATGCACAACATCAATGAACATATTTGGTAGTTAGAGGGCAGAAATGACTTGGATGACATTGCAAAACATGCAGTTAGTTCTTCAGGACAGTGGAGATTTACTAGTTTGAAATTGCTCCCATTTGTGAGGGGTATTTTAAAAATATACAATGTATGCTGTAGAGTTTAGGCAGTTTTGTTTGAGTTGGCAACCAGAATGTCCTAAAATACTTGGTGCGATGCTATCGCAGAAGGATTAAGTACTTGTGGCATACCTAGTGTGAAGCTAAGTGACAACATGCAGTTTATTGCATATAAGCTTGCTTTCTAATATAACATGAGGTCATCGTGACTTTAGAGATTCAGTAGGTTTGGGAACATGGTCTGTTTCTCTTCTCTTCCCCCACCCCACTCCATTCCACCTCTGCTCTCCTTACCTGAATGTGAAGAAACTTCTAGTTGGGTGTTCGAAGCCTCCTGGTAACTCATTCAAATGAGCATTGTTTATGTATGACCCAGGATAGTGAACATTATAGGGGTGATATGAGCATACAAAAAGACAACCAACTGGTCCATCCAGCCATACATCACCCACCCCCCACCCACAACCAATACAAACTCCTCAAATTATTTTTTAAAAAGGGCCAATTTAGGGAAAACCCTTGAAGTTCCTCTCTAACTCTTGATGGTCATCAAGATGATCATTACAGCTACCCCTTGGCTACCTTCCATCACTTGAGATCATCTGAACTCTCAAGAATTTGTCCAACTCCCTATTAAAGGAACTGCAGTGATCTCATACTTGTTGCACATTTTGATAATCTATTCCAGATGTTGGTGATTCTCTAAGTAAATACTCTTGGTGTCTAACCTGACTCTTACATTTTATATTTTTATATTTTGCACTGATGCCTCCAAGACCTCCTGTCCCTATCTGACTCAAGTAACCTCTCCAAACTGAATCAAAACCTCAATTGTATCACCTTTTAAATTCTATGCCATGAAAAGTCACTGAGCCTATTCTGATAGCAGAGTCCTGGAATTTGGTATCATTCTGATTTGCCTTCCTCTGGGTCTTCCCAAAGCATTTTATATCCCATCCCTATGTGAGGGAAACAAAACCAGATATAGTATTCTAGATAAGGCCACAACAAGGCTTTGTATAAGCCAAGTATCATTTGTCGTTTTATATTAGGACGAGAGTGGTCCTAAAGGAAGAGTGCTAAATTGGGGGAAGGCCAACTATACCAAAATTCGGCAGGAGCTGGGGAATGTAGATTGGGAGCAGCTGTTTGAAGGTAAATCCACATTTGATAGGTGGGAGGCTTTTAAAGAGAGGTTGATTAGCGTGCAGGAGAGACATGTTCCTGTGAAAATGAGGGGTAGAAATGGCAAGATTAGGGAACCATGGATGACAGATGAAATTGTGAGACTAGCTAAGAGGAAAAAGGAAGCATACATAAGGTCTAGGCGGCTGAAGAAAGACGTAGCTTTGAAAGAATATCGGGATTGTAGGCGCAATCTGAAACGAGGAATTAAGAGGGCTAAAAGGGGTCATGAAATATCTTTAGCAAACAGGGTTAAGGAAAATCCCAAAGCCTTTTATTCATATATAAGGAGCAAGAGGGTAACTAGAGAAAGGATTGGCCCACTCAAGGACAAAGGAGGAAAGTTATGCGTGGAGTCAGAGAAAATGGGTGAGATTCTAAATGAGTACTTTGCATCGGTATTCACCGAGGAGAGGGACATGACGGATGTTGAGGTTAGGGACAGATGTTTGATTACTCTAGGTCAAGTTGGCATAAGGAGGGAGGAAGTGTTGGGTATTCTAAAAGGCATTAAGGTGGACAAGTCCCCAGGTCCGGATGGGATCTATCCCAGGTTACTGTGGGAAGCAAGAGAGGAAATAGTTGGGGCCTTAACAGATATCTTTGCAACATCCTTAAACACGGGTGAGGTCCCGGAGGACTGGAGAATTGCTAATGTTGTCCCCTTGTTTAAGAAGGGTAGCAGGGATAATTCAGGTAATTATAGACCGGTGAGCCTGACGTCAGTGGTAGGGAAGCTGCTGGAGAAGATACTGAGGGATAGGATCTATTCCCATTTGGAAGAAAATAGGCTTATCAGTGATAGGCAGCATGGTTTTGTGCAGGGAAGGTCATGTCTTACCAACTTAATAGAATTCTTTGAGGAAGTGACAAAGTTGATTGATGAGGGAAGGGCTGTAGATGTCATATACATGGACTTCAGTAAGGCGTTTGATAAGGTTCCCCATGGTAGGCTGATGGAGAAAGTGAAGGCGCATGGGGTCCAAGGTGTACTAGCTAGATGGATAAAGAACTGGCTGGGCAACAGGAGACAGAGGGTAGCAGTGGAAGGGAGTTTCTCAAAATGGAGACGTGTGACCAGTGGTGTTCCACAGGGATCCATGCTGGGACCACTGTTGTTTGTGATATACATAAATGATTTGGAGGAAAGTATAGGTGGTCTGATTAGCAAGTTTGCAGACGACACTAAGATTGGTGGAGTAGCAGATAGTGAAGGGGACTGTCAGAGAATACAGCAGAATATAGATAGACTGGAGAGTTGGGCAGAGAAATGGCAGATGGAGTTCAATCAGGGCAAATGCGAGGTGATGCATTTTGGAAGATCCAATTCAAGAGTGAACTATACAGTAAATGGAAAAGTCCAGGGGAAAATTGATGTACAGAGAGATTTGGGTGTTCAGGTCCATTGTTCCCTGAAGGTGGCAACGCAGGTCGATAGAGTGGTCAAGAAGGCATACGGCATGCTTTCCTTCATCGGACGGGGTATTGAGTACAAGAGTTGGCAGGTCATGTTACAGTTGTATAGGACTTTGGTTCGGCCACATTTGGAATACTGCGTGCAGTTCTGGTCGCCACATTACCAAAAGGATGTGGATGCTTTGGAGAGGGTGCAGAGGAGGTTCACCAGGATGTTGCCTGGTATGGAGGGCGCTAGCTATGAAGAGAGGTTGAGTAGATTAGGATTATTTTCATTAGAAAGACGGAGGTTGAGGGGTGACCTGATTGAGGTGTACAAAATCATGAGAGGTATAGACAGGGTGGATAGCAAGAAGCTTTTTCCCAGAGTGGGGGATTCAATTACAAGGGGACACGAGTTCAAAGTGAAAGGGGAAAAGTTTAGGGGGGATATGCGTGGAAAGTTCTTTACGCAGAGGGTGGTGGGTGCATGGAACGCATTGCCAGCGGAGGTGGTAGACGCGGGCACGATAGCATCTTTTAAGATGTATCTAGACAGATACATGAATGGGCAGGAAGTAAAGAGATACAGACCCTTCGAAAATAGGTGACAGGTTTAGATAGAGGATTTGGAGCGGCGTAGGCTTGGAGGGCCAAAGGGCCTGTTCCTGTGCTGTAATTTTCTTTGTTCTTTGTTCTATTCTAACTACACACTAAGGGATTTGTTTTCATACAGCCTCACAACACTGGTCCTCCTCTGCTCTAAAACCTTATGAAAGTAACCCTGCGAGGTATGCACGCGGCTGGAATTATCCAGGCTCCAAAGCAACACACTGCATTTAACCACCTTGAAGAGCCTTTGCCACACACTGGCCAATTCTATATCTAGATTAGTCCATGCCTTATCAATTTTGTTTACATTCCTAACTCCTGCAGACATCTTTGTCAGTAACTTTGAGAATTGTTTCCCTTAACTCTTTCACCTAAGTCACTGGTAGAGATGAAGAGTAACAGTCCCAATTACTTCTGATTAATTATCTTCTACCATTAGTGATTGTCGGGTATTGTCACTATCAATTTAATTGTGAAGTTGAAAAAAGTGCATTTGATTTACAATTAGTCAAAGCTGAAGGAGATTGATGAAGGAAGAAGGAGGTCCGAAGGCGATCAGGACAAGTTGCGGAGCAAGCTTACGAGAAAGATAAGTAGCTGGTAGGTCACCCATCTTGTACATGTATATTGGCTTTGGGTGTGGTGCTGTAGTCATTGTGCTTTTTATGGCGGCAACACAAAATCATAAAGCTCAGAAGGAGGTCATTCGACCCATTGTGCCTGTGCTGTTATGCTGATGAGGTAACCTGAAGTAGGCTGGGAGAATGCTTGTGTGGAGCATAAACACCGGCACGGATCAGTTGGGCCGAATGGCCTGTTTTTATTTAACTTCAGTGCAATTCTAATTTAAGGCCATTGGAATGGGAAAATGGCTTTATTTTTGCGTAATGTTCCTTGTTCAATTTGGACCTCCCAACTGACTGGCTCAATACAAAATGTCAACTGAATTGGTACTGGTGTCAGAAGGGCAGCCATTTCAGCTCATGTTGCAATAGGAGAAAATGGAGGGGATAGAGTAAAGTCATGTATGTTAATAAGTCATGCATTCTTTTGCTCCATGTCTGATTTTTAACTTATGCTGTACATGGAATTTAAATTAGCTGATTAACTGGAAAAATAAGAGCTATACATTTAAATAGATGGTCAAAACAGCATGTGATTATTCCAAATACACCCTCCATTGAAGACATGTATGAGGTTAAAATCAGTGTTCCCTCTGAGATGTGTGTGTGTGTGGCTGTGCAGCAATCGGGGATATCATGCAGGAATACAAACGAGCAGCGTTCCCTTTAAGACGCGTGCATACACAGCTGCACTAAAAGGGACCATGCAGTGCAACAAACAGGCCATGCACAGTGGAGGGAACATTGATTGGAATAGCTTGATTTACTAATAGGGATAGATTTTAACTTTCTTGGGTGCGCAGGTAACTGACTTCCATGGAAGGGAAAATTGGGTGGGGTTTACATCAGGCAGTTAATCCCCTATGGCTAGTTTTAATACCATGCGTTGAAAGTTTAAAATCTATCGCATAGTGAAGCGGCCTAGGGTACATCCCAGAATGGTAAATTGCTATACCCAAGAGGGAATGGCTTACCTTTAAGTCTGTCTACAACAGTGTCCAGTTGCATCGAAACTTGAGAGGTATTGACATGCAACTTCATGCAGTTAGTTTCATTTTTTTAATTTCAGAAATTCCACTATTCTGACCATTGTAGGGTGGATTAAGTATAAGTAAGAACATTTTGTGCTGTCTTTCTAAAACTGAACAGGTTTTAAAACAAAAAAGTTGGCTTCTGAAGTTTGACTGTAAAACATAACCTGCTTCCACAGTAGAATTTAAATCACTTATTTCAAGTACAACAATTTTTATAATTGTTGCATTTTTTTAAAATCTTGATTTAGGAAACTTTTAGGGCGAAAGCAAAATGATACTTCCACATCCCGGCCAACACTGCATCGATTTATCAGCACCTATACCTGGGGTGAGAAGGACAATCAATTAGTGAATAAAAGGTGAGCCCCTAATTCTCAGTTCAGCTATCTCTGTAAAACATGCAGGTAGAAATCTTCCTTTGTTAAAGATTAGTGAGAATTTTCTCCAGTTGAATACTGGAAAGGCAGATGCTATTATTGTTTCACCTTTGTGTGTCAGCCTTGGCTCAGTGATGGCACCCTTGCCTCTGAGTTAGAAGGCTGTGTTCAAATCCAACTCCAGAGATTTCAGCATGCAATCCACGATGAAACTCCAGTGTAGTACTGAGGAAGTGCTGCACTGTTGGAGGTACTGTCTTTTGAATTACATAAACGGAGGGCTTGCCTGCACATTCAGGTGGATGTAAAAGATCCCAGGCCACTATTTCAAAGAACAGCAGGGGAGTTCTACCCTGTCACAAACAGATTGTCTGGTCATTATCACATTTCTGTTTGTGGGAGCTTGCTGTGTGCAAATTGGGTGTTGTGCTCCAACTACAACAATGACTACACTTCAAAAGTTCTTCATTGGCTGTAAAGTGCTTTGGGATGTGCTGAGATTGTGAAAGGAGCTGTATAAATGCCTTGCCCGAATACTCCGCTGCATCAAATATAAAATTGTCGTCGTTGCCTACAAAATCATTTTCACAGCCTTGTTCTTTATTGCCTCTGTGATCTTTTCCAGTGTGTTGTGTTTTAAAACCACAGTCTCACTTGACTTGGTGATCCATAACCTCTGGTTGAGGAGTCCCTGACTGCCAGTGCAGCTTTCCCTTCCCCCTGTCCACCATCACAAAACTGATGTTGGTGCTTTGCTGTCTGGAGCCCTCCCACCCTTCTCCCCCACACTCTCTTTTAAAAATCTTCTCAAAATCTATCTTTTAAACCAAGCTTTCGGTTGCCTCTCTGAACTGTGTGTTTCAGAGACTACATTTCCTTTCTTTTCCTGAAGTGTTTTGGGATTTTATTTGTATATTAGAGGTGAAAGTTCTCCTCTAAACTAAATAGTTGCATATTAAGTCAAATAAATCTTAGTTTGCAGTTAGACATGTACCAAACACCAAATGACTTTTTTGACAGCCTATCTGATAAATTTAGTGTGCTGTTTATTGTAAGGAATCTGAAAAACTAAAATTAAATGGTGTGCATCTGTTCTGTGCACCTTGTTGTCTAGGAGCACTTCTCCAGGAATGGAAGCACAAGAGGAGGAAGAAAAAACAGAGGCAATGGAAGAAGCTATCTTAACGGAATTAGAAAGTAATTATCCAAATGATGAACCATCTGCAGTGTAAGTATATTGTTCAGTGTTAAAACGTCTGACACAGTTTAGCTAATAGTTTATGGCAAGTAAAAAGCAAATGTCTTTTATTTGGTCCAATGAAATCGCTTTCAATGTGGGGTGGTCACTACTAATGGCTAAATAATATTTGGATTAGTTATGCTAGTATGAAGAACAAACTGAGATTTAGTAAGCTGCATAGAGTCAATTACAGCACAGACGGAGGCCATTCAGCCCATCATGCCCATGCCAGCTCTCCATTAAACTATCCAGTCAGTTCCACTCCCCCACTTGATCCCGGTAGCCCTGCAAGTACTTCCTTCAAATGCCCATCCAATTTTCCTTTGACGTCATTGTCTCCGCTTCCACCACCCTTGTGGTCAGCGGGTTCCAGGTCATTCCCACCTGCTGCATAAAGTCCTTCCTCATATTGCCCCTGCATCTCTTGCCTAAAACCTTCAATCTGTGTCCCCTAGTCCTTGTACCATTAGTTAATGGGAACAGTTTTTTCTTGTCTAATTTAGCTAAGCCTGTCATAATCTTGTACACTTCCATTAAATCTCCCCTCAATCTCCTTTGCTGTCAGAACAACCCAAGCTTTTCCAATCTAACCTTGTAACTAAAATCCCTCATCCCTGGAACCATTCTGGTAAATCATCTCTGCACCCCCTCAAGGACCCTCACATCCTTTTTAAAATGTGGTGACCAGAACTGAACGTAATACTCCAGTTGGGTCCTAACCAGAGTTTTATAGAGGTTCAGCATAACTTCCATGCTTTTGTATTCTATGCCTCTTTTTATGAAGGCCAAGATCCCGTATGCTTTACTAACCATTCTTTCGACATGTCCTGCCACCTTAACATTGATGCACATGCCAGGTCCCTCTGTTCCTGCACGCTCTTTAGAATTGTGCCATTTATTATTATATATTGTCTCTCCCTATTCCTTCTGTCAAAATGCATCACCTCACACCTGTCAGTATTAAATTCAATCTGCCACCTGTCTGCCCATTCTGCTAGTCTATCTATGTCCTATTGCAGGCAGTTCATATCATCCTCGCTGTTTGCCACAGCTCCAAGTTTGGTGTCATCAGCAAATTTTGAGATTCTACTCTGTATTCCAATATCTACGTCATTTATATATAGCAAACAAAGCAGTGGTCCCAGCGCTGACCCTTGGGGAACACCCACTGTCTACTATCGTCCAATCTGAAAAAACAACCATTTACTATGACTCGTTTTCTGCCCTTAAGCCAATTTTTTTTATCCAATTGGATACTGACTCTCCTATTCCATGAGCATCAGTTTTGTTAACCAGCCTTTTATGTGTTACCTTATCAAATACTTGAAAATCCAAATAAACAGCATTCCCTTCATCAACAATAGATTTGAGAATTTCCTTTTAGTCATACGAACAAAGATAGACAGGAAAATACCCACTGGTCCATCTAACTTGTCCCGCACAAACTGCAATGCATTGTGCATCACGATGCAAACAGTCCACATCCCAGCTGTAAGCCATGAGATCTCCCGGGAGCGGCAAAACTAGATTTTAAAACTTAAAGTGGGTAGAGGGGGAGAAAGTGTGGAAAATTCCTCTCCAACCCCTTCAGGTGATCAAAAGTAGTCCAGATCACTCTGGCTCTACTTAGTCATAAAGTCACATACCTTTTGTATAAGGTGCTCTCCACCCCAGCCACAGACCGGTCCAGCTGTTGCTTAAAGAAATTGCAGGATGATACTACAGCCTGCAGCACTGAGTATAAAGACCTTACTGCTAACTGCTGCTTGCCCACCTTGTAAAGCAATTTCCATGTTCTTTGTGAAGAAAGGACAATGACCTAGTTAAAGAGTTCAGTTTCTTTTACATTGCATGAGGTCATGAGAGAGAGCTAACTGGGCTGCTGTGCTCTCGCATGTATATTATGTGCATTTGTTCTTCCTGTGAATTGGGTACACTGGGGGGTGCCTGAGGTTCTGCTTGTGTGTAAGGATTGGCTGTGACTTTTTGGCCAGTGTGCATGGATAGGATAATCTCATCATGAAGGTGTCTGAGACTGCATGCATGATAACCTTGTGATGCAATGGCACAACATAGACATGCAATTTGCTGCTGCATTTACTGCTCCTAATGAGACCAGCAGCAGCCGGGAGGAACTGGTGTTCCTCTTTGCTGGTCTGGAAACAATTCTGGTAGGTTTTTTTTAGACGTGTGGCTTGATTGCTTTTGTTCCACCATGGACAGCTGTGCTTTAAGCTATCTAGGTCCTAAGCTCTGGAATTCCCTCCCTGAATCTCTCCGCCTCCCTCTTCTCCTTACAGTCATTTTTTAAAACCAAGCTTTTGATCTCTTGTCCTAATATATCTTTGTGACTTGGTCAAATCTTTTCCAACACTCCTGTGAAGTGCTTTAGGAAGTTTTAATAGATTATAGGTGCTATCTAAATGCAAGTTGTTTCTTGTTATGGGAGCCGGTCGACAAACAGCAATATAAAAGCTCACTATATTGGGGTGTTTGCAGCGCCAAATATCAGCAACTCCTTTCTAATGAATTGATGAGAATAATTACAGTGGGAGAGATAGAGATGGAGCACAACAGTTTTGTTGCAAAATTGTACTAGTTCTGAGAGCATTTGTATGTAGCCCATTCACTTTTCACCCAGTTCGTTCTGAACCTCTGCATGTTAGCTCCTCCCTAGAACTTCACTATGTCAAACTAGTGATTGTGATGATGTTGAACTTGATGGCATTCTGTTCCCGTTTGGGGGGGGCGGTGGTGTGGAGCTGGAGATTTAAAAAAAAACTCCTGCAAATGTTGGAAATGCACAACAGGTCCATCAGCACTGGGAAGAGAAGATTTGGATTAATATTTCTGATGTACTCCACTCATTGGAATCCAGAGTTCCAATTAAATAAAGGCTGCATTTGCTGACAATGCGACCACTAGCTGGCGCTGTACTGGCACATGCGCAAATGTAGCCTGTTCCACTTTAATGCCACAGTCTGCGACGTTAAGGCAGCTGCCAGGACTAAAGATGGCACTGCTCAAATAATCACAGAATGACAAAGTAAACCTACGGCAGCACGCAATGGAAATCTAAAGTGCAGCACCTCTGACAGTGCTGCACAATTCTAATTGTTTTCAGTGCCATTCCGCTCTGGCCGCTCGCCCCCGTTTCCTTCCCGCACTAAGAAGCAAGGCGATGTAGGAGCGGCCGGAGAGAGGGGTGGGGTGGGGGAGGAGGGGAGAGAGGGGTGGGTTGGGGGGGGGGAGCGGAGTGGTCGGAGAGAGCGGCAGTGTCGCGGGGGGGGGGGGGGCGGTGAGGGGGAGCAGAGCCGACCAGGCGCATTGCACGAAGAGGTACACGTTACGTGATGATGTTGTCCGCACACGCGCTGACCAGTCCTGGCAAGTCGGAACGCCGCACACGCGCAGAGAGCAGGAGGCTGTCTGCGCATTTTGGTGCAGCCTGATGACCTCAGCGGCTGGCTGCGTTGTTAGGAATCACTTTGTTAGATGTCAACCCTCCTTTTTCTTCTGTTAGACCCAATGTGTGACCATATGAATTAGAAGCAACAGTAGGCCAATCGCCCCTTGGGCCTGCTCCGCCATTCAATAAGTTCATGACTGAACTGATTATTCCACATTTCCACCTACCCCCGATAACCTTTCATCCCCTTGCTTATCAAGAATCTACCTCTGCCTTAAAAATATACAAAGACGCTGCTTCGACCGCCTTTTTGAGGAAGAGAATTCCAAAGACTCATGACCCTCCGAGAAAAAATTTCTCCTCATCTCTGTCTTAAATGGGTGACCCCTTATTAAACAGTGACCCCTAGTTCTAGATTCTCCCACAAGGGGAAACATCCTTTCCACATCCACCCTGTCAAGATCCCTCAGGATCTTCTGTTTCAGTCAAGTCGCCTCTTACTCTTCTAAACTCCAGTGTTTACAAGCCTAGCCTGTTCAATCTTTCCTCATAAGACAGCCTGCCCATTCCAGGTATTGGTCTTGTAAACCTTCTCTGTACTGCCTCCAACGCATGTACATCCTTCCTTAAATAAGGAGACCAAAACTGTACACAGTACTCCAGATGTGGTCTCACCAATGCCATGTACAGCTGAAGCATAACCTCCCTATTTTGTATTCAATTCCCTTTGTGATAAATGATGCCATTCCATTAGCTTTCCTAATTATGTGCTGTACTTGCATATTAACTTTTTGCAGTTCATGCACTAGGACACCCAGATCCCTCTGCATCTCAGAGCTCTGCAATCTCTCACCATTTAGATAATATGCTTTTTTATTCTTCCTGCCAAAATGGAAAATTTCATATTATACTCCATTTGCCAGGTCTTTGCCCACTCACTTAACCTATCTATATCCCTTTGTAGCCTCCTTATGTCCTCTTCACTACTTACTTTCCTACCTATCTTTGTGTCATCAGCAAATTTAGCAACCATACCTTTGGTCCCTTCATCTAAGTCATTTATATAATTTGTAAAACGTTGAGGCCCCAGCACAGATCCCTGTGGCACACCATTCGTTACATCTTGCCAACCAGAAAATGACCCATTTATGCCTACTCTCTGTTTCCTGTTAGCGAGTCAATCTTCTATCCATGCCAATATGTTACCCCTTACACCATGAGCCTTTATTTTTTGCAATAACCTTTTGAGGCACCTTATCAAATGCCTTCTGGAAATCTAAGTACAATGCATCCACCGGTTCCCCTTCATCCACCGCACATGTAACTCCCTCAAAGAACTCCAATAAATTGGTTAAACATGATTTCCCTTTCACAAAACCATGCTGACTCTGCCTGATTACCTTGAATTTTTCTAAGTGCCCTGCTATACCGTCTTTGATAATAGCTTCTAACATTTTACCTAAGACTGATGTTAAGCTAACTGGCCTGTAGTTTCTGATTTCTGTCTCCCTCCCTTTTTGAACAAAGGAGTTACATTTGCTATTTTCCAATCTAATGGAACCTTCCCTGAATCTAGGGAATTTTGGAAAATTAAAACCAACGCATCAGCTATCTCACTAGCCACTTCTTTTGGGACCCTAGGATGAAGTCCATCAGACCCGGGGGACTTGTCAGCCCGCAGCTCCAACAATTAGTTCAGTACCACTTCCCTGGTGATTGTAATTTTCTTGAGTTCCTCCCTCTCTTCCATTTCCTGACTTACAACTAATTCTGGGATGTTACTTGTATCCTCAATAGTGAAGACCGATGCAAAATACCTGTTCAATTCATCTGCCATCTCCTTATTATCCATTATTAATTCCCCAGACTCACTTTCTATAGGACCAATGCTCACTTTAACTTTTCTTTTTTAAATATCTGTAGAAACTGTTACTATCTGTCTTTATATTTCTAGCTAGCTTTCTCTCCTACTCTAATTTTACCTTACCTATCAATCTTTTTAGTCAGTTTGATGTTTTTTATATTCTGTCCAATCTTCTGACCTGCCACCCATCTTAATGCAATTATATCTTAACAGGCCCAAGGGGCTGAATGACCTACTTCTGTTCCTATGTTCCTTTTGTTCCCAGTGTTGGTATCAAGTACTCTTAGTCAGTTCAATCCTCTGACCTGCCTCCATCTTTGCACAATTATATGCTTTTTCTTTAAGTTTGATGCTATCTTTAACTGTTTTAGTTAACCACGGATGGCGGGTCCCACGCTTTGAATTTTTCTTTTTCATCGAAATGTATCTATTCTGCGTATTCTGAAATATCCCCTTAAATGTCTGCCACTGCATCTCTATTGACCTATCCCTTAACTTAATTTGCCAATTCACTTTAGCTAGCTCTGCTTTCATGCCCTCATAATTGCCGTTGTTTAAGTTTAAAATACTAGTCTTGGACCCATTCTTCTCTCAAACTGAATGTAAAATCCAATCATATTATGACCGCTGCTGCCTAGAGGCGCCTTAACTATGAAGTCATTAATTAATCCGATCTCATTGCACAACACCAGGTCTAGTATAGCCTGCTCTCTGGCTCCAGAACGTGCTGTTGCAAGAAATTACCCCGAAATCATTTTATGTACTCCTCATCTAGGCTACCTTTGCCCATCTTATTTTTCCAGTCTGGTATATAGGTTAAAATCCCCCATAATTATCGCTGTACCTTTCTGACAAGTTGCCATTATTTCTTCATTTATACCCCGTCCTACAGTGTGGTTAATGTTGTGTGGCCCGTACGCTTCTTGCCTTTATGATTTCTCATCTCTACCCAAACTGCTTCTACATCCTGGTTTCCTGAACTTAGGTCATCCCTCTCGATTGCGTTAATACCATCATTAATTAACAGAGCTACCCCTCCATCTTTTCCTAGCTTCCTGTCCTTCCTAAATGCCATGTACCCTCCAATATTCAGGTCCCAATCTATGTCGTCCTGCAGCCATGTCTGTGTAATGGCTGTCAGATCATACTTATTTATTTCTATTTGCGCTCAGTTCATCTGTTTTATTTCGAATGCTAAGTGCATTCAGATACAGAGCCTTTAGCTTTGTCCTTTTATTAATTTTGTAACCTCTAGCCTTATCTGTTGATTTACTCTTATATTTGTATGCGCTGTCCCTTCCTGCCACAGTCTGTTTATCATTTCCCATATTAATACCTTCCTTTCTTGCCTCTACTCCTTGATTTAACATATCTTCCCAAATTTGATCCCTTGTCACCACTATTCAGTTTAAAACCTTCTCTACTTCCCTAGTTATGTAGCTCGTTAGAAGACCGGACCCAGCACAGTTCAGGTGTAGACCATCCCAACGGTACAGCCACCACTTTCCCCAGTGCTGGTGTCAGTGCCCCATGAACCAGAACCCACTTCTACCACACCAGTTTTTGGGCCACGCATTAATTTCTCTAATTATATTTACCCTATACCAATTTACACATGGCTCAGGTAATAATCTAAAGATTAATACCTTTTGAGGTTCTGTTTAATTTGGTGTCTAGTTCCTCGTACTGACTATGCAGAACCTCTTTCCTTGTCCTGCCTATGTCTTTGGTACCTACATGGACCATGACAACTGGATCCTCCCCCCTCCCACTAAGTTCCTCTCCAGCCCTGAGCAGATGTCCCAAACCCTGGCACCGGGCAGGCAACACAGCCATCTGGACTCTTGCTCTTTGCTGCAGAGAAGTGTCAGTCCCCCTAACTATACTGTCTCCTACTACCACTACATTCCTTTTTTCTCCCTCCACTTGAATGGCTTCCTGTACCATGGTGCCATGGTCAGGTTGCTCATCTACCCTGCAGCCCCCACTCTCATTCAAACCAGCTGAAAGAACCTCAGACCTGTTGAACAATCGCAAATGTTGAGGCTCCTGCACCCTTGCCCTCTGAGTCCCTTTTACCTGCCTCAGCTGCAGTCACACTCCTGTCCCTGACCACTGACCAAAGCAGAAGACCCTATCCTAAGGGGTGTGACCGCCTCCTGTACAAAGTGTCGAGGTAACTTTCCCCCTCCCTGATGTATCATACAGCCATCGAGCCTGCTCCACTATTCAATAAGATGATGGCTGAATTTCCCCTATTTCCAAATCCCTTGATTCCCTTAGTGCTCAAAATTCTATCGCTTTAGGTCTTGAATATAATCATCAACTGAGCAACCTTACCATCATTTTAAAATTTTTCCTGCATTTTGGGTTTGGTTTGAGTTTGTACGTGATAGAGAAATCATGTATATTTGATGTATGGCTTGATCTATCGATCTTTTATTCTCTGCCAGTTATAGAGGGATATCGACCCATGTAGCTGAATTGTTGGATTCTTTTTGCAAAAGCCACCGAGGACCCTGGCTGCCTGTCATACTCCTTTTCTCTCTCAGCATTTTGGGCAGCTTTCTCATCGGCTGGTCTTTCCACACGTCTGTTGATGCTGCCTATGTGGGCACTGGTGACTCTTGGAAAGCTCTTCAGCAGTTTCTGTGGCCTTACACAGGACTTCGACACAATGGGCAGCCCCCTGTATAACCAACCGTTCTATCTCCTCTGCTGTCGGGCTTTGGATTGCAACTCTCCGAATCCTGTTGACTCTGCTGAGAATGGCTCAACATGCCACTGGTTTGTTTTTAACTAAAATACATTAAGATTTTTAGCCTTGACAAATCATGTCACATAAGAAAGCATTAAATATTGGACAAAACACTCACTTTCTTACAGGTATTTCTGGATTGTTTCAACATATCAATTTTTTAATGATACAAAATAGTCTTTTTACGATAACTGTTCAACTCTAATATTTTGCCTGTTAAAGGCAAATTTAATCACTAAAACAGGTAAAATATCTTGACCGTTCTTCACGTGAGGTTCCCAATCGCTGTGAATTTTAAATGGACAAATTTGAATGTAAAAAGCAACAATATGAAAGTGTCTGTAAACTTAATAAATTTAGATGTTCCTGTGGAAATAGTGCTCAATAAAGTCTTCAGTTGACCTCCAGTGTGTGAGAGAGTGGCTTTATGGCCTCCAGCATTTCTTGCACAGAACTAATAAAGAGGTGATCAGCATTCAGAATTCTCTCCTTTGCAGTATCACTGGCTAATCCCTTCATCATGTGGTACAAGTTAGAGTAAAAGTCAGTATTTTCAGCAATTTCATTTGACAATTCTTCACTGGATTCCTTCATCTTGAGCTTGTGTGACCTCTCTGGTCGTAACATATAGAGAGACCAGTCCTCCTCTGCTATTATCGCGCTACCAAAATTTTCACATGCCTGTGGTTCAACAGAAGAGAATGCAGGTACCACTTTGTAAATTCATCTGAGCTAGAACTGTAGCATTAGTTTTCCCTATGCAGGTTACATACATCAATTCAAATGACCATCAGGAATTTGTGTGCAGTTAAGTTCAAATGAAAGCCTTGCTTTACACTCTTGTTTCTTTCGTCCTCTGCTAGTTTAAATGACTGAAAGACAATCTAAAATGCTCACTTACATTTAACTGCATAAAAATCTATTGCATTTCATAAACGATTGATTAACCTTATGAAAAATGGAAGATTTGAATCTCCTTCATTTATATTATGCTGAAATATTGACTTCAATTTTTACTTGGGATGGTGAATGGATGGGACCTCCACCCACCCCTGTACATCTGAGTGAGAGGCCCTCCCCATTTTTAATTCACAGGCCTAGATTAAATATAGCATTGTTTCATCTGCAACAGGCAGGATTGGTGTCAGTACTGGCACGTGGGAGTGGAAATTGGGTTGTAAGCCTCGGGACGGCAGACACAAAGGAGCAGTCTGCAGCATAATGTCATTGCTGGTTGTGGGCTTTGGGCACCAATGCCAGTGTACAGAGGCAAGGTCAGGGCTGGGGAGGCCAAAAGATTTCAGGGAAGGGCTAGGGTGGCAGGTGGGGACACAAATATTTTGTGTGGGGATTGGATAGGAGAGCACTCCTGCCACTCCTGGTCCACAGTGAGTTCCCTAGTCGATTTTATAACTTGCCTTGACCTCTTCTGCTGTGATTCATGGATCAGGTTCTGCATGTGTGGGACCCCCACCCTCCAATCCCCCACAACATGATTTTGAGCCCACCGATGGTGCCATCAGGTGTGAAATTTGAATATAAAGCTGGGGTCAGCTGGCCTGTAGTGGAAAACTTGGTCAATTAGATGATCAGTATAGATGGAATGTTGCCGGGAGAGAATGGAGCAACCTCAGGCGGGTACGTGGACTCACTCTGATCTTAACCCTGCCTCTCCCACACCATTCTTGCTGGGTGAAGGTGAGGTTTATTTCCAGGCCACTAAGAAATTCAAAGAACAAGCACGTTGAAATTAATACACCAGCATCAAAATGCAACGTGTTAAATATTCTATTAAAACTAGTTTTGGAGAATATAATGGGTGAGCTTATAAATGATTCAGATTGCTTTAAATATGCCTTTTAATGGTCATCTGTCCTGATATCTTCTCCTTTGGCTCAGTGTCTATTTTCGTCTGATTGCACTCATGTGAATTGCCTTGGAATGTTTTACTACATTAAAGCTGCTATATAAATGAAAGTTGCTATATTTACCTGAAGCAATATTTCTTCTGGCTCAGAGTATATGTTCCATTTACTGCATCTAAAAGCCATCCCAGAGGTCACAAGGGCCATCTGTGTATACGTGTCCAGCTCTAACTGCTTGTTCTGTGGTACAAAAACACATTTTCAGATTGATCAATACAGACAATTCAGACTATCACCTGATACTTTAAGTAATAAAGTAATTACTGCTTACTCATCACCAACTGTTGGCAAGCCTGGTGTCCTTCCTGACCTGCAACTGACCTTTAATTCCCATATCCTACTGCTGCAAAGACCACTAATTTCTACTAACATGACCTACTGCATTGGATCATAAATGGAGACTGTCCAATTTAGTTCCAGACTCCAGCTTTTTCTCAATAACTCTGAAAATATTGCTCTTCTGCTCTTCCAACTTCAATTCAAGACCTTATCTACACTTCTGTCACTTCCAACTTGATTTCTTGTAATCTGACTCCCATGCTTCACCTCAACTCTGACTTGTCAATTCCCACTAACCATATCTTTCCTGCCCTATACTTTGCTCAGTTCCCCACCATACCAAATCCTTACCAATCTCCAATGGCTCCTTATATCCCAGTATATATGTCTTCAGCTACAAAAAATTGCTGACCCTATTCTGTGAGCATCTCCACTTTTATGCCCTCACAAGAGCCCTTTATTCCAAAAACCTGTAGCCTCCTGAACATTTCCCCCTTCCTCCTCGCCCACTGGTGAGAGCTTCCATTCCTTTGTTCAGCTGTCTCCAGGAATTACTCACCTTTGCTTCTTCTTTCCCTGCCTCAAAGCTTTACCTGTTTGAACCTGATTCTCATCACTTCCATCTTCCCACCCCAACCCCTAACCCACTCTGTGCTTATTCAGTCACTCCTCTGAAATCCATTGGGATGTTTTCGAAGTTGTACGAACAAAGAACAGTACAGCACAGGAACAGGCCATTCGGCCCTCCAAGCCTGCGCCGATCTTGATGCCTGCCTAAACTAACGCCTTTTGCACTTCCGGGGCCCATATCCCTCTATTCCCTTCCTATTCATATATTTGTCAAGATGTCTATTAAATGTCGCTATCGTATCTGCTTCCACCACCTCCCCTGGCAGCAAGTTCCAGGCACTCACCAGCCTTTGTGTAAAAAAAAAACTTGCCTCGCACATCCCCTCTAAACTTTGCCCTCGCACCTTAAACCTATGTTCCCTAGTAACTGACTCTTCCACCCTGGGGAAAAAGCTTCTGACTATCCACTCTGTCCATGCCGCTCATAACTTTGTAAACCTCTATCATGTCGCCCCTCCACCTCCGTCGTTCCAGTGAAAACAATCCGAGTTTTTCCAACCTCTCCTCATAGCTAATGCCCTCCAGACCAGGCAACATCCTGGTAATAAAAACAAGAAATGCTGGAACCACTCAGCAAGTCTGGCAGCATCTGTGGAAAGAGAAGCAGAGTTAACGTTTCGGGTCAGTGACCCTTCATCAGAACCCTGGTAAACCTCCTCTACCCTCTCCAAAGCCTCCACGTCCTTCTGGTAGTGTGGCGACCAGAATTGCACGCAAAATTCTAAGTGTGGCCTAACTAAGGTTCTGTACAGCTGCAACATGACTTGCCAATTTTTATACTCTATGCCCCAACCGATGAAGGCAAGCATGCCGTATACCTTCTTGACCACCTTATCCACCTGCGTAGCCACTTTCAGTGACCTGTGGACCTGTACGCCCAGATCTCTCTGCCTGTCAATACTCCTAAGGGTTCTGCCATTTACTGTATACCTCCCACCTGCATTCGACCTTCCAAAATGCATTACCTCGCATTTGTCCGGATTAAACTCCATCTGCCATTTCTCTGCCCAAGTCTCCAACCGATCTATATCCTGCTGTATCCTCTGACAATCCTCATCATTATCCGCAACTCCACCAACCTTTGTGTCATCCGCAAACTTACTAATCAGACCAGCTACATTTTCCTCCAAATCATTTATATATACTACAAACAGCAAAGGTCCCAGCACTGATTCCTGTGGAACACCACTAGTCATATCCCTCCATTCAGAAAAACACCCATCCACTGTTACCCTCTGTCTTCTGTGACTGAGCCAGTTCTGTATCCATCTTGCCAGCTCACCTCGGGAGGGTTTAAACTAGTGTGGCAGGGGGTTGGGAACCAAAGCAGTAGGACAGCTAGTGACATAAATGAGGACATTGTAAATAAGGCCAGTAGGACTAAGAGGAAGAGCAGGCAGGGAGATGTTGCTGAGCACAGCGGGACTGGTGGTCTGAAGTGCATTTGTTTCAATGCGCGAAGTATAACAGATATTAAGAATCAGCAAAGAATGACTAATAAAAGAGGGAGAAAGTAGAATCTGAGAGAAAACTATCTAGTAAAATAAAAATATAGTAAAAGTTTCTACAAGTATTTAAATGGGAAAAGAGTAACTTATAGCTCGTGTTGGTCTTCTAGAGAGTGAGTCTGGGGAATTGATAATGGAAAACAAGAAAATGGCAGAGGCGTTGAACAGGTATTTTGTGTCTGTTTTCACTGTAGAAGACTTAGAAAAACTCCCAAAGATACTTGAAAATCAAGAGGTGAAAGGGAGCTTCATGCAATCGCCATCACCAGATAAAAGGTTCTGGGAAAACTGTTAGACCTAAAGGCTGGAAGTCCCCAGAACCCGATGGCTTGCATCCTAGGGTTTTAAACGAAGTGGCTGCAGAGATATTAGAGGCTTTGGTTATAACCTTCCAAAATTCCTTAGATTCTGGAAGGGTCCCAGCAGATTGGAAAATAGCAAATGTAAACCTTTGTTCAAGAAAGGAGGGAGACAGAAAGCAGGAAACTATAGGCCAGCTGATCTGACTGTGGTCTCAATCCACTTTCCTTTCTGCCCCCCCCCCCCCCCTTAACCCTTGACTCCCTTGTCTCTCAAGCATTTATCTAAATTCAGCCTTGAATAAATTCAATGATCCAGCTTCCACTGATTTCTGGGGAAGAATATTCCACAGACTAACGACCCTAGAGAAAACAATTCTCTTCATCTCCATCTTAAAAGGGAGACCCCTTATTCTTAAACTGTGTCCCCTCGTTCTAGTCTTCCCCAAAAGAAGAAGCATCCTTCCCATATCCACGCTATCAAGTACCTTCAGGATCTTATATGTTTCAATAAGATCACCTCACATTCTTCTAAACTCCAATGGGTATAGGCCCAACCTGTTCAACCTTCCTTCATGAGATAAGCCCTTCATCCCTGGAATTAGTCGAGTGAACCTTCTCTGAACTGCTAACGCAATTATCTTTTTCACATAAGGAGACCAAAAGTGTACACAGTACTCCAGATGTCATCTCTCCAAGGTCCTGTATAGTTGGAGTAAAACTTCCCTACTTTTATACTCAATTCCCCCTGCAATAAACACCAACATTCTATTTGCCTTCCTAATCACTTGCTGTATCTGCACACTAACTTTGTGATTCATGTACCAGGACACCCAGATCCCTCTGTACCAACAAGTTCTGCAATCTCTCCATTTAAATAACACAGCTTTTCTATTCTTCTTGCCAAAGTGGGCAAGTTCACACATTCTCACATTATACCCAATCTGCCAAATTTTTGCCCACTCACTTATCCATATCCCTTTGCAGACTCTTTAGCTCCACTTGACAACTTACTTTCCTTCCTCCTTGGTGTCGTCAGCAAATTTAGCTTTCATACATTTGGTTGCTTCATCCAAGTCATTGATCTGGATTGTAAATAGTTGAGGCCTTAGCATTGATCCCTGTGGCACTCCACTAGTTACAGCTTGCCAACCAGAAAAAGACCCATTTATCCCTACTCCCTGCTTCCTGTTAGCTAACTAGTCCTTTATCCATGCTAATATGTTACCCCCTACACCATGCACTCATATCTTGTGTAGTAACCATTGATGTGGCACCTTATCAAATGCCTTTTGGAAATCCAAGTGCACCACATCTGCAGGTTCCCCTTGTTACATCCTCAAAGAACCCTAATAAATTAGTTAAACACAAATTCCATTTTATAAAACCATGTTGACTCTGTCTGCTCCCATTATGATTTTCTAAATATCCTGTTATAACCTCCTTAATAATGGAATCTAGCAATTTCCCCATGACAGATTTTAGATCAGCTGGCCTATAGTTTCCTGCTTTCTGTCTCCCACCTTTCTTAAACAAAGGTTTACATTTGCTATTTTCCAATCTGCTGGGACCCTTCCAGAATCTAAGGAATTTTGGAAGGTTATAACCAAAGCCTCTAATATCTCTGCAGCCACTTCGTTTAAAACCCTAGGATGCAAGCCATCGGGTTCTGGGGACTTCCAGCCTTTAGGTCTAACAGTTTTCCCAGAACCTTTTATCTGGTGATGGCGATTGCATGAAGCTCCCTTTCACCTCTTGATTTTCAAGTATCTTTGGGAGTTTTTCTAAGTCTTCTACAGTGAAAACAGACACAAAATACCTGTTCAACGCCTCTGCCATTTTCTTGTTTTCCATTATCAATTCCCCAGACTCACTCTCTAGAAGACCAACACGAGCTATAAGTTACTCTTTTCCCATTTAAATACTTGTAGAAACTTTTACTATATTTTTATTTTACTAGATAGTTTTCTCTCAGATTCTACTTTCTCCCTCTTTTATTAGTCATTCTTTGCTGATTCTTAAAATCTGTCCAATCTTCTGACCTGCCACTAATCTTTGCAGATTTGTACAGTATTTCTTTCAATTTGATACTGTCCTTAACTTTATTTAACCATGGATGATCCTTCTCAACAAACCTTTCTTTCTCACTGGGATAAATCTTTGCTGAGAGTTATTAAATATCTCCTTAAAAGTCTGCCACTGCATCGCTACTATCCTATCTTTTAACATAGTTATCCATAGTTCACTTTAGCTAGCTCTGCCTTCATACCCTTGTAATTAACTTTATTTAGGTTTAAAACACTAGTCTTAGACCCACGCTTCTCCCCTTCAACTGAACATGAAATTCTAACATGTTATGATCGCTGTTGCCTAGAGGGTCCTTTACGATGAGATTATTGATTAATCCTGTCTCATTGCACAGTAGCAGGTCTAGAATAGCCTTCTCCCTGGTTGGCTCTAGAAGGTACTGCTCTAACAAACTGTCCCAAATACATTCTATAAACTCATTTTCCAGGCTACCTTTGCCAACATAATTTGTCCAATCTACATGTAGATTAAAGTCACTGATGACTATTGCGGTATCTTTCTTACACGCCCCATTTATTTCTTCCTGTATATTCTGTCCTACAGTGTAGCAACTGTTAGGGGCCTACAAACTGCTCCCACAAGTGACCTCTTACCTTTCCTATTTCTTATCTCTACCCAAACTGATTCTACATCTTGCTCTTTCAAGCTAAAGTCATCTCTTGCTACTATACTAATGACATCCTTAATTAACAGAGCTAACCCACCACTTTATCCTAGCTTCCTGTCTTTTCAAAATGTCAAATACCCTTCAATATTCAGGTCCCAGCCTCAGACACTTTGCAACTATGTATCTGTAATGGCTATCAGGTCATACATATTTATTTCTGTCTGTGCTAACAATTCATCAGTTTTGTTATGAATGCTGCGCACATTCAGATACAGAGCCTTTAATTCTGTCTTTTTACCATTTCTGCAATCTCTGGCCTTATCTGCTGGTGCACTCTTAAGTTTGTACTCTCTGTCTCTTCTTTCCACACTCTGGTTCTCATTACCCAAATTGCTACCTTGCTCTATTACCTTGTTGTTTCCCTTTGATTTACCACATCTTCTCATACATGATCCATTCCCCCACTAATTTGTTTAAAGTCCTCTCTACCACCCTAGTTATACGACGCACCAGGACACTGGTCCCAGCACGGTTCAGGTGAAGACCGTCCCAATGGTACAGGTCCCACTTTTCCCCGATACTGGTGCTAATGCCCTATGAATTGAAACCCATTTCTCCCACACCAGTCTTTGAGCCACGCATTCATCTCTCTAATATTATATCTCTCTAATATTATTTACCCAACGCCAATTTGCTCATGGCTCAGGTAATAATCCAGAGATTATTACCTTTTGAGGTTCTATTTTTTTAAATTTAGCTCCTAGCTGCTCATGCTCCCCATGCAGAACCTCTTTCCTAGTCCTATCTATGTCATTGGTACCCATGTTGACCTTAACAACCGGATCCTCCCCCTCCCACTGCAAGTTCGTCTCCAGTCCTGAGCAGACGTCCCAAACCCTGGCACCGGGCAGACAACACAGCCTTCTGGACTCTCGTTCTTGATTGCAGGGAACTGTGTCTATCCCCCTGACTATACTGTCCCCGACTACCACTACATTCCTATTTACTGCCCCCCGCTTGAATGGCTTCCCGTACCATGGTGGCACAGTCAGATTGCTCATCCACCCTGCAGCCCTCGGTCTCATCCATATAAGCTGAAAGAACCACAAACCTGTTGGACAATTGGAAGGGTTGAGGCTCCTCCACTTCTGCCTTCTCAATCCCCTTACCTGACCCATTCATAGTCACACACCCCTCTCCCTGACCACCAACCAAATCAGAAGACGCTGTCCTATAGTGTGTGACTGCCTTCTGGAACAAAGTGTCCAGGTTACTTTCTCCCTCCCTGATGCATCACAATGTCTGTAGCTCGGCGTCCAGCTCATCTATTCTGAGCCAAAGCACCTCGAGCTGTGGACACTGCAGGCGTGGTTGCCATGGATTACACTGGTGGCCCCAAGCTCCCACATGCTGCAGCTGCAACACATCACCTGTCCTGCCTTCCTTATTAATTAACTGATTAATTATTTTCTTTTTTTAAAATTAATGCCTCTCCTCACCAGCACTTAGGGTACTAATTTAAACCTTGGTAATACAATAAACATTACTGTTTAAAAATACAACAGTAGACTAACCAGCTTCTTACTTCCCTTCTGCTTCCATGTCCGGATCATGACAATTCAGAACCCCCATAATGACCATCGTCAATGTGTTTAATGGTTCTGAGGAATGTTTGCGTTCCAGTCACATTTTAATATGTACACCAATTTCCTGAAGCATCATTTAATGTACACAGAAGAAAATTCAAAATGGGGGTTTCTCAAGAATTGTTGGGGGGAAATCAGTAATTGCCTTTTGCCTACATTGAGTTTTGCCTTTTTATTCCAAAAAATACAACCCAGATGATTCACAAAAATATTTTCTAGTCCTACCCTAGTAATTTGCAGTTTCCAAGGTTAAAGGTTAAATTTAAACTTGTCATACTTTTTATTTTTCTATTTGCCAACCAATTGCTCAAATAATAATACAGGAGCACATGCTGAATTTGTTCTGATCCCTGAAGTACTTTCAATGTGAAAAGATTTATCAGAGTGCTTCCCTCTTTCTTGTAAAGGGACTGCTTTTTGGAGAGTGCAAGTTTTACTTTCAGTTAGCAGTGGAGTGCAAAGATCTGGAGACATTCACTGTTCCCAAGTCCCTCTTTCATGGGAAAGTAACCTCATCCCCACAAAATACTTTCCTTCCTTTTTAAAGATTCCATCAGAAAATGTAATGCATTGTAACTATTTGCTGCAGTACACTTTCTGCATCTTTTTAACATAATAACATATAATTGTTGGCCAAATGCAAAATGCCTGGATGCTTGGAAAATTGGGTAGCAGAAGCAAATGCATCATGCTATTCTTCTATTTCATATATTAAAAAACCCATCCAATGCTTCTATTGCAGTTTGGGAGCTGGAGCGGCCCCTGAATCCAGTTCCTAGCATTTAGCAGTACTCATAGCTGTGTCATGCTCTCAGCCACATAAAAGTTGGCATCTTAACCCTCTGTAGAATAGAGAATGGCTGCCCAGGGTGTGTGAGGCTGTCATGTGATTGTGGGGTTCAGATGCTTCTTAGTCTTTGGGACACAGCTTTGGGGATTCCGATACCATTTCTATTCGCTGTATAGGTCTGATTGTTCATTTCACAAAATTATATTTTGCATATCCAGAAATAAATTACCCATTCTAGCAGGGGTGTCATTTTGCATTCGGCCAACAATTATATAAATGCAGTACCTCCCTCTAGCTCTGGGATATTGTGGGTTTTGTAAACTTCCTGCTCCTCATGATTTTCAAAGTAGATGAAGAGAGTATTTCAGTAGGCAATAACAATTACAGTTGAGTTAAAATTACAGTTACAAAATTACAATCTGACCAAAACAGCTGTGAGTTCTTTTTTTTTTAAAAAAAAGGTGCTCACCTTTACATTTATCTTAACATATTTCTCTGATTCGGTTCCTGGGAAAATGTTCAATCCTGCGTTTACCATCGAAATGATTAGAGTGGAAGGAGTCATCCACTTTCCCCTTAAGTGAGAGAGATTATCTTCCAAGGGAACGGGGCACAGTTGACACAGGTCCTGTGGGTTTAACAAAAATAATATAATAAAGCAGGTGAGGCAGTGGCATAGAGGCAATGTCACTAGACTAGTAATCCAGAAACCCATTCTAATGGGGACATGTGTTCAAATCCCACGATGGCAACTGGTGAAATTTGAATTCAATTAATAAATTAAAACTAAAATCTAGTCCAACGGTGACCATGAAACCACTGTCGATTGTTGTAAAAACCCATCTGGTTCACTAATGTCCTTTAGGGAAGGAAATCTGCTGTCCTTACCTGGTCTGGCCTACATGTGACTCCAGACCCACAGTGATGTGGTTGACTCTTAACTGCCTCTGAAATGACCGAACCACTCAGTTGTATCAAACCGCTACAAAGCCTAAGAAAAGGAATGAAACCGGACAGACCACCCAGCATCAACCTGGGCATGGAAATGATTCTGGAAAACCCAGCCCTTTCAACCCATCAGCTGGGGGTTTGTGCCAAAATTGGGAGAACTGTCCCACAGACTAGTCAAGCAACAGCCTGACATAGTCATAATCATAAAAGCAAAGTACTGCAGACGCTGGAAATCTGAAATAAAAACAAGAAATGCTGGAAATACTCAGCAGATCTGGCAGCATCTGTGCAGAGAGAAGCAGAGTTAACTTTTCAGGTCAGTGACCCTTCTTCAGAACTGGCAAATATTAGAAATGTAATATTACAAGCAAGTAAAGCAGGGGTGGGGCAAGAGATAACAAAGGAGAAGGTGTAGATAGGACAAGGTCACAGAATAGCTGACCAGAAGGTCGTGGAGCAAAGGCAAACAATATGTTAATGGTGTGTTGAAAGACAAAGCATTAGTATAGTGCTTCTCCCTCCACAGATGCTGCCAGATCTGCTGAGTATTTCCAGCATTTCTTGTTTTTATAGACATAATCATACCTTACAGATAATGTCCCAGACACCACTATCACCATCCCTGGGTATGTCCTGTCCCACTGGCAGGACAGACCAACCAGAGGTGGTGGCACAGTAGTAAACAGTCAGGAGGGAGTTGCCCTGGGATCCCTCAACATTGACTCCGGGCCCCATGAAGTCTCATGCATCAGGTCAAACATGGGCAGGGAAACCTCCTGCTGATTAAAACCTACCACACTCCCCCTCGGCTGATGAATGATGTTGAACATTAATTGGAAGAACCACTGAGGGTAGCAAGGGCACAAAATGTACTCTGAGTAGGGGACTTCAATGTCCATCACCAAGAGTGGCTCAGTAGCACCACAGAGTTCTAAAGGACATAGCTGCAAGACTAGCTCTGCGGCAGGTGGCGAGGGAACCAACAAGAGGGAAAAAACTCCTTGGCCTTTTCCTCACCAGATGCATCTGTTGATGACAGTATTGGTAGGAGTGACCAGGTTATTGCTGAGCAAGTGCCACTTGATCGCACAATTGACCACCCTTCCCATCACTTTGCTGATGATTGAGAGTAAACTGATGGGGCGGTAATTGACCCGGTTGGATTTGTCCTGCTTTTTGTGGACAGATCATACCTGTGCAATTTTCCACATTGCCAGGTAGATGCCAGTGCTGTAGCTGTACTGGAACAGCTTAGCTAGGGGCACAGCTATTTCTGGAAGACAAGTCTTCAGTACTATTGCGGAATGTTGTCAGGGCCCATAGCCTTTGCAGTACCCAGTGCCTTCAGCAGTTTCTTGATAACACGTGGAGAGAATCGGATTGGCTGAAGACTGGCATCTGTGATGTTTCATCTTCATGTTGAAGATACCCACCATCGTGTTGTGTGGTTCTACCGCTGTGCTAAATGGGATAGATTTCAAACAGATCTAGCAACTTAAAACTGGAAATCCATGAGGTGCTGTAAGCCATAATCAATATCAGAATTGTATTCAACCACAATCTGTAATCTCATGGTCCGGCATATCCCCCACTCTACCATTATCATCAAGTCAGGGGACAAACCATGAAGAGTGCAGGAGTGCATGCCAGAAGCAGCATCAGGCATACCTAAAAATGAGGTGTCAGCCTGGTGGAGCTACAACACAGGACTACTTGCATGCCAAGCAGCAGAAGCAGCATGTGATAGACAGGGCTAAGCGATCCCACAACCAAAGAATCAGATCTAAGCTCTGCAGTCATGTCACATCCAGTCGTGAATGGTGGTGGACAATCAAACAACTAACAGGAGGAGGAGGCTCCACAAACATCCCCATCCTCTATGGTGGAGGAGCCTAGCACATCAGCGCAAAAGACAAGGCTGAAGTATTTGCATCCATCTTCAACCAGAGGGGCCAAGTGGATGATCCATCTCGGACTCCTCCTGAGGTCCCCAAAATCACATATGCCAGTCTTCAGCTAATCCAATTCACTCCACGTGATATCAAGAAATGGCTGAAGGCACTGATGCTGCAACGGCTACAGACCCTGACAACATTCTGGCAATAGTACTGAAGACTTGTGCTCCAGAATTAGCCTCGCCCCTAGCCAAGCTGTTCCAGTACAACTAGAACACTGGTATCTACCCAGCAATGTGGAAATTTGGCCAGGTATGTCCTGTACACAAAAAGTAGGACAAGTCCAACCCAGCCAACCACCACCCTATCAGTCTACTCTCAATCATCAGCAAAGTGTTAGAAGAGGTCATCAACTGTGCTATCAAGCAGCACTTGTTCAGCAATGACATGCTCAGTGACGCTCAATTTGGGTTCCGCCAGGGCCACTCAGCTCCTGACCTCGTTACAGCCTTGGTCCAAACATGGACAAAAGAACTGAGCTCCAGAATTGAGGTGAGAGTGATTGTCCTTAACATCAAGGTAGCATTTGACTGAGTATGGCATCAAGGAGCCCTAGCAAAACTGGAGTCAATGGGAATCGGGAAAAACTCTCCGCTGGTTGGAGTCATATCTAACATAAAGGAAGATGGTTGTGGTTGTTGAAGTTCAATCATCTCAGTCCCAGGACATCACTGCAGGAGTTCTCCGGGTAGTGTCCTAGGCCCAACCACCTTCAGCTACTTCATTGAAGATCTTCCCTCCATCATAAAGTCAGAAGTGAGGATGTTCGCTGATGATTGCACAATGTTCAACACCCTTTGCAACTCCTCAGATACTGAAGCAGCCCGTGTCCAGATGCAGCAAGACCTGGGCAACATCCAGGCTTGGGCTGTTAAGTGGCAAGTAACACTGGCACCACACAAGTGCCAGGCAATGACCATCTCAAACAAGAAGGAATCTAACCATCTCCCCTTGATGTTCAATGGCACTACCACCGCTGAATCCCCCACTATCAACATCCTGGGGGGTTACTATTGACCAGAAACTGAACCAGACCAGCCTGGAGCAGAGAAAGGCTATAAGTATTCTTATGGAATCCAGAGGAATCCTCCTGCCTCTCAAGGAAACAGAAAATGATTCAAAGTAACTTAGCTCACTGTGTCTCTTCTGGCCTTGATCTATTTTCTGACTGGTCTGGCCTAGCAGGAAAGCCTGTACAGGTCTAGTGTTAAGATGAGATCCCTGGAATCCAATCTGCATATTTAAACAAGGGTGCCACTGACATTGGCTGGTGTTATTGCTGCCTGCAGATTAAAATTGAAGTTGGCAGGATCAGGACAGGAGACCAGTCAGTAAGTTTCCCACTCTATTTTAACTGACCCCCACATCACCCACCCCCCTCCCCACCTCCCGTACCCTCTCCCCATTCACTGTGTGACCCCATGGCACTTTTCTGAAGAGCAGGGGAGTTCTCCCCGGTATTCTGTACTGGCTAATGCTTATCCCTCAATCATCATCACTAAAAAATCAGATGATCGGGTCATAATCACATTGCCGTTTGTGGGACCTTGCTGTCCAGAAATTGTCTACCGCATTTCCTGCACTACAACAATGACTACATTTCAAAAGTAGTTCATTGGCTGTTAAGCGCTATGTGACGTCCTGTGGTCATGAAAGGGGCTATATAGACACAAATCTTTCTATTCTTTTTCACTTCACAGATCTGCTGACCTGCTGTATGTTTCAAATTTTTTCTGTTGATCATCTTGTGTTAAGACGGTTTTAACATAGAATGACATAGAAGTTATAGCACAGAAACAGGCTATTTGGCCCTGGTGGTCTTTGCTCTGCACAAGCCTCATCCCACCCTACATTATCTAATCCTATTGAGGATCGCCCTCATCCTGAGGCCACCTTTGTGTGAGGCTACATCAAGCTGTGCGTAAAACCCCAGTACGCAAACACCAAGTGTCACAATGTGCTGAGGTTCTATCTGTCCCCGTGTTGCGAAGGATGGGTCTGGCCACATTGCCGTGGAATGCTCCGTCCAGTTGGACCGTGCCGTACCACCTATCCTTTGTGGAAAAGTTTGTGCAGAAAAACATCTTTGATCACCAATCCATCAGGCAGTGGTCTGCGCAGAATGTCCTCAAGGAGATGGTGGATCCTGTCGGGTGGTTCCCCGAGCAGACTGTCAAAGTCATTTGGCAGAACGTCTCATCACCAGAACTTTCAAACAAGGACCAAGACGTAGCTGGGCTGGTGGTGAGAAGGGCCATCCCCATCAGATCCTTCCTGCACGCTCTGAATCTCATCGCCTCCGCATGCTACCCTCGAGGTAGCTGTGGTGCGAAAGAAACTGTTGCCCACCTCCTTCTGGATTGTACCTTTGCAAAGCAGGTGTGGAAAGAAATGCAGTGGTTTTTGTCGAGATTCATCCCGAGCAGCTCTGTAACACAGGAGTCTGTGCTCTACCTTCTATTCCCAGGGACACACACCAAGATAAACATCAACTGCTGCTGGAGGACCATCAACTAGGTGAAAAACGCTTTTTGGTCTGCCTGAAACTTGCTGGTCTTCCAGTGCAAAGAGTTGTCCATGACCGAGTGTTGCAGACTGGCACATTCCAAGGTCCAGGACTACATGCTGAGGGACGCACTAAAGCTTGGGGCAGACGTTAAAGGCCTGCTACCTGACCCGAACCCAACAAGACCCGATGACATGTGTTGGGTTCGGGTTGGGTCAGGTCGCACTTCCGGGTCCGGCTTTCAGGGTCGGGTCGGGCCTGATCAGACATGCTCTATCACAACCTCAGGTAAGTGACTTCAATGGTAATTTACTTTTTGGACCATAAAGGTGGTTTTGCTACAGTTATTTTAAGCTTGTGCAGATAAGGAACAAAATAAAAAACGGAAGGTAGGTTAACTGAAGGTCGGGTCGCATCGGGCACAGGAAAAAATGGAAGGACTCGGGCCGGGTCGGGCTCAGTCTGGGATGGGGTTCTGTCAGGCACGGGTCGGGTCTTATTTGCAGACCGAGCAGGCCTTTAGTAGATGCTGAAAACACTCAATGGGGAAAGGCCACTGTGTAAGGTCCTCCCGCCATAGTGAACCAAGGGGTTGGAACCTGTGTAAAACCCCTTGGGTAGTATGCACCAAAATATGGTTTTGCTGTGTAATGCAAATCTATGTTACATGTAAAACGGAATGGAAGGGTTGTGAGGCAACTCCTGTGTTGAAGAAAACTGATTTCTTTTGCACTTTCTGGAATATCAATTTGGAACAGTTTTGAAATGTTTTAAAGATTTTTATGAATAAAGTATATTTTTGGAGAAATAAAATTGAGGTAAGATTAAAAGTCTTAAATAGATTGATAGAATTCATGATGTTTGGTAACACTGAAAAATCAGGATGCCATAAACTGGTTCGCTGAGGCACTCATGTTGCCATGTTTGAGTTGAAAGTTTAACCATCTGCAACTTGAAGTGTTATATGGGCAGAAAAAGCAACTCAGTTACCAGGTTCCAGTGAGATTTGCACCTGTTAATAATGTATGGTGTGTATGGGTGTGTTGGCTACTATTTTTAATATATTAAAAAGAGAGATGCTCTTCCATTTTCTGTGTTCATTTTCTCATCTACAGTGTTTTCAATAATAGATAAATAATGAATCCAACTGGATTCCACTCTCTCTATGAATGGAAGACATATTGTCAGTGAGCTGCCATTTATACAGTGTGACAGTTGATAAAATACAGTACAAGGTATGGAATGCTGATTGTTAAACATGCATTATTAGCTGGTTTATGAATTCAAATATTTAGCACTACAATTGATTAAGTGATGTTAGAATGTACACAATAAGCTGCTCCTATGTTACAGGGTTGAGTTATGTTTCATGTGCAGGATTTTGTTAAAATATTTTTTAAATTCAATTTTATCACGTACTTCATTTGAAAAAGCACAATTGTCTTAAATTAGTGCAGTGACTGGTTGTGGCTGACTTTCTCAAGGCACCAAGATTGTAACTCAGGTGGGGCAAATGTGAAACTTCTGAGAAGAGATCAGACATTTCCCTATAGGCAAAATGGAGAAAAAGTGAAAGATAAGCATCCCAGTTAAAAGTAGGCTATATGAGAACAGCAGGTGGGCCTAGCCATTGTGTGAAGAATGTGCACTCATTTAAAAACAAATGTGCATTTCTTAAAATTAAAGAAGACAACATACCGCAAAAGAAATAGGAGCAGGAGTAGGCCATTCAGTCCCTCATGGCTGATCTGTCCCAGTCCTCAACTTCTCTTTCGGGCCTGCTCTGCCTAACCCTCAACTCCCTGAGATTTCAAAAATCTATCTACCTCCTCCTTAAATACATTTAGTGACCTAGCCTCCACAACTCTCTGAGTCAGAGAATTCCAGAGATTCACCACCCTGAGAGAAGAAATTCCTTCGCTTCTCAGTTTTAAATGTGTGGCCCCTTATTCTGTAATTATGTCCCCTAGTTCGAAATTCCCCCACTAGTGGAAACATCTTCTCAACATTTAGCCTGTCGAGCCCCCTTAAAATCTTACATGTTTCTATAAGATCGCCTCTCATTCTTCTAAACTCCAATGAATAAAGGCCTAAGCTGTTTAGCCGTTCTTGATAAGACAACCCCTTCATCCCAGGAATCAGCCTAGTGAACCTTTTCTGAACTGCCTCCAATGCTAGTACATCCTTCTTTAAATACAGGGACCAAACCAACACCCTGTACAGTTGTAACAAGACTTCCCTATTTTTAAACTCTAACCCCATAGCAATAAAGGCCAAAATTCCATTTGCCTTCCTAATTACTTGCTGCACCTGCATGTTAACCTTTTGTGTTTCATGCACAAGAACACCCAGATCCCTCTGTACTGCAGTATTTTGTAGTCGTTCTCCATCTAAATAATAATCTACCTTATTATTCTTCCTACCAAAGAGGATGACCTCACACTTTCCCACATTGAACACCATCTGCCAAATTTTTTCCCAATCACTTAACCTATCTATATCCCTTTGCAGATTCTTTGTGTCCTCATCACAACATGCCCTCCCACCTATTTTTGTATTGTCTGCAAATTTGGATACACTACACTCTGTCCCTTCCTCTAAGTCATTAATATAGATAGTAAATAGCTGAGGCCCTAGGATCGATCCTTGTGGCACCCCACTAGTTACGGCTTTCCAACCTGAAAAAGACCCAGTGATCCCGACTCTCTGCCTTCTGTGTGTTAGCCAATCCTCAATCCATGCCAACACATTACCCCCAATACCCTGAGCTCCTATTTTGTGCAATAACCTTTTATGTGGCACCTTATCAAATGCCTTCTGAAAATCCAAATACACATCTATTGGTTCCCCTTTATCCACTCTGCTTGTTATATCCTTAAAGAACTCTAGCAAATTTGTCAAACATGATTTCCCTTTCAGAAAACCATGTTAACTCTGTTTGATTTCGTTATGTTTTTCTAAATGTCCTGCTATTTCTTCCTTAATAATGGACTCAAGCGTTTTCCCAATGACTGATGTTAAGCTAACTGGTCTATAGTTTCCTGCTTTCTGTCTCCCTCCTTTCTTGAATAGGGGTGTTACATTAGCGGTTTTCCAATCCGCTGGTACCCTACCGGAATCCAGTGAGTTTTGGTATATTATGACCAATGCCTCCACTATCTCTGCAGCCACTTCTTTTAAAACTCTTGGGTGCAGGCCATCAGGTCCTGGTAACTTGTCTGCCTTTAGTCCCATCAGTTTGTCCAGCACCTTTTCCCTCATGATAGAGATTCCTCCCTCCCATTTACACCTTGTTCATCTATTATTGTTGGGATGTTTATAGTGTCCTCCACCGTGAAGACTGATGCAAAATATTGGTTTAAATTTTCTGCCCTTTCCCTGTTCCCTGTTATTAATTCCCCAGTCTCATCCTCTAAGGGCCCCACACTTATTTTAGCCACTCTCTTCCTTTTAATATACCCATAGAAGCTCTTACTGTTTGTTTTTATATTTCTTGCCAATTTACTCTCATAATCAATTTTCTCCCTCTTTATTAGTTTTTTAGTGATCCGCTGCTGATTTCTAAAAACTTCCCAATCCTCTGGCCTACCACTCGTTTTCGCCACATTGTACGCCTTTGCTTTTGATTTGACACTCTACTTAACTTCCTTTTGTTATCCATGGGTGGTTCATCATTCTCTTCGAGTCCTTCCTTCTGATTGAAATAAATGTTTGCTGAGTGTTATGAAATATCTGCTTAAAAGTCTGCCACTGCTCATCTACTGACTACCCCTGTAGTCTATCTTCCCAGCCCACTTTAGACAACTCTTTCTTCATACCTCTGTAATGCCCTTGTTTAAGTTGAAGACATTGGTTTGAGACCCGAGTTGCTCAGAATATAAAATCCCCAGCTGAATTATTGAATTTATTTTCACAGGAAGCAGCATTATGTAAACGTAATCATACTTTCAGGGTGAAGTAAATACCACAATTTGCTCGTAAAACATCTCATTTCTGAATAACCTTTCCTACGATGATTTTTAATAACGTAAACCTAACTGGAAGGTTTTGTGTTGCATCAAACTGAAAGGCAAAAATATCTTACTCAATAGAAAAGATTCAAAAATATTAATGGATAAAGGGCAGTTGGTTCTGGAAATGGGTCGCATTTATATATAAAGTGCAAAGTGTGTGTCAAGGTCCTGTAGTTTTTTTTTTAGGAATATGCGGTTTGCCTTTAAGGCTTGCAAGGAATCAGTATTGCTTTAAGAACCAGCAAACCTTAGGAGTTATAGGAAGGTGCATTTTCGTTGCCTTAGAAACAGCCATTTGGAGACTGCGATTCAAAGGGTGCATTCTTGATACCATGGAAACAGCCACTGGGAGTGAGTCTTATGCGACACATTTGTTACAATTCAGTTTTGAACTGGCTTTTTAGTTGAAGACAGTTTGTTCTAACAGAATACACAGACTGATGACACAGCTGTGATGACAGCACCCGGAAAAAGAACTCTCAACCATTTAAACTTAAGAAATAGGATTTTTAGTCTGTTTAATTATTATCTACCAAAATTCAAAAAAAAAGTCAAGCCAAGACAGAGATCTCTGGTAATTTAAATTGAAGAGAGGGAAGTTAGACTGTGACAATCTTTTATCCCTCAAAAACTATAAAGTCAGATTTAATCTGTTGAAAGTGTTTGCAAGTCATTAATTGTTGAAATTCGCTGGAGAAGGAAAGCAACATTCTGTGAGGACTTCGAGCAACATCCTGTGAGGACTTTAAACAAGATTGTGTGAGGACTTTGAGCAACATTGGACTGTAAATTTGCAAGGACTCTAATTTTTTTCTATTTTAAATGTTGTTTATTTCTTCATAGAGTTTAAGAATTTAGTTCTTCTAATTAAAGAGTTAATTTATTGATTTATAGACACCTGGTTTGGTTAGCCTCATTCGGGGGTTAATAGATGGTACAATTTGGCTGGGTCTTTCTTTAATTTGGAAAGTTTTAAATGATTTGTTAGCCGATCTATGGAGCGACGGGATTGAATTAACAATGCGTGGGTCCCACCACAATCAGAATCCTATATTTCGATTGGGGGCTTTGACAGGAGCGGTTGGTCGTAACATATTTCTTGGGGGCTCGTCCAGGATTTGAATAACATATTAATTGGGTTTCTGGATTTGATTCATATCTTAATTGGGCGGGCTTGCTTGCAGTTGAATCATATTTAATTCAATGGCTCGCCTCTGGGATCAGAATCAGACTAATCTGGAGGGCTCACATTTGGAATCATAATAATTACTCGTCTCTGGGATAACATATTTAAATTGGGGTCTTGTGTTTGGCATCAGATTAATTGCACTCGAGTCTGGGATCTTATCAGTTGGAAACTTGATTGTTGGGATCTAAATCTGACACCAATTACAAAGAAATTAAAAGAACCAGGTCTCTTGTATAATAAGATACAATCTATATCATTGCAATGGCATTAGTGGTTGTAGCAGAGTTTTTGGGAAAGCAGAATGTTTCCCTGAGTGACTTGATAATTTTAACTCAGAACAAATTAAAAGAATTGGCAGCGAAGTTGGGGTTGGAATTGAAATCAGGTGCCAAAAAAGCAGAGATAATTGACATAATAGCCAAACATCAGAAATTGGTAGATGATGATGATGATGATGGTAATACAGATGAAGGGCAATACAAAGAACAAGAAAGCGAATACGAGAGACATGAAGGTCTGAGACTGATGCAGTGGAATTGGCTAGGATTCAGTTAGAAATGAAAAAACTGGAGCTTCAGCAGGAAAAAGAAACAAAGAAATTTGAGGCAGAAAAATAAATTAAGAAAACTTGAATTGGAAAAAGAAGAAAGGGAAAAAGAAAAAGCAATCGCAATAAAAAAAAAACCTGAATTGGAGGAAAGGGAGAAAGAGAGAGCATTTCAGAGAGAAAGTGAAAGAGAAGAGAGGGAATTTAGGCTAAAAGAGATGGAACTAAGACAAAGGGGTAGTCTTAAATCCAGGGAAAATTCAGGTCAGAAAGAATCTGAATTTAGATCAGGACCCAGCGAGAAGTTGTTTAAATTTATACAGGCTCTTCCTAAGTTCAAGGAAAGGGACGTAGAGGCATTTTTCATATCTTTTGAAAAAATAGCCGAACAGATGAAATGGCCGAAAGAAAGATGGACACTGCTTATTCAGGGCAGGGTGGAAGGCAGAGCTCATGAAGCTTATGCCATGCTTTCTGAAGAGGCTTCTGCAGATTATGAAATGGCAAAAAAGGCTATTCTCGCTGCATATGAGTTAGTCCCTGAAGCTTACTGTCAGAAGTTTAGGAACTTATGGAGATTGACTGGGCATCCATATTTAGAATTTGAGAGGGTGAAGCAAATTACTTTTGACCGTTGAATATGGGCATTAAAGATAGAAACCACATATGAGAACATTTGAAAATTGATTCTCTTAGAAGAGTTTAGAAACTCCATTCCTTCAGTAGTGAGAACTCATATAGATAACCTGAAAGTTTTGACAGCTAGGCAAGCAGCAGAGATTACTGATGATTTTGAGCTTGTGAATAAGCCAACCTATTTTGTCCGTCACCCCCATAAACCCGAGAAGTATGGAAAGTGGGAGAGTGAAAGGAAGGCAAGTAGAGGGGACAAGAAGGAACAGCTGGGAATGCCCCAGGATCACCTCTTCAGGTCAGAAAGGAAGGTGCTAAGGGTAGAAATGAGGTTCGCAAGCCAAAGTGTTATCATTGCAACAAAACGGGTCACCTTCGTTCAGAGTGCTGGAAATTGCGAGGTAAACCCATAGGACTTGTTGGGGTACGCAAAGTTAGTGCAGAGGAAACGACTCTGACTGAGAGGATAGCAGACTAGGCTATAGTGAATGTGAAGCCAGATACTTAAACTAAGAGGAGTGTAGAGGTTAAGAATAAAATACCTGAGAGTTATAATGAATTTTTGTCAAAGGGGAGCGTAACTCCGTATCCTGTAAGTGAGGCAGGAAAACCTATAATTATACTCAGGGATACAGGAGAGACCCAAACACTCTTGCTGGGGAAAGATATGAGGTTTCCATCAGAGAGCGCCTTGAACGCTAAAGTTTTAGTAAATGGAATTGGTGGGGAGTATATACCTGTACCTTTGTATAAAGTACGCCTAGAGAGTGACCTAATAACTGGGTAGTAACTGTAGGTGTTGTCCACAGTTTACCAGTAAAGGGAATTGATCTACTCCTAGGAAATGATTTGGCAGGATCAAAAATATCAGTTTCTCCTATGGTTACAGAGGAACCATGTGAAATTAAGGAAACGGAGCAATTACAGGAACAAGTTCCGGGAATATTTCCTACGTGTGTAGTCACCGGAGCAATGGCTAAACAGAATCCATTTTTGGAGGTAAAAGGGGCACCACAAATAGATAATCAGGCATCTGAAACCTCATTTTGGGATTTAGATAATCCAAATGAGATGTTTAACAGATCGTCTATCATTGCAGCACAGCAAGCTGATCCAGAGATCTACCAAATAGCACAGACAGCTCTGTCAGAAGCTAAGGTGAAAGGAGTTCCGGAAAGCTATTGTATGGCAAACGGGGTTTTGGGGAGGAAATGGAGACTGCCTCATAGACCTGCTGACAAAGACTAGACAATTGTTGAACAGATAGTGGTACCACCTAAGTATCGCCAAGGATTATTAAGGTTAGCACACGACATTCCCTTTTCAGGAAATAGGGGAATTCAGAAGACTAAATCACACATAAGCAAACATTATTAATGGCCAGGTCTTACAAAGGATGTGAGACAATTTTGTAGGGCATGCCACACCTGTCGGTGGGAAAACCACAACCTACCATAAAACCAGGGGATAAAGTATTAGTGTTGTTACCATCACAAGGAGAACCAGTGAAAGCACAGTTCAGTGGCCCATATAGAGTAATCAAAAGAGTGGGTAAGGTAGATTACTTGATTGACACCCCTGATCGCCGGATGAAGAAACAGTTGTGTCACATTAATTTACTCAAACTATATTGCCGCAGGGAGGAGGATAAGCCAGTACAGGTATGTCAGGTAATCGGGACTGTGGAGAAGGAAAAGGATAGTGAGGATGAGGCAGAAGTAGGCCTAGGAAATTTTCAGATTGAACCTCCAACTATTCCATCAATGAATGTCGAATGACTAGGAAAATTAAACAATAAACTTTTACACTTAGAGGCAAAACAGCGTGAAGTCCTAACCAGGGTTTTCACGATGTTTCAAAAAGTTTGTAGGGATAAGCCAGGATATACAACCTTAGCCACACATGATGTGGGTATAGGGAAAGCCATTCCTTTAAAACAACATCCTTGTTGCTTAGGTCCAGACAGGCCCAAGTGGAAGCAGAGGTACAATGCATGCTGAAGGGCAGCTTAGATGAACGTAGTCAGGATAGCTGGAATTCGCAGATGGTCTTGATGATTAAATCTGGTCGGACGGCTCAAACTTGCATAGACTCTAGAAAAGTCACTGTGGTAAAGAAGGCAGACTCCTACCCAAATTCTCATTTAAAGGACTATATGGACAGAGTGGGCAACACAATGTGTCTTAAAGAGACAGATGTGTTGGAAGGATACTGTCAAATTCCTTTGACACCCCAGGGTAAGAAAAAATCAGCTTCTGTTACACCGGACAAGGTTTTCCAGTGTCAAGTGATGCCACATAGGTTAAGGGGTACTCGAGAAACTTCTCAGAGAATAGTGAACCCAGTAGTGGTCAGTGCTCCTAGCTGTGCAGCACCTGGCTGAGGTGATGGACAGTAGGGACACTTGGAAGGAAAACACAAAACAATTGGAATACTATGCTTGTAAATTTGAAATGAGTTAATTGGAACAACCTTTTGAAAATTTAAAGCCGAAATGTTTTGGTGGAACTTGTTGCTGTAGTCTAAACAGTTTTTCTTTAGAAATGTGTATATCTGTAAATGCGTGAAACAAAAGTTAGCATTTTTTCAATTTGAATTTTTTTTTACCCATTGTAATGAAACGCATTTCAGGAATGGTGTTACATTCTGCTGGGGCGGAGGTGTCATGGTCCTGTAGTATTTCTTCGGGAATATGTGGTTTGCCTTTAAGGCTTGCAAGGGATCAGTATTGCTTTAAGAACCAGCAAACCTTAGGAGTTATAGGAAGGTGCATTTTCATTGCCTTAGAAACAGCCATTTGGAGACTGCGTTACAAAGGGTGCATTCTCGATACCATAGAAACAGACACTTGGAGTGAGTCTCATGCAATACATTTGTTACAATTCAGTTTTGAACTGGCTTTTTAGTTGAAGACAGTCTGTTCTAACAGAACACACAGGCAGACGACATAGCTGTGATGACAGCACCTGGAAAAAGAGCTCTCAACCATTTAAACTGAAGGAATAGGATTTTTAGTCTACTTAATTATTATCTATCAAAATTTTTTTAAAAAGTCAAGCTAATTCAGAGATCTCTGGTAATTTAAATTGAAGAAAGGGAAGTTAGACTGTGACAATCTTTTATCCCTCAAAAACTCTAAAGTCAGATTTAATCTGTTGAAAGTGTTTGCAAGTCGTTAATTGTTGAAATTCGCTGGAGAAGGAAAGCAACATTCTGTGAGGACTTCGAGCAACATACTGTGAGGACTTCGAGCAACATCCTGTGATGACTTCAAATAACATTGGACTGTAAATTTGCAAGGACTCTAATTTTTTCTATTTTAAATGTTGTTTATCTCTTCATAGAGTTTAAGAATTTAGTTCTTCTAATTAAAGAGTTAATTTATAGATTTAAAGACAACTAGTTTGGTTAGCCTCATTCGGGGGTTAATAGGTGGTACAATTTGGCTGGGTCTTTCTTTAATTTGGAAAATTTTTTATGATTTGTTAGCCGATCTGTGGAGCGACGGGATTGAATTAACAGTGCGTTGGTCCCATCACAATCAGAATCGTTTATTTTGATTGGTGGCTTTGACAGGAGCAGTCGGTCATAACAATACTTTCAGGGTGAAGTAAATCCCAAAATTTGCTCGTAAAACATCTCATTTCTGAAACAACCTTTCCTACGATGATTTTTAATAATGTAAACCTAATGGAAGGTTTTGTGTTGCATCAAACTGAAAGGCAAAAATATCTCACTCAATAGAAAAGATTCAAAAATATTAATGGGTAAAGGGCAGTTGGTTCTGGAAATGGGTCTCATTTTATATATAAAGGCAAAGTGTAAATTACAATATTTATGGGGGTCAAACTTACAGCCTCTTACAAAGTAATCAAAAACATAATAGCACTGTATTGCAAGCAATCAAGCTGCAAACTGAGCATTCCAAAGCCTGTTCAAGAAATGAAATTGTTCGATATCCTGTCAAAAAACAGCATTCTCACTGACAACCCAACCACTTTTATGAAATGGGAAGAGCTCCATTCCAAGCCCTACTGTCAGCTTGATAAAGCGCCATGAAATTGCATCTAACTGTACAAGAAAATATGTCTCAACTACTTATACAATAATTATTAGAAGTCGTGTATATAGCATGCATTTATTTCATCTTGGTTCTTGCTACAATTTTTCAATCACACTCCTGCCTTTGGTAATTTTGCTGCAATCATTTTCTGTCATGTTTTGTTCATTAACTTAAAGTAAAACTGCAGCAAATCAGCGAGTAGTGATATACAAATCAAAAGTGAGGAACCCAGGTAGAAAATTATCAATTTTCCTTTGACACCCCAGGGCACAGTGGCGCAGTGGTTAGCACTGCAGCCTCACAGCTCCAGGGACCCGGGTTCGATTCTGGGCACTGCCTGTGTGGAGTTTGCAAGTTCTCCCTGTGTCTGCGTGGGTTTTCTCCGGGTGCTCCGGTTTCCTCCCACAAGCCAAAAGACTTGCAGGTTGGTAGGTAAATTGGCCATTATAAATTGTCATTAGTATAGGTAGGTGGTAGGGAAATATAGGGATGTTTGGTAGGAATATGGGATTAGTGTAGGATTAGTATAAATGAGTGGTTGATGGTCGGCACAGACTCGGTGGGCCGAAGGGCCTGTTTCAGTGCTGTATCTCTAATCTAATCTACTAGAGATACACAAGTTACCAAAAGTAACGACACAGGTTAATAAGACCATTGTAAAATAAGCAAACTACTAAGGTTCTAGGGGGATAGAAATGAAAAGCAGGGAAGTTATCCTAAACTTGCATAGACCCTTGGTTAGACCACACTTGGAGTTCTGTAAACAGTTCCTGTCTCCATATTATAAAAAGGATATAAAGGCACTGAAGAAGGTGCAAAAAGGATTTACAAGGAAAACAACTGACATCAGAACTAAGAGCCTAGCAAGAAAGATTGAAGAGGCTGGGGCTCTTTTCTGTAGAACAGAAAAGGCTGAGGGGTGATAGAGGTCTTCGTCATGCATGGAAGGAGCCATGATTAAATAGATGATGAAATGGAAGACTTATTAATTTAAAAATCAACTACTAAACAATATCACAAGAACATGGACATTTATACACAGTCAACATGGAGTAGCGGCCATGTGATCCCTCCTGTACTGGAAATCCACAAATACATCTGCAAAGATGAGTTTCATTAACCTCATCTGAAATAGCTCGAGGGAGAACCCTTTTGAAATTGAAGGGAGCTATTGTATATTAACGATGTTGATTGACATAAATGGACGAACAGAGGATGCTGGAGACAGTCTGACTCATAGCCAAACCAAGATGACTAAGGTGTGAAGCAGCAACATCATAATAGAATGATTCCCATTCAAACATCAAATAGTTTTGGTTGCAGCAGCTTGGACAGAAGCAGAGGTACGGAGCGAACTCACAGCTGGGAGGTCAATTTCAGTGTAAGTTAAAAGTTAATTCCCTTTTGTTTTCGGAGGACCAAGGGACTGCTGGGTAAGTGAAAACTATATATTTGGGTGGTTTAAAATCAATTTCTTTTAGTTTTGGTTGCAGCAGCTTGGACAGAAGCAAAGGTACGGAGCGAACTTACAGCTGGGAGGTCAATTTCAGTGTAAGTTAAAAGTTAATTCCCTTTTGTTTTCGGAGGACCAGGGGACTGCTGGGTAAGTGAAAACTATATATTTGGGCAGTGGCTGTACCCGAGACACTACACGTGTAGTGTCTCCCACCCACACTCCTCCTCTAACCAAAAAAAAGGACTCTGGTGTGTTGATAAGGTAAGCTTTTTATTTAAAAAGTTCTGTCCATCGGATTGCTAAGCTAACAAGTTTTGACTTTTTTTTGGGGGGTTTTCAGTAGATTTGTTGGGAATTTAGAATAGTGGGAATGGAGGTTAAGGCAGTTGTATGTTCCTCCTGCAGAATGTGGGAGGTAAGGGTCGCCAAGAGTGTCCCTGCTGACTGCATCTGCGGGAAGTGCACCCAACTCCAGCTCCTCGAGAACCGCGTTAGGGAACTGGAGCTGGAGCTGGAGCTGGATGAACTTCGGATCATTCGGGAGGCGGAGGGGGTTATTGAGAGGAGTTATGGGGAGGTAGTCACACCTCAGGTAAAAGAAGTAGGTAGATGGGTTACCGTCAGGGGAAGGAGAGGGAACCAGCAGGCAGTGCAGGGATCCCCTGTGGCCGTTTCCCTCAACAACAGGTATACCGTTTTGGATACTGTTGCGGGGGACGACTTACCAGGGGTAAGCAATGGGGTACAGGTCTCTGGCACAGAGTCTGTCCCTGTTGCTCAGAAGGGAAGGCGGAAGAGGAGCAGAGCATTCGTCATTGGGGACTCCATAGTTAGGGGAACAGATAGGAGGTTCTGTGGGAACGAGAGAGACTCACGGTTGGTGTGTTGCCTCCCAGGTGCCAGGGTTCGTGATGTCTCGGATCATGTTTTTGGGATCCTTAAGGGGGAGGGGGAGCAGCCCCAAGTCGTGGTCCACATAGGCACCAACGACATAGGTAGAAAGAGAGATGGGGATTTAAGGCAGAAATTCAGGGAGCTAGGGTGGAAGCTTAGAGCGAGAACAAACAGAGTTGTTATCTCTGGGTTGTTGCCCGTGCCACGTGATAGCGAAGCGAGGAATAGGGAGAGAGAGGAGTTGAACACGTGGCTGCAGGGATGGTGTAGGAGGGAGGGTTTTGGTTTCCTGGATAATTGGGGCTCTTTCTGGGGTAGGTGGGACCTCTACAAACAGGATGGTCTTCACCTGAACCAGAGGGGTACCAATATCCTGGGGGGGAGATTTGCTAGTGCTCTTCGGGGGGGTTTAAACTAATTCAGCAGGGGAATGGGAACCTAAATTGTAGTTCCAGTGTACAGGATGTTGAGAGTAGTGAGGTCAGGGATAAGGTTACAAGGACGCAAGAGGGCACTGGCAAGCAAGAACCTGGTTTAAAGTGTGTCCACTTCAACGCCAGGAGCATCCGGAATAAGGTGGGTGAGCTTGCAGCATGGGTTGGTACCTGGGATCTCGATGTTGTGGCCATTTCGGAGTCATGGGTAGAGCAGGGGCAGGAATGGATGTTGCAGGTTCCGGGATTTAGATGTTTCAGTAAGAACAGAGAAGATGGTAAAAGAGGAGGGGGTGTGGCATTGTTAATCAAGGAGAGTATTACAGCGGCAGAAAGGACGTTTGAGGACTCGTCTACTGAGGTAGTATGGGCCGAGGTTAGAAACAGAAGAGGAGAGGTCACCCTGTTGGGAGTGTTCTATAGACCTCCGAATAGTTCCAGAGATGTAGAGGAAAGGATAGCGAAGATAATTCTCGACAGGGGCGAGAGTAACAGGGTAGTTGTTATGGGGGACTTTAACTTTCCAAATATTGACTGGAAATACTATAGTTTGAGTACTTTAGATGGGTCAGTTTTTGTCCAGTGTGTGCAGGAGGGTTTTCTGACACAGTATGTAGACAGGCCAACCAGGGGCGATGCCACATTGGATTTGGTACTGGGTAATGAACCCGGCCAGGTGTTAGATTTATATGTAGGTGAGCACTTTGGTGATAGTGATCACAATTCGGTTAGGTTTACCTTAGCGATGGGCAGGGACAGATATATACCGCAGGGCAAGAATTATAGCTGGGGGAAAGGAAATTATGATGTGATTAGGCAAGATTTAGGATGCGTAGGATGGGGAAGGAAACTGCAGGGGATGGGCACAATCGAAATGTGGAGCTTATTCAAGGAGCAGCGTGTCCTTGATAAGTATGTACCTGTCAGGCAGGGAGGAAGTTGTCGAGCGAGGGAGCCGTGGTTTACTAAAGAAGTTGAAGCGCTTGTCAAAAGGAAGAAGAAGGCTTATGTTAGGATGAGACGTGAAGGCTCAGTTCGGGCGCTTGAGAGTTACAAGCTCGCCAGGAAGGATCTAAAGGGAGAGCTAAGAAGAGCAAGGAGAGGACATGAGAAGTCATTGGTGGATAGGATCAAGGAAAACCCTAAGGCTTTCTATAGGTATATCAGGAATAAAAGAATGACTAGAGTTAGATTAGGGCCAATCAAGGATAGTAGTGGGAAGTTGTGTGTGGAATCAGAGGAGATAGGGGAAGCGTTAAATGAATATTTTTCGTCAGTATTTACAGTAGAGAAAGAAAATGTTGTCGAGGAGAATACTGAGATTCAGACTACTAGGCTAGATGGGATTGAGGTTCACAAGGAGGAGGTGTTAACAATTTTGGAAAGTGTGAAAATAGATAAGTCCCCTGGGCAGATGGGATTTATCCTAGGATTCTCTGGGAAGCCAGGGAGGAGATTGCAGAGCCTTTGTCCTTGATCTTTATGTCGTCATTATCGACAGGAATAGTGCCGGAAGACTGGAGGATAGCAAATGTTGTCCCCTTGTTCAAGAAGGGGAGTAGAGACAGCCCTGGTAATTATAGACCTGTGAGCCTTACTTCGGTTGTGGGTAAAATGTTGGAAAAGGTTATAAGAGACAGGATTTATAATCATCTTGAAAAGAATAAGTTCATTAGCGATAGTCAGCATGGTTTTGTGAAGGGTAGGTCGTGCCTCACAAACCTTATTGAGTTTTTCGAGAAGGTGACCAAACAGGTGGATGAGGGTAAAGCAGTGGATGTGGTGTATATGGATTTCAGTAAGGCGTTTGATAAGGTTCCCCACGGTAGGCTATTGCAGAAAATACGGAAGTATGGGGTTGAAGGTGATTTAGAGCTTTGGATCAGAAATTGGCTAGCTGAAAGAAGACAGAGGGTGGTGGTTGATGGCAAATGTTCATCCTGGAGTTTAGTTACTAGTGGTGTACCGCAAGGATCTGTTTTGGGGCCACTGCTGTTTGTCATTTTTATAAATGACCTGGATGAGGGTGTAGAAGGGTGGGTTAGTAAATTTGCGGATGACACTAAGGTCGGTGGAGTTGTGGATAGTGCCGAAGGATGTTGTAGGTTACAGAGGGACATAGATAGGCTGCAGAGCTGGGCTGAGAGATGGCAAATGGAGTTTAATGCGGAAAAGTGTGAGGTGATTCACTTTGGAAGGAGTAACAGGAATGCAGAGTACTGGGCTAATGGGAAGATTCTTGGTAGTGTAGATGAACAGAGAGATCTTGGTGTCCAGGTACATAAATCCCTGAAAGTTGCTACCCAGGTTAATAGGGCTGTTAAGAAGGCATATGGTGTGTTAGCTTTTATTAGTAGGGGGATCGAGTTTTGGAGCCACGAGGTCATGCTGCAGCTGTACAAAACTCTGGTAAGACCGCACCTGGAGTATTGCGTGCAGTTCTGGTCACCCCATTATAGGAAGGATGTGGAAGCTTTGGAAAGGGTGCAGAGGAGATTTACTTAGGATGTTGCCTGGTATGGAGGGAAGGTCTTACGAGGAAAGGCTGAGGGACTTGAGGTTGTTTTCGTTGGAGAGAAGGAGGAGGAGAGGTGACTTAATAGAGACATATAAGATAATCAGAGGGTTAGATAGGGTGGATAGTGAGAGTCTTTTTCCTCGGATGGTGATGGCAAACACGAGGGGACATAGCTTTAAGTTGAGGGATGATAGATATAGGACAGATGTTAGAGGTAGTTTCTTTACTCAGAGAGTAGTAGGGGCGTGGAACGCCCTGCCTGCAACAGTAGTAGACTCGCCAACTTTAAGGGCATTTAAATGGTCATTGGATAGACATATGGATGAAAATGGAATAGTGTAGGTCAGATGGTTTCACAGGTCGGCGCAACATCGAGGGCCGAAGGGCCTGTACTGCGCTGTAATGTTCTAATTCTAATCCCTATGGTTATCATCCTGGCCCATTGTGTGGTCACAACAGGTCAGAGGCCATGTGTCTTCTAACAGAAACTCCAATGTGATAGATTTGAATTTTGACCTTAAAAAGGTAGCTCTCTGGAGAGATCAAGCCAATATCATAGAAAGCCTGTGAGAAGGATCCAGCAGGAAAGAGAAGAACCCTGCTGACCAAGAACAGCCACCACAGCAGAGACATCATAAAGTGACTTTGAAACTAACCATCTGTGAAGATAACAAATTACACACCACCAGTATTGGCCAGTATTATAACCACTAGAGCTCGACAATACCTCCGTAAGTTCAAGACTGCGAATAATCGGGCCTGCAACTTTTAAAAATACTTTTCCTCCCAAGAAGACTCAATAATCTTCTGTAAGCCACGAATACTTACCTCACTTGGGACTTTAAACTACCTCTTACCTTTTTCTCTCTATCTATTCTTGTGTAAGTATGTGTGGGTGAATGAGTGGGTGAGTGAGTTGCGATCATTTCGGAATTTGTTTAAAAACAGTTCTTTTTTTTATCTATGAGAAAACCTGTCATGTGTCTGTTTATTTGACCTTAAAGACACTTAGAGGCTAAAACATCATTTTAACAGAACACGATTGCGGTCAGTTGGGAGGTGAATGGTGGGAACCACCCACATCCCTTATCACCTGTCCATAACATCTTTAAGATTTTGAAAGGGTTTGATAGAGTAGACATAGAGAAGATGTTTCCACTTGTGGCGGAGAACAAAATTAGGAGCAATAAATATAAGACAATCGGTAATAAATCCAATAGAGAATTCAGGAGAAACTTCTTTACCCAAAGAGTGGTTAAAAGATGGAATTTGTTACCATATGGAGAGACAAGTAACAAAGATGCATTTAAGGAGAAAGGTAGATAAGTACTTGAGGGAGAAAGGAATAGAAAGATATGCTGATAAGGTGAGATAAACAGGGGTGGAAGGAGATTCTTCCGGGTTGAATGTCCTGTTTCTGTGCTGCAGATTCTATGTAATTGCTGGTTGTCCTTGGTTTAAACTCTCATTATGCAGGAGCAATATGTGCTTTAATCTCTCTGATATGCAAGCCTGTGCCCTGCTACCCCGTTACACTGCATGCCAGTGTACCAGTAGGCTATGCCAATGGGTTGGTACAATTTTGTGCTATAAATTCTATGTACTAAGGACTGACAAAAACAATCAATCCTGAATGAGTAGATAGAAAAACCTATTATTTTTTTACATCAATTGAAACACTCAAAATGCTTTTTGAAAAATAAATTGCCATTTTATTCTTAGTAGTTAAAATTTTTAATATCTAAAATATGATTTTAAACCAAATTTTTTTAAAGTCGAAAAATAACACGATTATGCTTCCCCAATGAATAGGCTGTTGTGTCTTTTAATACCTTCTTTAAAGTTTTTATTTGAACACTATCTCATAAGCCTGGGTTTGGACTTGATATTTAGACTTGATTGTTAACTGAAGGCAGAGCCTGCTGTCTGAGCATGTGCAGTGTGAAGAATTTCTAGGATGCATTGTTGCCATTTAGTTATCCCAAATGATACAATCCTTCTCTATAGACTCTAAGTTGGCATTCTGGTTGTTTAGCAAAATTATTTAAAGAAAAGGTAAATTTCAAAAGCTTTATTCAGGTAAGGTTTATATTGACTGTGTTTCTTAAAACAGAGAGGGCAGGATTTACAGTCCAGGATTAAGGCCCCAACGTCGCGGTTACTTCTGGAACCCGCCCCTGTGCCACATCAGCAACATGTATGCGTTGCGATTATGATATGCAAAGGAGGCAATTGGCCTGGAGTCACATTCGCCGCCCAATTAGTGGCTGTGGATGCAGGACTTAGAGAGCGGCAGGCCCAATTTAAAGGGCGGGTGGTAGCCATTGCTGAGGTTGCCATCTGTCAAACGATGGAGGAAGATGAAGAGCAAAGGGCCGTGAGAATGGAGCATCCCCCAACCACCTGGTGCCAGGACAGACCCCATTTTTTTGAATGTATCACTGGAAGTGCTGCAGGAGGCGGTGACAGAGAAGAAAAATCCTGTTCCCTGCCAGTGCCAACAGAAAGCCTGCAAGCCTCACCAAGGGGTCATGGCTGGAGGTAGTTAATGAGGTCAGCAGCAGAGGAATGACGAGGAGGAACTGGGTGCAGTGCTGGAAGCATTTCAATTACCTTTTCAGGTCTGGAAAAGTGAGTCCAAAGATAGACCCAGATGACATGCCTCCTGGTCACCAGCGTGCAAAAGAGAGGTGCATCCTGAGGGTGCTTAGAGGTTTCCAGACCATGGGAGAGATGTGTGTTCAGTAGGCCTGATGACCCATAAGCAAAAGTCAGAACCCTGGTGATACTGGACAGCAGGTTGGAGTGCAGACTGCAGCAGCATATGCAATTGAAAAGCTGTAAGTGATGAGGAAGAGAAGCATTGTCCTAACTGCATCTTTATTCACTATGCAGGCCAAATAGGAGTTGAAATGCCAGGGAGAATGAGAGGGCATACCTGGAAGGTGGGCTGCCACAGATAGTGTTGCTGATGTACTTTGAGGAGCTGACCCTTTACCTGGCCAGAGTGTCAAACCACAGGGACACCGGGGACGGAGAAACAGGGATCTGCCGTAGAGTGGGTGAAAACATCTCAACATTTCCAGGTTCAGGGGATGCATGGTGACATTCCCCATACAATGAGCTGTCAATGCCTAAGCTGTCATTTCATTGTTTTTAAAAGCACGAGCATCTGGTGACTGTCTTGATCTGTCATAACCATCTTCCCTTATGTCTTTTTTTTATTCATTCATGGGATTTGGGCGACGCTGGCCAGGCCAGCATTTATTGCCCATCCCTAATTGCCCTTGAGAAGGTGGTGGTGAGTTGCCTTCTTGAACCGCTGCAGTCCATTTGGGGTAGGTATACCCACAGTGCTGTTAGGAAGGGAGTTCCAGGATTTTGAACCAGCGACAGTGAAGGAACGGCGATATAGTTCCAAGTCAGGATGGTGTGTGACGGAGGGGATCTTGCAGGTGGTGGTGTTCCCATGTATTTGCTGCCCTTGTCCTTCTAGTTGGTGGAGGTTGCGGGTTTGAACGGTTCTGTCTAAGGAGCCTTGGTGCATTGCTGCAGTGCATCTTGTAGATGGTACACACTGCTGCCACTGTGCGTCGGTGGTGGAGGGAGTGAATGTTTGTAGATGGGGTGCCAATCAAGCAGGCTGCTTTGTCCTGGATGGTGTCGAGCTTCTTGAGTGTTGTTGGAGCTGCACCCATCCAGGCAAGTGGAGAGTATTCCATCACACTCCTGACTTGTGCCTTGTAGATGGTGGACAGGCTTTGGGGAGTCAGGAGGTGAGTTACTCGCCTCAGGATTCCCAGCCTCTGACCTGCTCTTGTAGCCACGGTATTTATATGGCTACTCCAGTTCACTTTCTGGTCAATGGTAACCCCTAGGATGTTGATAGCGGGGGATTCAGCGATGGCAATGCTGTTGAATGTCAAGGGGAGATGGTTAGATTTTCTCTTGTTGGAGATGGTCATTGCCTGGCACTTGTGTGGCGCGAATGTTACTTGCCACTTATCAGCCCAAGCCTGGATATTGTCCAGGTCTTGCTGCATTTCTACACAGACTGCTTCAGTATCTGAGGAGTCACGAATGGTGCTGAACATTGTGCAATCAACCGCGAACATCCCCACTTCTGACCTTATGATTGAAGGAAAGTCATTGATGAAGCAGCTGAAGATGGTTGGGCCTAGGACACTATCCTGAGGAACTCCTGCAGTGATGTCCTGGAGCTCAGATGATTGACCTCCAACAACCACAACCATCTTCCTTTGCGCTACGTATGACTCCAGCCAGCGGAGGGTTTCCCCCCTGATTCTCATTAACCTCAGTTTTGCTAGGGCTCCTTGATGACATACTCGGTCAAATGTTGCCTTGATGTCAAGGGCAGTCACTCTCACCTCACCTCTTGAGTTCAGCCCTTTTGTCCATGTTTGGACCAAGGCTGTAATGAGGTCAGGAGCTGAGTGGCCCTGGCGGAACCAAAGTGGATGACCTCACACTTCCTTTCAAAATAAAAAATGTGTATTGAAAGTATTCAGAAAAATAGACTGATTATCATCTGTGTTTTTATCTTAGAAAATGCAAACATTGTACTTAAGAATAGCTAAGAGACCAAGAAAAGAGAAACAAACAGAAACAGAGGCCTAAGTCTACAGCCAGTCACAAAAGACTGAAATCAATGTTTGCAGAGTTTCTTAGAAAGTTATAAATCAGTGTTGCCAGACCCTTGACATCCTCCACCCCGAGCCAGTCCCCTCAGCTCTATGCCCTTCCTTATTTCCAACAGAAATCAATGCATCTGCCTGGCATATGGCCTGAAAATGGCATTGGTGTACTTAGCACTTGACCTGTAGCCACTACCAACTTGGGTAGGGTCCTGAGAACAGGTTAGCTTCAGGAGGGAGATCTAAATCAAGGTCCTATGACGTTCGGGAGTCCTGGATTGTAATTTTCAGGTACAAATGGATGGAGTTTGTGCCACTGACCTATCATCCATTTGTGCTGGTGTTAAATGGCCTAACCTGCTATCCTTAAAGGCGTCACTGGAGACCAGTAATATTTGTAGCTTTTATGCTTGTGGGACCAGGAGAACCAGGAGTTTTCCTGGTGGGCCAACAAAAAACGTCACCTGACCTGTGCAGGGAGACCGAAGGCTCTGACCATTAACTGGCTCAATGGAGTAGCGAACCGATTTTACCACTGAACTCAACTTGAGTTGCCTTGATGCTATTGGCAGCCTGCAACTGAGACCCAGGCCTTGCAATGACTTGAGCTTCATGGCAGTCACAATGAGTGGGTGACAAGTGCACACCACCCACTGACTGCCTGGTGTGCCAAAAATTACAATTGTCTGCTCGGAAGCCAACAGAGAGCCAAACACCATGTCACACCATCCAAATCTACCAAACCTCTGGTTCCTCTTTCAAAGTTTTGCCAAACCCCAAGTTCCGCACCACCCTTTAATGATGACCAAGGGCGGCCAAAGTCCAAGGGCTGGATTTTACGGTGATCGGGGGGGAGCCATCCACTAGCTGAAAAGTCAATGGCGATCCCAACTCTGCTGGGCATGGGGATCCAGACCAGATCTTGACAGTCCCCAGGCCCTTAATTGGTATTGGGCGGAACTTCCACCTCATTGAGGCAGGAAGCGCCGCCCAATGGAGCTGCCAGCCAATCAGTGGGCCAGCAGCTCTTACTCCCAGCGGCACCACCAGGAGTGGTGGCCACTACTAGGACTGCAACCCAGCTTCAGGATGAAGGTGACGGACAGCACCGGAGAAGAGGTAAGTTTTTGGGCCTCGTCGGGGCAATCAGTTGAGCCTGGGCGAGGCAAGGGGGGTCGGTTAGGGTGCGGAGGGCGTGTGGTGTGAGTTGGGGGAGATTGGGGCTTCGGGGGCGGCCCTTCGTGGAGCACAGAGTGTCCGATCAGGACGGCCTCCCCCTCCCCCCACAGCCCGCTTGAAGGCTGCCTATTTTTATCAGGCGGCTTTTCTTAGGCCTCAGCCACATGCCAGCCAACCATAAAATTTCCATGGTGGCAGGTGGAGGCCCTTAAGTGGCCATTAATTGGCTACCTAAGGATCTTGATTGGCCTGGGGTGAGCGGACCATTTCTCGTCGCTGCCACCCCGCGTAAATTGGCAACGGAGGTGGGAACAGGTCGGGAAGGGCCGCCCCTCCCAGCCTCCCACTCCATCTTATGACCCCCCCTTCCCCCCCACTGCCCACCTCACCACCAGTCCGCTCTTTTGGGGGGCATAAAATTCCGGCCAAGACTGCACAGCCCCCAACAATGCTACCAAACTCTACCTCTCCACCAATATTATTAAGTGCTAGTCTTATTCCTGCTAGTGTAATTTGTTGTTAGTATTCTCAGCTGTGAAACTATTACAAGATTAAAATAAAACTATGACAAAGGAATATAATGGTATTGTTCTGTCTTGTGATAATTGTTTTGCAAATTAGTGGCTTGCTGTGCTACATCAGAGGGCCTTAAGATTGGAGCCGTGTGAAAGTCAGACCAGGTAGGAGTTTTAGATTTCTTTACCTGACGATGGACAACGCTTAACCAGTTGGGTTTTCTGGTCATTTTTCTGGTAGCAGCCAGCATGGTTTCCAAATATATCATTCAAATACACAACTTCTGAGCTCTGGGGTTGCTGGTTTACTATTGTATCATAGCCAATGTTGAATTACAGCTTAATCAGAAAACATACCTTGATTTGAATTTCCACTTTGGTTAAAGCAGCAACAACAGTTAAAATAACTTCATTTTCAGCCACAGGTCTGATTTCCCAGGATTGGAAAGGCATATTGACGTGATATCTCTGAATCAGGGTAAAAATGTTGAAGGTGTCCATCTTAAAGGACAGCATCATTTCTTCTGGGTCAAATGTGATACTGTGAATGCCATCTGTCCTCCACTGTTTACCTTTAATAAAAAAACAAGTGGTTAAATTCGGTGTTTGAACAGAAGGGTGGCAAAGGAATCAGGTTGATTGTGGAATGCAGCAGGGTGGCTGGCAAGCATTGTGGGAGGCAAAGACTAATTCTGGATAACGTCTGAGGATGGTCAAGGGGGAGAAGGTGCTGGGTGGCATAATTAAGTGATGAAGAAGGAATCACAATGCTAACTCCTCCACTGTTGCTAGCTGATCAGACTGGATGAGCAGAAATTTCCACCAATTAAATATTGGGAAGACTGAAGCCATTGTTCTTGGTCCCGACTCCAAACTCCATCTCTCTTCTTGGCAATAGTCTGAGATAAACCAGTCTGTTTGCAACCTTGGTGTCATATTTGACCCCGAGATAACCTCATATTCGCACCATCACTAAGACTGCCTATTTGCACCTCCATGACATTGCCAGACTTCTCCCCTGTCTCAGCTCATCTACTACTGAAACCCTCATTCATACCTTCGTTACCTCTAGACTTGACTATTCCAGTGCAGTCCTGGCTGGTCTCCCACATTCTAACGTTCGTAAATTTGAGATCATCCAAAACTCCGCTGCCCATGTTCTAACTCGCACCAAGTCCCGTTCCCTATCACTCCTGTGTTCTCAGTCCTACATTGGCTCCCAGTCAAGCAACACCTTGATTTTAAAATTCTCTTCCTTGTTTTCAAGTCCCTCCATGGCCTCGCCCCTCCCTATCTCTGTAAGTCCCTCCAGCCCCACAACCTTCCCAGCTATCTGCACTCCTCTAATTCTGGCCCCTGATATCAATTGTTCCACCATTTGTGGCAGTGCCTTCAGTTGCCTAGGCCCTAAGCTCTGGAATACACTCCCTACACCTCTCTGCCTTTCTACCTTGCTTTCCTCCTAAAAGACACTCCTTAAAACCTACCTCTTTGACCAAGCTTCCAGTCATCTGACCTATTATCTCCTTATGTGGCTCGGTAGTATATTTTGTTTTATAACTCTCCTGTGGTCTTTGGAAGTTTTATTACGTTAAAGACACCATATAAGTATCAGTTGTTGTTATAAATTAAGACACAATCCCCAAACTATGAGTAGAGGCCATATGGAAAAAATGTTTTCTAGGAATTTTGTACTCTTTGAGGGTTAAGTGTATGAGACATAGCTTCACTCCAATCCTAAACCTGTGTAGTGTATATCTGGAATTAAACCTAACCAGGAGCAAAGCCTCCTCCAGAGAGGCTCAATCCACCTCACTCTGGTGTTAGGTTGGGCCCTGACTCTGGATTTATGCTGCTTGTACTGCAATAAGGATTTGTTTTTATAATTGCTGGTGTTGGACAGCCCACCCCCTCCACATGATTGGGTGGTGGGGGGGGCGGGCCGCCTTGTCTATTTAAATGAGCCACCGCGCGGGACATCGTGTTGGCTCTGCGGACCACCATTTTTTTTGCTCGGCGCCACGAGCTTAAAATCCAGCCCTTTGTCCCTCATAGGCCTCACCCCACCTTTGAATACTTACTATTTACATGCCAGTAGAAATTCTTTGGGTTCCCTTTTATGTTAACTGCCATTCTATTCTCACATTCTCTCCTTCCCAGTCTTATTTTCCTCTTCACTCCCCCTGTCAACTTATTGTATTTGGCCTGGTTCCCACTTGAAGAATTCACCTGGCATTCATTATACACCCTCTATTTTTGTTTCATCATATTCACTGTCTCCCGCATCATCCAAGGAGCCCTGGCTTTGGTTCCCCTACCTTTCACCCTTGTTAGAATGTACCCAGCCTGTACCTGAAACATCTCCCCCTTAAAGATCACCCATTGGTCAATCTTTGGTTCTGTTTTACCCTGGCTAGATCCCTTTTCATTCTATTGAAGTTAGCCCTCTTCCAATTTAGAAGTTCTACTTTATATTGTTCCATGCTCTTCTCCATTGCTAATCTAAACCTAATGATACGGTAATCACCCTTACCCAAGTGTTCCCCCACAGACACTTGCTGTACTTAGCCCACATCATTCCACAGCACCAGATCCAGTAATGCCACCTTCCTAGTTGGACCGAGAACATACTGGTCAAGGAAGTTCTCCTGAACATATTTCAGAAATTCCTCCCCCTCTTTACCCCAATCGATATTTGAGTAATTAAAGTTCCCACTATCATCAGTCAATAGTTCTTGCATATCTCTGTGATTTCCCTGCAGATTTGCTCCTCTACCTCACTCTCATATTTGCTTCTCAACTCTAACCAACTCCTCAAGGACCATCCTCTGTTTCTAACACTACAATGTCTTTCCTATTCAGTATTGCCACTCCACTTCTCTTTTTTCCTTCCCTATCTTTTCTGAATGCTCTGTATCCTTGAATATTAAGTGCCCAGTCTTCACCATGTTTCCGCTATTGCCACTACATCATATTCCCACACATCTATTTGTGCTTGTAGCTCACCAACCTTATTAGAACATAGAACATAGAACATAGAACAGTACAGCACAGTACAGGCCCTTTGGCCCACGATGTTGTGCCGAACCTTTAACCTACTCTAAGATCAAACTAACTACCTACCCTTCATTCTACTATCATCCTTGTACCTATCCAAGAGTCGCTTAAATGCCCCTAATGTATCTGCTTCTACTACCACCGCTGGCAGCGCATTCCATGCACCCACCACTCTCTGTGTAAAGAACCTAGCTCTGACATCTCCCCGAAACCTTCCTCCAATCACCTTAAAATTATGCCCCCTGGTGATAGCCCTTTCCACCCTGGGAAAAAGTCTCTGGCTATCCACTCTATCTATGCCTCTCATCATCTTGTACCCCTCTATCAAGTCACCTCTCATCCTTCTTCGCTCCAATGAGAAAAGTCCTAGCTCCCTCAATCTTTCTTCGTAGGACATGCCCTCCAGTCCAGGCAGCATCCTGGTAAATCTCCTCTGCACCCTCTCTAAAGCTTCCACATCCTTCCTATAATGAGGCGACCAGAACTGAACACAATATTCCAAGTGTGGTCGAACCAGGGCCTTATAGAGCTGCAGCATAACCTCATGGCTCTTAAACTCAATCCCTTTGTTAATGAAAGCCAACACACCATACGCCTTCTTAACAACCCTATCAACTTGGGTGGCAACTTTGAGCGATCTATGGACATGGACCCCAAGATCCCTCTGTTCCTCCACACTACCAAGAATCCTGTCTTTAAGCCTGTATTCTGCATTCAAATTCGACCATCCAAAATGAATCACTTCACACTTTTCCAGGTTGAACTCCATCTGCCACTTCTCAGCCCAGCTCTGCCCATTGCAACCTACAACAGCCTTCCACACTATCCACAACTCCAGCAACCTTCGTGTCATCAGCAAACTTGCTAACTCAGCCTTCCACTTCCTCATACAAGTCATTTATAAAAATCACAAAGAGCAGAGGTCCCAGAACAGATCTCTGCAGAACACCACTGGTCACCGAGCTCCATGCTGAATACTTTCCATCTACTACCAGCCTCTGTCTTCTATGGGCCAGCCAATTTTGTATCCAGACAGCCAACTTTCCCTGTATCCCATGCCTCCTTACTTTCTGAATGAGCCTACCATGGGGAACCTTATCAAACGCCTTGCTAAAATCCATATACACCACATCCACTGCTCTTCCTTCATCAATGTGTTTTGTTACATCTTCAAAGAATTCAATAAGGCTTGTGAGGCATGACCTGCCCCTCACAAAGCCATGCTGACTGTCTCTAATCAAACCATGCTTTTCCAAATAATCATAAATCCTGTCTCTCAGAATCCTCTCCAATAATTTGCCCACTACCGATATAAGACTGACTGGTCTATAATTCCCAGGGTTATCCCTATTCCCTTTCTTGAACAAGGGAATAACATTTGCCACCCTCCAATCATCCGGTACTACTCCAGTGGACAGTGAGGACGCAAAGATCATCGCCAAAGGCGCGGCAATCTCTTCCCTCGCTTCCCGTAATATCCTTGGGTATATCCCGTCTGGCCCCGGGGACTTATCTGTCCTCATATCATTCAAAATTTCCAGCACATCCTCCCTCTTAACCTCAACCTGTTCGAGCTTATCAGCCTGTTCCACGCTGTCCTCACAAACGACCAGGTCCCTCTCACTAGTGAATACTGAAGCAAAGTATTCATTTAGGACCTCCCCTACCTCCTCCAACTCCAGGCACAAGTTCCCTCCACTATCCCTGATCGGCCCTACCCTCACTCTGGCCATCCTCTTGTTCCTCACATAAATGTAGAACGCCTTGGGATTTTCCTTAATCCTACCCGGCAAGACTTTTTCATGTCCCCTTCTAGCTCTCCTAAGTCCTTTCTTCAGTTCCTTCCTGGCTACCTTGTAACCCTCTAGAGCCCTGTCTGATCCTTGCTTCCTCAACCTTAAGTAAGCTTCCTTCTTCCTCTTGACTAGCTGTTCCACATCTCTTGTCATCCAAGGTTCCTTCACCCTACCATCCCTTCCTTGCCTCATCGGGACAAACCTATCCAGCAGTCGCAGCAAGTGCTCCCTAAACAACCTCCACATTTCTGTCGTGCATTTCCCTGAGGACATCTGTTCCCAATTAATGCTCCCCAGTTCCTGCCTAATAGCATTGTAATTCCCCCTCCCCCAATTAAATTTTTTCCCTTCCCGTCTGCTCCTGCCCCTCTCCATGACTATAGTAAAGGTCAGGGAGTTGTGATCACTATCACCGAAATGCTCTCCCACCGAGAGATCTGCCACCTGGCCTGGTTCGTTGCCAAGCACCAAGTCCAACATAGCCTCCCCTCTAGTCGGCCTATCTACATATTGAGTCAGGAAACCTTCCTGGACACACCTGACAAAAACTGCTGCATCCAAACTATTTGCACTAAGGAGGTTCCAATCAATATTAGGGAAGTTGAAGTCACCCATGACAACAACCCTGTTACTTCTGCACCTTTCCAAAATCTGTCTCCCAATCTGTTCCTCCGTGTCTCTGTTGCTATTGGGGGGTCTATAGAAAACTCCCAACAAAGTGACTGCTCCTTTCCTGTTTCTGACTTCCACCCATAATGACTCAGTAGACAAACCCTCCTCGACGACCTCCCTTTCTGCAGCTGTGATACTATCCCTGATTAGCAATGCCACTCCCCCACCTCTTTTACCTCCCTCCCTATTCCTTTTGAAACATCTAAACCCCGGAACATCCAACATCCATTCCTGCCCCTGTGATATCCATGTCTCCGTAATGGCCACAACATCGTAGCTCCAAGTACTGATCCATGCTCTTAAGTTCATCACCCTCATTCCTGACACTTCTTGCGTTAAAATAGACACACTTCAACCCATCATATTGGCTGCAATTTTGTCGTGTCAATTGTCTAACCTTCCTCACAGACTCTCTGCACTCGGTATTTGCCTGTTCAACAGCTACCCCATCCACTGATCCGTTTCTCCTGTTCCCATCCCCCTCCCAAAGAGCTCTAGCAAACCTCCCGCCCAGGATATTAGTGCCCCTCCAGTTCAGATGCAACCCGTCCCTCTTGTACAGGTCCCACCTTCCCCAGAAGGTATCCCAATGATCCACATATCTGAAGCCCTCCCTCCTACACCAGCTCTGTAGCCACGTGTTCAGCTGCACACGCTCCCTGTTTCTAGCCTCACTAGCACGTGGCACCGGTAACAATCCTGAGATTACTACTCTGCTCGTCCTGCCTTTCAGCTTCCAACCTAACTCCCTATATTCGCTTTTCAGGTCCTCATCCCTTTTCCTAGCTATGTCATTGGTACCGATATGCACCACGACCTCCGGTTGCTCCCCCTCCCCCTTAAGAATCCTGTAGACTCGATCCGAGACATCCCTGACCCTGGCACCCGGGAGGCAACATACCATCCGGGAGTCTCGTTCGCGACCACAGAATCTCCTGTCTGTTCCTCTAACCATTGAATCTCCTATCACTATCACTCTCCTATTCTCCCCCCTTCCCTTCTGAGCCAGGCTCAGTGCCAGAGACCTGGCCGCATTGACTACACTTTGTGTGTTTACATACATGCATTGTAAACCTGTCTTTGTATTCCTCGTATTCCTTCTTAGTCTGCTACTATGTAGTAGGGTACTACTTCCTTCTAGTACCATCCAACAATCTCACTCCTTTATGGATCTTATTACTCTTTTCTACTTCTATATGATGGTGCCCACTCCCCTGCCAATTTAGTTTAAACCCTCTGCAACCACATTAATGAATTTCTCTGCAAGGACATTGGCCCCAGTCCTGTTCAGGTGCAACCCATCCCTTTTGAATAGGTGCCTCCTGCCCCAGAACTAGTCCCAATGTCCCAAGAATCTGAAGCCCTCCCTACTGCACCATGCCTCAAGCCACACATTGATCTTCCCTGTCTTCCTATTTCTACTCTCAGAGATTACTACCTTCAAGGTCCTACTTCCTCCCTCGGTCTTGAAAATCTGGTTGTAAGACCTCAGGACCTGCTCTATGTTGTTGGTACCGACATGTACCACAACTTCTGGCTCACTCCCAACCCCCCTGCAGAATATTCTGCACCATCTCCGTGATGTCCTTTACCCTGACACTAGGGAAGCAACACACCATGTGGGACTCACAATGATGGCTACAGAATTGCCTGTCTGTTCTCCTAACTATGAAATTTCCTATAACAATTGCATTTCTACTCTTTGCTGTTACCTCCCGTGCAGTCTTTTGCCCATTGGTGCCATAGTCTGGATTGCACTCCTTAAAGATGTCGTCACTCCCAGCAGTCTCTAATGAAGAGAAAATGGAATATACTCATCTGAGCTGAGGGGAGGACTTGACCTGACTGCAGCCAATCGGAATGAACTCAAGCAGTCCGCCCACCACCCAATCGGAATGAACTAAGCAGTCCGCCCACCACCCCCTCGCCACATCCCAGTCGCAACATCATTAAGTTCTATTTACTTATTTTGAAAGTCCAATTATCATATTGCAAAATCACATCTTGAATTTATGAATCCAGGAAAAAATTGCAAATTTGCAACGTGATGACCACCCTTGCTCACAGTTGATTGGTTCTCAATATTTACTCATTGATGGCTTTATAACTGCTTTGCTCGGTTCATATATCCTTTACTTACAGAATTCTGATTCATTGCTGTTTTATAATTGGGAAATTCAAGGCAATCAGAAAGTGTGATGCCAAAATATTGCATCTGAAGTGTGACACAGAAAGTAGGATGTGACAGACAGGAAATGCACACTAATGTGTTGTATATACTATATTATGTTAAAATACACAGGGCAATGTGCTTCATGTACCATGGAGTCGGTGTCACTGAGAAAATAAATTTAACCCACCTTTAAGAGATTTTTTTCACAAAAATTCCATTTAACTTTCCTTTGTCACATCTCCCAGGAGTACTATTTAAAGCTTTATGGCATTTATCAATCTAATCAGAACCCAGTGACTGTTGCATATTCTTCTAGAACAACAGGGGCTGTGGACTATGAAAATACATACTTAATAGGAATAAGCAGCAAGTTGCTTTTTGATTGCCCCTATTCAATAGAGGGCTCTATGACATCGACTTCAGGAGAGACGTAAACGCAATCAGGTGAGAAATGAGTGCGTACAAGTGTTAATGTTCTCTCCTTTCACATCTGAACCGCACGTTCTAACACAGCTCAAACTCTACTGATAAGGGCTCAAACTTTAATCTTAAAACACTGATCAGCCTGCTGTGCCTGTCTAGTATTTTCACCTCTTATTTAAGGCTGATAAACTTGCTCACTGAGTGAATTTGATACCTGTTGGATCCCATCTAGCAGGCTTGGGCTGTTCAAAAAACAATGCTTTTGGAGGGAGTTTGAGGGTGATTCCTGCAGGTGATGCAGGAGGGTTTTCGCCTTCTTTTTCATCTGGTGTGGGACTGTCTTCCTTGGCTGACTCTGGTGCATAGGGATAGGACTGCAATCCTGTCTCTGATATCTAAAAACAAGAATACAACACATTCATTAGACATTACTTTTATAGTATTTGTACAATATTTTTTCATATGATGCCATGAAACAGTAAAATACTAGAAGTGAATGCGCTTAAAGTCAATGAGAAGTCTCTTGGTATGTTTTTCTTTATTATCTGGACCTTTTGTACAAATATCACCACAGAGATTGGAAATTTTCGTATGTTTTCTGCTCAAATATCAGTGCAATCTGGGCAGCGTCGACTAAGATAGTGCAAATGATCATGGAATTTATAAACGGAAGTGAGTTACCCCCATAACCACTTTGCTCGAGTTTCCATAATCTTTAACACTGGTTCAAAAGACACTTTGCCTGAAGTGATCCATGTTCACAAAACTGGCCACGCCCTCAGTTCAGTGTGGTGAGTTTCCACCAATTGTGCCCATCTGGGGTTGGGGGGGATGTATTCAATCACACTGCGCCTAGAATCTTGGACCACAGACCACCATGGTCACACTAATCCAGTGCTAATGACCTGTAGCTGCAGTGGCCAGCAGTCAAATGAAACCTCACTCAGGTTTGTTTCTCATACTGATGAAACAATTATTTCAAATTACTTTAAATTTAGTTTAAAGCAGTTCAAATTCAGTAAATAGGTCTGTCCTTGGTGCACAAGACCTGGACTCATCTGTCAATTGAAACCACTGATTGGCCTGTTTCTTCAGCTGCAGCAATTATTTGACCATGTTTTCAGTTTAAATGAGTTTACTTCAATTATCTTGAGCCCCTAATGGCCTTGTTCCAGTCAAATAATTTATTACAATTGATAATGGTGCTTGATTGCTTTGATTTATAGGAAATGTTACTTTTGGGTTTATGCAAATGAGTTTGGGCATTACTTCACCTTGGCAAAACCGGCGCACATCCCGTGAATTCTGGGTGGGTTTTCATGATTGCAACCCTTGCAGAAACTCCAAGCCAGAGTGCGTAGCCTAAAGTAAAATAATTTCTAGCTTTATCAACAGTGTTTCCTATCCTAGAAACATACTATAGGCAATGGAGTATGCCAATATTTCATATATGCTACATATTGATGAGACAGTCTCAGAGACCTTCCCCATCAATGTGTAAGAAAGTGCATCAGGACTTATATTTATGTCCGGGGAGAATACGATGCTTAAAGTTGCTCTTGAATCAACCTGTAGCTTCCGATTCAGTTGGCATTAATTGTTCTAAACTGCAGGACAGCAAAACATTATTGGTTAAAGTTCTATTTGATCCAGCTCATTAGAGCTATCAAAGGCTCAATAGGAATTGCAAACAGTACAGTGCTGACACAATGGCCTTCATAGGCTGCAAATCTACAGCGTAAACATAAGCAAATGGGTTTCAGTTTCTGATCAGGTTAGACTTATGGGAACCAATTGCCAGCATTCACCAGATAATTTTTTTATGTGCTTTGAGTGCATGTCTCATGATGCACTGGGAGTACCAGGCCGCAAGACAGTAAAAGGTTGCACAGGACCCATTCCTGGCATAGGGGAGGGTCCAAAATGCTCGGAAGTTGCCCTGGGTAAAGGGGATATGGCAAAGCAAAGGACAGAAGCACCCAAATTGATTTTAATTTCAGTGGCAAACCTTCTTCAATATCCAGTCCAAATGGTCACTATGTAGGTGCAGCAATGCTCAGGTATTCCTGCACTTAATAGGATGTCTGCATCATTTGCATGCAAGTTGAGAAGGGCCAAATGAGCACAGTGCATAACTTGTATCAAAGCCCCCAGACCCCTCAGCATTCACTGCCTGGACCAGTGTGTGTTGAGCAGCTCAGATACATTGCAGACCTCAGGCCTCCAAGCCTGACTTTTCAGAGCAATCCCCAATCACATGATCTACCCTATAATTGCTTTTTTTGGATACTGGCAACTTTGTCTCAAAGTTATTCAGTCATAATTCACGATCTACTGATCCCATCCTTCTCTGCTATGCACTTCTTCCAGTGACTAGATGACATATCGAAGACATAATCTACAACTTCCCTTCTTTCTGGTTTGTCCACCACCTCCTCTGTTTCTTCTGGCCAGCACCTTGCACATACTTGGTTGCTGTGTTACATTCCATACTATGCTACAGAGTTAACTTTGTAATAAATGTTTAACTTTCCTCCTTTTGAAAACCATCTGACAATCTGATTCTTCTTTTTCCTTCTCTCCTGTCCTTGCCTTCTCTTCCAAATGCCTACTCTTCGTTCTCAAAGCTACTTAATCCTCTAAACTAAAACTTTTCATGCCACCAAAGGATCTTAAGTGACCTTATAGAGTGAAATGATTCTTTCACCAAGATTGAAAAATTTCTTTTTTAACCCAGCTTATTAAAACACTTTCAGCCTTTGTTATGTTCATTGCAATGACATCCTAGTGTCAAGAGTCCAGACCCATCCTTCAGTTGGCCAAGGCTTCATTCTGTAAGTTATTGTTCTAAAACCTGCTAAATTAACAAACTATCTGGGGAGAAAGGAACCCATTTGTTGTTAGATGGGCCTTTGCTCAGTAAGTTCTCAGTGTACATGTTTATCATGAAAGAAGTCACCTTCATGAGCTGATATTTCTCATTGCATATGTACGTTCATATAACTATTATAAATTAAGTCAAACAAAGTTTTAAATGGCCTTTTCCCTTTTCCATTTACCCATTTTCTTGCCTTGGCCTGTCCAGTTGACGACTGGCAAGGAGGATGTCTTCCTAGCACCATCACATAAATTCAGATAACCTGTTTTTGATTGCTGTTGGTTGAGAGAGTAATGTTGGTCAGCGTACTGTGCACACTCACTGCTCTCCTTTAAATAATACCATAGGATTTTTTTTACAACCACGAGGCCTCGGTTTAACATCTCAACTGAAAGACATCCCCTCCTATAATGCAGTACTCCATTGGTGCAGCACCTAATTGTTAGCTTAGGCTATGTGCTCTGATTCTCTGACTTCCTTCTTTGTGAGCAAAGCTCAATTCTGGGAATGGTTGGGTTTACCATGATGTCCAGTAAAATCAGAAACACATACTTTATTATCATCTTTATGATTTCACTACCCATGGCACATCAAGAATATGTTCTCTCCTTCCAACCCCTCTCTCCACCAACTCATTCTTTAAATGTAAATGTTTCTGTTAGATATCAAAACGGTAGCTATCATTATCAAGTAAACTTACTGTATCTCTTGCAATATGAACATTGTTTAAAGGACATTCGGGTTTTGCTGTATGAAAAGTAAAGTTTACCTGGACGATTCTCCATCCTTTAACAAACTTGGGCTGAGGTGGCAACTTCAGCACATCAAAATAATAGACTCCGCCCAGTGGTGTGTACTGCTTAAAGTTAACAAGATCTTCATCTATCACCTCTGCTGATAGAAATTCTGGATGTACAAAAAGCACAAATTAAATCAAGCTGCGACAGACGACAGAATTCCCTTACCAGGTATTGCAAAAATATTATCTCAAAGGCTTTAGTTTTGTATTTCCTTTTCAAAGTGATTTTATGATTGACAGCTCAAATCCTGACAGAGGCTCTTATATGATGTAAATGTAAGTCATTCTTTTAATATTTGTTCTTGAGATGTGGGTGATGTTGGCAATGCCTCAATTATTGCACATCCGTAATTGCCCTGACAACACAATGACTTAATAGGCTACCTCAAAGCACACTAAAAGAGTTAGCCACATATGTAGGACTGGGTCATGTGCTGAACCAAATTGAGCAGAGGTGGCAGTATCCCTTCCTTGAAAGCCATTAATGAGCCAGCAGTATTGCTGTAACAAGCCATCAGCTTTCATTGTCAATTTTCCCCTGTTGCTAGCCCAAAGATTATCAAATTGATTAAATTCAATTTATAACTTGCCATAATGGGATTTGAACTCAGAACCTCTGGGCTGCTGGTCCAGTGGCATAACCCTGTTGGTGGAACTGTCTCTACAGGAATATCAACTATGTACCAATCTCCATCCAAGTAAGCCCATTAGTGAAACAATCCAATAAAAAGATGAAACGATAGTCTTAAAAGCATTACCAAACCCAGAGAGTGTTAAAATGCCTGAAATAAAATAAGAATAAAAATATTAAATATCCAATTCAGTTGACAGTTACTCGAGTAAAATACCTTTAATCTCTCCCATCTTGGTCATTCCGCTTGGTATGTCCCCATTTTTGATCCCTTGAGTCCAATGGCACAGACTTGAGTGTATCTGACACACAACTGTTTAGTCATTCTTCATCAGATTCAGCTAGACCACATCAAGCATTATGAGGCATCATTCTCATCTGCCAAAATTACCCACTATTCCAGGATCAGCCACCATCAAACAACTCCTTAAATCCCAGTGACAGCCCCAATCAGCCCACAAATGGGCACTCAATTATGTAGATTGGCTTACCCGCTGCCACCAGGTCATCCAGAGGCGGGAACATGTCAGCCCGCTGGCCCAATTCCAACTTCTGTGGAATTCTTCCCAGACCCACTTTCAAGCCCGTCCCTGCGGGACTAGGAAGATTCCTCCCCACATGTACAGCTGCCAATGGAAATCTCTCCCTAAACCACCCTGCCTCTACACCTCCCTATCCTCCTTTTAAGATCCTCCTGAAAGCCCTCCTCTTTGACTAAGACCTTGTTATCCCCTCTTCAGTTTGGCTATAAAAAACTTTGGAGCATTTTCCATTGTTAAAGATGCCATATTCATTCATAAGGCAAGTTCTTACTTTTGTTGGATGAGGTGCATGATACAGAGCTGACAAGGGTTGAAATATCTGATTTGCAACCCAAACCTAGACAGCCAGCTTGTGCACACAAATGTTGACAATCTAACTCAACTAAGTAGTTGAACATCATTGGTGCTGTGTTGGTAATGATTCTGCTGTTGCCAATTACATCTCCTCTAGACTCATCTTTTGTTTCTTTACTTGTGCCATGGCCACCCACTATTGCCTTGTTATTTAAATCTCTCCTGCCTTCCACCTTATCACAAACCTTCCACTTTTTGTCTTTCCCCCCTCCTCACAACTTTCCCTGCCTCAGTACTTGTTTAAAACCTCTTACATCTCATAACTTTTTCCAGTTCTGATGAAAGGTTACAGATCTGAAACGTTAACTCATTTTCTCTCTCCACAGATGCTGTGACCTGCTGAGTGTTTCCAGCATTTTCTATTTATATGTCAGATTTCCAGCATCCAGAGTATTTTGTCCTTTGTATCCTTGATAATGTATTGAATAATAAATAACTGCATCATAATTTGATATATTTTTCTATCATCTCATAGAATCATAGAATGGTTACAACACAGAAGGACGCCATTCGGCTCGTCGTGTCTGTGCCGGCTCTCTGAAGGAACGATTCACCCAGTGCCATTCCTCTATCTTCTCCCCGTAGCCCTGCACATTCTTTCTAAATTTTCAGATAATAATCCAATTCCCTCTTGAATGCCTGGACTGAACCACTCTCAGACAGTGCATTCCAGATCCTAACCAGATCTGCGTGAAAAGGTTTTTCCTCATGTCATCATTGCTTCTTTTGCTAATTACCTTAAATCTGTGCCCTCTGGTTCTTGATCCTTCCACCAACGGGAACAGTTTCTCCCTATCTACTCTGTCCAGACCCCTCATGATTTTGAATACCTCTATCAAATCTGTTCTCAACTTTCCCTTCTCCAAGGAAAACAATCCCAACTTCTTCAATCTATCTACTTAACTGAAGTTCCTCATCCCTGGAACCATTCTCATAAATCTTTTCTGCCTCCTTTCTAACACCTTCACATCCTTCCTAAAGTGTGATGCCCAGAATTGGATGCAATACTCCAGTTGAGGCCAAACCAGTCCTCCATACAAGTTTGACATAGCTTCCTTGCTCTTGTACTCTATGTCCCTATTGATAAAGCCTAGGATGTTGTATGCTTTATTAACTGCTCTCTCAACTTGTCCTGCCACCTTCAATGATTTTTGCACATATACACCCAGGTCCCTCTGCTCCTGCACACTCTTTAGAATTGTATCCTTTATTTTATATTCTCTCCATGTTGTTTTTACCAAAATGAATCACTTCACACTTCTCTGCATTAAAATTCATCTGCCACTTGTCCGCACATTCCAGCAGCCTATCCATGTCCTTTTGAAGTTCTACACTATCCACCACACCGTTCACAATACTCCCAAGTTTTGTATTGTCAGCAAATTTTGAAATTATGCCCTATACCAATGTCTAAGTCATTAATATATATCAAGAAAAGCAGGGGTCCTAATATCGACCCCTGAGGAACTCTTTTTTTTATTCGTTCATGGAGTGTTGGTGTCACTGGCTAGGCCAGCATTTATTGCCCATCCCTAATTGCCCTTAAGAAGGTGGTGATGAGCTGCCTTCTTAAACCGCTGCAGTCCTTGGGGTGTAGGTACACCCACAGTGCTGTTAGGAAGGGAGTTCCAGGATTTTGACCCATAATCTATAATCTATATATTAAATATATAATGTCTGCATGCACTTTTTATTCACACCTTACTTCCTGTTGGCAGAATTTTTGGTCACACTTTTCTGTCAACATTTCCCACTGTAATCTGGCATGACACTTCTCATTCAATTCTGTTAAGTCAACTTCTGGAGGCTATGTCTGCTAGTCTCCTCACCAATATTTCACTATCTTGTACATCAAAAAAATTAATTCATCAACTTACTGCGGCCAATGCCATGGTCAATTTAACAGTATAATATTAAATATCTTGCATGGGTAGACTTTCCTGTTGACAAATCTCAAATTCTTTTGTACACTGTTGTGTTAACATTTAGCATTGCAAATTGCAGTGTCAATATTTCCCATTCAATATTACTGTGGAAATTGTCCTGCTGCTGTTTTGGGTTGTTGTAGCCATTTGATGCCTGCACACAACAAAATTCTGTACTTTCTTCCAATTCCATTGCTATCCAGTGTATAAAAAAATAGATTTATCAATTGACTGTAGCAGATGCAACAAGCTATTAATAGTGGATCATCTCTGGCATTAAGACAGTGGCCGGAATTTTACGGTGGCCGGACAGGAACCGTCCATTGACTGAAAGGTCAGTAGCAATCCCACCTCTGTCGGGCCTGGGGATCCAGAACAGATTTTATGGTCCCCAGGCCCTTAACTGGTCTTAGGCAGGACGTCCCACCTAATGGAGCTGCTGGCCAATCAGTGGGCCGGCAGCTCATAGTCCTAGCAGCGCCACCGGGAACGGTGGCCACTGCTGGGACTGCAACACAGCTGAAGACTGAAGATGTCAGGGAGCCCCGGAGAACTCAAAGAGGCCCGATCAGGTGGGCCCCCCTAGGCCGTCAGAAGGCCACCCATTTTTATCAGGCGGCTTTTCTGAGGCCTCGGCTGCCCATCTGCCAATCGTAAAATCCCCGTGGCGGCAGGTGGAAGCCCTTAAATGGCCGTTAATTGGCACTTAAGGGCCTTGATTGGCCTGGGGCGGGCGGGCCGCTTCTCACCACCCTATGTAAAATGGAGGCAGAGGCGGGAGCAGGTCGGGAAGGGCCTCCTAAGCCTCCCACTCCATTTTGTGAGTTATGATGAACTGGAATGCATTGCCTGGAAAGGTGGTGGAAGCAGATTCAACAGTAACTTTCAAAGGAGAATTGGATATATACTTGAAAAGGAAAAATTTGCAGGACTATGGGAAAAGGCAGAGGAGTGAGACTAATAGGATAGATCTTTCAAAGAGCCAGCAAAGACACGACAGACAGAATAGCCTTCTTCTGTGCTCTATGATTCTAATCCTTCTTTGCTTGATATATTAGAAACATAGGAGTAGATTTTCAACCTCAGTCCCTCATGTAAATAAATAATAGATATTTACTACTGTTTCGAGTGCATTTATGTTCTTAGGTTTTTTTGAGAACTCATGTATTTTAGAACTGGACATTGGTTTATTTTGGGACCCCATAGATGGGTTGTTACCAGGATCACTGAGAGGTCTGGCTTTGAAAACAGTTACTGGTAGGCACCTGTTTTCAAATAACTACCCAGCAGGGGTTATTTTTGATTCGTGGAAGATGTTAAAGAGTCACCTTGCCAAGAAGAACAAACCACCCCAACTCAGTATGTTCCAAATATTTGAAAAAAAACTGCCAGCTTTCTATTTCTCGAGAAGCTGGGAAGCAAGTGTAAGAAGCAGACTAATCTGTTGCTGCATTTCTCTTGTAAGGGCTGTATCCAAAACCTCTGTTGCTGCATTTCCAGGAAAGCCTACCAAACTGATCTTCAATGTCGCCTGAAAAGAACTGTTCTAGGAAGATTCCAGCGACAGCCATCTATACACATTTGGGGTGCCAACCAAAGCAAAGGACATCTTTCCATATCTTTTTTATTCAAGTATTTAACCCAAGTGTTTTTTGTCTGTTTTTAAAAAAAAATAGAGCTCCAAAATGAAAATCCCTTTATTTTTCCAGTTAATCAGTGTATGTATGTAACCGCCTGCGCATGCGTGCGTTTGTGTGCGTGTGAGGCTCAGGTAAAAAGGGAACTTTTTATTTTTATTTCAATCTGTGTGTTAATGCTTTACTTCATTACTGGTTAAGACTTGTTTATAATAAACATAATTTGGTTGTTTATTAAAGAAACCCAGTTGGTGTGCTTTATTCTGGGAAAATTAGAGTTTATGATTGACCGTATCAGTAAGTGGGGAAAAATTTAAATGTGCGTTGTGACCTGTGGACAAGTGGAACAAGAATAAACAGTGCACTCCTTCCGCCTCAGTCATAACATACAATTGGGGGCTCTTTGCGGGATATCCAATGCTGCCGATGTGCAATTGTAAGTGGGGTAATAATAATTGAAAAGAGGACCAAAAAAAGGTTTCTTGTGCAGTAGATTAAAGTTTACTGTACTGGAATGTCTTTAACAGTTGCTGTGACTTTTCTGGGGAAGGAGGATGTATCCCTGAGTGATTTGAGAAACTTAACCAAGGTTAAACTAAAGGATTTGGCAGAACTGTTGCTGTTAGAGTTAAAACCAGAAGCTAAGAAAGCAGACATAATTGAAGTAATAGCACACCATTTGAAATTGGAGGAAGAAGAAAGCAAACCAGAAAGTAGTTCAGTTGACTTAGCTGAAATTCGGTTACAGATGAGGCAGCTTGAACTTGACAAAGGAAAAGTAAAAGAAATTGAATTGGAAAAATGTAAGCTTCAACAGGAAGAAGAAAAGGCAATAGAATTGAAAAGACATGAACTTGACAGAGAATTGACAATGAAAAAATTTGAACTTGAGGAAAAGGAAAGGGAAAGAGAAGGATAGGAATCTGAATTTAAAAAGATGGAACTAAGACAAAGGGGTGGTCTTGACTCCAGTGCAAGTTCCAGTGGGGAAAGATCTGACTCCAGCTCAGAACCCAATGCAGAGCTGCTTAAATTTGTGCAAACCCTCCCTAAGTTTGAGGAAAGGGACATTGAGGCACTTTTCATTTCTTTTGAAAAGATAGCCAAACTGATAAAATGGCCAAAGGAAAGCTGGACACTGCTTATGCAAAGCAGGTTGATGGGCAGAGCTCATGTAGTTTATGGCATGCTTTATGAGGAGGCTTCTGCAGATTATGAGATGGCAAAAAAGGCTATTCTTGCTGCACATGAGTTGGTTCCTGAAGTTTACCGACAGAAATTTTGGAAACTTTGGAGATTGACTGGGCAGACTTATATAGAATTTGAGAGGGTAAAGCAAATCAATTTTGATCGTTGGATATGGACACTAAAGATAAAGATATGAGAATCTTAGGGAACTAACTCTCCTGGAAGAATTAAAAAATTTACTCCCCCTGTTAGTAAGAACCCATGGAGAACCAGAAGCTTTCAACAGCCAGACAGGCATTGTAAATTGCTGATGATTACGAGCTTGTTTATAAACCCAAACCCTTTGTCTTTCACCCTCACAAACCCGAGAAGGATATCAGGTGGGAGGGTGAAAGGAAGACAAGTAGCCAGGGACAGGAAGGGACAGCTGGGAATGCCCCAGGATCTCCTCCTCAGACCAGAAAGCAAGATACTAAGGGTGGAAGTGAGGTCCACAAGCCTGAATGTTATCATTGCCACAAGGTGGGACACCTACCTGCAGAATTCTGGAAGTTGCAGGTATTGAATGGGATGTATTGGGGTACATTAAGTCAATGCAGAGAAAAGGGCCCTGACCGAGAGTACAACAGATCAGGTTGTAGCTCTGACTGCAGCTGTAAGGCCAAATAAAAAAAACCACTGTGAGTGCAGGGGTTGTGAATAAGATACCTCAGAGTTATAGGGAATTCCTGTCAAAAGGAAAAGTAACTCCATATCCCTCAAGTGAGGCAGATAAGCCTATAATTATATTTAAGGTGTCATGGTCCTGTAGTTTTTTTCTTGGAATATGCGGTTTGCCTTTAAGGCTTGCAAGGGATCAGTATTGCTTTATGAACCAGCAAGCCTCAGGAGTTATAGGAAGGTGCATTTTTGTTGCCTTAGAAACAGCCATTTGGAGACTACGATTCAAAGGGTGCATTCTTGTTACCATAGATACAACCATTGGAAGTGAGTCTCATGCGATACATTTGTTACAATTCTGTTTTGAACTGGCTGTTAGTTGAAGACAGTTTATTCGAACAGAACACACAGACACAGAGACGCAGCTGTGATGACAGCAGAACCTGGAAAAGAGCTCTCAACCATTTAACCTGAAGGAATAGGATTTTTAGTCTGTTTAATTATTATCTACCAAAATTCAAAAAGAAAGTCAAGCCAAGGGAGAGATCTCTGGTAATTTAAATTGAAGAAAGGGAAGTTAGACTGTGACAATCTTTCATCCCTTCCCCTTCATCCCCTTCCCAGCTCCATTCTCTCAGCCCACACCCACCCCCCCCGCACCCCCCTCCCCCCTCACAACCCCGTCCCAGCCCCCCCCCGCACCATCTTCCCCCTGCACCCTCCCACCCCCTTACAGCCCCCTTCCCAGCTCCCCCTCGCACCCACTTCCCTCCACACCTCCCCCTCACACCCCCTCCTCCCACCGGCATCATCCTACACCTGTGTAGGGGTCCTAACAACCCAACTGCCTTGTGGGCGTCTCGGGAGAGACCAAGACTGAGGGAGTAAACTCTAACAGAAAATCCGGAGCGGAACCCCGTAGGCGGTCATGTGTCACCTTTGACATGTTTCCGGCAGTTCCTGCAGCCATACCGGTGCCAAACGTCGTGCTCTGCACTCCTTTGGACCCCACCAGAAAGGCTGAGAGGGGGGTTTTGACGATTGGGCAACTCTCAACCTCCATAAATTCGCCCAGGCATGTGCCATGGAGAGGTCACTCCATAGTTGCCTCACAGCGACTGAAACAACACGGAAGGCAGCAGTTACGGGTTATAAGTCCAGCTAAATTGGCGTAGAAACTGGGCGCCACGGGTTGTCTTTGTTGGTGGGAGAGGTCATCGCACTTCACTGGACAGCTACCGCCCGTCTTAAACCGGGCAGCCCCCAGTCAATAAGGTTCTGTCCGGCCACAGTCTACATGCTTCAATGGGTGCTTGGAGCTCAGGGTCATTGCCCGAAAGGTGGACTGCAACACCGCACCAAACAACATGAAAAAAGGAAAGAAGGTACCAGCCCTTCGCTTTGCAAGCTGGAACGTCAAGCCTGTCGGAAGACCTTACACAAATCAATGATTCTCGGAAGACCGCCATCATTAACAACGAGCTCAGTAGACTCAATGTAGACATTGCAGCACTTTAGGAGACACGCCTCCCCGCGAGTGGATCTCTAGCAGAGCAAGACTACACCTTCTTCTGGCAGGGCAGGGATCCTGAAGGACCAAGACAGCATGGAGTGGGGTTCGCCATCAGAAACTCCTTGCTCAGCATCATAGAGCCTCCCTCAAATGGCTCAGAACGCATACTGTCCATCCGACTGTTCACCACCTCTGGTCCAGTACACCTACTCAGCATCTATGCTCCAACACTCTGCTCCCCACCTGAAGCTAAAAATCAGTTCTACGAGGAACGCCATAACATCATTAGCAGCATCCCCAACACCGAACACCTATTCCTGCTGGGGGACTTTAATGCCAGGGTTGGGGCCGACCATGACTCATGGCCTTCCTGCCTTGGGCACTATGGCATTGGAAGGATGAATGAGAATGGACAGAGACTGCTTGAGTTGTGTACCTATCATAACCTCTGCATAACCCGTTCTTTCACAATAAACCCTGTCACCAGGTTTCTTGGAAGCACCCAAGATCATGTCATTGGCACCAGCTGGACCTCATCGTCACAAGGCGCGCCTCTTTAAACAGCGTTCAAACCACACGCAGCTTCCACAGTGCGGACCACTCCCTGGTGTGCAGCAATGTTAGACTCAAACCAAAGAAGCTGCATCACTCCAAGCAGAAGGGCCACCTGCGCATCAACATGAGCAGAATTTCTTATCCACAGCTGTTACAAAAATTTCTAAATTCACTTGAGAAAGCCCTTCAAAACACTCCCACAGGGCATGCAGAGACCAAGTGGACCCACATCAGAGACGCCATCTATGAGTCAGCTATGACCACCTATGGCAAATGCGTGAAGCGGAATGCAAACTGGTTTCAATCTCACATTGAAGAGCTGGAACCTGTCTTAGCCGCTAAGCGCATTGCATTGCTGAACTACAAGAAAGCCCCCAGCGAGTTAACATCCGTAGCACTTAAAACAGCCAGAAGCGCTGCACAAAGAACAGCCAGACGCTGTGCAAATGACTACTGGCAACACCTATGCAGTCATATTCAGCTGGCCTCAGACACCGGAAACATCAGAGGAATGTATGATGGCATTAAGAGAGCTCTTGGGCCAACCATCAAGAAGATCGCCCCCCCCCCCTCAAATCTAAATCAGGGGACATAATCACTGACCAACGCAAACAGATGGACCGCTGGGTTGAGCACTACCTAGAACTGTACTCCAGGGAGAATGCTGTCACTGAGACTGCCCTCAATGCAGCCCAGCCTCTACCAGTCATGGATGAGCTGGACATACAGCCAACCAAATCGGAACTCAGTGATGCCATTGATTCTCTAGCCGATGGAAAAGTCCCTGGGAAGGACAGCATTACCCCTGAAATAATCAAGAGTGCCAAGCCTGCTATACTCTCAGCACTACATGAACTGCTATGCCTGTGCTGGGACGAGGGAGCAGTACCTCAGGACATGCGCGATGCCAATATCATCACCCTCTATAAAAACAAAGGTGACCGCGGTGAATGCAACAACTACTGTGGAATCTCCCTGCTCAGCATAGTGGGGAAAGTCTTTGCTCAAGTCGCTCTAAACAGGCTCCAGAAGCTGGCCGAGCGCGTCTACCCTGATGCACAGTCTGGCTTTCGTGCAGAGAGATCGACCGTTGACATGCTGTTCTCCCTTCGTCAGATACAGAAGAAATGCCGCGAACAACAGATGCCCCTCTACATTGCTTTCATTGATCTCACCAAAGCCTTTGACCTCGTCAGCAGACGTGGTCTCTTCAGACTACTAGAAAAGATTGGATGTCCACCAAAGCTACTAAGTATCATCACCTCATTCCATGACAATATGAAAGGCACAATTCAACATGGCGGCTCCTCATCAGACCCCTTTCCTATCCTGAGTGGCATGAAACAGGGCTGTGTTCTCGCACCCACACTTTTTGGGATTTTCTTCTCCCTGCTGCTTTCACATGCGTTCAAGTCTTCTGAAGAAGGAACTTTCCTCCACACAAGATCAGGGGGCAGGTTGTTCAACCTTGCCCGTCTAAGAGCGAAGTCCAAAGTACGGAAAGTCCTCATCAGGGAACTCCTCTTTGCTGACGATGCTGCTTTAACATCTCACACTGAAGAGTGCCTGCAGAGTCTCATCGACAGGTTTGCGGATGCCAGCAATGAATTTGGCCTAACCATCAGCCTCAAGAAAACGAACATCATGGGGCAGGACGTCTGAAATGTTCCATCCATTAATATTTGCGACCACGCTCTGTAAGTGGTTCAAGAGTTCACTTACCTAGGCTCAACCAGTAACCTGTCTCTAGATGCAGAAATCAACAAGCGCATGGGAAAGGCTTCCACTGCTATGTCCAGACTGGCCAAGACAGTGTAGGAAAATGGCACACTGACACGGAACACAAAAGTCCAAGTGTATCAAGCCTGTGTCCTCAGTTTAATTATTATCTACCAAAATTCAAAAAAAAAAGTCAAGCCAAGGCAGAGATCTCTGGTAATTTGAATTGAAGGGAAGTTAGACTGTGACAATCTTTCATCCCTCAAAAACTCTAAAGTCAGCTTGATTCCATTGAAAGAGTTTGCAAGTCGTAAATCATTGAAATTTGCTGGAGAAGGAAAGCAACATTCTGTGAGGACTTCAAGCAACATTGGACTATAGATTTGCTGCAACATTCTGTGAGGACTTGAGGCAAAATTGGACTGTAAATTTGCAAGGACTCTAATTTTTTTCTATTTTAAATGTTGTTTATATCTTCATAGTGTTTAAGAATTTAGTTCTTCTAATTAAAGAGTTAATTTGTTGATTTAAAGAACCTGGTTTGGTTAGCCTCATTCAGGGGTTAACAGATGATACAATTTGGCTGGGTCTTTCTTTAACTTGGAAAGTTAAAGATCTGTGGAGCGATGGTATTGAATTAACAGTGCGTTGGTCCCACCACAATCAGAATCGTATATTTTGATTGGGGGCTTTGACTGGAGGGGTCGGTCATAACAAAGGATACAGGAACCACCCAAAATCCTTTGCTGGGCAAAGGCATAACTTTTCCACCACAGAATGCACTGAATGCCAAGGTTTTAGTGAACGGTATTGGCAGGGAGTATATACCCGTACCTTTGTATCGGGTGCACCAGGAGTGTCACCTAATGTCTGGAACAGTAACTGTAGGAGTTGTCCATAGTTTGCCAGTAGAAGGCGTTGACCTACTCCTGGGAAATGATTTGGCTGGAGCGCAGGTAGTCACGGAAAAACCAAGTGCAGTTAAAGAGACAGAACAGTTACAGGAAAAGGTTCCAGGAAATTTTCCTTCATGTGTCGTAACCCGAGCAATGCTAAACAAGTTCCATTGTCGGAGATAAAATTCGAACCACCGTCAGAGGGTCAAATATCTGAAACTTTCTTTGGGGATTTGGATAATCCGAAGGAAATGTTTAATAAGTCTTCTCTGATCAAGGCTCAGCAATCAGATCTAGAGTTAAATAAAGTGGCACAATCAACTCGAACTGAAGCTGAGGCAAAGTGAGTTCAAGAAGGCTACTGTATTAAAAATGGGATTCTGATGAGGAAGTGGAGACCCCCCTCACAGAGCTGCGGATGAAGAATGGACAGTTGTTCACCAGATAGTGGTACTGCCAAAGCATTGCTGGGAAATATTAAGGATAGTGCATGAAATTCCTAGAGCGGGACATGTGGGGATCCGGAAAACCCAATCACGTATAAGTTGGCATTTTTATTGGCCAGATCTTTCCAAGGATGTGCTGCAGTTTTGTAAAACATGCCATATGTGTCAGATTGTGGGAAAGCCAGCCGCTCTAATTCCCATACCAGTTATTGGGGAACCATTTAGTAGGGTGTTGGTACATTGTGTAGGATCTTTACCGAAAATAAAAGTGGGACACCAATATATACTCACTATCATGGATATGGCTACTCGGTTCCTAGAGGCCATTCCCTTGAGAACAATTTCTGCTAAGGCAGTGGTAGAGAAGTTAACCCAGTTCTTCACGAGATATGAATTACCGATTGAGATTCAGTCAGATCAAGGTTCCAATTTTACCTCTTAAACTTTTCAGGAAGTTATGGGTAATTTGGGTATAACACAGTTAAAGTCTTCAGCATGCCACCCACAGACACATGGAGCTTTAGATAGGTACCATCAGACCCTCAAAATGATGATCAGGGCATACTGTCATGAATATCCCCATGATTGGAATAAAGGACTAGAATCTATTGTTTGCCACGAGGGATTCACTAAATGAGTCTACCAGTTTTAGTCCTTTTGAACTAGTTTATGGACAAGATAGGAGGTCCTCTAAAACTAATTAAAGAAAGATTTTTAGAACTGAGGGACGAATCTTCTGTGCAAGATTATGTATTTGTGTTCTAGGAATGGCTTACGAGAGCTTGCAAAGTGGCTCAGGAACACCTTAAAGCTTCCCAAACAACTATGAAGAAATGCGCAGACAAGCATGCCAAAACCTGAACATTTCAACCAGCGGATGAGGTGTTAGTATTACTGCCTTTACAGGGTGAACCTCTGAAAGCACAGTTCAGTGGTTCATATAAAGTGGTCAAGAGAATTGGTAAAGTAAATTATTTGATTGACACCCCAGATCACCGGAAAAAGAATCAGCTGTAACATATCTATATGTTGAAATAATGTCATCGGCGTGAGGAGGATAAGCAAACACAGGTATGTCAGGTAGTAGGGACAGTGAAGGATAAAAGGGATAAGAGGATGAGGCAGGAGGAGGCCTAGCCAATTTTCAAATTGAACCTCCTACTATCTGGTTAGCTAATACTGAATTGTTAGGGAGATTGGACATTATGCTTTCAATTTAGACGCAGATCACCAACGCACCAATGCTTCTTCGACAGCACTTTCCAAACCTGCGACCTCTACCGGCTAGAAGGACAAGGACAGCAGATGCTTGGGAACACCACCACCTGCAAGTTCCCCTCCAAGCCACATACCATCCTGACTTGGAACTATATTGCCGTTCCTTCATTGTCACTGGCTCAAAATTCGGGAAAACCCTTCCTAACCGCACTATGGGTATACCTACCCCACATGGACTGCAGCAGTTTAAGAAGGCAGCTCACCACCACCTTCTCAAGAGCAATTAGGGATGGGCGATAAATGCTGGTCTTGTCAGCAACACCCATATCCCATGAATTAATAAAAAAAATGAGAAGAACTAACAAGGCTACTCACAGCATTTAAAAGAGTCTGTAGGGATAAAAGAGGATGTACAACTGTAACCATACATGATGTGGATGTAAAGGAATCCTTTCCTATAAAACAGCATCATAACTGCTTAAGTCCAGATAAACAGGCCCAGCAAAAGCAGAAATCCAATACATGCTAGAAAACCACCTAACTGAACCCAGTCAAAGCAGCTGGAGTCCCCCAGTAATATTACAGCCTAAGCCTAATGGTTCAACTAGACACTGCATAGACTACAGAAAGGTTAATGCAGTAACAAAGGCAGACTCCTACCTGATACCTCACTTGGAAGACTGTATTGGCAAAGTGGCCAGTGCTACATTTCTTACAATAATAGATTTGTTAAAGGGATACTGGCAAGTTCCTTTAACACCCCAAGCTAAAGAAATAACGGCCTTTGTCAGACCAGACGGTCTTTTCCAATGCCGAGTGATGCCATTCGGGCTAAAAATGCCCCAGCAACTTTTCAGAGACGAATGAGTCAAGTGATAGCAAGTGTTCCTAATTGTGTAGTTTACCTTGATGATGTGCTGGTATACAGTGACACTTGGAAGGATCACTTGAAACAACTAGAAGCTCGGTTTAGGAAATTACAATTGGCTGATTTAGTAATAAACCTTGCCAAAAGTGAATTTCCGAAAGCAAAAGTGAGCTACCTTGGGCATGTAGTAGGGCAAGGACTAGTGTTGTCAAGAACAGCGAAAGTACAAGCTAGAAGTCATGAGGTTTTTGGGAATGTGTGGTTTCTACCGAAGGTTTGTACCAAATTTTAGTACCAAAGCTGCTCCACTGACAGATTTACTACAGAAAAAGAAAAGCAAGATAGTGTGATCAGGGGAGTGCCAAGCATCTTTTGAGAGACTGAAAGCCAGTGTTGACTGCTCCAAATTTTGCTCAGCCCTTCAAGGTAGCAATTGATGCTAGTGACCTGGGGTTGGTGCAGTCTTGTTACAAGATGATGAATCAGGCATAGAAAGGCCAGTGGGATACTTTTCCAAAAAGCTAAATTGACATCAAAAACGATATTCAACAGTGGAAAAATAAACTCTCGGTTTACTATTGGCTCTTAAGCATTTTGAAGTCTATGTCCACCATGACTACAGAGAGACACTGCTATATAATGATCATAACCCCTAGCCTTTGTTATGAGGGTTTCCATTTCTTGTTAAAAATTTGAGAATCTGTATTTTAAAAACTGAAAAAGGATTCCATGGATGCTGTAATCTTGAGAAGCTGAACTTTGGGTGTTTTCATAAAAGGAAGGTCAATGGAAGGTTGACTAGTAAACAATTTTACTGGAAAGCACCTGTTTGCAAAGAACCCAGCAGGGGGATATGTGTATGACCTTAAGAGCTATTTGCGTATTGACAAGTCAAGATTTATGGTTTTCATAGGGCTTGTTTCTGGAAAAAGTTGGTTTCATTTTGAACTGTTAAAAAAGGCAGTGGGTTTGGCTAAAACAGACAGAAAGAAGTTTGCTTCCTGATCTGCCAGGAGAAAACAGTTGCTGTCTCTCTCTCTCTCTTTAAAGAATTCCTGCATCAAGTTGTACTGTTGCCTCCTGTATTTGAAGAAATACTGCATGTTTGCAGGAACCTTGCATCTTTGCAACGAATGTGTGAGCATTGAAACCTTTGTTGCTGCACACCTGATGTAAGGCCTATGTGAAGCCTTCCGTAGCTGCATCTCTTGAAAGCTTACCCAGACTGTTCATCGACATCACCTGGAAAGAACTGTTCTGGGAAGGTTCCTAGTGGCAGCCATCTATTCGCCTTTGGGACGCCAAAACAAAGATCTTCCATACCTTCTCTTCAGTCTAAGTTTTTTTATTCCTTCTATTTCTTTGTCACAGATGTAAACAAAAATTTATTTTTTTCTTGGTTAACCAGTGAGTGTGTGTTTCAGGGCAAGGATAAAATAAGGGGCTTTAATATTTCAATTTGCCTGTATGTTTACTTTATTATTGGTTAAGACTTGGGGTATAATAAACAGATAATTTTGTTGTTTATTAAAGAAACCTGGTTGGTGTGCATCATTCTGGAATAAAAATAGAGTATCTGATTAATGGTTTTTGGTAAGTAGGAAAATTAAAATATATGTTGTGACCTGTGGAGAAGTGGAACTGAATTAACAGTGCACTCCTCCCACCTCAGCCATAACACCTTTATGGAAAAATGTAAAAACCAGAATGCCAGACTATTCCGATGGAGTTTGCTATTGCAACCGTATCACTTAAAGATTATTAAAATTGCAGGCTAAAATAATGTAATTGCAGATGCTTTATCTACAACTAACTTTGCTTTGAGTTATCTGAAGGCAAAGCAGAACTGTATGAACTACAGGTAAAGAGTGAATGAGTACGAGTGTGAAAATGTGTTTCAAATTTTTTTCATCTTTTTTTCAACACATTTGTAATGAAATGCATTTTAAAATTGTGATTCATTCCTCCAAGGGTGGAGGTGTTATGAGTGCTTCTATATTTTTAAGTATGTTTTTGAGGACTCATGCATTTTAGAACTAGACATTGGTTTATTTTGGGACACCATGGATGGGTTGTTACCAGAGTCACTGGGAGGTCTGGCTTTGAAAACAATCAGTTACTGGAAGGCACCTGTTTTCAAATAATTACCCAGCAGGGGTTGTTTTTGACTTGGGGAAGATGTTTACAGAGAAGTGACAGGTCAAGATTTATAGAGGTCAGAAGGCTCCACTTCTGGAATGTTTTTGGTTTCACTTTGAATTGTTACAAAAGGCAGTTGGGGATGAACAGTGGTTTGAAAAAAGAGTTAAAGAGTCAGCTTGCCAAGAAGAACAAACCACCCCAACTCAGCCTGTTCCAACTCTTTGTAAAAAACCTGCCAGTTTTCCATTTCTCGAGAAGCTGAGAAGCAAGCGTAAGAAGCAGACTAAACTGTTGCTGCATTTCTCCTGTAAGGCCTGTGTCTGAAACCTCTGTTGCTGCATTTCCTGGAAAGCCTACCCAAACTAATCTTCAATGTCACCTGAAAAGATCTGTTCCAGGAAGATCCCAGTGACAGCCATCTATATGCATTTGGGACACCAAACCAAAACAAAAGACATCTTTCCATATCTTTTTTTTCTTCTTCAAAAATTAGCAAGTATTTGTTATTATATTATATTTGTCTTTTTTGTAATAGAGCTCTAAAACGAAAATCCCTTTATGTATGTATGTATGTGTGTGTGTGTGTGTGAGGGGCTATGGTAAAAAGGGAACTTTAATATTTCAGTCTGTGTTAAGGCTTTGCTTCATTTCTGGTTAAGTCTTGTTTTATAATAAACGGATAATTTTGTTTATTAAAGCTGGTTGGTGTGTTTTATTCTGGGTAAAAATAGAGTCTATGATTGACCAATCAGTAAGTAGGAAAAAATTTAAATATATGTCATGACCTGTGGAGATGTAGATCTAGAATAAACAGTGCACTCCTCATGCCTCAGTTGTAACACTATCTTCCATATCTAAATGTTTTAAAGAGCCTGCACAGATACAATGGGTTGAATGGCTTGCTTCTGTGCTGTATGATAATATGAATTCCATTATTTGTAAAAAGCTGGAGTTGGAATTTTGAAGTCAGCAAAGGAGTTTATTATGATGCTTCACAAAAATTGGATTGGTAAGTTGGACCACTGCAATACAGATCTGATTAGGTAAATTGTTAAGCAGGATCTCACTAGAATTAGTCCTGGCTGGTCTCCCACGTAAACTTGACGTCATCCAAAACTCTGCTGCTCGTGTCTTAAACTCGCACCAACTCCTCTTCACCTATCACCCAGGTGCTCACTGACCTACAATGGCTCCCGGTGAAGCAATATCTTGATTTTAAAATTCTCATCCTTGTTTTCAAATCCATCCATGAGCTCGCTTCTCCCTATCTCTATAATCTCACACCACCATTTGGTGGCCGTGCCTTCCATTGCCTGGGCCCTAAGCTTTGGAATACCCTCACTACACCTCTCTGCCTTTCTACCTTGATTTCCTCCTTTAAGACAGTCTTTAAAACTTACCTCTTTGAACAAGCTTTTGGTCACCTGTCCTAATATCTCCTTATGTGGTTCTATGTCATATTTTGTTTTATAATGCTCCTGTCAAGTGCTTTGGGACATTTTATTACATTAAAGGTGCTATATAAATAAAAGTTGTTGTTGTACTTAACTGTTCCTCTCCAATGACATACCACGTGCTTTGAGAACAAATTAATTTGTCCTAGTGTGCTTAAAACAAATATTTCTCTTGCTTCAAAATACCTTTGTTAATTCTAGACCTGACTATTCCAATGCACTCCTAGCTTGTCTCCAACATCCTACTCTCCATAAATTGAGGTCATCCAAAACTCTGCTGCCCATGTCTTAAACTCGCACCAAGTCCCGTTCCCCATCATCCCTATGCTCGCTGACCTACATTGGCTCCCGGTCAAGCAATGTCTTGATTTTAAAATTGTCCTCCTTGCTTTCAAATCCCTCTCTATCTCGGTTATCTTCTCCAGCCCCACAATCTTCCAAGATATCTGCACCCCTCTAATTCTGGCCACTCATGCATTCCTGATTTTAATCACTCCCACATTGGTGGCTGCACCTTCAGTTGCCAAGGCCCCAAGCTCTGGAATTCCCTCCCCACAATCTCTACCTCTCCATATCTCTTTCCTCCTTTAATACGCTTCTTAAAACCTATCTTTTTGACCAGCTTTTGGTCATCTATCCTAATATCTCCTTTTGCGGTTCAGTGTCCATACTTTGTTTTATAATGCTCTTGTAAAGTTCCTTGGGACATTTTATTGCATTAAAGGCGGTATATAAATATTAGTTGTTGATGTTCCGTATATACATATATTTATATAAAGCCCTTAAAAAACACCTAGTTTATTTGTATTATGACCATGTTTTTGACACTTCCAATTCCTGCCTCTCAGCATATAAATTCTCTCTATAGCTCTTAATTTTGTTATCTGTCTGCCAGGTTATAGTTGACACTGAACTTAAACCAGTACATGGAAATGAACATTGCCATTTTGTGAGCTTAAATTATTTTATTTACTATTATTACTATTTAATGTTATGAACTCACTGCATGTAGCTGGACTGTCATTTGCACTTGGAATAATATGTTATTTCTTCCATTTCTAATGACCTATCAACCAAGGAATTTTTTCCTTGCTCCCCAACATAGGAAAAGGAGTAGGCCCTTCAGCCCCTCCAGATTGTTCCACCATAAAATATCATGGTTGATCTGTACCTCAACTCCATTTACCAATCATTGTTCCACATCTCTTGATCCCCTCCTTACCCAACAAAAACCTATCAATCTCAGTCTTGACCACTGCCCCATCCCCTAACCCTCAGCGCCATCCATAGCTATTTGGGGGGAATCGCAGCCCACTTTGATTTTCCAAACCTTCGACAGAAATTGCATTCAGTAATTTCTCAAAACTGAAAAAATTGCACAGGACTTATTTCCTACCTTCAATGAACTCTGCACTTTCCACCTTTATATCTATATCTTCCGCAATTCGCTCCCTGCTTGGTGTTCTGCTTTTCAATGAGTCGTCTCTGGAACTTGTGCTCACTGGAGTCTACAAAATAATAGTGAAATGTTTACACTCTACAAAGGTTATTGGCAATAAGGAAACCACAATTGAATATGTTTATTACAATGGTGTCACGATAGGACATTATGCATGGGATTGCTTACAACATAATCTTAAAATAGGACCTAGGAGCTAGGGGAAAATAGATTTTCATAATTGAGGTCGTCCAAAACTCTGCTGCCCATGTCTTAACTCGCACCAAGTACTGTTCACCTACCACCCTGTGCTCACTGACCTACATGGCTCCTGGTCAATCAATGTTTTGATTTTAAAAATTCTCAAATTTCAGATTTCTCTATGGTCTTCCAGCCCCACAACCTCCAAGATTTCTGCACTCATCTAATTCTGACCTTTTAAACTTTATTTGAATTAGGAATGCATTGCTTCAAAAATCTACAGGTGCAAAATTGAGATGTTTTAAAGTGAGATTTACCCTTATTTGTGAATTATGAGTATTAAGGGTAGGGATTGTGGTTCATAAAGTTAAAGAGTTAAAGTTAAAGATGGAACAAATAGCCCAATCCTATTATTGCAATCAAATTAAATGAATAATAGCTGAATGTTCAATCATCAGTCAATATCCTCCAGATGCTTTGTTATTTATATAGCTATTGACTAAGTATCTTTTCATTATTATAAAATATGGCACTGCAAGCCTAAAATTCTTTATTCCTTCCATAAAATATTTCTCAAATATTATATTAGTGAAACAGATTCCAGATTTAATGTCCTCATGATGAACTGAATTTATTAAATTACAAAATGTATAATTTTACTTATAAAAGCGAACGAGTAAAGCAAAATAATTGGTATGTAATAAGCTTGTTCAATAAAACATGGCTGCAATTTTCATCCCTACCCATTTGATATGATCTCCTCCAACAAGAGAGAATCCAATCATCTCCCTTTGACATTCAGCAGCATTATCATTGTCAAATCCTCCAGCATCAACGTCCTGGGTTTTACCATTGTTCTGAAACTTAATGGACCAGCCATATAAATACTGTGGCTACAACAGCCGGTCAGAGATTGGGAATTCTGCGGTAAGTCACTTCCTAATTCCTCAAGCCTGGCAGGAGTGTGATGGAATGCTCCCCATTTGCCTGAATGAGTGCAACTCCAACATCACTTAAGAAGCCCAACACAATCCAGGACAAAGCAGCTCGCTCAATTGGCACCTCATCCATCACCTTAAACATTCAGTCCCTCCACCACCAACGCAGTGTGCCTGTGGTGTGCACCATATACAAGATGCTCTGCAACAACTCGCCAAGGCCCCTTCAAGCACACTTTCCAATCCTGCAACCTAGAAGGACAAGAGCAGCAGATGCATGGGAACAGCATCACCTGCAATTTACCCTCCAAGTCACACAGCACCCTGACTTGGAAATATTTATTTATTTAGAGATACAGCACTGAAACAGGCCCTTTGGCCCACCGAGTCTGTGCCGACCAAGAACCACCCATTTATACTAACCCTACAGTAATCCCATATTCCCTACCACCTACCTACACTAGGGGCAACTTACAATGGCCAATTTACCTATCACCTGCAAGTCTTTGGCGGTGGGAGGAAATCGGAGCACCCGGCGAAAACCCACACAGTCACAGGGAGAACTTGCAAACTCCGCACAGGCAGTACCCAGAATTGAACCCGGGTCCCTGGAGCTGTGAGGCTGCGGTGTTAACCACTGCACCACTGTGTCGTCACTGTGCCTATATTGCTGTTCCTTCCCTGTTGCGGAGTCAAAATCTTGGAACTCCCACCCGAACAGCACCATGGATGTATCTACAACACATGGATTACAGAGGTTGGAGATGGGGATTCACTTGATGAAACCTCCAGGAATACACTGAAACAGAGTTGGCAACCCTAGCTGGAAGACCTTATTGCTGCTATGCAAAGAAGGCCTCAAGCATTAGAGATCTTCTTCCTGACCTTGAACAGAAGGAACTTAGAATCTGATGGGTTCCAACCAGTGGCCGCCAGTGGTCTCAGGTGTTAAAGCCAGCTTCTTTAGTTGCACTCCAAATGGCTGGTTAACCAGCAATCAAAGAGAAAAAGGTGCTCAAACAGCCCTCTCTCCTGAATTCCATATTACAATGCATGCAGCTGTTGTGAACAGAGTGCTGTGAACACAACCCTGAGATGAGCCAGGAGTCTCAAGTCAACAGAAAGTGGATGAAGAGCCAATGTGACATGCCGACATCCTGTTTCCCTCTCCTCTGCACCTGGGAACTGAGTATTATTTTCTGGTGTGTACAAAAGGGATAACTGAGCCATTATCTATGTGAAGTTTATGAACCTCCATTACAATTGAGAGACACACTCTACACATAGTTCTAAATTTAGTGTTATCAATCCAGCTTTGCCTAGGGACTAATATCTCTAGAGTTTGCTTTGGGGCCAGGCTGGCAGTATATATACTTCCAGCAAAATTTAATTACACTCTGGGTTGTCTCATGCTACTACTGGCATGCCAAAGGGTACTGTAGAGCTGGTGAGGTCGCCCTGTTATACACTCCGCTTGATCTTCCTTTCCACTGATGTCTCACATAATGAGCGGGTGATCCAATACCATCAATTTTCCACCACCACTGAAAATAAAAGTACCCTGAGTTACTGAGGGTGAAACCCCTCTTGGATGAGAGCACAGTATGGTCAATTGTGAACCAGTCCCTGCTTTTACACCTATTCTACATATTCTATTGGCTTGTCAGCCATGGTTCAGTTGGTAGCACTCTTATCTCTGAGTCATAAGGTTGTGGATTCAGGTCCCATTCTGGGACTGAGCTCAAATCCTGGCTGACACTCCCAGTGTAGTACTGAGGGCGTGCTGTACTGTCAGTGGTGCCATCTTTCAGATCAGACATCAAACTAAGGCTCCACCTGCCCTCTCAAGTGGATATAAAAGATCCCACGGCACTGTCTTGAAGAACAGCAGGAGAGTTCTCCCTGGTGTCCCAGCCAATACATTAACTTGCTGCAGTAGGTTCTTGGATAAGACGTCGGTTTATATCCCAGGGTAGGATTTCTACAATAAGGTAATAGCCAGCTACCAGCACTGGTCAGAAAGCTGTGGGCAGCACATCTGCAATCTTCCAATTGGCACTCAGAGCAGACCAGGTACCTCATAATCAAGGGCTTGTAAATTAATCCTTCAAGCAAAGATGCGAATTTGTGAGACATAAGTAAAACAAAACTGAAAGTATCGTTGTGTGAGTATCAAATGCCAATCTTACTGGCTTTGAAATTCAACTAGACTAGGCTATCTTTCTAACTCACACTACTGATGCAAAGTCTCTTATAATTCAAGGTGTTTGTAGAAAACTATAAATAACAAACTGCGAAACAACAGATCTAACAACGCAAGTTAGCCTGTATCGCAAAAAAGAGGAAAAGGAGTCTCCAAGATGCAGAAGAGGAAGAAAGATAAATTCTCTAATCCCTGCATGGGAGTGTGGCATTTTTTATACATGTGTTTTCATATTGCTGGAATCAACAAGTTACAGTATCATATAGAGTATTTCTCAGAGAGTAATCCATCACTTCAGTTCAAGACAAACTAGTTGTGGTGTTCTTCATTAATGCAAATTGATAAACTGAGGATAGTTCTTGGCAAGCATCTTAGGCCATTATCAGATAATTCAATATTGATGAGTAGCTAATTTGATTTAATTAAAATATGAGGTGTTGTTCTGCTTCCTTTGTTCCAAAATGTATGTCTGCGTGGATGAGGGGGGTGTGGCAGTGGTGTTGAGGGGGGTGTCACATTTCGAAGGATAAGCCACAGCTAGGAGTTGTGACTTTAAATGACAGCTGTTTCTGAGACCTGTGACAAGTGGGCAGGCACTTGATTGGCTGCAGCTTGAGGCCACAAATTTCCTCTTATAGATTCATATTGGCAGCCTGCAGGCAGTCTAAAGTTAGAGAGAACATCCAGCCTGTTTTGAATTTCACTGTCATCAGCTGTAAAATGTCTTAAACTAGAGACAATTTAATGGGACAGATAAGGTAGAGAAAGTTTATAGTATATGGACTACTGCTTAAGACCTGTATTTAGAGAGAAAAGAAGTATGAATATGAAGGCATTAAACCACCCTAAATATATCACATTTCAGATTTACTGGAAATCATGTAACCATTGATTAAACTACCTAGACATGCTTCTAAATTGCAACCCAACATCTCCATACCATTGTTATTGTTGGTCGGAGAGACTTTGCTTCTTCATCAATCATTTGCTTGACTTCAAATGCTTGTTGCTCTTCAAAAGTTTTTTCTTCATCAATAAAGTTTTGTTCTTCAATAACTTTCTCACCTTCAATAGCTTGGTGTTCCTCATCCTCTGCCTGTACATTCTCATACTCCTGTAAACCCTCCCTAATTTCAACTGCAAAGGACTTAATTTTAAAAGCTCTCTGTTGATCATAAAAAGTACGGCTGCGGCAAGATATGTGGTCATATTGGGTGTGTAAGATCCGCACAGCAATGTCACTCATGGCCAAGGGTTTAGGAAGTTCAAATTCCATATGGTAATTGGCAAATGCATAGCCTTTGAACCTATGATAAAATCAGAAATTATTTTAAACAGTGTATTCTGTTTTAGTAACTATCCTATACTAGATTAAAAGTGCAATAGTTTGCTGACTAACTAAGCTCGAGTAAAAACAATCATCCTCAAATGCCCAATAAGATCAGGTGCATTTCAAACATGCGCTTCATTTGCTGAGTAAGGTTACCCATTGTGTTGCAATCATGGGAACCCTCTCAGATGTCTAAGTTTCAAAATTGTTGAATAAAATAAACTCAAGTGGCTAGAACTTGCTTCTATAATAATGAAAATTTAGCAGCTCATCATAATACCTCAGTAATGACCCTTCAAGGTGTCTTCAACAGATAATCAGTTGCTTAATCATCATGCAAATCAAAGTTTGTATATCCAGCCTTGGAGAGTGCAATTCTTCTGTAAAGTGTCTTAACAACAATTGGGAATACCCAATTTCACAATGAAACTGTGTTTGTGCTCGTAAGCTCTCTCAAGGAGAACACAAAAGCAAATTTTTGTGAGCAGGTGATAGTCCCCAAAAATGCAAAGGACTACGCACCATGCATGGCAGCATGCCACTCAAAGAGTCAACATTATTTCAACTACAAGGAGGACCATGCTAGAGGCCCAGAAACATTTGCATAGCTTAAATAAAAAGGCAAGACATAAAATGTTTTTTGTAAAATACTGACAGTGCAGGACATGAAAGAGAATAATAGCTGTTAAAAGACTATGCACAAAATTGCTTACTAATACAAAGAGGGTTATTTTAACCTAACTCGCTGGGCAGAATTTTATGGAGGCAGCAGGGGTCTCAGCCACTGGCTTGGGAGCCAGTGAGAGACCCATGCTACCTCCTCTGGGAAGGCCCACCAGTATAACGAGCCAATCAGACGATTGAGAGGTCACAAGCGGGCCTTCCCCGGGATCAGGACCCTGGAGGTGGGGGTGGGGGGGGGAGTGCTGAGAGTTGCTGGCCAATCAGAGGCCTGCAGTTCTTTTGCTCAGCAGCACCACTGGGGAGGCAGTGGCTGCTGCTGGAACACCCACTGGAGGCCCAGGATTGCGGACCAACCCAGGCCACAGGGCGGAAGAGGTTTTGCAGGATGGGAGTCACAGCAGAGGGGCGTGTAAGGGGTTGGCAGCAAGGGCAAGGGGTGGCTCTCAGTGGACCCCACCCTTCCCGATGCTGGGTCTCTCAATCAGGCCTTTGAACAAGTGACCCCTCCCCACCACCTGCCATGGACTTAATTAGGGTGGAGGCAGGAAGGTTGTGGGGTCCCCACCTGCCACCATCCTACGCAATTAAATGCCCTCCCTGCCTCCAAGACCGCCAAGGGGGAGAGCATAAAATGCCACCTGCTGTGTGGAAAACCCACAGGATTGAGTGGAACATTGATTTTACATCGAGCCTAATATTTGTCTCACTGACTTCACTAGAGTGTAATACCAGTGTTGCACCCAATCTCATCAATTTTTCAACCAGTGGATTAGGTTACAATTTCCCTCCAAAGAAATGTTAGCAAAGGTGCCACAACTAACATCTTAGAAGCCAATATGGCAGGGTTATGCAAATGACATTACACAGGGCATTGTGCAACCCCACCCCCCAGCTTAATAAATTCATTCCATCTCTGTTGGGGTGAACCAAGCTTTTAAAATCTCTAAAAAGCCATACTTTTCTGTGCTACATTGGCCCTGAACTCAAGCATCTTATTCCTAAAGTTTGTGACATTTAGATTTAGGTATTTTCAAGTAATCTCTATCCTTTCATACTTCATTTAGTCTCTCTACTTTTGTTTACTTTGCCTGAATTTACTTTCTCCCCCCTCTCTCGACTACCTTCCAAGCTTTGCTTACCTGTAAAGAATCTTATCCTCTCCCCCTCCACATTGAATTTAGATGAATATGAGCTCCTTCCTCTGCATAGAAAGTTCATGTTTCTGGACTTGCTCTGCAGTCCACTTCTCCTGTATTAATCTGGTTTATCAGTGATTGAGAAGCTCAACCTGACCTGTTAACCTTTCTTCTCTCTTTTCAGATGAACCTTTTATGTATTTCCAGCATTTTCCATTGTTCCCTTATTTTATTAAGTAACTCTTCGTGCACATCCTAACTATTTTTTTGTTCATCACTTTTCAACCATGTGACGAATTGCACAACCTTTTTAAAACAGTTTAAACAATTGGAAGTATTTTCATTGCTTTGCAGCTGTTTATTGATTATTTTTGGGCTATTATTTTAAATATATCTTAAATAAAGACTCAGCATTAAAGGTAACCTACATATTTAGGACAATTACATTTCTTTTATAGTCAATTATTTCCCATCACATACTACAAACTGGACAAGTCAGGTAAAGATGGAACTGCCACAATTATTCTCTCTGATCAGGAACCCTTGGATTAGGTCGTGGTCTGAATGTGATATACGACCGTTCAAAATTTGCAATTAAACGAGTTAATTGTATTAGTCCCCATCATCATTGGCTCGGTTCAGGTTTTAGCATTAAATTAAACGTATGCTGGAACTTGTAAACTAGCACTAATATTGCTCAAATTAGCGTTAATGCACAGACTACCACTTTTTGCAGTAAGTGCTGGAAATACTCAGCAGGTCAGGCAGCATCTGTGGAGAGAGAAACAGAGTTAATGAGCTGGATTTTATCCGGCCAACAGGAGTGGGGGTGGTGGCGTGGGCAGCCGAAAAATCAGAGTGGATGCACTCGCCCAAAATCCTGAAGTTGTGATGTCGGTTCCGGATTTTGTCAGTGGCAGGAAAGCTCCAAGGTGGTGTTATTGCCACAAAGCAGTGGGACTGCAATTTAAATTGGTGAATAGCTCGTTCGAATGTATTTGCATTGAATGAAAGCCAATTTGATTGGGTGTTTTACATTACTGTTTTAAATTGTTTTAGTCAACGGCGCACAGGGATCACATGCTTTCAGATCCCCGGCCGTTTAAAGGTTGCAGCACCGAGGCGAGGCCTCAGTGATGCTGCAGGAAGGCAGCCATGGGGAGCAGTGGCTCAGGGTAGTGGGGGGAGCGGAGGCCATTGTTGGCCTGCAGTGCTGGGCTCTCCACGAGGGTGGGCGCACTCTTAGGTGCAAGGGTAGGGTAGATGCAAGCGTGGGTGCAAGGAGTAGGGTGGGCCCAGTCTCGGGTGCAAGGGTAGGGCAGATGCAAGCGTGGGTGCAATCTTGGGTGCAAGGGTAGGGTGGGCGCAGTCTCAGTGAGGGGCTCTCTGCAAGGGTGGGCACCGAGGGGCATGAGAGGAGAGTAGCAATGGGCAGGTCCCAAGGCAAGCTCGCCTCTGCAAGGAAAGCACATGGGAGGGGCAGAAATCAGCTGGCAAGGGTCTCATACACCCAGTCTTTGTGCACCCTTGTGCTGCATAGCAATGGCTGAGATGCAGAGAGGGCAGGATCTGACTCGGCCCACCCGTGAAGCTCCAATATGAAAGCAGCAGCAGCTGGCCACACCAAGAAGGGCCTATCTGCTCCAGTGAGCATACCGGATTCACCTCAGCTACCTCCAAATGTCTGAGTGGCAGTGTCAGCGAAGATTGTCGCTCTCCAGGGAGGCCGTCACCAACTTATGCGCCATGCTGCAGGAAAAGCTGTGAGCCATCAGCTTGCCACGGCCCCGAAGATCACTGTGGCACCCAACCTCTATGCGTCTGTCTCTTTCCAGGGACCCACTGGGGATATAGAATCATAGAATTGTTAAAGTGCAGAAGGAGGCCATTCGGTGGATCGTATCTGCTCCAGCTCTCCAAAAGAGCAATTCACTGAGTTCCATTCTCCTGCCTTCTCCCCATAACATTGCGCATTCTTCTTTCTCAAATAACAGTCTAATTCCCTTTTGAAGATTCAATTGAACCTGCCTCCACCACACTCTCAGGCAGTGCATTCCAGATCTTAACCACTCATTGCATAAAAAGTTTTTTCTCATTTCACTTTTGCTTGTTTTACCAATTACTTTAAATCTGTGCCCTCTCATTCTCGATCCTTTCAAGAATGGGAGCAGTTTCCCCCTATCTACCCTGTCCAGGCCCCTCATGATTTTGAATACCTCAATAAAATCTCCTCTCAGCCTTCTCTTAGTCATAGAGTTATACAGCACAGAAACAGGCCCTTCGGCCCATTGTGTCCGTGCCGCCCATCAAGCACCTAACTATTCAAATCCCATTTTCCAGCACTTGGCCCGTAGCCCTGTATGCTATGGTGTTTCAAGTGCTCATCTAAACACTTCTTAAATGTTGTGAGGGTTCCTGCCTCTACCACCTCTTCAGGCAGTGCATTCCAGATTCCAACCAACCTCCAGGTGAAATTTTTTTCCCTCAAATCCCCTCTAAACCTCCTGCCCCTTACCTTAAATCTATGCCCCCTGGTGATTGACCCCTCCGCTAAGGGAAAAAGTTTCTTCCTATCTAACCAATCAGTGCCCCTCATAATCTTGTATACCTCAATCATGTCCCCCCTCAGCCTTCTCTGCTCCAAGGAAAACAACCCTAGCATTTTCAGTGTCTCTTCATAGCTGAAAAAGCACTGGGTGTACTGACTTGAAGCTGCATTAGAGTGCTAAAGTGGGAGTTTTGTGACTGAGGGAGTTCCGTGAAGAGGGAGCGAGGAGCTCCTTTCATTCCTTACCTGTCCTCAAAGAGCGTGAGGGGAGCCGAGAGTTTCCAAAGAGCACAGCTGACTGGTGAGTAAGTCCTGGTGGGTATTTTTCAAACTGGATTGAATTGTAAGTCATTGTTTTAGCAAGACTTAGTTGATTTTTTTTATTATAACAGTCTTCTAAAGTTTTAAATTTAAAGGGTTTAGTCATGGCAGGAGAGCTTAAAGCCGTAGTTTGCTCCTCTTGCTGCATGTGGGAATCTGGTAACATTTCCAGTCCCCAGGACCAGCATGTGTGCAGCAAGTGTGTCCAGGTGCGGCTCCTGGAAGCTCAGGTTTCAGAGCTGGAATGGCGGCTGGAAACACTGTGGAGCATCCGCGAGCCTGAGAGCATCGTGGATAGCACGTTTAGAGAGGTGGTCACACCACAGCTGAAGGGACTTGAGGAAGGAAGGGAATGGGTGATCACCAGGCAGTCCAAGAGAATCAGGCAGGTTGTTCAGGAGTCCCCTGGGGTCCTGCTTGCAAATCGGTATTCTATTTTAGAGGCTGATGAGGCTGGTTTATCCAGGGAGTGCGGACAGAGCCAAGCTTCTGGCACCACAAGCAGCCTGTCTGCACAGGAAGGGGGAAAGAGAGGAAGAGTAATAGTAATAGGGGATTCTATAGTCAGGGGAACCAATAGGTGCTACTGTGGCCGTCAACGTGACTCCAGGATGATGTGTTGCCTCCCTGATGCCAGGGTCCAGGATGTCACTGAACGGCTGCAGGGCATCCTGAAGGGGGAGGGTGATAAGGCAGAGGTCATGGTACATGTTGATACCAATGACATCGGTAGAAAGAGGGAGGAGGTCTTGCATCAAGAATTCAGGGAGTTAGGCAGTAAACTAAAAAGCAGGACCTCTCGGGTTGTAATCTCTGGATTACCCCCAGTGCCACGTGCTAGCTAGTACAGAAATAGGAGAATAGCACAGATGAATGCATGGCTTAAGAGTTGATGCAGGAGGGAGGGTTTTAGATTCCTGGACCACTGGGACCGTTTCTGGGGAAGGTGGGACCTGTACAAGCAGGACGGTCTACATCTGAACCAGAGGGGGACTAACATCCTTGCTGGCGAGTTTGCTAGTGCTGTTGGGAGGAGTTTAAACTAATTTGGCAGGTGGAGGGGATGCAGACTCCTAGCAGAATAGAGACACAGCTAAACACAGGAAAGCAAACAAGTCAGAGGGAATACAGCGGAAGTAAGTTTCAAGGGAGTAAGACCAGGATGGATGGCCTCTACTTTAATGCCAGGAGTTAAGGGCAAGGATTGACACGTGAAATTGTGATATAGTAGCCATCATGGAGACATGGTTGAGGCAGGGGCAGGATTGGCAGCTCAATACCACGGGATATAGAATCTTCAGGCAAGACAGAGGAGGGGGTAAAAGAGGAGGGGGCATTGTAATATTTGTTAAGGAGTCATTTACTGCAGTAAGGAGAGATATCTTAGAGGGGGCATCAAATGAAGCCTTATGCGTGGAATTTAGGAATGAAAAAGGGACAGCCACATTGCTAGATGTTTATTATAGACCCCAGATAGTCAGCGGGAAAATGAGGAGCAAATATGTGCGCAATTCGCAGAGGTGTGTAAAAATAATAATAGGGTAATTATATTAGGTGATTTTAACATTCCCAACATTACTTGGGATAGTCGTCATGTTAAGGGCTTAGATGGAGTGGAGTTCTTAAAATGTATACAGGAGAACTTTTTAGCTCAATATGTAGAGGATCCAACAAAGGAGGGTGCAGTGCTGGACCTAATTCTGGGGAATGAAGCTGGAGAGGTGGTTGATGTGTTGGTGGGGGAGCATTTTGGTGATAGTGACCACAACATGGTACAATTTAAGCTTAAAGAAATAGACAAGTTGCAAAAAAAGCTTTTGGATTGGGGGAGAACGAATTTTAGTAAAATAAGGCAGGATCTGGCCAAGGTAAACTGGAAAGAGTTACTAGTCAGGAAACCTACAGAAGAGCAGTGGGGGGTGTTCAAAAAGGAAATGGTGAGGGTACAGGCCCAACATGTTCCCTCTAGGGGAATAGTTAGGAGCAACAAGCCCAGAGCACCATGGATGACAAGAGACATTCAGGGTACGATGAGAAGAAAAGAGAGGCTTTTAGCAAATACAAGGAGAGCAAATCAACGGAAGCATTAGTGGAGTACAGAAGGTGCAGGATTTTTTTTTTAATTCATTCATGGGATGTAGGCATCACTGGCCAGGCCAGCATTTATTGCCCATCCCTACGTGCCCTTGAGAAGGTGGTGGTGAGCTGCCTTCTTGAACCGCTGCAGTCCATGTGGGGTAGGTACACACACAGTGCTGTTAGGAAGGGAGTTCCAGGATTTTGACCCAGTGACATTGAAGGAATGGCGATATAGTTCCAAGGCAGGATGGTGTGTGACTTGGAGGGGAACTTGCAAGTGGTGGTTTTCCCATGTATTTGCTGCCCTTGTCCTTCTAGTTGGTAGAGGTCACGGGTTTGGAAGGTGTTGCCTAAGGTGACTTGGTGCATAGCTGCAGTGCATCTTGTAGATGGTACACACTGCTGTCACTGTGCGTTGGTGGTGGAGGGAGTGAATGTTTGTAGATGGAACGCCAATCAAGCAGGCTGCTTTGTCCTGGATGGTGTCGAGCTTCTTGAGTGTTGTTGGAGCTGCACCCATCCAGGCAAGTGGAGAGTATTCCATCACACTCCTGACTTGTGCCTTGTAGATGGTGGACAGGCTTTGGGGAGTCAGGAGGTGAGTTACTCGCCTCAGGATTCTTAGCCTCTGACCTGCTCTTGTAGCCACGGTATTTATATGGCTATTCCAGTTCAGTTTCTGGTCAATGGTAGCCCCTAGGATGTTGATAATGGGGGAGTCAGTGATGGTAATGCCATTGAATGTCAAGGGGAGATGGTCAGATTCTCTCTTATTGGAGATGGTCATTGCCTGGCACTTGTGTGGCGCGAATGTTACTTGCCAATTATCAGCCCAAGCCTGGATATTGTCCAGGTCTTGCTGCATTTCTGCATGGACTGCTTCAGTATCTGAGGAGTCATGAATGGTGCTGAACATTGTGCAATCATCAGCGAACATCCCCACTTCTAACCTTATGATTGAAGGAAGGTCATTGATGAAGCAGCTGAAGATGGTTGGGCCTAGGACACTACCCTGAGGAACTCCTGCAGTGATGTCCTGGAGCTCAGATGATTGACCTCCAACAACCACAACCATCTTCCTTTGCGCTACGTATGACTCCAGCCAGCGGAGGGTTTTCCCCCTGGTTCCCATTGACCTCAGGTTTGCTAGGGCTCCTTGACGCCATACTCTGTCAAATGCTGCCTTGATGTCAAGGGCAGTCACTCTCACCTCACCTCTTGAGTTCAACTCTTTTGTCCATGTTTGAACCAAGGCTGTAATGAGGTCAGGAGCTGAGTGGCCCTGGCAGAACCCAAACTGAGTGTCACTGAGCAGGTTATTGCTAAGCAAGTGCCGCTTGATGGCACTGTTGATGACACATTCCATCACTTTACTACCGATTGAGAATAGGCTGATGGGGCGGTAATTGGCCGGGTTGGACTTGTCCTGCTTTTTGTGTACAGGATATACCTGGGCAATTTTCCACATTGCAGGGTAGATGCCAGTGTTGTAGCTGTACTGGAACAGCTTGGCGAGGGGCACAGCAAGTTCTGGAGCACAGGTCTTCAGTACTATTGCCGGAATATTGTCAGGGCCCATAGCTTTTGCAGTATCCAGTGCCTTCAGTCGTTTCTTGATATCGAATTGGCTGAAGTCTGGCATTTGTGATGCTGGGGACTTCAGGAGGAGGCCAAGATGGATCATCAACTCGGCACTTTTGGCTGAAGATTGTTGCAAATGGTTCAGCCTTATCTTTCGCACTGATGTGCTGAGCTCCCCCATCATTGAGGATGGGGATATTTGTGGAGCCACCTCCTCCAGTTAGTTTTTTAATTGTCCACCACCATTCACGGCAGGATGTGGCAGGACTGCAGAGCTTAGATCTGAACCGTTGGTTATGGGATCGCTTAGCTCTGTCTATCGCATGCTGTTTATGCAGTTTGGCATGCAAGTAGTCCTGGGTTGCAGCTTCACCAGGTTGACACCTCATTTTGAGGTATGCCTGGTGCTGCTCCTGGCATGCCCTCCTGCACTTTTCATTGAACCAGGGTTGGTCTCCTGGTTTGATGGTAATGGTAGAGTGGGGGATATGCCGGGCCATGAGGTTACAGATTGTGGTTGAGTACAATTCTGCTGCTGCTGATGGCCCACAGCGCCTCATGGATGCCCAGTTTTGCATTGCTAGATCTGTTCGAAATCTATCCCATTTCGCACAGTGATAGTGTCACACAACATGATGGACGGTTTCCTCAATGTGAAGGCGGGACTTCGTCTCCACAAGGACTGGGCGGTGGTCACTCCTACCAATATTGTCATGGACAGAAGCACCTGGGGCAGGCAGATTGGTGAGGATGAGGTCAAGTATGTTTTTCCCTCGTGTTGGTTCCCCCACCGCCTGCCGCAGACCCAGTCTCGCAGCTATGTCCTTGAGGACTCGGCCAGCTCTGTCAGTAGTGGTGCTACCGAGCCACTCTTGGTGATGGACCTTGAAGTCCCCCACCCAGAGTACATTTTGTGCCCTTGCCACCCTCAGTGCTTCCTCCAAGTGGTGTTCAACATGGAGGAGTATTGAGTCATCAGCTGAGGGAGGGCGGTAGGTGATAATCAGTAGGAGGTTATCTTGCCCATGTTTGACCTGATGCCATGAGACTTCATGGGTTCCAGAGTCGATGTTAAGGACTCCCAGGGCAACTCCCTTCCTTCTGTACACCACTGTGCCGCCACCTCTGGTGGGTCTGTCCTGCCGGTGGGACAGGACATATCCGGGGATGGTGATGGCAGTGTCTGGGACATTGTCTGTAAGGTGTGATTCCGTGAGTATGACTATGTCAGGCTGTTGCTTGACTAGTCTGTGGAACAGCTCTCCCAACTTTGGCACAAGCCCCCAGATGTTAGTAAGGAGGAATTTGCAGGGTTGATAGGGATGGGTTTGCCGTTGTCGTTTCCGGTGCCTAGGTCGATGCCAGGTGGTCCGTCCGGTTTCACATTGAGGATGGAGCTTACGAAAGCAATTAGGAGAGCAAAGAGGGGATTTGAGAAAGCTCTGGCTGGTAAAAGTAGGGAAAATCCCAAGATATTCTATAAGTATATCAATAGGAAGAGGATAACCAGGGAAAGAGTAGGATCCATTAGGGACCAAGGGGGATATTTGTGAGTGGAGCCAGAGGACATTGGTCAGGTGTTGAATGAATACTTCACATCTGTCTTCACCCAAGAGAATGAGGATGTAGACATGGAACTCAGAGAGAGACTGTGAGGTTCTTGAGCAAACTGTCATTGGGAGTGACAAGGTATTGGAGGTTTTAGCAGGCTTAAAGGTGGACAAATCTCCAGGTCTGGATGATTTGTGTCCCAGGATGCTGTGGGAGGCGAGGGTGGAGATTGCAGGGGCTCTGACCCAAATTTTTAATTCCTCTCTGGCCACGGGGGAGGTACCAGAGGACTGGAGAACAGCTAATGTAGTCCCACTATTTATGAAAGGTTGTAGGGATAAGCTAGGGAACTACAGACCAGTGAGTCTCACGTCAGTGGTAGGAAAACTATTGGAGAAAATTCTGAAGGAGAGAATCTATCTCCACTTGGAGAGGCAAAATTTGATTAGGAATAGTCAGCATGGCTTTGTCAGAGGGAGGTCATGCCTAACAAATTTGATTGAATTTTTTGAGCATGTGACCAGGTGTGTAGATGAGGGTAGTGCAGTTGATGTAGTTTACAAGGATTTCAGCAAAGCCTTTGACAAGGTCCCACATGGGAGACTTATCAAGAAAGCAAATGCACATGGGATACAGGGTAACTTGATAAGGTGGATTCAAAATTGGCGTAGCTGTAGTAGACAGAGAGTGATGACAGATGGCTGTTAGTGACTGGAAGCCAGTGTCCAGTGGCGTACCATAGGGATCTGTGCTGGGTCCCCTATTGTTTGTCATTTATGTAAATGACAGAGATGACTATGTGGGGGGTAGGATCAGTAAGTTCGCGGATGACACAAAGATTGTTCGTGTGGTTAACAGTGAGGTTGAGTGTCTTGGGTTACAGCAAGATATAGACGGGATGGTCAAATGGGCAGAAAAGTGGTAGATGGAATTTAACCCTGAAAAGCGTGAGGTTATATACTTTGGAAGGAATAATGTGACACGGAGGTATTCAATGAATGGCCTGACACTGGGAAGTTCCGAGGAACAAAGGGACCTTGGTGTGTTTGTCCATAGATCTCTGAAGGCAGAAGGGCAGGTTAATAGGGTGGTGAAAAAGGCATATGGGACACTTGCCTTTATCAATCGAGGCATAGATTACAAAAGCAGGGACGTCATGTTGGAGTTGTACAGAACGCTGGTAAGGCCACAACTGGAGTACTGTGTGCAATTCTGGTCGCCATATTATAGGAAGAATGTGATTGCATTGGAGGGGGTGCAGAGGCAATTCGCCAGAATGTTGCTTGGGATGGAACATTTAAGCTATGAAGAGAGGTTGGATAGGCTTAGGTTGTTTTCACCGGAGCAGAGAAGAATGAGGGGTGACCTGATCGAGGTGTACAAGATTATGAGGGGCATGGACAGGGTGGATAGGGAGCAGCTGTTCCCCTTCGTTGAAGGGTCAGTTACAAGGGGACATAAGTTTAAGGTGAGGGGCAGAAAGTTTAAGGGGGATTTGAGGAAGAACTTTTTTACCCAGAGGGTGGTGACGGTCTGGAATGCACTGCCTGGGAGGGTGGTAGAGGCGAGTTGCCTCACATCCTTTAAAAAGTACCTGGATGAGCACTTGGCACGTCATAACATTCAAGGCTATGGGCCAAGTGCTGGCAAATGGGATTAGGTAGACAGGTCAGGTGTCTTTAATGCATCGGTGCAGACTTGATGGGCCGAAGGGCCTCTTCTGCACTGTATTATTCTGTGATTCTGTGAAATGAAATACACCTTTTACGACACCACCAATTTTCGTGTCATCTGCGAACTAACTTATCATACCTCCTATATTAATGTCTAAATCTTCCCTAATCTATATTCAAAACTGAAATTCCTCATCCTTGGAACCATTCTAGTGAATCTCCTCTGTACCCTCTCCAGTGCAATCACATCCTTCCTATAGTGTGGTGCCCAGAACTGTACACAGTACTCCAGCTGTGGCCTAACTAGCATTTTATACAGCTCCATCATAACCTCCCTGCTCTTATATTCTATGCCTCGGCTGATAAAGGCAAGTATCCCATATGCCTTCCTAACCACCTTATCTACCTGTGCTGCTGCCTTCAGTGATCTATGGACAAGTATGCCAAGGCCCCTCTGACCCTCTGTACTTCCTAGGGTCCTACCACCCATTGTATATTCCCTTGCCTTGTTAGTCCTCCCAAAATGCATCACCTCACACTTCTCAGGATTAAATTCCATTTGCCACAGCTCCGCCCATCTATATCATCCTGTAATCTAAGGCTTTCCTCCTCACTATTTACGACACCACCAATTTTCGTGTCATCTGCGAACTAACTTATCATACCTCCTATATTCATGTCTAAATCTTCCCCAATCTATATTCAAAACTGAAATTCCTCATCCTTGGAACCATTCTCGTGAATCTTTTCTGTACTCTCTCCAATGCCTTCACATCTTACCTAAAGTGTGGTGCCCAGAACTGGACGCAATACTCCCGCTGAGGCCGAACTAGTGTCTTATACAAATTCAACATAACTTCTTTGCTCTTGTACTCTATGCCCCTATTAATAAAGCCCAGGATACTGTATGCTTTATTAACTGCTCTCTCAACCTGGCCTGCCACCTTCAATGACTTATGCACATATACACCCAGATCCCTCTGCTCCTGTACCCCCTTTAGAATTGTACCCTTTATTTTATATTGTCTCTCCATGTTCTTCCTACCAAAATGATACACTTCACATTTCTCAGCATTGACCTTCATCTGCCACATATCCGCCCACTCCACCAATTTGTCTATGTCCTTTTGGAGTTCCACACTATCCTCCTCACAGTTCACAATGCTTCCAAGTTTCATATCATCTGCAAACTTTGAAATTGTGCCCTGTACACCAAGGTCTAGGTCATTAGCATATATCAGGAAAAGCAAGGGTTAGGGTTAGTGTTAGGGAGACCCTTGGGGAACTCCATTACAAACCTCCCTCCAACTCAAAAAACATCCATTAACCAGTACTCTTTGTTTCTGTCACTCAGACAATTTTGTATCCCTGTTGCATGAGCTATAACTTTGCTCACAAGTCTGTTGTGTGGCACTGTATCAAACGCCTTTTGAAAGTCCAAGTACGCCACATCAACAGCATTACCCTCATCAACCCTCTCTGTTACCTCCTGAAAAAACTCCAGCAAGTTAATTAAACATGATTTCCTTTCAGAAATTCATGCTGGCTTTATTTAATTAACCTGCATTTGTCCATGTGACTATTAATTTTGTCCCGAATTATTCTTTCTAGACGTTTCCCTACCACCAGGCAGCAGCCCATCACTGCATCAGGAGGTGGCTAACACCTTGTCCAAGAGGGCCGGCAATTATGTGTGATAGGGGACCGACCCTGACTGTCAAGCCGAGAGGGCCATCAGCTTCAGGTCCATCGGCCTCGGCGCTATTGCTGGATTCCCCTCGGTGCAAGGGTCATCAACTGCACACCAGGCTATCAGGCTATCAGGGAACAGCCAACAGCCTTCGTCAACAGGCAGGACTTCCATTCACTCAATGTACAACTGGTCTGCGACCACCGAAGGTGTATCCTGCTGGTGTGTGCCCGCTTCCCTGGAAGCAGCCATGATGCCTACATACTCCAACAATCCCAGGTGCCGCAGCTTTTCAGACCCCTCGCTCGCCTTCAGGGATGGATTCTCGGGGTCAAGGGCTACCCATTGAAATCATGGCTACTCACGTCTGTGAGGAACTCTCACACTGCAGCAGAGGAGAGGCACAACACCTGCCATGAGTCCATCCAAATGACCATCAAGCAGGTCATTGGTCTGCTGAAGATGAGATTCTGGTGCCTCGATCAATCTGGTGGAGCCCTGCAGTATGCCCCAGCGATGGTCTCAAGTGTTGTGGTGGTTCGCTGTGCTCTGCACAATCTAGCACAACAGAGGAGGGAGGCATTGCATGAAGAGGACATGATTGATCGCCAGTCCTCAAATGACAAGGAGGATGTGGAGGAGGCTACTGAGCAGGCACTACTGGTTCTTGCTTCCCTTGCACCAGAGGCCAGGGAGAGACACATAAAGGAGGCACGACACAATCTCATATATACCTGCTTCCAGGCACCATGATGGCCTCTCAAAGTGAACTCGAAAGACTCATATCACTGTATTCCGCCTGTCACCTCCTTCCTATCGTACTCGCCCAGATTCACCGTGTGCTTTGACGCATCTGAAATGCCGACCAAACGCAGACTGTGCCTACACTGGCAGCCCATTGAGGGAGCACGAGTGAAGGTTACATCTCACAATTCAGCAATGAAAGTATGAGCCAGTTACAGTAATGAATCTGACCTCGATTTATTACCACAATTGTAGCAACCAATGCAAAGGCCACAATTAATCGACCTGTGGAGCCCCAAGTGTGACTAGGTGCTCTTCTTTATTCGTTTTCATGTGCTTCTATGTGGTGTGACCCCTGCACTGGCAGCTTAGGTGGAGGCAGGCTGCTGGTCGGGCTGTCCCTTGGCATGGGATGACTTTGGCGCGCGTCCTCTGGCTGCCTGAGGCCTGGAGGGCCCCAGCTGGCTGAGGGGTTCCTGCACAGGTGCAGGAGCCTCCTCAGTCATTGCACCTACTGGAGCTGGGATCACTGGCAAAGGGGCTGAGGAGCCACTGTCCACACGATGAACACCCTGAGGGGAGCCCCCAGATGTGGAGGTCAGCCTCTCCTCCTCTTCCTTTTCAAGGCTTATTGAACCTCCCTGCTGACCAGAGAAGGACAAGGACCTGGAGAAGACTTCAGCCACTCTGTCCCTCTCTCATCTTGCCACTGCTGCATTCAGCTCATGGCCAAGGCGATGGTGTACAGGTCTTTTGTTTTATTCGTTCATGGGATGTGGGCATCGCTGGTCAGGCCAGCATTTATTGCCCATCCCTAATTGCCCTTGAGAAGGTGGTGGTACAACTGAGTGGCTTGCTAGGCCATTTCAGAGGGCATGTAAGAGTCAATCACATTGCTGTGGGTCTGTAGTCACATGTAGGCCAGACCAGGTAAGGACAGCAGATTTCCTTCCCTAAAGGACATTAGTGAACCAGATGGGTTTTTACAACAATTGACAATGGTTTCATGGCCATCATTAGACTAGCTTTTAATTTCAGATTTATTAATTGAATTCAAATTCCACCTTCTGTTGTGGTGGGATTTGAACCAATGTCCTCAGAGCAATACCCTGGGTCTCTGGGTTACTAGTCCAGTGACAATACCACTACACCACCACCTCCCCCCTCTGCGCACATCTGTAGGATTTGGCTCTCCGAGGATCGCCAACCTCTCGATGGAGGAAACCATGTGCTCACATACATGAGGCATGGCAACAGTGATGGCATGGATTGACTCCTCCATTGTCTACTCATGGCCATGCATTGCCTTTGGTAGCTCTGCCATATGTATCTTCTCTCTGCAACTCCAGCGTGTTCTGGGCCTGTTTCTCCTGCAAGCAGACAAAGGGACAAAGCTAGACCATGCACAAAAAACAACAGGACACTTATGCTAGTGGCAGCCTCTCGCCCTTGATGGGGTCTCTCAAAAGGCTCCGCCCACATCCATATTCGGGAGACGTAATGGGACTCAGCTTCGAAAGAAGGTGGCCTGTTGTTGAGATGTAGCCATGTACCTGACAGGATGCGCCGATGCCTCACCCCCTTGTCACCGCCTGTGTGGTCACTCCCTCCCCTTGTAGAGCTCCCTCCCACATAGCCACATCCAAGACCCGAAGAGGAGCTAGGTATTAAAGACTGGCAGAATGAAGGAAATCATTGATCCTCTTACAGCAATGGACCCAGTTCTGAAGCGGGAGTGGGGGAGGTTATGGGGCGGGGGGGGGGGATGGTGGAGTTTGTCCAGTGGCAGGAGCAGCAGCAGAAGGGGGGTCCAGCAGCAGCAGTACTAGGCCCCAGAAGTTATTGCAGCAGCAGCAGCAGGGTCCAAAGGGAGGTCCAGCAGCAGCAGCAGCAGTAGTAGAGAGGGGTCCAGGAGTTACAGCAGCAGTAGAGGAGTCCAGCAGCACTCCAGATTCACTGCATTGGTGAAACACAGCAGTACATGCAGAGCTGGCAGTGTCTGAAAAATGGCGCCAGCAGCTGTGTTCTCGTCAGTTGACACCGCTATCAGCACCTCGTAGCCTGCCCCCATCCTGCAATAGGAAGGACCCTGCGCCTTGGTTATGCTAACTGGCCGGCTGCCGCATGATCACAGTCGGCCGGCCGTACATATGACATGCGGCGATGGCACCGGACCCGCAACGGGCTGTCAAAATTCAGACCGACAGTTCAGGTCTGTGACTTTTCACCAGAACTGAAAAAAGTTAGAAATGTTATAGGGTGTGAGCAAGTGACATGGGGAAGGTGGGAAGAAGAACAAATGGGAAGGTCTGTGATAGGGTGAAGGGCAGGACAGATTAAATAACAAAAGGTTTCAAAGCTGAAGGAAGTGGTAATGGGACAAGTAAAGAAAAAAAAGGTGTCTAGATGAGGTGTGAATGGCAGAATAGCAGCCATCCGAACGCAAAGTAAAGGAATTAAGAAAGAAACAAGAGAAAAACTGAACCAGCAAAAAAACACGAAATAAAATGGGGCAGAGGTTATGATCTAAAATTTTTGAGCACAATGGTGAGTCCAGAAGGCTGTAAAGTGCCCAGTCGAAAGATTAAATAAAAACAGTAAGTGATGGGAATACGCAGCAGATCTGGCAGCATCTATGGAGAGAGAAACAGAGTTAACGTTTCAGGTCTGTGACCTTTTGTTAGAACTCATCGAAAGATGAGGTACTGTTCCTGAAGCTTGTATGGGCTTCACTGGAACACTGTAGCAGGCTAAGGACAGAAAGATCAGAGTGGGAGCAAATTAAAGAACTGAAATGACAGGCAACAGGAAGATCTTTTGTACTATTTTCTGCATATTAATTGAGTCGGTGTCAATCATCAACCCCCACAATAGTATTTCCTCAGCACTCCCAGGTTTCAGTGGAAAAGACCTAGACATTCACCAGCAACAATCTGCATACCTGGGATTTTTGTTGAAGTTTGCCCACAAACAGAGAGTGATGTTCTCATCAGTAACTACTTCTTGCATGTTTCCAGTCTCAATGTCAACAAGATCAACAGCTTTCTAGAAAGAAATGTAAGTTTTTAAATACACAGTGGACCTTTCAATGATTTCAAGGAGCAGCGTATGCATGAAAAAATTGCTGCCAAACCCTCTCATTTTCTTAAAACTACATTAGAAAATGATTGAACATCAAAATACAGCACTTTGTCACTTTTGAATGATATTAACATGACAAAAACGACCCACAACTCTCTGCATCGTCTTTAAACTTTGATAAAAACTTGGGGGTGAAATTTACACTCGATTGCACAGATTTTCTTCTATGCAATTTGCGCCAGATCTGCCAAACCATGCAAAAGATCACAGAATTTCAAGTGCAAATTGAGCTTCCATATACTTTTGTACTCATTTAATAAAGGTTGTGCTAGAATCTGGCTCTGCCCACAACACTTGCCACATCCCCAGATTGAACTAATCACCATTGCCAGCTTCAGTTAATTACGCCTGTTGGCAGGCCTTCGGGTAAATTCTTAAATTTTTTTTAAATGTGCAAGAACAACAATAGCCACATTTTAAAAGTTTTTGAATTTTTTTTAATTTACTGAGAAACTGACTACTGTATACCAATAAAAGTAGTAAATGTTAGTAAGTAGTACATTTTTTGTAAGGTCATCTTCAGTTATTTAACATCAGGTTACTCCCGGGTGGTGGACTGGACATTCTGATTACTGGTAAATACACTTATTTTTTGGGATGAACCCATTTTTAGCTGTATTAATCAAACTACGCCAAGTTACCACTCTTAAATATATCAAGGAATATTTTTAAAGAAAAAAATTATACTTTAAAACGCGGCCCGATTGCGCTGGTTCATTGCAGGCTTTGCGATCAGCAAATGAATTTCAGCAGAAATTTGGAAAAAAAAACTTCTCAAAACTAATGCAGTTTTGGATGGAATTTGCGCCCAGATTGCCAATTGTGCCCAAAACAGAAACTCCAGACTAAGTTCCTTTCGAAACAAGATTGTAGACAGTAATCTCGTGCATACATTATAATTGTTTTAAATTCATTCTTGGGATGTGGAGCTCACTGCAAAAGCTTGCACTTATTGCCCATCCCTAGTTGCCCTTGTACAGCTCAATGGTTTGATGTGGTACTACAGTCGCATACAGGCAAAACCAGGTAAGAACTTCAAGTTTCCTTCCCTAAAGGACCTTAGTGAACCAGTTGGTGTTTTACAACAATCTGTCAGCTTCCTGGACACTCTTTACTTCCAGATTTACAAAAAGAACTGAATTCAAATTCTCAAACTGCTATAGCGGGATTTGAACTCATGGGGTCCAGCTTTATCTCTGTGCAGGTGGGTGGGTCCTAGCAAGATGTAACGATTGGTGTGCCACAGGGATCTGTGTTGGGGCCTCAACTTTTTACAATTTATATAAATGACTTAGATGAAGGGACTGAAAGTATGGTTGCTAAATTTGCTAATGACAAAAAGATTGGTAGGAAAGTAACTTGTGAACAGGACATAAGGAGGCTACAAAGTAGAGGCCTGCTACCCGACCCGAACCCGACGGCACCCGACTTGTGTCGGGTTCAGGTTGGGTCCGGCCCATCTTCAGGGTACCGCTTTCGGGCATGGGTCAGGTCGGGCCAAATCCAGGACGAGTCAGGTCAGGTCGGGCCGGACATACACAGTAAGTGCTCTGCTGGTAAGTATTGAAATTAAAAAACTTACCTGAGCTGGGAGTCCGGGACGAAACTGAGTCTGCACAGTGAGTGAATGACCTCACTATTACGTCATCGCACATGCACTGCAGCTTTGTGGACCTTCCCAGTCAGAAAGTAAGTGAAGGGATGGTCGGGTCGAGATCGGGCTCAGGTCGGGGAATTGAATACAATAGTAGGGAGGTTATGCTTCGCTATACAGGGCATTGGTGAGACCACATCTGGAGTACTGTGTACAGTACTGGTCTCCTTATTTAAGGAAGGATGTAAATACGTTGGAGGCAGTACAGAGAGGATTTACTAGACTAATACCCGGAATGGGTGGGCTGTCTTACGAGGAAAGATTGGACAGGCTAGGCTTGTATCCGCTGGAATTTAGAAGAGTAAGAGGTGACTTGATTGAAACATATAAGATCCTGAGGGGTCTTGACAGGGTGGATGTGGAAAGGATGTTTCTCCTTGTGGGAGAATCTAGAATTAGGGGTCACTGTTTTAAAATAAGGGGTCGCCCATTTAAGACAGAGATGAGGAGAAATTTTTTCTCTCGGGGTTGTGAGTCTTTGGAATTCTCTTCCTCAAAAGGCAGTGGAAGCAGAGTCTTTGAATATTTTTAAGGCAGAGGTAGATAGATTCTTGAAAAGCAAGGGGGTGGAAGGTTATCGGGGGTAGGTGGAAATGTGGAGTAATCAGTTCAGCCATGAACTTGTTGAATGGAGGAGGAGGCTCGAGGGGTCGAGTGGCCTACTCCTGCTCCTAATTCTTATGTTCATATGTTCGTATGTTTTGAATGAGTTAAAATCTTGCCCTTGTTCTCCAGAATACTAGCTCAACAACAACAATAAGAACTTGTATTTATTTATAGAGCGCCAGCAGTGGTGGGAGGAGGCCCTTAAGTGATCATTAATTGGTCACTTAAGGGTCTTAATTGGCCTGGGGCAGAGGAGCTGTTTGCCACCTCCCTCGCCACTGATAAAATAGCTGCGGGGGGTGGGGAGGCGACAGGCATGGCACCCCCTGCCTCCCACACAATCGTACCCACCCATGCCCGCTCCTGGGGGACAAGGGGGCGTTAAATTCCAGCCGTAGTTTGTCACAGTGAATTTTGTTTGGTTAAATCAGCACAATGCAGAAGTCATCACTTGGACTAGCCCAGAGATATCAAACAGCATGACACACATTAGCTCACCCATCATCTATAGGTTAGCCAGCAACCAGATTTGGTTAACCCAGATAGAGAATGTTTAATGCATGTTTTTGTTGCATTTATGAGCCTGCAGTGATTTGCTTAAGCATCTACCTGTAGGAGGATATCAGTTGCTTTATCATTTATGTTGGAGAGTAGTTCCTGAAGATCCCAAATGGTCTGTTGATACTGGGCTGCAGTCATCTCAGGCAACTCATCAGGTGGAGTGTCGCTTAATAGCATTTCTAATTCATCTAAAAGCTGCAACACATTTCATGAAAGTCACAGGGCAGGTTTAAAACATTTTTCCATGATACAGCACTCAAAAGTCTTAGTTAAGTGCTTCTAATGTCTAAAGGAAACCATTCAAAATATTATGGAAGAAAATAATCTGGAGACTCAACTTTTTGAAAATTTAGTCCAGACATTGTAGAACAGTTTTACTCGCGCAAAGGAAGATGGGAAACCTCTAACCAGCAACAAGAGGTAGTGCTAATTTAAAGAACAAGTCTGGAGGGGGAAATAAGATGTGCATGAAGCAAGCATTAAGAAACGGAAGTGTTGGAACCATAGGAGATGGAAGGCAAACAGTTTCTGAAAATCAGGTCTGGGCATTAGCAGCACAATGGGAGTTTAACAGTGTAGGGATCACAACGACCAAATTTCCATCAAGCACCAGAATTCCTTGTAGATATAGTAGCATTGAATTGTCTCCATGAGGAGTTCAAAGCTATATTTTCATACCAATTACTTCCAAATTATAATGATAGGAACTGATTTAAATATCTGATTTGAAAAGCACATGCTTTTGTGACAACATAATTAAGGGATATTTTTGTTGCACTGAATTAATATTATGGTGATAAAGCTAATCCTGACATTCAATTAGCTTCATACAATATATGAATAATTTGAGACATAACATGGTAAATGCAACATGCTTGGGAGACCAACAGTTCCCAAAGTTTTGCCCCACATGGTTTTTCCTTGTGTCATTACTGGGTCTGTTGAAGATTAAACAATAAGGGATTAATTGCTATGATTAGTCAACAACTCCATTGTCATGGATTGTCTACCAGGATGAGAGAAGGTAAACTAGATGGATCTTGGTCTTTTTCATCTAGTAATTCTTCTGTTCATTGTTGTAACATTATTGTGTGTTCCAGTGTCACATTGCATGAAATGAAAACAAACAAAAACAATTGGCCCAGGGAGATAGAAACTTCTTTGGACCTGACAACAGTCTAAGGATTAAAATATTTATTAAGCTAAGTGCTTACCTGTAATATTGTTCTTCCTCCTTCAAGCAAAGACTTTATGTCTATATTTGGATTATCTTTGGAAAGGTTTATGAAGGTATTAATCTCCTGTGGTATTGTCGGATCGGGGGTTCCATCACACTGCATGTAACGTTGCCACTGAAGGAATAGTAGGCTACTTATTTCAATGGCAATAATTTAGATAAAATATTTACATCACAACCAAAACTGCGATGCTGCAGATCTAAAAGAACTGAAATGCATTTATCTTCAAATTATATATTAATTTGTTCTGAAATTTAAAAATAAATAAAAAGTATCTCTCCCATGAAATGTCTGATGCTGCCCAGTCTTCTTGTGCTCAGGAGGTCCTTTTCTTTCCCACAGTTAACACATTTTTGCTGAAAGTAATACAGAGTGCAGAGGAGATTTATGAGGATGTTGCCTGGACTGGAAAAATGCAGCTATGAGGCAAGATTGGATAGGCTGGGGTTGTTCTCTTTGGAACAGAGAAGGCTGATGGGAGATCTGATTGAAATGTGCAAAATTTTGAGCGGCCTGGATAGAGTGGAGGTCAAGAGCCTACTAACCTTAGCAGAGAGGTCAGTGACTAGGGGGCATAGATTTAAAGTGATCGGTAGAAAGATTAGAGGGAAGATGAGGAAAAACATTTTCACCCAGAGGGTTGTGGGGGTCTGGAACTCACTGCCTGAAGGAGTAGTTGAGGCAGAAACCCTCAACTCATTCAAAGGAGTGTGGATATGTGCATCAAGTGCCATAATCTGCAGGGCCACAGACCAAATGCTGGAAGATGGGATTAGAATGGGTGGATCATTTTTCGGTTGGCACAGACATGATGGGCCAAGTGACCTCTTTCTGTGCCTTAAACTTTCTATGATTTCTATGATTTGAAACTAAACAACTGCTAGGTTTGTGAATTACCATGTATGTATACATGAGAGGAGTATATTTTCAAATTTCAGACATGAACATCTACCTACTCATTCATTAAAAATGTAAAACTCTTCAGCCAGTCTCCTGGCTCCCTGTATGCTTTACAGGGGCCAGGTGGGGCAGGGCGGGGAGGGCGGTGGTGGTGGTGGAGGGAAGGGTGCGGAGGTGGTGGTTGTGGGCTTGTGGCCAGAGTTCTTGTGTGGCTGTGTCAGACTTGTTCCTGACTGTGTTAGAATTTCATGGGTTTAAGTCCCACTCAAGAGACTTGAGCACAATATTCAGGCTGACACTGAAGTGCAGTGCTGAGGTGGCATTTTTTGGATGAGACGTTAAACCTAGGCCCTATCTGACCTCTCTGACGGACGTGAACGATCACATTGCACTATTTCAAAGAAGTGCAGGGAAATTCTCCCTGGTGTCTTGGCCAATTCTTATCCCTCAATCAACTTCACTAAAAAGCAGATTATCTCCCTATTACCATACTGCTGTTTGCTGGAGCTTTGTGTGCAAAATTGGCTGCTGCATTTCCTATGTTACAGCAGTGACAACAGTTCAAAAGTACTTCATTGGCTGTGAAGCACTTTAGGATACTCTGAGGTCATGAAAAATGCTTTTAGCAGCAAGTCGTTCACATTTTTTTCAAAAACTAGACTTTTCCCCAGAGGAAAAGGGGACTATCAGCTGGGATGTCATTGCCAGGCTGCTCCTATGTAGCTTCTTGTGGTCAGAGGATTTGGGAGCAATCGCTTCAGCTAGAAATGAAGTGTTGCCAGAGAAGTAAGCTACAGAGAGTGATAAAAACAAAAATAATTAAATGGGAACCCAAAAAGCAAATATATTATTGTCATGGGAAAAGGTAAGAGAACCCTATTTCACTCCATAGCCTAAAGATAAAGGAACATAGGAATAGGAGGAGGCCATTCAATTAGACCATGGCTGATCTGCATCTTAATTCCATCCACTTGGTTTGGTTCCACATCCCTTACAGAATAAAATTGAAATTTTCAATTGATCCCCAGCCTCAACAGATTTTTGGGGGACAGAGTTTCAGGTTTTCACTAGACTTTGTGTGAATAAGTGCTTCCTGACATCAGCCCTGAATGGCCTAATTTTAAGGTTATGCCCTCTTATTCTAGTAGTTTCTTTTTATCTCCCTCTCAAAGCCTTTAATCATCTTAAACACCTCAATCTTATAGAAAAATTTTATTTTGTAACATCATTGTATTCAAGATTACCTTACCAACACCTGGTAATCTTTTAAAATCAAAGCAGTACAAGCCTAGACTAGACAACACTGTTGAGAAACATTACCTTATTCATTTCTCTGAGACTTCTGTGCACTTTCTGAACAGCAAGCCCATTTCTTTCCAAAATTTGGAAAAGTTCAGGCAGTTCATTGTCTTTTCGTTCCTTATCCTGTTTGAGGTGAAAACAAAATCAAATCCACATTAACTACATTAAAAAAATACTCTGATATATAAGTTAAATTTCATCAGTACCAAATATATTTTGCCAACATTTCTAAAGAAAGCAGTTGAAGAAAGATTGTTTGACAATTTGCTCAACTCCTCTCAGCAGACCATGCAAAATGTGCACTGTCATTGATTCTTACCTAACTCCAATGCATATAATCGGCAGGAAACAAGCTGCTTTTCTTTGTGGTACCAATTTTACATTTTCAATCAGTATACAATATATTGCAAGCAAAATAAATTGTGAAGACAATAGCTGAACTCCTATGGCATTGTACATGGATAGTCCAAGTCCTGGAGTATACTTGTGATGTTTAGCTGCACAGATGGCCACAGCCCTTATAACCACAGCTCAGCTGCTCCTACTAGATAAGTCATTTATATAGGCACACAGTAAAGTCAATTAGATGTTAATTGCTGAAGGACGTTTCTCAAGACTGGCTGCTATTTGTAAACAAAAACAGAAAATGATGGAAATATTTAGCAGATCTGGCAGCATCTGTAGAAAGAGAAACAGAGGTAATGTTTCAGGTCAATGACCTTTCATTAGAACTAGGAAGAGTTAGAGATGTAATAGGTTTTAAACAAGTGAAAGGAACTGCTATTGACCTCATCTTCTCTGGAGATCTCCCCCCCGCCCCCCCCCCCCCCCCCCCCCCACCATGGCCTTCAACCTCATTGTCTCCCAACCCTGAACATCCTGCTTCTACCTACTTCCCAAGATCCACAAACACGATGGCTCTGGTACAGCCATAGTTTCAGCCCATTCCTGCCCCACTAAACTGATTTCTTCCAATCTTGACTCTATTTTCTCTCCCCTTGCCCAGTGTCTTCACACCTACATCCGTGACTCTTCTGATGCCTTCCATCGTTTTAACAGTTTCCAGTTTCCTGGCCCTAACCATCTCCTCTTCACCAAGGACCTCCAATCTCTCTACACCTCCATTTCCCATCAGAACGGTCTGAGGGCTCTCCGCTTCTTCCTTGAACTGAGGCCCAACCAGTCTCCATCCACTACCACCCTCCTCTGCCTGGCTGAACTTGTTCTTACATGGAACAACTTCTCCTTCAACTCCACTCACTTCCGCCAAATAAAAGGTGCTGCTATGGGAAAGTGTCTTTTTGTGGGATAAGTGTAACTTTCTTTGTTCCAGTCCTACTCAGGCGCCTTCCCGCACCTCGTTTTCCGGTATATTGATGACTGTATCGATGCCGTTTCCTGTTCTCGTCCTGAACTGGAAAATTTTATCAACTTCGCTTCCAATTTCCACCCTTCCCTCACCTTCACATGTTCCAAATCCAACTCTTCCCTTCCCATCCTCAACTTCTCTCTCTACAATTCTGGGGATAGGCTATCAACCAAAATTCACTATAAGCCCACTTTTTCCCACAGCTACCTTGACAACACTCCCTCACACCCCATTTCCTTAAAGGACTCTTTTCCATTCTTCCAGTTTCTCCGTCTCCTTTGCATCCATTCTGACGATGCCACCTTCCACACTAGTGTTTTCGATCCATCTTCCTTTCCCTCAATCAAGGAATCCCCTTCCACCATGGTTGACAGGGCCCATGACCGTGTCCATTGCATTTCCTGCACTTCTGCTCTCACCCCTTCCCCTCCCTCCCTCCCAAAGCCATGATAGGGTTCCCCTTGTCCTCACCTTCCACCAGCCTCCATATTCAATAGATCATCCTCTGCCATTTCCGTCACCTCCAGCATGATGTCATACGAACATACATATGAACAGACAAATTAGGAGGAGTAGGCCACTCGGCCCCTCGAGCCTGCTCCACCATTCAGTAAGATCACGGCTGATCTGATTGTAACCTCAACTCCACATTCCCGCCTACCCCCAATAACCTTTCACCCCTTTGCTCATCACCAAATACCTCCCCTTTCAGCATTCCAAAGAGAGATTCACTCCACAACAACCTGGTCCACTCCTCAATTACCCCCAACACCCCCTCCCATTCCCACGGCACTTTCCCATGCAAGTGCAGGAGATGCAACACCTGTCCTTTTACCTTCTCCCTTCTCACCATTCAAGGTCCCAAATACACCTTCCAGCTGAAACAGTGATTTACTTGTACCTCTTTCAATTTAGTATATACATATTCACTGCTCACAATGCAGCCTCCTCTACACTGGGGAGACCAAATGCAGACTGTGTGACCACTTTGAGGAACACCTCCATTCAGTCCTCAAGCATAACCCCAAGCTTCCAGTTCGCTGTCATTTTAATTCTCCACCTTGGTCCCACTCTGACCTTTCTGTCCTTAGCCCGCAGCAGCATTCCAATAAAGTTCAACGTAAGCTCGAGCAACAGCATCACATCTTTCGACTGGGCACTTTACAGCCTTCAGGACTCAACACTGAGTTCAAAAATTTTAGATCATAACCTCTGCTCCCATTTTGTTGCATTTGTTTTGCCGGTTTGGTTTTTTCACTCATTTCTTTCTTAATCCTTTATTTTGCTTTTGGACAGCTACAATCGTGCCAGTCACACCTCCTCTAGTCACATCTTTTGTTTCTTTACTGGTTCCATTACCACTCCCTTTGCCTATGCAGCATGAAACCTTTGTCATTTAATCTCTCCTGCCCTTTACCCTCTCACAGATCTTCCCTTTTATTCTTCCTTACCCTCCCCATTTTTACTTCTCAAAACCTAGTACGTTTTAACTTTTCTTAGTACTGATGAAAGGTCACAGACATGAAATGTTAACTCTGCCTCTCTCCAGAATGCTGCCAGACCTGCTGAGTATTTCCAGCATTTTCTGTTTTTATTTAAGATTATGCCCACTTGTTCTTGATTCCTCCACCAGAGAGAATAGCTTCTCTTTATCTACACTATTGAATCCTTTGATCATTTTAAACACCTCGATTAGATCACCCCACAATCTACAAAAAAGAGCTCCCTCACTGTGTCAGTGTAACACTTTTGTTTTCCATTTTCCAAACATAGTGTGACCTCTCTGAGTGAGGTTGCTATTACTGCTTAATTAGTGACATTTGGCACTTAGGCCCATGCCCACTAGGGACTGGATTGGGAATGCCAAAATTAATTTCACATAGGACCCTCACAATGAGCAGACTGAGGAGACTTTCAGCTCATGAATTAAAGCTGAAATTGAACCCAGATTCCAGAAGTGAAAGGCCACTACATCACACAATTCACCCAGATCAATGCATCTGCACCCCTCATTTATTCTATTCCTCCACTTCATAGAGGGGTTTACCATTCAGGTGATAGGTGTCAGTCTTGGCTCAGTGGTAGCACTCTTGCCTCTGAGTTAACAGGTTGTGACTTGAATGATGCGGCACCAGCTACTTGAACACATAATCTGGACTGAGTGCTGCACTGTCGTAGGCGCCATCTTACTGATTAAATGCTAAACAAAGATCCAGTCTGTTCTCAAAGGCAGACACAAAACATCCCATGACACAACCAAAGAAGACTTCTCTCTGGCATCCTGGCCAACATTTATTCCTCAATCAACATCCAAAGCGGATGATCTGATGATTTATTTGATTGCTAATTGTGGGAACTTGCCATGCGCAAATTAGCTGCCACACTTCCCTACATTACAGCAATGACTACACTTCGAAAAAGTACTTTTTTGGCTGTAAAGTATTTTGGGACAGCTTGAGCTCAAGAAAGGCACTGCATCCTTTTTTTCTATATGTCTATTTCCCTGCTCTTTTTCCCCAAAATGTACTATTTTGCATTTATCTAATTTCAACTGTTTTTGCAGTATATCTGTCACAATTTGCCCTTAAACTTTGACAGGTATACCATTAAAACATATATCTGAACTGAAGACTAGACATAAAGTGCTTATTTATGATTGTTCTTCAGTGAACTGGCCAAGTAATGTATTGAAAGCAACAACACACCAAAATCACATGCCAGAAACTTAAGCTCTACTAAACACTGATGGACAAAATTACAGATTTTGTAGATGCATTTTATAAATGTGTGCCAAAACAACCTGGCCTTATACTGCAAAAGGCACATGAAAAGGGGAAATATTTTACTGAACTAAATAACTGAGCAGAAAAATAAACAATCAAAATCACTGACGTGCAAATCTGATATAATTCTTGACATCAGTAAATCATTACCATTCCCAGGTTATGCTTTTCTTAAAGGGGAAGGGCACTCTAAAATTAGTCATAGAGTCATGGAGTTATACAGTACAGAAACAGGCCCTTCGGCCCATTGTGTCTGTGCTGGCCATCAAGCACCTAACTATTCAAATCCTATTTTCCAGCACTTGGCCCGTAGCGTTGTATGCTATGGCATTTCAAGTGCTCATCTAAATACTTCTTAAATGTTGTGAGGGTTCCTGCCTCTACCACCTGTTCAGGCAGTGCATTCCAGATTCCAACCACCCTCTGGGTGAAATTTTTTTTTCTCAAATCCCCTCTAAATCTCCTGCACCTTACCTCAAATCTATGCCCCCTGGTTGGCAGGACACTGAAAGGTACTGTGCTGGGGAGCATCACATACCGGGTAACAGAACCTGTTTCTATCATTGCTATTAAAAAAAAATTAACAGGAACATTGTTGAGAAAAATGGTTAGTCTCCAAATAGAAGTATCAATTTAGTAGCAACTTAGACCTCTTTTCCCCCACAAAGGCTGCAGATGCTGAGATAATTGGAGCTTTAAAGAGTGAGATTGATAGATTGTTATTATATCAGGGATAGGGAGCAAAAAAGGGGAAATGGAATTAAAGTGCAGATCAGCCATGATCTAGTTGGATGGTTGAACAGGATTGAGGGGTTGAATGGCTTACTCCTGCTTCTATGTTCCTCGTCTAAGATCAACCACACTTAACAACATCAATCATGCGTGTTAAATGCATTCTGTGGGGTCTGTGTAGATACTCTTCATAGAATCATAAAAATTTATAGCACAGGATGTCATTCAGCTGAAAAAGAGCTATGGCACTACAAGTTCATATTCAAGTATTTTTTAAACACGATGAGGGTTTCTGCCTCTACCACTCTTTCAGACACCCACCACCCTCTGAGTGAAAAAATATCCCCTTCACTCCCCTCTAATCCTTTTACCAAGTATTTTAAATCTATGCCCCCTGCTAAGGAAAATAGGTTATTTCTATCCACTTTATCTTGGCCACTCATAATGTTATACACCTTAATTAAAAGTCCCCTCAGCCTCCTCTGTTCCAAAGGAAACAACCCCAGCCTATCCCACCTTAAGTCATAGCTAAAGTTCTCCAGTCATAATTTCATAATATTTTCATAAATCTCCTCTGTACCCTCTCTAGTGCAATCACAACCTTCCTGAATTCAGTGACCAGAACTGTATGCAATACTCCAGCTGTGACCTAATTAGTGTTTCATGCAGTTATAGTATAACCTCCCTGCTTTTACATTCTATGCCTCAGCTAATAAAGGAGAGTATCCTGTACGCCTTCTACCTGTCCTCTTGATAATTGTCAGCAGAGAACCTCCTTGTGACTCCTTTCTGGAGAAATGTCTTCTATGAATAGGTTCTTCAAATGAATTTCTAACAAAGTGCTATTGATAAATACAAATTTGCCATCTAAGGGTAAATACAGTGTAGATGTTCCTGGTATAAACAAAATAAAGTTAAAAGAAAGGATGGAACAAGAAAAGGCCAATCCAGCCCATTCCTTTCACAGATTATTTCTATTATGGACTCTACCAAAATGATTTAGTCTCCTGATTAAAAGTGCTGCAAAATCTTCAGAGGTGGACTTGAACTTACAACCTCCTGGCTCAAATATGAGAGTGCTACTACTGGGACAAGGCGAAGAGTCTACTGGGACTAGATGTGAGTGATGTTGAACAAGGGCAATGTTGCCCTCAGCTTTGAGCTGCTCAGCATCATTCACCATCCAGGCTCGTACATGGAAAATGATGACTTGAGTTAGGGCATGTGCATGTGGATCCATATTCCAGGATTGCCCATTATCATATGTCATGATGGAAACACTCTCCCTATTAAGGTACTGGGCAAATTGTGCATAAGTCAGACCAGCGTATGTCACATATGAACCAATGAAAGTGCCAACTCCCCAGTGGTGATTTACTTTTAAGCATCATAAACAATTTACAAATAATGGAGCAGAACTTTCAACTGCTGCAGGGGCTGTAAAATGGGTGGTAGTGGATTAATTACCCCTCATGTACATTGCCCAATTTTCTTTCCCATTGCCTCTGGCATAACCAGTAAGGATTTAACTCTGAAAGCTTTATGTGAAACCTGTTTTGGAACAAGGAAAAAATTCCTAAATAAAAATAACACAGCTGACAGACATTCGGTGGTAGTGGGATGGGAAGTGTGAAATGCCTTTCATTTAAGAGGTATGATTTTAATCATCTGGAAACATCAAATGAAACTGTGAAGATTATATTTCACTTTATAGCTGTGCTTCTTCCTTCATGACGGTCATATAAGAGAACGGAGAGAAAAAATACATTTTAGAAATAGTTGGATAATAATATAAACAAAAATACTGACTTAGGAAGTCAATGAAAAGGAGAATCGGACAATCTACGATTGGGTGTTTAAGCCCTCACAGAAGTTTCTCTTTTCTTACAGAAGGTTCCTCCCTTTTTTTCTAAACTTTGCGCCTTCAGCCAGTGATTAGGTGCAGCAAAGATCAACAGGATGTAGTTTTTGGTCTTCACAGCCTGGATGTTAAGCATTCCCTGGGCACAGCACAGAGGGAAATCTGCCGGCAGACACATGTCTGTTATAGAATCTACTTGATTTTTCTTCCACTCAGTTAAATGGGAGGAAAGTCAGGTGGGTTTTATTATGCGCGCACAACCTATCCCATCCAATTTTCTTCTCTGTGCTCCCTCCACCCAGACAATGTTTAGCACCCAGCCAGCAAATACAGCTATCTTTGTAACCTCCTCCATCTTTGCAGTCCTCTGAAATCTTTGCGCTCCTCCAATTCTGGTCTCTTGTGCATCTCTGATTTCCATTGCCCACCTTTGGCAGCCATGACTTCAGCTGTCTATGCTTTAAAGTTCCTTTTTTCCTCCCTAAACCTCTCTGCCCCTCTATCCTCCTTTCAGATGGTCAGTAAAGCCAGCCTCTTTGGCCAAGCTTTTGGTCACCTGCCCTAATATTGCTTTAAGTGGCTCAGTGTCAAACTTGTGAAGTTCTTGTGAAATGCCTTGGGACGTTTTACTAAATTAAAGAGGCTATATAAATACAAGTTGTTGTTGAAAATCTACACGACACATTTTATTATAGATGTAAATTTCACAAATTTAGATACTAAACAACATTTAGATGACATATTTTGGCTTCCTATCACAGTCGACGGGCTGAATGCCTCCTTCTGCACTGTAACAATTCTGTGATTAGCTTAAGAATTTGGGAGGTTCAAATGGGGGATGGTGCAGCAATGCTTTGGGGAGTGAAATTTAGGACAAAACAGGGGATAATGAATCAGCAGCCAGTCATACACCACTTTCCCCAGCAACCACCCCCCCACCCCACCATTTTCTTTTCTATTAACTTCATGACTAATTTCAACCCCTTCATCTCTTCATTTGTTTCAGATGTTGAGTACACTCAGTAAAACAGTACAAACCGCTGCAGCAATCCTTGCTCTCTCTTCATCTTCAAGTCTCCGTTTCTCAAGTCTCTCTTGCTCCAAGTGTTCAGCTGCTAGCCTTATCTCCTCTGTTAAATATGAAATGTTTGTTAGTTCTTGCAGATAATGTGAAGTTATTCTCTCCACTGTGATGAGAACATTTTAAAAGACTTGTTTTACTCCTTTCTTTTCACATGAACACCCCACCCTGCACTCCTCTCTATCTGCACCTGGGCCAATTTTCAACCCAGTTTTTGGGATGGAACAGGGTGGTAGCATGAAATTGCTCCACACAAATCACTTACCATCCCACTTCCTGCACTGCGCCAACCACTACCATTTTGTTGGGGTCCTTGAGATAGGTGGCCCAGGCAGCTGGCAGAAGCAGATACACACTGGTGTGATAATCAGGGTCCTATGGTGTAAGCAGGTACATCCCAAGACCTTCTTCCAAACTGGTTTCACTAGGCATGCTGCAGACTCTGCAACCAGCATGCTTATGGCCACTGTCTATTACAGTGAATTTCCTGCCTGCTTCGGACGGAAGGTTTAAATGCCTGCTCTAGTTTGACTGGAAGAAATGACAGAATTTAAAACCATCAGAAATCTAGCTGAACTCATTTCTACTGGATTTCACAACATGTACTGCACCATTTCTGGTGTTAAGATGAAAATCAGCCCCACTGGTGTTGTTCCCATTTCTGCACAGACAGGAATGTGCACAGAGAAGTATTGTAACAGTGCAAGACAGCATTATGTGCAGCCTCCTGTTTGGTGTCAACTATGGCTCATTTGGTAGCACTCTCACCTTTGAGTCAGATGGTTGTAGGTTTAAGTATCACTCCAGAGATTTAAGTGCAAAATCCAGACTGACATTCCCAGTCTAGTACTGAGGGACTGCTGCACTGCCGGATGTGCCATGTATTGGATGAGATGTTAAACTAAAGCTGAGTCTACCCTTGCTGGTGGGTATAAATGATCCCTTGGTACTATTTGAAGAAGAGCAGGGGACATCTCTCTCAGCCAACATCATTAAATTGCATCACAGTTTATCAGATCACTATCACATTGCTGATTGTGGGAGCTTGCTGTGCACAAATTGGCTGCTGTGTTTCCGATGTTATAACAGCGACCACATTTTAAAAGCAGACAGTTGGCTGTAAAGTACTTTGAGATGTTTTGTTCTAAAAGGTGCTACATAAATGCACACCTTACTTTTTTCCCATATTTTACTGACCTCAGAAGGCTGACTGCATCCTACCAGCTCTGATTCCAGCGTTCAACCAACAGAGGTACCTGTATTACCGGCACAAGAGAAGATGCCAAGCTATCCATCTTCCAATTTTTTCTCTCCCTCCCATCAGAGCTTGTCAGGAGATCATTCGATGTGATGGATTTTTAACTGTCTTCTGATGTGGCCATGAAAGTCACACAGTTGTATAAAAAACACTCAAGATCAAGGTTCACCACCACCTTTTTCAGGCCAACTAGGGATAGATAACAAATGCCAATCTTGCCAGTGACCCCCACATCCCAAGAATGAATTAAAAACAAAAGAGGCTTTTACCATCTTCCAAGCGCTTCCTCTCCTCTTCTTGTTTGAGATGTTTTTCTTCAGCTCTGGTAAGTCTCTGTCCCTTTTTTGAGGTAGCTGAGCTCTTAACGGAGGACTTGAAAGAAAGATATACCAGCAGAACATCTGTTTTATACAATTGAAAGTCAAAGCAGTAATCTCTAATGCAGAATATGTGCTTGGTACAACGGTATAGGAATACAGTGCAGACCTTTTAAACTTCATATTTTGGCTTTTAGGCTGTGGTTTAAAAAAATATCTGGGTAGGGTTGGGGGCTACAGAAGTCACAGTAGTTGTTATGCCCTCCTTTTTTAGTTCCCACACAACATACACCCCACAAGAGTGCCCTGTTTCTTTACCAATGTCTGTGACTAGGAGGTAACTAGAATCTCTGGAGACTTTCCTTGTAATTTATCATAAGACAAATTTTACCACATCTATGATGCAGTCAATCAGGATACGTCTTTACCCACACCACCTCCACCCTGCCCCAGCACACCACCAGGCTGCAGTTTCAAATGATTGATAGTGGAAAAACATGTTTAATGGGAAATTTACGTTAAAGCAGGAGAATTTTAAATGCATTCTATATAGGATAGCAGTTTTTCGGAGAGAAACAGGGATCGACTTTCTGCTTATTTCCCTTGTTATATCAGTGCAATCCGGGCAGAATCAGCCAAACCAATGCAAAAGATCAGGGAATTTTAAACGCAGATGAATTACACCCAAAACCACTTGCGTTTGTCATTGCCGCGATCTTTCATGCTGGTTCAAGATCCAGTTCACCCACGAAACGTCCCAAGCCCCTAGGTCAAAATTGCGCAATTCCGCCCAATTGAACTGGTTCAGGAAGGCTCTTCAAATTGTGCTTATTTTCTTAGATGCACGGGCACTAGTTGGCACATTTTAAAAGTTATTTCATTATCAAAAAATATTTAATAAGGTGTGCACCAATTAAACTATTAAATGGTTTGGTATAGTTTTTTTAAAAGTCAGTTTTAGTGATTTTAAATCAGGTTACTCATAGGTGGAGTACTGGACACCTAATAAATCTATTTTCAGCTGCATTACTAAAACTGCTCCAGGTTACCACTCCTAAATACATCAAGGAATATTTGTTAATGGAAAGGAAAAAAAGGAACTTTTTTATGCTGCCCAGTTGCATTGGTTCATGGAAAATTTTATGTTTGTGATTATGCAAATGAATTTCAGCAGAAACTTGAAACTTGACCTAACTAGTGCAATTCCAAGAGCGGAAATTCTACCCCACAATGTTTATGCACTCATCAATGTGAACAGAGCAAATACATGCCAACTATTAAAAATATACTATCTTATGACTCTGGGCGGTGAACTCCAAGAATGTAATTCAGAAATTAAATTGGTGCTTAAAGAGCTCACGGATTTAGGCACATGTGCACTAGAATTTTCAGGGGAAGAAATTCATTCACGTAGTACCGCTTCTTCATTGATATCAATGCTCACAGTATGCGGGCCGCACAAGTGGCAGCCAGTGGCTCTGCTCGCCCTGGGGAATAAACAAATGTCTTCCCCTCAATGTTTTTGGACAGGCACACAGACTCCATCTAATGGCTGCTGTGGCTACCTGATGCCACTGTGTTTGATGATGCCAACTGTCACTGAAACCAATACCTCAATGGTCTGTCTCTTATATATGCTAATTCTTCTGCAGCAACATTGCTCATAGAGAAAAATAAAGAAAAATATTGGTTTGCATTACTCTTCCCAAAAGCAGGTATGGCTTCTTAAAAAAAGGCCTGACCATACAAGGAAACCTTTCTCCCTCCTGTGATCAGCATGAATGAAATCCTTCACAAAGCCTGCGACAAGTAAGTGCTCGGTAATAAGTACATAACTGGAAAAAAAAAGTAGTCCCTTTGAAATGGCAACACAATTGTTATTGCAACTGGTTGACTGAATGGCTGCAAGTGCTGGCCGATGGACTTCCCAAAAAAGCCACCCTCTGCCAACCAATCGGGTGGCTCAAAAGTGACCCTTCTTTTATTATTAGTATCACTCCAAATGTAAAGGGAAAAAACACTTTTCATAGTCAGAACAGATTACAGTGTTTCCAACTCCTATAACATTACATGATCAAGGGAGAGTTAGAACCTTTAACTTTCAGATGCCAGCATCATAATTCTAAACATATTAACAGTTTTTCTTAATATCCCTCTTTCCAAAACACAGCTTCTCTCTGAACGTTACTCCTCTTCACGTGCATATATATATGCCAGGGAAAACTACGGGATAGAATCTAATAACGGCAGTAAAAGAAGTCTAAATCTATAATGGCTGTATCAACACACTACCACTATACCTGCCTGTCTCCATACCATTTTTTTCTTTTTTTGCTTTAATGCCTGGCACCAGAAAGAAAAGAAAAGAGAATCAGTGAGATATTTCGGAAAGAATCAGACAGCTTACAAGTTACTGTAGCTCTAAAATTGTCTACGCTGAAAAGACAAACTAAACAGGTTCGTAAGACTGGATTTAGACTACAATGTCGTTGACACAGGTAGATGTGCAACATCTTGGTGTACGAGACCTCACACCTCAGTAATATAGTGTGCTCAGCACTATTCTGTGGTCTATTGCCACTTTGGTGTTGATATACACTGAAAATAACATTGCAGGGATGCAAAACAAGAGCAGTATAAATGGAGCCTAAAACATCAATTTAAATCAGCAGTCTGTGCTTTGGTTTTCAAGTCTAATTCCATTTTAAATGCTTCAATTGAACCTGCCTCCACCACACTCTCAGGCAGTGCATTCCAGACCTTAACCATTTGCTGTGTGTAAAAGGTTTTCCTCATGTCACTTTTGCTTCTCTTACCAAATACTTTAAATCTGTGCCCTCTCATTCTCGATCCTTTCACGAGTGGGAACAGTTTCTCTCTTTCTACTCTGTCCAGACCCCTCATGATTTTGAATATCTCTATCAAATCACCTCTCAGCCTTCTCTTCTCCAAGGAAAACAGTACTAACTTCTCCAATCTATCTTCATTACTGAAGCTGCTCATCCCTGGAACCATTCACAAGAATCTTTTCTGTCCTCTCGCTAATGTCCTCACATCATTCCTAAAGTGCGGCGCCCAGAATTGGATGCAATACTCCTGCTGAGGCTGAACTAGTGTCTTATACAAGTTCAACATAACTTCCTTGCTCTTGTACTCTATACCCTTATTAATAAAGCCCAGGATACCGTATGTTTTATTAACCACTCTCTCAACCTGTCCTTAACCTTCAATGACTTATGCACATATACACCCAGGTCCCTCTGCTCCTGCACCCCCTTTAGAATTGTACCCTTTGTTTTATATTGTCTCTCCATCTTCTTCCTGCCAAAATGAATCATTTCACATTTCTCTGCATTGACCTTCATCTGCCACCTGTCTGCCCATTCCACCAACTTGTCTATGTCCTTTTGGACTTCTACATTGGCCTCACCACAGTTCACAATGCTTCCGAACTTTGAAATTGTGCACTGTACACCAAGGTCTAGGTCATTAATATTTATCAGGACAAGCAAGAGTCCTAAAACTGCCTCCTGGGGAACTCCACTACAAACCTTCCTCCAGTCCGTAAAACATGCATTCACCACTACTCTTTGTTTCCTGTCACTCAGCCAATTTTGTATCCATGTTGTTACCGGCCCTTTTATTCCATGAGTTATAACTTTGCTCAAACGCCTTTTGAAAGTCCATGTACACCACATCAGCAGCATTGCCCTCATCAACCCTCTCTGTTACCTCCTCTAAAGACTCCATCAAGTTAGTTAAACATGATTTTCTCTTAGTACATGCTTGCTGGCTTTTCTTAACTAACCCACATTTGCCCACACAATTATTAATTTTGTCCCGAATTATTTTTTTCTAGAAGTTTCCCCACTACCAAAGTTAAACTGACTGGCCTGTAGTTGCTGCGCTCATCTTTACACTCTTTTTTGAACAAGGGTGTAATGTTTGTAATTCTACAGTCCTTTGGCACCACCCTTGAGTCTAAGGAAGACTGAAAAATTACGGCCAGTGCCTCTGCAATTTCCACTCTCACTTCCCTCAGTATCCTTGGATGCATCTCATCTGGTCCTGGTGCCTTATCCACTTTAAATACAGATAGCCTGTCCAATACCTCCTCCTTATCGATTTTAAACCCTTCTAGTGTCTGAATTACCTCCTCTCTCACCATTGCCTGGGTTGCATCTTCTTCCTTGGTAAAGACGGATGCAAAGTATCCATTTAATACCTCAGCTATGCCCTCTGCCTCCATGTGTAAATCCCCTTTATTGTCCCTAATCGGCCTCACTCCTCCTTTTACCACCCTTTTATTATTTATATGTTTATAGAAAACTTTGGGACTCTCTTTAATGTTAGCTGACAGTCTCTTTTCATGCTCGCTCTTTGCTTCTCTTATTTGCTTTTTCATTTCCCCTCTGGACTTTCTGTATTCTGGCTGGTTCTCAATAGCATTTTCTACCTGGCATCTGTCATAAGGACACTTTTTCTTCTTTATCTTAATCACTACTTATTTTGTCATCCAGGGAGCTCTGGATTTGTTTGCCCTACCTTTCCCCTTCAGGGAACATACCTTGATTGTTCAGCTACTGTTTTTCCTGCCAACCTTTGACTCCAATTTATTCACCCCAGCTCCATTCTGACCCCATTAACTGGCTTCCCCCAGTTAATTATTGTTACTCCGGATTGTTCTTAGTCCTTTTCTATAGTCAACCTAAACCTTATGATACAGTGAACAGTGTCCCCTAAATGCTCTGCTCCTGACACTTGATCCACAAGGCCCATCTCATTCCCAAGAACCAGGTCTACCAGTGCCTCCTTTCTTGTTGGACTAGCAACATACTGCTATAGAAAACTTTACTGAGCACACTGTAAGAACGCTTGCCTCTCACTGCCCTTTACACTACTACTATGCCTGTCTATGTTTGGATAATTAATGTCCCCCATTATAACTACCCTGTAATTTTTGCACCTCTCTGTAATTTCCTTGCAAATTTGTTCCTCCATGTCCTTCCCGTTAGCTGGTGGCCTATAGACAACACCGAGCAATGTAACTGCACCTTTTTTGTCCCTTAGCTCTAGCCAAATTGATTTTGTCCTCGACCCCTCTGGGACATCCTTTTTCTCCAGTACTGCAATGCTTTCCTTAATCAATACCGCCACCCCTCCCCCTTTTTTCCCTTTCCTATCTTTCCTGAACACCTTGTGTCCATGAATATTTAACACCCAGTCCTGCCCTTCTTTGAGCTAGGTCTTTGTTATTGCCACAACGTCATAATTCCACATGACAATCTGCTTCTGTACCTCACCAAGCTTATTAACCACACTCTGTGCATTCACATACATGCACATTAACCCTGATTTAGAGTTTATTATTTTCTCCCTTACTCTGATCCCACCTAATAACTTACTACTCCCTACTATCGTACTATCTATCGCCCCCAGTATTCTGTGCATCTTGGTATTCCTCTCCGATATTTGCTCCTGGTTCCCACACCCCTAACAAGCTACCAGTTTTGCTTCCCTCCAATCTGAGCTCCCTCTCAGGTTCCCATCCTCCTGCCAATCTAGTTTAAACCCTCCCCAACAGGACTAGCAAATCTCCTTGCGAGCATATTCATCCCAGTCCTGCTAAGATGCAACCCATCCATCTTGCACAGGTCCCACCTGCCCCAGAACCGGTCCCAATGCCTCAGAAATCTGATGCCATCCCTCCTACACCAGTTTCTCCAGCCACGTGCTCAATCGCTCAATTCTCCTATTCCTATTCTCACTCGCAAGTGGGACTGGGAGTAATCCTGAGATTACTGCTTTTGAGGTCCTGCTTTTTAATCTCCTGCCTAGCTCCCTAAAATCTGCTTTCAGACCCTCATCCCCCTTCTTACCTACGTCATTGGTGCCAAGTGAACCACGACCTCTGGCTGTTCACCCTCCTTCAGAAGAGTGTCCTGTAGCCACTCAGTGACATCTTTGACCCTGGCACCAGGGAGGCAACACAACATCCTGGAATCACGTCTATGACGCCAAAAAGCCTGTCTGTTCCCCTAACTAATGAATCCCCAATCACTACCGCTCTTCCACTCTTCTTCTTCCTTTCTGTGCAGCTGAGCCACTTGTGGTGCCACAAACTTGGCTCTGTCTGCACTCCTCTTCGAACCAATACCCTCACCAGTATCCAAAATGGAAAACCGATTAGCGAGCGAGATCATCTTAGGGGACTCCTGTACTACCTGCCTGGTTCTCTTAGACTGCCTGGCGGTCGCCCATTCCCTAGCTGTCTGCATGCTCCTAGGCTGTGGTGTGACCACCTCTCTAAACATGCTATCCATGTAGTTCTCTGCCTCACGGATGCACCACAGTGACTCCAGCTGCTGCTTGAGTTCCGAAACTTGGAGCTCAAGCTTGTGGAGCTGGTGACACTTCACGCAGATGTGTTTGTCTCGGACACATGGTCCGTCCATGACTTCACACATGCCATAGCCTGTATATTCCATTCAGCCAAGCTGACCTGCCATACCTTAACTTTACAGACTATTTATTATAAGTAGAATAGCTTACCAGTTACAATCTATATTAATGACTTAGATGGGGGGACTGAGTGTAATGTATCCAAGTTTGCTGATGATACGAAGTTAGGTGGAAAAGTAAGCTGCGAGGAGGATGCAAAGGCAATAATTCATGCAGTGCTGTCTAGCAGCGCTACACAGACACGTCAATTCCCCAGGGACAGGCAGCATCAGGTGCCACTACCTGTGCAGCCTGTGTGGGTTTCGTCAACAATATCAATGGAAAATGCCACACAGGCTGTATAGGTAGCAACCTAGGGCACTGCCTGCCCCTGGGGAGTCGATGTAGTCTGTACAGCTCTGCCAGAAGTTGTGCTATAAAAAAGAATTTCACACCCAGAGAGTACGCAAAAGAGTATAGATCGGTCAAGTGAATGGGCAAGAAGATAGCAGATGTATAATGAGTGGAAATGTGAGGTTATTCACTTTGGTAGGAAGAATAGAAAAACATTTTTTTTTAAATGTTGAGAATCTATTAAATGTTGGTGTTCAGAGGGATTTGGGCGAGCTTGTACATGAATGTGCACTGAGTGTGAAGAAGGGAGTTTGGTAAGTGAGTGAATTTTAAGAGTTACTCTTTCAAGACTAGTTTTTGTTTTGTTTTGTTTACATCTAGCAATTAATTGAAATTCCTGTTTCAGTTAAGAGGTAAGTTAGGTTTCTTGCGGTTTTAAACAGGGGTATACTAACACTCTAAGAGTAACTGTAGCTCGTTAATTAGGTAGCTAGCTTAAACTGGTTTCTGAGTTTAGCAGACCTCTAGCAGAGCTGGCACAGCATTGTTTTCAGAGCATAAATTGAGGGGACTCTCAGTGCTGTTTGTCTGCATTGAGTGCTGCTGGAGGGCACAGAGTGTTAAGAAGGGAGTTTGGTAATTGAGAGAGTTCAGTAAGACGGAGAACTATAAATTAAGAAGAAAATAAATTTGAGTGCACAGAGTGTAAAGTGGGAGTTTGATGTGTGAGGGAGGGGCTCCTTTCTTTCTTTCTTCTACCTTTTTTCAGCCTCCAGTAGCTGCCTCTCTCTTCGGTCTGGGGGAAGAAGTTGATTGTTGAGTAACTGGTAAATTATTTTACTTTTCATTGAAAATAAAAAGTTTTTAAAGTTACATTATGGCAGGTCAGCTCGGCCAAGTGGAATGTACGCCCTGCGGTATCTGGGAAGTCATGGACGCACCCATATGTCCTAGACGAACACTACCGCAAGAAGTGTCACCGGCTGCAGAAGCTTGAGCTTTGGGTTTCAGAACTTGAGCAGCGGCTGCAGTCACTGTGGTGTATACACGAGGCAGAGGACTACATGGATAGCATGTTTAGCGAAGTGGTCACACCGTAGGTTAGCAGCATGCAGGCAGAGAAGGAATGGGTGACCGCCAGGCAGTATAAGAGATCCAGGCAGGCTGTGCAGGAGTTCCCTGGATCTATCTTGTTTGCTAATTAGATTAGATTAGATTAGAGATACAGCACTGAAACAGGCCCTTCGGCCCACCGAGTCTGTGCCGACCATCAACCCCCCATTTACACTAATCCTACACTAATCCCATATTCCTACCAAACATCCCCACCTGTCCCTATACTTCCCTACCACCTACCTATACTAGTGACAATTTATAATGGTCAATTTACCTACCAACCTGCAAGTCTTTTGGCTTGTGGGAGGAAACCGGAGCACCCGGAGGAAACCCACGCAGACACAGGGAGAACTTGCAAACTCCACACAGGCAGTACCCAGAATCGAACTCGGGTCCCTGGAGCTGTGAGGCTGCGGTGCTAACCACTGCGCCACTGTTTTCCATTTTGGATACTGGTGAGAGCGATGGTTCCTCAGGACAGTGCAGCCAGAGCAAAGTCTGTGGCACCATGGGTGGCTCAGCTGCACAGGAGGAGAGGAAAAAAAGTGAAAGAACAATAGTGATAGGGGATTCGATAGTTAGGGTTCAGACAGGCATTTCTGCAGCAGTAAACATGACTCCAGGATGGTGTGTTGCATCCCTGGAGCCAGAGTCAAGGATGTCACGGAGCGGCTGCAGGACATCCTTTTGGGTAAGGGTGAACAGACAGAGTCTGCGGTCCACATTGGTAACAATGATATAGGTAGGAAGAGGGATGAGGTCCTGAAAGAAGATTTTAGGGAGTTAGGAAGGAAATTAAAAAGCAGGACCTCATAAGCAGTAATCTCAGGATTACTCTCAGTGCCACGTGCTAGTGAGAATAGGAATAGAAGGATTGATCGATTGAACACTTGGCTGGAGAATTGGTGTAGGAGGGAGGGCATCAGATTTCTGAGGCATTGGGATTGGTTCTGTGGCAGGTGGGACCTGTACATGATGGACAGGCTACAACTTAACAGGACCGGAACTAATATTCTCGCAGGGAGATTTGCTCGTGCTATTGGGAAGGGTTTAAACTAGCTTGTCAGGGGGGTGGGAACCTCTGGGGTAGCTCAAATTGGAAGGAAGTAAAGCTAGTAACAGGAGGTAGAAAAGTAACAAGTGACATTAGAAGGCAGAGGAAACAAAGGTGAGCATCAACTAGGCTTAGAATGCAGAATGCCAAAAAGACTATGTTAATGGCACTCTACCTGAATGCACACAGCATTCACAACAAGGTGGATGAGTTAAAGGCTCAAATAGAGGTAAATGGGTATGATCTAATTGCTATAACGGAAACGTGGCTACAGGGTGACCACGAATGGGAACTGAATATTCAAGGATATTCGACATTTAAGAAGGACAGGCAAAAAGGAAAAGGAGGTGGTGTTGTGCTGATAATAAGGGATGGGATCAGTACATTAGTAAGGGAGGATCTCAGATCGGAAGAACAAAATGGGGAATCTGTATGAGTGGAGCTAAGAAACAGAAAGGGGCAGCAAACATTGGTAGGAGTTGTTTATAGGCCACCAAGGGCAATTAGGGATGGGCAATAAATGCTGGCCTGGCCAGCATCACCCACATCCCATGAATGAATAAAAAAATAAACAAACAGTAGTGGTAATGTGGGGCATTGTATTAATCAAGAGATTAGAGAAGCATGTAGCATGGGTAATAGAGTAATCATGGGTGACTTCAATTTGCATATAGGCTGGGTAAACCTAATGAGCACTAATGCTGTGAAGGACGAGTTTCTGGAGAGTGTTAGGGATGGTTTTCTAGAGCAGTATGTTGAGGAACCGACTAGAGAACAGGCTATTTTAGATCTAGTATTATGCAATGAGAAAGGGCTAATTAATAATCTTGTAAAAGAACCTTTAGGGATGAGTGGCCGTAATATGATAGAATTTTACATTATATTTGAAAGTGAGGTAGTTCAAACTGAAGCCAGGGTGTTAAATTTGAACAGAGGAAATTATGAATGTATGAGGGGCGAATTGGCTGAGGTGGATTGGGAAAATACATTAAAAGGTATGACAGTGCATAGGCAATGAATAGTCTTTAAAGAAATATCACACAGTTTACATCAAGTATACATTCCTTCAAGGCACAAAAACGCCAAAGGTAAAGGCATTCAACCCTGGATAACAAAAGAAGTTAAGGATTGTATAAGATTACAAGAAAAGGCCTATAAAGTTTCCAGAAATATTAGTAAATGTGAGGATTGGGAGGATTTTAGAATACAGCAAAGGAAGACCAAGAAACTGATAAAGAAAGGGAGAATAGAATATGAATGTAAGCTAGCAAAAAATTTAAAAACAGACTGTAAAAGTTTTATAGGTCCGTAAAAGGGAAACGTTTGGCTAAGACAAATGTGGGTCCATTACAGGCAGAGTCAGGAGAATTTATAATGGGGAATAGAGAAATGGCAGAGAAGCTAAATGATTACTTTGTGTCTGTCTTCATTGAGGAAGATGTAAGAAATCTCCCAGAATTAGAGATCCAAGGGATTAGGGGGAATGAGGAATTGAAGGAAATTAGCATCAATAAGAAGATTGTATTGGAGAAATTAATGGGGCTGAAGATTGATAAGTCCCCAGGAACTGATAATCTACATCCTAGAGTGTTGAAAGAGGTAGCTATGGAATTAGTGGATACATCGGTGATCATCTTCCAAAACTCTATAGATTCTAGAGCGGTTCCTGCAGGTTGGAAGGTCGCAAATGTCACCCCACTATTTAAGAAGGGAGGGAGAGAGAAAACAAGGAATTACAGACCTGTTAGCCTTACATCAGTCATTGGGAAAATGCTAGAATCTATTTTAAAGGATGTGATAAATAGACACTTGTATAATAATGATCTGATTGGGCATAGTCAACATGGATTTATGAATGGGAAAATCATGTTTGACGAACCTGTTGGGAGTTTTTTGAAGATGTTACAAACAGAATTGATAAAGGGGAGTTGGTGGAAGTGGTACACTAGGATTTTCAGAAGTTTTTAGTTTTTTAGTTTTAGAGATACAGCACTGAAACAGGCCCTTCGGCCCACCGGGTCTGTGCCGACCATCAACCACCCATTTATACTAATCCTACACTAACCCCATATTCCTATCACATCCCCACCTGTCCCTATATATTTCCCTACCACCTACCTATACTAGGGGCAATTTATAATGGCCAATTAACCTATCAACCTGCAAGTCTTTGGCATGTGGGAGGAAAACGGAGCACCCGGAGGAAACCCACGCAGACACAGGGAGAACTTGCAAACTCCACACAGGCAGTACCCAGAATCGAACCCGGGTCCCTGGAGCTGTGAGGCTGCAGTGCTAACCAGAAGGCTTTTGATAAAGTCCCCCACAGGAGGTTGTTTATCAAAATTAAAGCATATGGGATAGGAGGTAATATACTGGCATGGATTAAGAATTGGTTAACAGGCAGAAAGCAGAGAGTAAGAATAAACTGGTCATTCTTGTGTTGGCAGGTTGTGTCAAGTGGGGTACTGTGGGTATCAGTGCTTGGGCCCCAGCTGTTCACAATATATATTAATGATTTGGCTGTGGGGACTAAATGTAGTATTTCCAAGTTCACAGATGACACAAAACTAGGTGGGAGTGTGTATTGTGAGGAAGATGCAAAGTGGCTTCAAGGGGATTTGGACAGATTTACTGAGTGGGCAAGAACATGGCAGATGGAATATAATGTGGAAAAATGTGAGGTTATCCACTTTGGTAGGAGGAGCAGAAGCGCAGAGTATTTCTTAAATGGTAAGAGATTAGAAAATGTAGATGTACAAAGGGACCTGGATGTCCTTGTCAATAAGCCACTGAAAGCTAACATGCAGGTGCAGCAAGCAATTAAGAAGGTTAATAGTATGTTAGCCTTTATCACAAGAGGATTGGAGTACAGGAGTAGTGAAGTATTGCTTCAATTGTATAGAACCTTGGTTAGACCGCACCTAGAGTACTGTGTGCAGTTTTGGTCCGCTTACCTTAGGAAGGATATTATTGCCATACAGGGAGTGCAACCAAGGTTCACCAGACCTGTTCCTGGGATGGCGGGAATGATGAAGAGGGATTGAGGAAGCTGGGTCTGTATTCTCTAGAGTTTTGAAAAATGAGAGGTGCTCTCATTGAAACCTACAAAATACTGAAAGGGATAGACAGGGTAGATGCAGTTTCACCTGGTTGGGGAGTCTAGAACCGGGGACACAATTTCAAAATAAGGGAGAAGCCACTTAGGACAGAGATGATGAGAAATTTCTTTACTCAGCGGGTTATGAATCTTTGGAATTCTCTACCCCAGAGGGCTGTGGAAGCTCAGTCATTGAGTATGTTTAAAGCAGAGATTGACAGATTTCTAAATACAAATGACATAAGGGGATATGAGGATAGCGTGGGAAAAAGGCATTGAAGTGGATGATCAGCCATGATCTTCTGGAATGGCGGGGCAGGCTCGATGGACTGAATGGCCCATTCCTGTTTCTACATTCATATGAAACACAGGAAGTTAGCATGCAGGTACAGCAAGCAATGTGGAAGGCAATTGGTGTGTTGGCCTTTAGTGCAAGAGGGTTGGAATAGGAACATAGGAGCAGGAGTAGGCCATTTAGCCCATGGAGCCTGCCCCGCCATTCACTTAGAAAGGCATGGATTAATCACGGATAGTCAGCATGGATTTGTTAAGGAGGTCATGTCTTACTAACTTAATTGAATTTTTTGAGGAAGTAACAAGGAGTAGATGAGGGTAGTGCAGTGGATGTTATCTACATGGATTTTAGTAAGGCATTTGACAAGGTACCCCATGGCAGACTGGTCAGAAAAGTAAAAGCCCATGGGATACAGGGAAATGTGGTGAGCTGGATCCAAAATTGGCTCAGCGCCAAGAAACAAAAGGTAGTGATCGATGGATGGAAGTTTTTGTGAATGGAAGGTGGTTTCCAGTGGCGTTCCATAGGGCTCAGTATTGGGTCCCTTGCTGTTTGTGGTATATATTAATGATTTGGACTTAAATGTGCGAGGCATGATTGGGAAATTTGCAGATGACACAAAAATTGGCCATGTAGTTGATAGTGAAGAGGATAGCTGTAGACTCCAGAATGATATCAATGGTTTGGTTGAGTGGGCAGAAATGTGGCAAATGGAATTCAATCCGGAGAAGTGTGAGGTAATGCATTTGGGAAGGGCTAACAAAGCAAGGGAATACACAATAAATGGGAGGATATTGAGAGAGACCTTGGAGTGCATGTTCACAGATCCCTGAAGGTGGCAGAACAGGTAGATAAAGTCGTGAAGAAGGCATATGGAATGCTTTCCTTTATTGGCCAAGGTACAGAAAACAAAAGCAGGGATGTAATGCTGGAACTGTATAAAACACTAGTTAGAACACAGCAAGAGTAATGCGTACAGTTCTGGTCGCCACATTACAGGAAGGATATAATTGCTCTGGAGAGAGTACAGAGGAAATTTACAAGAATGTTGTCAGGGCTTGAAAATTACAGTTATGAGGAAAGATTGGATAGGCTAGGGTTGTTTTCCTTAGAACAGAGGAGGCTGAGGGGTGACTTAATTGAGGTGTACAAAATTATGAGGGGCCGAGATAGAGTAGACAAGAGGACCTGTTTGCCCTAGCGGAGAGGTCAATCACCTGGACGCACATATTTAAAGTGACTGGTAAAAGTATTAGAGGGGACATGAGGAAAAACTTTTTCACCCAGAGGGTGGTAGGTGTCTGGAATTCAGTGCCTGGATCAGTGATGGAGGCAGAAATCCTCACCTTATTTAAAAGGTACCTGAACCTGCACCTGAAGTGCTGTAACCTGCAAGGCTAAGGACCAGGTGCTGGAAGGTGGGAATAAATTGGGCTGCTAGTTTTTTCAGCCGGCGCTGGCACGATGGGCTGAATGGCCTCTTTCTGTGCCATAACTTTTCTATGGTCCTATGTATTCAGTCACCCTATCCTTAATTATAGACTCTAGCAATTTCCCGACAACAGATGTTATGCTAACTGGTCTATAATTCCATGGTTTCTCTCTCCCACCTTTCTTAAATAGTGGAGTGACATGCACAAATTTTCAATCTAAAGGAATCATTCTCAAATTGAGAACTTTGGAATATTATAGTTGGTGCATCTGCAATGTTCTCACCTTCTTCCTTTAAAACCCTGGGGTGAAAACCATCTGGTCCTGGATTTGCCATTTGTTGATATCACTTTGTGGTTTGAGTCATGTGGCACACTTGGGATTTCACTTCATTTGTGTACATTGGGGCAGCCCAAAATTAACAATAAGTACTGCTATCGTATCGGATGGATGACTACAGAAGATACCCCAAATCAGACGAGTGAAGACAGAGGGAGCCATTTTAACCTAAGTCTCCCAGTGGGAAAACTGATGGGACCGAATCAGCTGCCTGTTCTACAGACCACCCAATTTCATTGAAGTCACTGGAAAGTAAAATCGTGCTGCTGATCTAATCCTGTTAGCTTCCCACCATGCATTTAGGTTACAATTATCCATCCACTTGCTCCCCAGAACTGATGCATCTACGTTATTCATCCCAACCATTCCATGTAGGAGCGAGTTCCATATTTTCACCACTCTCTGATAAAAAAAATCATCGAATAATACAGCACAGGAAGACATTCAGCCCATTGTGCCTGTGATTTTTTTAGATTAGAGATACAGCACTGAAACAGGCCCTTCGGCCCACCGAGTCTGTGCCGAACATCAACCACCCATTTATACTAATCCTACACTAATCCCATATTCCTACCAAACATCCCCACCTGTTCCTATATTTCCCTACCACCTACCTATACTAGTGACAATTTATAATGGCCAATTTACCTATCAACCTGCAAGTCTTTTTGGCTTGTGGGAGGAAACCGGAGCACCCGGAGAAAACCCACGCAGACACTGTGCTGGCTCTTTGATAGAGATATCAAATTAGCCCCAAACCCCTGCTCTTTCCACATGCCCTGCAAATGTTCTCTGCAACTCTCCCCACTTTTCTTTGCTTTTCTTCCCTTAGCCATTATTGTACCACGCAGCCACTGCTGCTTTAATGGACTATAATTTTGCTTTTAAGTCTATTATGTAGTATACCAAAGACTTTTTGAAAGTCCATACAGACAGCATCAAGTGTACTAGACCATCACCCACCTCCTTCTGGAATGTGCTTTTGCAAAGCAGGTCTGGAAAGAGATGCAGTGATTTTTGTTGAGGTTCATCGTGAGCAGCTCTGTAATGCAGGACTCTGTGCTCTATGGGCTGTTCCCAGGGAGCTCATAGAGATAAATATCAACTGCTGCTTGAGAACCATCAACTCGGAGAAAGACGCATTTTGGTCTGCGCAAAACTTTCTGATCTTCCAGTGCAAAGAGTTGTCCATGACCGAGTGTTGGAGACTGGCACATTCCAAGGTCCAGGATTACATGCTGTAGGACGCACTAATGTTTGGGGCTGCCGCCGCAAAGGCTCACTGGGACAAGGCCACTGTGTAAGGCCCTCCCCCCATAGTGTCCCAAGGGGCTGGAAACCGTGTTAAACCCTGTATGCACCAGAGAATGTTTTTGGTATGTAATACAAATGTACTTGTAAATATAACCTGAAATGATAAGTGTAGTGAGGCACCTCATGTAATGTATTGCACTTTATGAAATGTCCAATTTGAACATGTTTTGTAAAGTATTTTTATAAATGTTATGAATAAAGTATATTTTTGGAGAAAAAATACTACTCTCATCCACCCTTCATCACTTCAGGTTTCTCCTGAATTCCTTGTTAGATTTATTAGTAACTATGATATTCATATTAAGCATGCACGCTGCCTTCCAGCCCCCAGCTCTCACCCCCACCACCACCCCCCCCACATCCCTGCACAAACTCACCATCTTGTCTCTTGCTGCAGGCGTTGTTTACAAAAAGAACAGAAAATGCTGGAAATACATTTGTAGAGAGAAAATCGGAGTTAACGGTTCAGGTTGGTAACCTTCCATCGGAGCTGGGCTTGCCAGGATGTGTTTACAGTTGTTCCTCCGTTGCTAGGAAACGCTCCCCCCCCTCCCGTACTGCGAAGGCCAGCCTCCGCCCCTGTCGCAAAATGTTTGTCGTGAGGCGGGTGTCAGTTTGCGGCGCTTGTTTACCCACAGCGGAGAGGCGGATGGTGAAAGTGGCTGTGACTTGGGCTTGGCTTTCTGTCTGCTGTGGGTAGGTGGGAAGCAGATTCTCCGGCCTTGGCCTGTGAGTCCGGGCCACGGAGAGGGGAAGGTGATCGCTGGCATTGAGGCTAGGTGACTGTCAGCCATGGAAACCGTTCCCCCTTGGGGTCAGAGTGGCTACTGCCACCGGGCCGTGTTTCCAGTTAGAGGCCGGGGGTTGTGGTGGAATCGGGGGCTGGTGGGAGAGCCGAGGCAGGGCTGGACTGAGCCGGGTGGGGGCAAATTAGGGTCTAGGTGTTGTCAGTACAACAGAAATCAGGTCAAAGGGATTCAAATAGGCAAATGTAACTTTCATTTGTAAACCTACGTAACTTTTTTTCCCCACAACATTCACTTGAAAATCATCAAACTATCACAAAAAACAGGTGAAAGAAGGTTACTTCAGTGACCATTTATGATGTTTGATCTGTGATAATCTAATTATTTTTGCTGTTTTGTCGGTCACTTTGTATGTTAACTTATTGTGTTTGCTCACTTGTTTCAAATATCGAGTTTGAAGCTCCGCATGACGAGCAGGGGACAGGCTGCACATAGTGGGGTTCATCCATAGCACTGGGAAAGGGGCAGCGGTTGAAAGGTTCCTGGTGGTAATGGAACAGGGTTTACTATTGTTTAGGTAGAGAAGTTCTCACTAATCCATGGTTGGGATAGCCGGGGACGAGGGACACAATTTGAAAAATAAATTGTCATCTTTACCTTTTGCATCCTAACATTGTGAAATTTGTTGGTTCTTTAATTCTGGGCTTTGGTTTCAGACTCTTGAAAAGCAAATTCAAGGTGAATATAATAGGGAGGGGTAAGAGTAACTGGTATCGACAAACTATTTCAGATGAGTACTAGCAAAATAAGAAAGGACTTAACTTATATATAAGGTGCCTTTTACAACCGCTAAAAGTGTGGTCACTGTTATGTTCTAGGCAAACACAGCAGCCAATTTGCATACCATAAGGTCCCACAACCAGCAAGGAAATGAATGACCTTCTGTTCACCAGAACTTCCTGGATCTTGAAATAGTCCTATAGGATCTTTGCCATCTACCTGAGAGGCAGAGGAACCTAACACTCAAAGTCATACAGCATAGAAACAGGCCCTTCGGCCCACCGCGTCCATAATGCCTATCTATACGAATCCCACCTTCCTGCATTAATTCCATATCCCTCTATGCCTTGCTCATTCAAGTACCTGTCCAGATGCCTCTTAAATGTCGCTACTGTTGCTGCCTCCACCACCTCCTCAGGCAGCTCATTCCAGATACCTACTATTCTTTGTGTGAAAAATTTACTCCTTTGATCCCCTTTAAACCTCCTCCCTCTCACCTTAAATCTATGCCCTCTAGTTTTAATCACCCCTACCATGGGAAACAGACTATCTACCCTATCTATGCCTCGCATAATTTTATATAGCTCTAATCATGTCCCCTCCTTGAGCTACATTCTCTGCTCAAGTCCTGGAGTGGGGCTTGAACACATGATCTAACTCAGGGAAGTATGCTACTACTGAGCTAAAGCTGCCATTTAATGTACCTGAGCCCTTCTGTTTTGTTACAGTAACAGTGAAAGACCAGCTGGAAAAACATTCATTTGAACATGGCAAATCCTTTAAGAAGTGAAGTAATAAAACTGTATAAAAATGTAAGTTTCTGATCATCCACTGTAAGATTGTTTAGCTATGAATCTGCAGTCATGATTCAGCAGGTCGAGCCACTGATTGGTGGACTGAATCCTGTAGAACAGGAAATTTCCATGTCAACCCTTGTATGTGTTAACCAGCATTAGTTAGGGCTCCAGCAGGTACACTGTAATCAGCCTGCTCCTGCTTAGGCTAGGATGGAGAGAGATAAAGAATCAATTGAGTTGCTCATTCCAAATTAGTACTTGGTGATCACTGTTGCAATTGCAATTAGACACAACTGTGATTTTACCATTACCTAAAAAATTAAAGAATAATTTTCTAGGGCCGACTATCTTCAGTTGCTTCCTGTCAGAAGCGGGGCTGGTTGCTGATGATTTCCTAGTGTTCAGCTCCCCTTGTAATTCCTCAGATAAATAGTTCATATTCATATCCAGCAAGACCAGGACAAAACCCAGGCTTTGACTGATGGAGTAACATTCAGCAGGCAATGACTATCTCCAACAAGAGAGCGAGTCTAACCATCTCTCCTTGACATTCAGTGGCATTATCATCAAATTCCCCCATCAACATCCTTGGGGTTGCCATTGACCAGAAATTTAACTGGACCAGCCCCATAAATGTCATGGCTACTAGAGCAGGTCAGAGACTAGCTTTTCTGTAGCGTCTTAGTACCTGACTCCCCAGTCTCTCTGCCACCTACAAAAGGTACAAGTATGATTGAATACTCCACTTACCTAAACAGGTGAAGCTGTAACACTCAAAAGTTCAATGTCATCCCAGAAAAGCAATCAACAGCCCAGCCACTGCTTAAATATCCATTCCTGCATTGGCATGTCATGGCTAGAGTGTGCTGTCTGCAGCATACACTGCAATACCTTCTTCAGCAGCACCTTCCAAACCTGCTGCCTCCACCATCTAAACTGATAAAGGACAGCAGATATGTGGAATACCATCACGTCGTAAGTTCCTCACCATGTTATACTCCATCCTGTCTTAGACAGTCACTTCTTTCTGGAACTCCCTACTTAAAGGCTGACCGTGTTAGGGCCACCCATGTTCCACAAATGAACAAAAAAAAAACTACGGGCAGTGTAACGCTCCCATCAGTACCTCATTTAAGTGTGAGTCTGGTTATATGCTGAAGTCTCAGATTTGAGCTCGAGCTGCTGACTTGGGCAATAGTGCAACATGGGGCAATAGTGCAACATGAGCCAAGCTGCTGGAAATGAGAAAACCTGAGATAAAATGCAAGTCTGAATCACTATGTTAACTATTGGGGACAATAGAGACAAAATTAAAGATAGTCTGTGCTCAACTAATGTATTAACTAGCTTTTGTATAGAACTTTTAACAAAGCCTTTTATTCACCTAAGATCACCCTGGCCCTGAATTTTATGCTATGCTTACTTTTTGCATGAGGTAATGTCTGCCCCAGTGTATAAAGGAGTTCAGCAAATCATTGTTCACTGCATGAGCAATCAGCCTGTTTCAGAGGTCTAATATTCTCTGGGAAAAGAACCACCTCCTGCCATCTAACCTAGATCTGGCCTTATATAACTTGAGATTGTGACCCTGGTCCTCTCTAACCTACTTAATGGGATAAACTGTCAACTGGAACATAATCTATTCCCTTCATCAACTTATCAGATCACCCCAAGTCTTGGAAACAAAATTCTTTGGAAGTTAATAGTTTGTTTCCCAGTTTTTAAACTGGAGCTAGAAGCTGAAAAAAAAGTATCACACTGGTTAACTGGAGGGAAGAGCATATAATGAAAGATACACGTTAGATTTAATTCTTTAAAATGCAAGAATTAAAAAAATGCACTACCCTTGACTAAAAGATGAACATTTTGTCTTAAAGCTGCTGTACCTTGGCAAAGAATATCCAAAAGGAGAAGACTACTTCAGAGCTCATCTCAAGAAGGCTTTCATTAAAAATAAAGATGTTACAGATCCTGAGGAAATCAAGAAACTAATAGCTCGGGGACAGTTTGTGATAAAGGAACTGGAAGCTTTGTATTATCTTAAGAAATACAGAGCGATGAAACAACGTTATTATGAGAATAATGAATGACTGACTTTATGGTGGGAGCAACCTTAGACATGCAGAATGTATCTTTGCATATGTATGTGGTTCTGTGATCCAGTTTATATTGCCTGCACCTATCTGTACTTCTCAAAATAGATGTTCTTATTTCAATCTGCTAATTAAGAATGGTACTTTTACCATTTTGAATGCTTCAAAATTCAAACTTCCATGGAAGGTATAATGTCTGCTCAGTAGTCAGCCAAATCTTACCAGGTCAACAAGCTTTCACAATACTGAATGGGCCCCATCTAGATGGAACACACAATCATTCTGCCAATAGATAAACCAAATCCAAACCATGTTCTCAATGTTGGCTTTTGACGCAGATCATCTCTGATTATATTAATCTCATTTTAGAGACAAACTAATTTTTAAAAGTGTCAATTAATGCACATTAATACTAAAACAGTGCAATACAATTAGCTGTTGTAGTCTTTAAGCAGACCAGAATATGTACACCATTTGTAAATAAAACATTGGTGCAAACGGGTTTGTGAACACAATACACGATGGATGTTTTTTTGCCTTGATATCTGGCCTGTTTGATGCAACAAACTTGATACCAGAACATATCAATTGCTGCTGAATTTGATAATTACTGTAAATCATTAAAGTTTCAAATGAGTATAAGTATTTTTGGTTAACATTCAGTTGATAGCAATTTTGTGTTAATTTTTTGATTAAACATTACTGTAGTAATTTTTCCTTATATATGTATCATACTATGAAAGACAATGTTTTCACTTTCTAAGTGCTTATAAGCATACTCGGTCAAATGGTGCCTTGATGTCAAGAGCAGTCACTGAAGGATGGTTTTCTAGTGCATCAAGAATGCCCTAGGTGAACTTTTATACCAATTGTCAGTGTTATGGCCTGCAGGTTAGGTCACCAGGTTAGCCAGCTAGTTAGTTAGTTGGCTTACAAAATGCTGTTCCTCACAACATTGTTTTTTTTCCCATTCTACGTTAACTTTCTTTCAGGAGAGTCCCTATAATAGTCAGCCTTGGCTCAACGGTAGTGTTCTTACTTCTAATTCAGAAGATTGTGGCTCACTCCAGTGCACATAAACTAGACCGATATTGAGGGAGTCCTGTACAATGGTACTGGAGTGTCGGAGGTATTGTATTTTGGATGAGACATTAAATGGGATGTAAAAGATCCCATGAAGTTCTCCCTGGTTTGGCCAATATTCATTCCTCAACAAACATCAAATAATCAGATTTTATATTATCTCGTCAGTTGAGAGATCTTGCTGTGTGGAAGTTGGCTGCCACATTTCTCATTACAAGTGACTACACTTCAAAACAAATTCATTGGCTGTACAGCACTTTGGGATGTCTAGGGGTGGCAAAAGGGACTATATAAATGAAAGTCTTTGACCTTTTGTGAAAAGTTCACTAGGGCATTCTTGATACACGAGAAAACCATCCTTCAGTGACTGCCCTTGACATCAAGGCAGCATTTGACCGAGTATGCCATCAAGGAGCCCGAGCAAAACTGAGGTCAATGGGAATCGGGGGATAACTGCTGGCTAGAATCATACCTAGCATAAAGGAAGATGGTTGTGGTTGTTGGAGGTCAATCATCTGAGCTCCAGGACATCACTGCAGGAGTTCCTCAGGGTAGTGTCCTAGGCCCAACCATCTTCAGCTGCTTCAATGACCTTCAAATCATAAAAGGTCAGAAGTGGGGATGTTCACTGATGATTGCACAATGTTCAGCATCATTCATGACTCCTCAGATACTGAAGCAGTCTGTGTAGAAATGCAAGACTTGGACAATATCCAGGCTTGGGCTCATAAGTAGCAAGCAATGACCATCTCCAACAAGAGAGAATCTAACCATCCCCTTGACATTCATGGCATTACCATTGCTGAATCCCCCACTAACATCCTAGGGGCGACCATTGACCAAACATTCACAAAAATTCCGAAGAAGGGTCACTGACCCGAAACGTTAACTCTGCTCCTCTTTCCACAAATGCTGCCAGACCTGCTGAGTGGTTCCAGCATTTCTTGTTTTTATTACAAAAATTCACTCCCTGCACCACTGACGCACAGTGGCAGCAAGATGCACTGCAGCAACACACCAAGTCTCCTTAGACAGCACCTTCCAAACCTGCGACCTCTACCAACTGGAAGGACAAGGGCAGCAAATGTATGGGACCACCACCATTTGCAGGTTTCCCTCCAAGTCACACTGTCCTGACTTGGAACTATATCGCCATTCCTTCACTGGCACTGGGTCAAAATCCTGGAACTCTCTTCCCAACAGTACCGTGGATGTACCTACCCCACATGGACTGTAGTGGTTTAAGGCAGCAGCTCACCACCACCACCTTCTCAAGGGCAATTAGGGATGGGCAATAAATGCTGGCCTGGCCAGCGACACCCACATCCCATGAGAGAATAAAAAAGTTCCAAGGTACATATATAACAATGATGCCTTCCTCTCAATGTAAGGAGATATGGATGAAACTTGAGGGTTGATCAAGCAGAGAAAAAGGAAAAAGCCCATCTTTGCTCACACTGTCCTCCCTAACCTCTAGAAACACTAAGCTTGTGACCACTTTTAGTGAAACTCAAAGGTATTTCCCCCATCGCCACCCTGGATCTCAAAAGTGGATCAGGCTGGAAGAAACCATGGTTATGCATTCTGCATCAGTTGACAAACAACCAACTCCTCCCTGGTGTACTGCAATGTCCTGCTTCAGTAACAGGAGCACCTATTTATAAAGGACATAATATACAACCACCAAATACCTGGGTTCCTGTTCCATAGAATTGATGCCATCTGGAAGAAATATTTGCTGTCATCTAACCTGCTTTTATAGGCCTCCCTCTGGGTCTTCCTATCCTGAATGCATTAGCCACATGTACTATATACAGGCCATAATTTTGAAAAGTCTCAGTCTCATCACTATTAGCCTCTGTTTCTGTACCAGTAGTATGCAAGACATTTATAAGCACAGAAGGAGACCCTTAAGTCCATTACAGCTCTCTGCAATGGCATCAGTCCATTTTATTCCTTTTCACAGTTCATTGCCATGCAAAGGAGGGATGTGGTGATGCTAAATTGGCAGTTGTCACAGGACAAGATAGTCACTGATGTAATGGAGCGAGAGTGAAAAGACACATCACGTGGTTATAGAGAGCAGAAGGACCAGCAAGGAAAGCCCTGGACTCAAGAACACAGCACAACACTATAGGGACAAAATAACTGGGAAATCCCAGCTAACGATTAATGTCCTGTAAATGTGTTGCAGCTAATAGGGGAGGGGGAGGAGTTTTATTTTATTTAGATCAGGCTTATTTTTTTTGCACAATAAACTTTGTTTAAACTCAAGACCACCTGTCAGAGTCAAAGATATACAGCACAGAAACAGGCCCTTCAGCCCATCTTGTCTGTGCTAATCCCATTTTCCAGCACTTGGCCTGTAGCAGTGTATGCTATGGTGTTTCAAGTGCTCATCTAATTACTTCTTAAATGTTGAGGGTTCCTGTCTTTAACAACTCTTCAGGCAGTGCGTTCCAGATTCCAACAAATTGGTTCTTTTGCAATCACAAAGGTAAAAAAAGCTAAACACTCACTGAAGTGGTAAGCACATCCACGGTTTAAAAGTAACACTGTTGGTCAAATAAGAGGAAACAACAAGAGGGGAGCCTGGTCACCCCTCCTCACCTGGTCATAATACTGCATTTATTAGCATTAAAATAACAGAAAAACTACTACAAATTAAACCATATTCAGTAAATTATATTCAAAACAAGTTGACATGTACATATTACAACAGATTCAAAGCATGTACATCTCAACAAGCTATTCAGTAATGTTTGATTAGAATGACATCCTTGGTACATTGGACAGAAAATACAAGAAAAAATATAGTTCAGCTATTCAACTTCATCTATGTAAACCCAGGCTATTTAGGGCAGTTACAATTACTCAATGACAGCATGCTGAGTTTACAAAACATTATACCCCTTGCTGGATGTTAGTTTTAACTGGCTCATTACATTACTGTTCATACTATTGATAGAGTCACAGGCTGGTAAAATAGCAAACACTATCCTATGAATGGCACTCAATTTGACAATTACCGAAAACTTGCAACTAACAAGATAGCATATGCACAAATTTTCCCCTTTCATATTTTGGTTTAAATGTGGTCAAGGTCTCCAGTGGTAAACTGTAGGAAAATGCAGCAAATCATGTTTTATCTGCCAATTTATGAAGCCATGCAATATTAATAAAGGGGTGGCTTCACAAACTGCACACAACCCCAGATTTATTCAAATCTGAGATTATCCCAATTTATAAATTATATAATCTTGCAATTTGGAAAAAAGTTTAGAAAAGGATAAAGCACTTTCGGTTTTGAGGGAGTGACTACACTTTTTTTTTTAAAAAAAGTAGTCACTGGGGGTTTCCAGATCAATGAATGAACTCCTGTGCAATCAATGGCATTCAAATTAGTCACTAACAAGAACCAGCCCAGGGCAATTCAGACAGACTGCTGAGGGAATGTGTTTGGATTCTATCAAATACCTTAGTCCTCAGCATCAGTAGGCAACCTCTTAATAACTGTTCAAGCTACTCCTACCCTTGCCTGCACTGGAAGCTCCAAAATATTAACAGTGAAGATTTACATCACTTCAGAAAAATTATGACCCCAAAAAATCTCACTGCAACTTGAAGTTCCCTTTTGTGAATAGGCAATCCTACAACTGTAGTTTTCTACCTGTTGAAGAAATCAGTTCTTAAATGCAGCATATTAACCTGAGCAATCACTTTACTTTCATTAGATTGATGCTTCTAACTCAAGCTCTTAAGGTACATTAAAATTATTGAGGCAGACAAGTCTGAAAAATGAGCTGTAAAACATGACAGTGAAAATTTCTGTAATTAACAGTACAAAATGTATCTACTTTACACAGCAAGTAAAAATGTTAAAAACAATCCAAAAACATGTCCTTTTTTGGTCTTTGCTTTTATTCAAAGCAATCAACTCCTAAAAGACATTAAACAATACAAATTGAATTATCTGTACATTTGAAATACTGAGAATTGTCACAGAAATAAAACTATGGAAACATTGTTTATATCTATGGCAAAGTTGCTGAATACACAGAGTACTGATTCAAGTCAACAAAAAAATAATAATTTTATTGTACTAAGTCATAGCTCTTTTGCCTGTCAAGATGACTCCAAATTCACATCAACTCTGCAGATGGGGCAACTTGAATTTCCCTGCAGGAAAGAAACAGTAATCAATCTTATCACTGAATTTCTTGACTATATAACTCACTGTTGCCAACTATTGGTACCAATAAGCTGCAGAATACACACACGAAGGCAATGTGTTTGATGTTTCTTGCACAACTTTAATTCATACCTTAAATTGCTCCTGAGGATAGACCTGGATATCAGTTTTTTTTGGTAGAAAACAAATCAAATCTCCAGTGAAGAATTAGTAAGTGATTTACATCAATTGAGGGAAAATCTGGAATTTTCAATTACCTTTTTTCCCCAAGAAATCAGGTACAAAAAATGCAAGTGTCCAACTGGAGACTTCAGCATGCATGTTTTGTGCTATAAATGCTGAACTAATGTCAAAGTACACATGCATTCCTAGAACCCAGTTTCAACAGGAACAGAAAACAAAGGCTGGGCAAGTTTGAATTTCTTTAGGTTGCTGCTGCTGCAAGGAAGGCATTCTTCAAACTATAGCAATAATCATTTTTCTCTCCCAAGTAACAGAGGAAAGTAGAGCATTGACAGCTACCACACTGATGTTCCCTAAAGAACAAGCAATGGCCAACTTAGGCCATAAGCCAAGGCATGGTTTGTTAATGAAGTTGTAACTATTCTCCCGTGCATAATGGATATTTATTCCCATCATACTAATAGGCAAATGACAGTAGCAGCAACTACAAACATGCATTCATTTTCACTTTAAAAAAAAAAGTCATCTAAGTTTTGAGACAGCCTGACCGAGTCTTACAAAGTTGTGTATTTACCAAGTTAACTTTAAAAAAAACTTCAAAATAAACTGATTTTTCTCAAATTACCTAGGCGGTGTCCAATGTTCCCCCCATTGATTTTTGTTAACCTGAAAACAAGTATTTAAACTGGCAGTAGCTGACTAGTAATCCTCATCTGCAACTACCAATACAATACAAATTCAATGCTCTTTGCAGATAAAGTATCCTATAGACAAGCATTTACTTCATAGTTCAAGTGTTTACCTCTTCCCTTGTCACTATTTTGCACTTCAAAATCTCAATGGATCTGGTCTCTATCCACCCATCACCAGCATTCTTAAAGTTTGAAACACTTTAGCAAAACATGGAATACAATTCCTTTGCTAATGAATACCTTTAACCAGCGGTCAATACACTGACTGTGATAGTCATGAAGACATGGCAAGATCCTCAACTTTTCACCTGGTGAGTAGTCATTGAAGCAGATATGACACCTGATGAGATCAGAATAGTGTGAATGCAAGATGACATGCATTAGTAAAATAAAAGTTGCATTTATACAGTTTCATGTTTTAGGAACATATGCAGCTAATTACACTGAAGTATAGTCATGTATGCAGGAAAAAGCAACAGCTACCTACCCGACAGGAATTCCCACAAACAGAAATTAAAGTGAATGGCCAGTAAAATTTTGGAATGGAGGAGGAACATTAGACATCACAAAACAAAATAGCACTGTAAATCCAAATGAACAAGTTTATTTTGTGGTGTCAGGAAAACCCTACACAAATGGAAAATATTAATTTCATCAGCTGGAACACATGAAACTTTTAATGGAAAAATCCTAAAAGTTAACTTCAAAAAAACTAGCAGCCAAAATGGGCACTGCAATTCACATTTGAAACAGCAGGAGACTGAACTGGAGACAAAAAATGTTTAACCAAGCCCAGCCAGAACAATGCTTTGGCTAACTGGGTAGGTTAACCAGACGATCCTTGTTAGCGAGTCAGTCATCCTGGGGTATGTAGAACCTTGAATTCCATAAGATTCCATCCTGGGAGTAGGCAGTGGCGCAGTGGTATCACTGGACTAGTAACCCAGAGACTGAGAATATTTCTCTGGGGACATGGGTTCGAAGCCCATCACAGCAGAAGGTTGAATTTGAATTTAATTAATAAATCTGGAATTAAAAACTAGTCTAATGATGGCCATGAAACCATTGTCGATTGTTGTAAAAACCCATCTGGTTCACTAATGTCCTTTAGGGAAGGAAATCTGCTGTCCTTACCTGGTCTGGACTCCAGACCCACAACAATGTGGATAACTCTTACATGCCCTCTGAAATGGCCTAGCAAGCCACTCAGTTGTATTTAACCGCTACAAAGTCAATAAAAAGGAATGAAACCGGACGGACCACCCGGCATCGACCTAGGCACCGGAAACGACAACGGCAAACCCAGCCCTGTCGACCCTGCAAAGTCCTCCATACCAACATCTGGGGGCTTGTGCCAAAGTTGGGAGAGCTGTCCCACAGAATAGTCAAGCAACAGCCCGACAGTCATACTCAGACGGTCCCAGACACTGCCATCAACATGCCCGGGTAGATCCTGTCCCACCAGCAGGACAGACCCACCAGAGGTGGCAGGACAGTGGTATACAGTAGGGAGGGAGTTGCCCTGGGAGTCCTCAACATCAACTCCAGACCCCATGAAGTCTCATGGCATCGGGTCAAACATGGGCAAGGTAACCTCCTACTGATTACCACCTACCACCCTCCCTCAGCTGATGACTCAGTACTCCACCATGTTGAACACCACTTGGAGGAAGCACTGAGGGTGACAAGGGCACAAAGTGTACTCTGGGTGGGGGACTTCAATGTCCATCACCAAGAGTGGCTCGGTAGCACCACTACTGACCGAGCCCTAAAGGACATAGCTGCTAGACTGGGTCTGCAGCAGGTGGTGGGGGAACCAACACAAGGGAAAAACATACTTGACCTCGTCCTCACCAATCTGCCTGCTGCAGATGCTTTTGTCCATGACTGTAGTGGTAGGAGTGACCACCGCACAGTCCTTGTGGAGACTAAGTCCCGCCTTCACATTGAGGATACCATCCGTCGTGTTGTGTGGCACTGTTCTTTGGCCTCCTTGTCTCGTGAGACAATGGGTAAGCGCCTGGAGGTGGTCAGTAGTTTGTACGCCTGGTGTGGCTATAAAGGCCAATTCTCAAGTGAAAGACTCTTCCACAGGTGCTGCAGATAAAATCGGTTGTCGGGGCTGTTACACAGTTGGTTCTCTCCTTGCACTTGTCTTTTTCCTGCCTTTGGCTGGACTTATAACCCGTAACTGCTGCCTTCTGTGTTGTTTCGGTCGCTGTGAGACGACTATGGAGTGACCTCTCCATGGCACATGCCTGGGCAAATGTATGGAGGTTGAGAGTTGCCCAATCGTCAAAACCCCCCTCTTGGCCTTTCTGGTGGGGTCCAAAGGAGTGCACAGGACGACGGTTGGCACCAGTATGGCTGCAGTAACTGCTGGAAACATGCCAAAGGTGACCCATGACCGCCTACGGGGTTCCGCTCCGGATTTTCTGTTAGGGTTTACTCCCTTAGCCTTGGTCTCCCCCGAGACACCCACAAGGCAGTGGGATTGTTAGGGCCCCTACACAGGTGTAGGATGATGCCGGCACTATCACCGTGGCATTATCACCATGCTAAATGGGATAGATTTCAAACAAATCTAGCAATGCAAAACTGGGCATCCATGAGGCACTGTGGGTCATCAGCAGCAGAATTGTACTCAACCACAATCTGTAACCTCATGGCCCGGCATATCCCCCACTCTACCATTACCATCAAGCCAGGAGACCAACCCTGGTTCAAAGAAGAGTGCAGGAAGGCATGCCAGGAGCAGCACCAGGCATACCTCAATGAGGTGTCAACCTGGTGAAGCTACAATACAGGACTACTTGCATGCCAAACTGCATAAGTAGCATGTGATATACAGAGCTAAGCAATCCCATAACCAACGGATCAGAACGAAGCTCTGCAGTCCTGCCACATCCAGCTGTGAATGATGGACAATTAAACAACTAACTGGAGGAGGTGGCTCCACAAATATCCCCATCCTCAATGATGGGGGAGCCCAGCACATCAGTGCAAAAGATAAGGCTGAAGCATTTGCAACAATCTTCAGCCAGAAGTGCTGAGCTGATGACCCATTTTGGCCTCCTCCTGAAGTCCCCAGCATCGCAGATGCCAGACTTCAGCCAATTTGATTCACTCCGCATGATATCAAGAAACAGAAGGCACTGGATACGGCAAAAGCTATGGGCCCTGACAATATTCTGGCAATAGTACTGAAGACCTGTGCTCCAGAACTTGCCGTGCCCCTAGCCAAGCTGTTCCAGTACAGCAACAACACTGGCATCTACCCTGCAATGTGGAAAATTGCCCAGGTATGTCCTGTACACAAAAAGCAGGACAAGTCCAACCCGGCCAATTACCGCCCCATCAGTCTACTCTCAATCATCAGCAAAGTGATGGAAGGTGTCATCAACAGGCACCTGCTTAGCAATAACCTGCTCAATGACGCTCAGTTTGGTTCTCCCAGGGCCACTCAGCTCCTGACCTCATTACAGCCTTGGTCCAAACATGGACAAAAGAGCTGAACTGTAGGTGAGGGGAGGAGTGAGTCCTTCACATCAAGGCAACATTTGACAGAGTATGGCATCAAGGAACCCTCACAAAATTGAGGTCGATGGGAAACAGGGGGAAAACCCTCCGCTGGCTGGAGTCATACCTAGCGCAAAAGGAAGATGGTTGTGGTTGTTGGAGGTCAATCATCTGAGCTCCAGGACATCACTGCAGGAGTTCCTCAGGGTAGTGTCCTGGGCCCAACCATCTTCAGCTGCTTCATCAATAACCTTCCTTCAATCATGTCAGAAGTGGGGATGTTCTGATGATTGCACAATATTCAGCACCATTTGTGACTCCTCAGATACTGAAGCAGTCTGTGTAGAAATGCACCAAGCACTGGACAATATCCAGGCTTGGGCTGATGTGTGGAGTGAATGTTACTTGCCACTTAAGTGTCAGGCAATGACCATCCCTCACTATCAACATCCCAGGGGCTACCATTGACCAGAAACTGAACTGGAGTAGCCATATAAATACCGTGGCTACAAGAGCAGGTCAGAGGCTAGGAATACTGAGGCGAGTAACTCACCTAACTCCCCAAAGCCTGTCCACCATCTACAAGGCACAAGTCAGGAGTGTGATGGAATACTCTCCACTTGCCTGGATGGATGCAGTCCAACAACACTCAAGAAGCTCGACACCACCCAGGACAAAGCAGCCCACTTGACTGGCACCCACCCACAAACATTCACTCCCTCCACCACTGACACACAATGGAAGCAGTGTGTACCATCTACAAGATGCATTGCAGCAATGCACCAAGGCTCCTTAGACAGCACCTTCCAAAACCCACGACTTCTGCCAAGTAGATGGACAAGGGCAGCAAATACATGGGAACACCACCTGCAAGTTCCCCTCCAAGTCACACACCATCCTGACTTGGAACTATATCGCCGTTCCTTCACTGTCGCTGGGTCAAAATCCTGGAACTCTCTTCCTAACAGTACTGTGGGTGTACCAACCCCACATGGACTGCAGTGGTTTAAGGCTGCAGCTCACCACCTTCGCAAGGGCAATTAAGCATTGGCAATAAATGCTGGCCTGGCCAGCATCGCCCACATCCCATGAATGAATAAAAATAAACCTTGTTAAAACCAGGTGACTGCCAGCTCATCTTTGAAGAAACTAAAGTTTTGAGACAGACGGCAACTGAAAAGACAGCAACCAAGCAGGCAGCTGCTCCAGTGTCTCCCTCTCTTTCTAGAAAAGAAAAGAACTGGCTGCCTTCAAGCCTACAGACCACAACAGCCAGCAATCAGGGGAACAGAATTAACAAATTCTGCCTGCAGGAGCCCTGAGCAAAGCAAGCCAGCCACAGTACACTTGGACCAGTGAGGGCTTCAAGACTGCAGTTCCAACCTAAGACTACTGGACTTTGTGTATTTAAGTTCCATTTATCCTGGACTTTAATCCAACCACCAAATCAGATTCCCTCTGCAATCTATGTTTTACTCTCATGTGAATGCGTAGTGTACATTTTGTATTTTAAAATCAGGTTAAAGTGTAGAGTCATACAACAGAAACAGCCCCTTTGGCCCATTGTGTCTGTGCTGGCCATCAAGCACCTAACTATTCTAATCCCATTTTCCAGCACTTGGCCCATAGCCTTGCACGCGAGGGCATTTCAAGTGCTCATCTTAATACTTAATTGTTAAGGTTCCTGCCTTGACCACCCTTTCAGGTAGTGTGCTCCAGATTCCAACCAACCTCTGGGTGAAAATATTTTTCCTCAAATCCCCCTGCCTTAAATCTAAGCCCCTGGTGATTTGACCCCTCCATTAAGGGTAAAAGGTTCTTCCTATCTAATCTATCTATGCCCCTCAATTTTGTATACCTCAATCAGATCCCCCCTCAGCCTTCTCTGCTTTAAGGCAAACAACCCTAGCTTTTCCAGTCTCTCCATAGCTGAAATGCTCCTGCCCAGGCAACATCCTGGTGAATCTCCTCTGCACCCTCTCCAGTGCAATCACATCCTTCCTATAGTGTGGTGCCTAGAACTGTACACAGTACTCCAGCTGTGGCCTAACTAGCATTTTATACAGCTTCAGCATAATCTCCCTGCTCTTATATTCTATGCCTCAGCTGATAAAGGCAAGTATTCCATATGCCTTCCTAACCACCTTATCTACCTGTACTGCTGCCTTCAGTGATTTACACCAAGGTCCCTCTGATCCTCTGTACTTCCTAGGGTCCTACCATCCATTGTATATTCCCATGCCTAGTTAGTCCTCCCAAAATGCTTCACCTCACTTCCGGATTAAATTCCATTGGCCACTGCTCCACCCATCTTACCAGCCCACCAATTTTCATGTCATCTGCAAACTTACTGATCATACCTCCTATATTCATGTCTAAATTATTAATGTACACTAACAGCAAGGGTCCCAGCACCGATCACTGCAGTACTGCACTGGTCAGAGGCTTCCACTTGCAAAAACAACCCTCGACCATCACCCTCTGCCTCCTACCACAAAGCCAATTTTGAATCTAATTTGCCAAATTGCCCTGGATCCCATTGAGCCCTTACCTTCTTAACAAATATCCCATGTGGGACCTTATCAAATAATAACCTCTCCTTTAGTTTAGACTCAAGAAAACCTGTCCGATTGGTTCTTTTGCCATTACGTCAGAGGAACAAGGTCACTGAGGTGGTAAGCACAACCAGTTTTAAAAAACAAACCCTGTTGCGGTCAAACGAGGGGAAGGGCAAAAATGGAGCCCGAGACCCCCTCCTCACCTGGTAGTAACAATGACCTTGGGATTTAGAAGTGTGTTCACTTATAATGTGGGGAAATATCCCACAAACAGTACAAGATAATGATCTGTGTTTAAGATGCAAGTTGAGGGTTAGATGTTGGCAAGGACAGAACTCTCCTGCTTTTCTTCAAATACTGCCATGGGGCCTGTTTGAAGATCTATCCAAAAGATGGCATTTGATAGTGAACTCCAGAGTAGAACTTGAAGTCACAACCTTTTCACGGTCGACTATGGTCTGTGCTATTGGGATCCTCAACATTCACTTGAGACACTGGAATGGAAAATAAGGCCCACAAGTTTATCACCTTACTTGAAGGACAGCATCTCCCTCAAAGCTGGGGTTGGGTTGTGAGGAGAGCGCAAGATCAATAGCTAGCGGTGGTTGGGGTACTTAGACGAGCAAGACACAGGTCAAATACATTTCACTCGGAGTGAAAGGAGCACGTCAAAGACTGGTGTTTGATGGATAGAGGGGAAAGAAGTTAGAGTTTAATACAGAGAGGCATCTGATGAATACAGGAAGAAGACAAAAAGACCAAGTAAAAAGGTGGTCAAAGGATTAAGCATATAAATAAGCAAATTTAAAAATGAAAGTGGGATCTGAAGGAGACATTGAGGGAGAAAAGTTTTTTTTAATAATGTTAATCGGACAAAGTAGAAAGTCCAAATGCTATGCACCTTACAATAAATTTGTCAGGAAGACAATAGAAACATTTTTCCAAAAATATACACAGGAATTTCAAAGAACAAAATCTACAAATTTAAAGGGGTAAAGCATAAACCACAAGATCATAATTTGGAGTTTTTTTTGACGAGGTAACAGAGGGTTGATGTGGTGCACATGGACTTTCAAAAGGCATTTGATACAGTGCCACACAACTGACTTGAGTAAACTTGTAGCTCATGGAATAAAAGGGACGGTAGCAATATGGATACTAAATTGGCTGAGTGACAGGAAACAAAGAAGCAGTTAATGGATGTTTTTCAGGCTGGAGAAATGTTTGTAGTGGAATTCCCCAGGGATCAGTGTTGAGATGCTTGATTTTCCTGATTATACTAATTACCTAAACCTTGGAGTACAGGGCACAATTTCAAAGTTTACAGATGATATGAAACTTGGAAACATTGAACTGCATTGAGGATAGTGTAGAACTTCAAAAGGACATAGACAAGTTGGTGGAATGGGCAGGCAGGTGGCAGATGATCAATGCAGAGAAATGTGAAGTGATTCATTTTGGTAGGAAGAACATGGAGACAAAATAGAATAAAATGGTACAATTCTAAAGGGGATGCAGGAGCAGAGGGACCTAGGTGTATATGTGCATAAGTCATTGAAGGTGGCAGGACAGGTTGAGAGTGTAGTTAATAAGGCATACAGTGTTCAGGGCTTTATTAATAGGGGCATAGAGTACAAGAGCAAGTAAGTTATGTTGAACTTGTATAAGACAGTAGCTCGGCCTCAGCTGGAGTATTGCATCCAGTTCTGGGCACCACATTTGAGAGTGTACAGAAAAGATTCAAGAGAATGGTTCCAGGGATGAGGAATTTCAGTTATGAAGATAGTTTGGAGAAGTTAGGACTGTTTTCCTTGGAGAAGAGAAGGCTGAGGGGTGATTTGATAGAGGTATTCAAAATCATGAGGGTCTAGACTGAGTAAAGAGAGAGAAACCGTTCCCACTCGTGATAGGATTAAGTATGAGGGGGCACAGATTTAAAGTATTGTTAACAAAAGCAAAAGTGACACAAGGGAAGAAAACAATGCAGCGAGTGGTTATGGTCTGGAATGCACTGCCCGAGAACATGGTGGAGGCAGTTTCAATTGAAGCATTCAAAAGGGAATTAGACAGTTATATGAAAAGGAAGAATGTGCAGGGTTACGGAACTGAGGGAATTGCTCAGTCAGAGCTAGTGTGAACATGATGGGCCGAATGGCTTCCTTCTGCACTGTAACAATTGAGAGATAGTCTTAACTTCAGTTGTGGATGTACCTAGAATCTCTAGAACAATGAAGTGTTCAAACTCAAGGCATAGGCTAAATGAGGAACAAAGTGTGGATTTGTAGAGGACTGGCTGTGTTTAACTAATTTTTAAGATAGTCAAATTAAATGTAATGATTTGTATCGAGGTAAAATGAATATATGTAACTATGGAACTGGTGTTGAATAGAATATTGTCCCCTGGATGGTGTGCAATACTTGCAAAGGATGCATTTAGTGCCCCTCCCCAGTTGCCTCAATCGTTTTCTTTAAACTCCCTTAGAGGGCATTAGGATTCAGCCATTTAATGTGAAACTGGAATTGCATGTAGATTTCAGAGTGAACCTGTGGGTCTTTTTTTAAAAAAGAAAATTAGCAGCTTCCATGGTCATTTTTCTGGTATGAGCTCATAAATTACCAGATTGTGTATTTTTTGTAAAACTAACCATGATGGCACCTCCATTCATAACCGCTAGTGTTTTAACACCAACTACTACATAAACTCTGGGCTGCTGTGAGCATGTTAAAATAATCTGGACACCAGGCTATAAGTAAATTAGAAACAAGGTTGAAGGCAAGGGAATAGTGTTTCCACCACTTGGCAAATTGGTCACAAGGAGGCAGAGACTCAGGATCATCAAGGGGAAAAATTAGACACCCTCACTCCTCTAAAGAAAATTAGAACATGGAATGCTTCACCATAAATGCCCTAAGCTACACTAATGACACAGATAAAGGAAACTTGTGAAAATGTCAATGCCTCAGATACTGCTTTTAATAGTGTTTAAAAACATGGCTTACCACTGAAAAGCATTTGCGTTTATGAAACAGATGCCATCAGCGTAGCCAATATGTCGCTTCTTTCATGGCCGATGTACACCTGCAAAGCGTGCACCTTGCCTCAGCTTAAGAGGTGGGTAAAGTTATTTAGTCCCAGTAGTATGATATCAACACCATTCATTTCAGGGTAGATCTTCAGGTCAGAAGCCTGGCAGTGTAGAACAACTGCCATCCACTCTTCCCCATTCAAAATTCTGAATATTGACAACTAATTAACTAAAATGTACTCTTTCAAATCTAAATGACAGTATAACCCAGTAATAGGGCAATAAAAACAGGTTTACTTACTGTGTCTTTTCTGCAGCATGTTCTGGATCAAATAGCTTGGTGGGTAAACAGTTAATCTCAGCACTACTGAGTTTTCTCTGTGCAACAGCTGAACCCTGTCTTTCTTCAAAAGCTAGGAGATCCTGAGTTTAAAAAAAAAAATTTAGAAAAAAGCTTTCAGATAGTTATTCAAATTGGGCAAAAACAGGTTAAAAAAAATTCAACATGCTGGATACCATCTATTGATGTTCTGTATCAGTGTTCCTGATGTAGGGAACTTAGCAACACCAGTATCAATAACTCCAGCATTTCACACACTGCAATGAACAAAATACAATCAACTCACCTCATAGTCATTACCATCATTTGCACTCTCGTTTAAATATACTGAAGTAGCCCGGTGCTGGCTGCGTCTTCTAGTTCTCCTACTTCTTCGGCCTAAACATTGTAAACAAGGATTAGTTGCCTGGATTTCAAGGGACAATCTCATTATGGATGGCAATTCTGCAGCTCAAACTGAACCAAAAGCTTTTTTGCTTCTGAATCAGTGTGTGATGTTAAGCTAACAGGTTTTGCTAGAGGTTCAGGATATACAATGCCCTGACCAAACCGCACTTTAAAAATATTTCTTCGGGTGACCAGGACATAAAAGTGACTGAAGTGGTGCAGAGAAAAGTCACCAGGCTGATCTGTAGTGTCAGTTATGTGGAAGACTGAACAGACTTGAGGCTTTTCCACTTTAAGATGCACTTGACATGCCAGATTTTAGATATTGAAAATGTAGATCACCAAGTTAAACTAGAGAATAGAACAATGGAACAGGTTCAATCCAGCGAATAATTATTTTAGGACTAATCAACAAATTCAAATTGATCAACATGTGGAACAGACTTTGAGTGGGAGCAAAAACCCCTGGAAGAACTTAACTAGATGCTGAAATGGAAACACTAAAGGTCACCATGGATGAATGAATTTAGATGGGCTGAAGCTCTTTCCCCATCCATAATTATCTTGTGTTGGGACAAGCTAGGAGTTTGTACAAGAGACAGTTTACCACAAGTATCTCAAGGGAAATTTTGAAGTGTCTGTCTGGTTAAAAGATTGGATGGAGTAACCATTAGACAATGGCCCAAAGGCTAACTTGTCACTAATGCCCTGTTGCTGCTCCATTCCAATTGCACAGCATCATTACTTTGAAAGTGAGCCTCTTCAGCCTAGAAAATAGATCACTGGTTAAGCAATGAGACTCTCCTGTGGTCTATGCCAAAGATAGTTAATGGCTTTATCAAGGTTTCTGAAGATTCTGATGTGCTCCCCTAACAGCAGTTTTCCCACTGAAGCACAGCTTTAATTCCACAGAACCAGAATTGTTACAGCACAGGTGGCCATTCAGTCCATCATGGCTACACTGGCTCAGAGCAACTCCCTCCGTTCCATTCCCCTGCCTTCTCCCCGTTTTCCAATAAACAGTGGCATGTAATTCTTCAGACTTTGCTATATAAAACAATTAGTGAAACAAATCATGCTCAAAATGCTGTATTTCACAATTTCAGTTCCATAAAAACAGGAATAGGCCATTCAAACCCTTGAATGGTTATGCCATTTAATTTGACCATGGTTGATCTGCACTACAACTACATTTACTGCCCTTTGATCCATATCCCTGACCAATTGACAGCAACCACAGCCTTTGAGGGAGGATTTTTTTTGGGGGGGGGGAGAAAAAAAAAGAGGAAATAAATTCACTACTGTGCATAAGTGCTTCCTATTTTTTAATAAATGATCTAGCTCTGACTTTAAGATGGTGCCTCTGGTCTGTAATCCCCAAAAGGAAAGAAAGTTTTTAGTTTAAACATCTTGATTAAATTTCCCCCTCAACTCTCTAAACAAGGGAATACAAGCCATGATATTGCAACCAGTCTTCATAATGACCATTTAAGACCTGGTCTTCTGATGAATCCATCTTGTACCTGCTTCTAAGAGGAATATATCCTTGAGGTGCAGTGCCCAAAACTGAACGCAGTACTCCAGTCTGAGTCTGACCAAAGATCTTCACAAATGAAGCCCACATTCTCCCCTATGGCCTTTACCTTGAGTGCTGGAATACAATGTTTCATTTTCCCTTTTGTATCAGTGCACCAGCTTTGTGACGCGTGCGGGAACACCCAAGTCCCTTTGCCTCACCACAGTTTAAATTAAAATAGTTAAGACCAGGTGAGGAGAAAAGGGTCTAGGGACTCCCTTAGTCTTTGCCTGGTTTAACCATAACAGGGTTTAATTTTAAAAACACTTTTTAGCTCACCCTCTGAATCCTTGTTCACTGCTTTCCAATTGTAATGCAAAGAAATCAGACAGGTTTTCTTAGATTTTAACAAGGTGGAAGATTAACCTTAAAACTAATTCAGTTAGCAACTATGAATATGCGACACGACCACGCTAGCATGTATATGCGATAAGCACCCACTTAGATGGAGACAGAAAAAGTAGAAGGAATAAAAAGGGGGAAGTTTGAGGCAATAGCTAGATTGTAGTTACAGTCCTTTGAGTTTGATGTTGAGTCTTTGGTTACAGATAGGTCTGGCTGTTTGTTGGGGCCCAGTGCACGCTTTAACTTGTTGCGATGTAGAAGTCTTTTCTCGAGGTTTAGGCATCTTCAGTGGGACCAGAGGATTGAGAAAGCCAGCCAGAAGAGGCTCTCGTGTTCCAGGTTCAGTTGCAATCTGCAGTCCTGTCTTCAAACTGTCCTGTGTCTAGTTCAAAAAGCTTGGACTAACAGGTTAGTCATGTGACCAGCTGGTTTAACCACTCCTCTGTTTGTAGATTCCATCATCTTAGCAGACCCGAGAATGCGAGCCTTCTTGCACCTTCAATGTCTGGTGATCAAAATCCATTTAGGTTAATTGGACCAGGGAGTAGTTCTTTGTCTCTCCAAGCACCGTCTTAGTATGCAAAATGTCCTCCAGCCAAATGTCCGTGATCTCTTTAAACAAGTCGTTTCTTCACTCCAGCAACAGTTTAAAATTGATGCTAATGTGACAAAATTAATATGACTCATTCTTGGCAGGTGGAGGTCTTCATGGCAATATTTAAATGTGAATTTTGAAGCCAAAAAGAGTATGAATTACACTTCAAGTGGAACTGCATGTCAGGTTTGCTCACTCACTTAATCCATTTGTCCTTGCCTCTAAACTGGTCTCCCAATAGTAATTTGCAAACTTAGATATACAACTCCTTATTCTTTTATCCAAAGCCAGTATATAGTAAAAAGATCACTTCACAGTACAAATCACTGGGGAATGGTACTTATTACACAAGAGAATATTCTATTTATCCCCATTCCCTGGCTCCTACCTTCCAATTACCAATCCACATCAAGAGGTTACCTCTAAATCAATGTACTTTTATTTTTATGAATCTGCTGTGGAATCTTACCAATGCCTTCTGAAGTCCATATTGACAGCACTCAGGCATTTTATCTAGGATGATAGTGCTCTTAAAACAATTCAACTAGATTTGTCAGAAGTGACCAAACCTTCACATATCAATGCAAAATCAGCTCACTTGTTCAAGTGCTCAACCACTGACTGAGAATCCCTCCCTCTTAATGGATAGATTTGAAATTCTCAATCCAGAAGTGCACAATTCTTGAACCTAGAAAGCTAGAGATGACTAACATTTGCAGTTTTTTCACATATTTAACATCCTGGGATGGAAATCAAGCTACGGAGATTTGTCCAAGTTTCATTATATTCGCTACCATTTTAAATATTAAATCCATGAAGGACAATAACCAGTGTATAACAATTCTTACCATTTGTTTCATCAAAAAATCTTTGTAGATGAAGAACAGGGTCGATTACTTCTGGACTCCACATGCCATTTCTGTGCTGATACTCACTACATCCAGGCTTCCCACAGTACCCAATGTCTGAAGCAGCCAATAAAGTCTCATACTCTCCACATCCAGGCAATCCACAAAATTCAGGAAAAGAGTTTTCCCTCATCTGTAGGGAACATAAATAGGTACTTTTAGTTGCCACATTCAGTTTTACTGAAAATAGGCCATCCTTGCCTTTACCCACAGAAAGTTCAGTTAAACATTCCAGTTCCTCAATGTTGGGAGACAGCCAATGTCACCCCTTCAGCCTGTGGGTGGCAGGACAGCTTGCCAGCCAGTAACTATGGCTATTTGGTGCTGAATAATGTCTATGGAGCCATAATTCAACACTATCTGCCTGATGGGTAGAGGGGTCTAATTTATTAAAACTAACCTAGAACACAAAGATGGTATTCTACTTACTGCAGGGGATGTTCTTGTATTTTCAGATTGTTGAACTTCCATATCAAACTGTGCCTGCCAAAATACAGCATTTTGTTTAACAGACATGTTAAGAGCAATAAGACAAAACCTGTAGGATAGCAGCAGACTTCAGGACGACAGACAGACTGCTACAATGACAAAATGAAACTCAACTTAAATGCAGATAACGGAAGTAGTTTTTTTTGGGAGGGTAAATGAGGGGCAATACAATGTAAATTTTAATTGGGTTATCCATAAACAAATCTTTGAAGGTGGTAGGGTAAGTTGATAATTTAATAGTTTTATTTTTTCTTGGCTCGATAAGTTGAGAGTACAAAATCAAGAAAATTATGCTAAGCTTTTATAAATTGTTAGGCCCAAGGTAGTGTTCAGTTCTAGATACTACACTTTAGGAAGCTTCAAGATCTTGGGACGTTGCAGAGGAGATTTACCAGAATAGTAGGAATGAGGGACTTCAGTTTTTTGCAAAGACTAGAGAAGCTGGGATTGTTCTCCTTGGAAAGAATGTTAAACAGATTTAATAGCTGTTCAAAATTATGAAGTGTTTTGATAGCTTTCCACTGGCAGGAGATGGGTAATGGTGAAAGAACCAGAGGGGAAGATTGAGGTTTTGTATAAATGCAGAATCTTAGGATCTCCCTGGAAGGCTATGGGATAAGAACAGGACTAACTGGATAGCTTGATGGGTCAAATGCCTTCTTCTGTGCTATGATTCTATAGCAGAATTTGTTTCAAATTATAAATACATGAATTTTAAAGTGACTAGAAACCAATGTTATTCACATTTGTCAGGGCCACTGATTTACAGCAAACAATTTATTGTGGGCATTTTGGGTTTTTAAAACTGGTGCTTTAGATCACCTTCCATCTGTTCAGAATTAGGGCCTTTTGGTGACTAAGTCAGAATGTAATTATATGGATTTTTAATATCTTCACTGTGGTTTGGGGATTATATTCTGAAATTTCAGTTTTCAGCCAAAACCATCAATAAATAGGCTGATACTCTAGAAACAGAACCCAAAACATTAAATCTTCAGCATGAGAATGTAAAGAACCTAGAAAGGGAGGAGAAAGGTTGGTCCTTAGTAGACTGTTCCAAGATGTAGGTTATCCATCCATCCTCAGCCAAAAGGTGTATGACCTGAAAAGATCGAAGATCGAAAGACAAGGCACACTTCCGAAGAGTCAATGACCCGAAACGTTAACTCTGCTCCTCTCTCCACAGATGCTGCCAGACTTGCTGAGTGGTTCCAGCATTTCTTCTTGTTATTTCAGATTTCCAGCATCCGCAGTATTTTGCTTTTACTCTAGACAAAAGCACTTACAAAATGGGCGAGAATTCTTTAATCTGCTTTTACCGTTATGAAGCAAAGCAGCTCGGACAAACTTGTCTGTCTGTAAACAAATTACAGACATGCACAATGTAATGTTAAAGTCTAAACTACCTTCCTAGAGTCAAATGATAGCAAGTATACAACAGATGTTTTACACTTCTCCATGAAATAAACAAAATTTCAAAAATCTACATGTTTCAGTGAGTAGGTACTAACGTACCTGAAGGTGTCTGGCAAATGCCTCATCCTCTTCAAGTTGTGCAAAACGAACATATGTATCAGCTGAGTCATCATCATCAACAACGATTAATGGTGGCTCCCATTTCCACTGCTCTGAGGGTGCTTTAATAATTAGTACAGATAGAAACAAAAGTATCAATAGTTTTATATTAAACCCCATCCAATTCAGGAGGCATTAGAAATGGATTGAACTACAACATCATGAGCCAAATCAAATCTCATGTTTTGTGAATATAATGCTGTGGTGTTGGAGTCTTTTTACCGAACCTGATTCAATCATGCCATGCACTATATACCCTTAAAAGGATAAGGCATCTCTGGGTACTGTAGTGTAGGTGATTATAGTACCAGACTAGCAACTCAGATGTCCAGAATTCAAATTGCACATTTGGGGGAAGGGAATCTGGCGTTGCTTCTCTATCCAACTTGCACATGACTAGTTTACTGGCTGACATCCCATGAAGTAGCCAAACAAGACAGTTGTCACACTGCCTTCCTGAAGCAAAGTTGGGATTTGAGTGTCTACCAGCAACATCCATATTCCAAGAACACAAAGAATCAAACAACCCAGGCTGCTATTAAGTCTACCAAGTCCCAATCCATTTAATTTATGTAATGTCATACTTTTATTGACTTGAGGTAGCACTGTGACTAGATGTCACATTTCCTCTGACCCTACTGTCTGCTGGATCCCCCATAGCCATGCTACAAAGACAAATTACCAGCTTACTACAAGTTGGCTCCAGTAACTACCATCGACATGAAACTTGCCAGACCTCTGAATTTAGACATGAGATACACACCTCTCCCATCAAGACTTCATAATCTTTACTTGGTCAAATTGATTCCACACATGTAAATTAAAAAAAAATGTACATGGAGTCTATCTGTAGTTCTAAAGAGCTACTCCACAACCAGACACCTCTTTCATGTAACAATGACTTATTCATGCTTTGGGATCAATGAAGGAAGTCCCAATTGTTATTGCAGTAGTGCTGTGATCATGGAGGGGATGGAAGAGCAGAAGAGGAAAGTTGGAGACAGAGGAATATGGAAGGGGAAGAACAATGCATAATGTCACAGGGGCTGAGTCAACTGAAATGTAAGTTAGTTTAAGCAAGCGCATTGAATGGATATGATCAAAAGGTGTTGAGGTACAAAATCAGCCATGATCTAATTGAAAGGTTTGAGGGACTGAATGGCCTACTACTGTTCAACAAAGCCTTTAATAAAAGGTATGGCATTGTAGTCTAAGGTTGGAACATGGAGATGCGGACAAGTAGATTGAATAGCAAGTTGGCTACAAAAAATAGTAGGAGTTAAAAAGGTAGTTACTTGGATTTGCAAATGGTGGAAAGTATTATTCTACAAGGATTGGTGCTTCATTTATATTAATAATTTTGAATGTATACCTCGGATTCCCAGTTCATACACTACGTTAGCTTCCTGTATTAAGTACACTCCTATCAAACTCAGAATGGATGTTTAAATTGGCAGACAAATTTCAATACAGCCACATACAAGGCAATACATTGGTAAGAATAAAGCCACATACTTTTGCAAAATGAGCGTCTAAATGAGGTAGGTGAACAGATGGATAGGTCAGAAAAAGCAACACGTTAATAAGGCCATTAAAAGAAAGCAAACACTGGGGTTCATTTCTAGAGGTACAAAGCTTAAAAAATGCAGAATTTATGTTCAACTTGTATAGAAATTTAGTTAGACCACACTTGGGAGCAGCAAGATAAAAAAGGAGGGGCACTGGGGAAAGTGCATAGATTTACTAGAATACATTATATGGTCCCTCGTGCCTGCTGTGCCATTCAATACAATCATGCCTTATCTTTTGCCTAAACTTCACTTTCCTGCCTCTTCCCCATATCCCTCAATTCCAAGATCAAAAATATCTGACTTCAAGGAAGAGGTTGGATAGCCACTTGAAGGCAATAGACTTGCATAGCAATGGGGATCAAGTGGGGGGGGGGGGGAAAGAAGGGGAGTGGGACTGACTGGATAGTCAGCACATATTTGATGGGTCAAATGGCCTCCTTCTGTGCCATATATGACTATACACAACAATGGAGGATCCACAACACTGGGGTGCAAAATTCCAAAGATTCAGTGAAGAAATTTCAGCCCTAAATGATCAACCCCCTATCATGGGACTGTTCCCCATGCTCTAAATACCCAACCAGGCAAAGCAACCCCAGTGTCTACCTATCAAGCCCCTTCAGAATCTTGCAATTTTCAAGACCACCCAATTCTTCTAAACTCGGGAGACTACAGACCCAACTTGCTCAGCCTCTTGGGACAGCCCTTGTTCCAGGGACCAATTAGTCACTTTGCACCACAAGGCAAGTACATCCTTCCTTAAATATGGAGACCAAAACTACATACAGTACTACAGGCGTGGTCTCAAAGCCCTGTACCATTGTAGCAAGACTTCCTTTTATTGCGAGGGGATTGGAATAAAACAGCAACATACCATTTGCCTTCCTAACTGCTTGCTGTACCTGCAGCCAACTATGTTCTTTATACAAGTGCACCAATGTCTCGGAACATCTAGAAATTCTACACGTTAAATAAATTGCTTACTACCAAAGTAAATAACCTCACGCTTCCCCATATTTTCCTCCATCTACCACTTAGTTGACCACTCACATAACTTGTCTAAGTCTTTGCAGTCTGTGCCCTCAAGTATATATTCCCACCTAGCTTTGTATTAAACTTGGATACATCACTTAGTCCAAGTCATTAACAGATTGTAAACAGCAGAGGTTCCAGCACTCCACTAGCTACAGCTTGCCAACTTAATCCCTACCCTGCTTCCTGTCTGTTCATCTGATCTTCCATCTATGCTATTACCCCCAACTCCATGAGCCCGCATCCTGCCTATTAACTTAATGTGGCACCTTAAAATCAAATGCTTTTTGGAAATTCAAGTATACTACAATCTACCCTACTAGACCTATCTTCAAACAAAAACTACAATTTGTTGAACACTTTCCCTTTTGTAAAACATATGTTGACTACCTGATCATATGATTCAAGTGCATTAAGACTCCTTCAATAAATTCCAGCATTTTCCTTGATGACCGTCAGGCTAACTGGCCTGCAGTTTTCTCTGCTTTCTTGAATAATGGGGTTATATTCATTAACTTCCTATCTGCTGTGACAGTTCTCAATTTTGGAAAAGCATCTTAGTGCATCCACCATCTCTGCAGTTTCATCTTTTAGAATCCTAGGATATAGGCCATAAGGTCCTAGGGAATGGCAGCTTTTATTCCCTCAAGTTTCTCCAATAATCAGAGAAAGTACATCCTCAAGTTCCTCACTAGCAGCCTTTTGGTTAACTATTTCTGGTAGAGAATTAGAGTCTTCTACTGTCAAGGCAGACAATATTTGTTCAATGTCTTTGCCATTTTCTCATTTCCCCACAATTTCTCCTATCTCTGCCTCTAAAGAATCAATGTTCACTTCATCTCTATTTACTCTCCCAATCCTCAGGTGAACTATTATTAAGCCTCTTCATCTAATACTATACTTCGTTTCCATAGTAAGCCAGACGGATCAGTTTTTTTTTAATGGAACATTGTTGAATATTCTGAATAGTTGCTTTAAAATGTTCCCACTGTATTTCCTGCCATACTTTTTAGTCTATACCCAATCAACCTCAACTATGAGAGCTAGCTATGCAATTGGTTTCAAGTTTAAAGATCCTCATTTTGGTTTCAAGTATGTCACGCTCAAACTTAATATGGAATTAAATTAAATGATCACTTTTTCCTTTGAGGATCTTGAGATTAATTAACCCTGCCTTACACAATACTAGATCTAAAATAGCTTCTTTATTTTGTTCTACTAGGTACTGTTCTGGGAACCAGTCACAAAAGCATTCTACAAACTCATCTTCCAGATAATCTTTTCCTATTTGATTTGTCTAATCTAAAGTCCCCCATAATTATTGCACTGCCTTTGTCACAAGTCCCAATTATTGCTGGTCATGCTAGGCCCTCACCTACCAAGAATGAGGCACATTAATTTTGTCATGAACATTGATTTTAAACCATTACTGGAGTGAAGAAAGGACTTGTTAAACAAATCAGCTGTGGCTGGAAAAGACATTTGCATATTAAGTGTTTGGAAGGACAAAGCAGCCATTCCTGACACACTCAACCCACAATGGACTTTTGATCACCAGACGTTGAAGGTGGGAGAGTTTGCACTCCAGGTTGACCGAACACAGACATGGTCAAACCAGCTAGTCACAATTAAGTGGCGCAGCGGTTAGCACCGCAACCTCTCAGCTCCAGCAACCCAGTTTTGGTTCTGGGTACTACCTGTGCAGAGTTTGCATGTTCTCCGTGACCACGGTTCCCTCCGGGTGCTCCAGTTTCCTCCCACATGCTAAAGACTTGCGGGTTGATAGGTAAATTGGCTATTGTAAAAACAAAATTGCCCGTAGTGTAGGGAGGTTGTAGGAGAATTGAGGGAAGGTGGGGATGCAAGAGGGAAAATGGGATTTATGTAGGATTAGTGCAAGTGGGTGGTTGATGGTCAGCGTGGACTCGTTGGGGCGAAAGGCCTGTTGTTTCGGTGCTGTATCTGACTCTAATCTGCGGGTCAGTTTTTTGAATTTGTACAGTTTCGGCAGAAAGTCTGTTTGCTCCCATCTTTCTCACAAGCCTCTGAATCCACTGAAGACACATGAACCCCAAGAGAGAAGAGCCTCCTACAGCAAACAAGGTTGAAGATAGCTGGGCCCCAACAAAAAGCAAGATCTACCTACAATCAAGGACTCCACAGTGAGCTCGAAGAACCCTAACAACTCTTCAGATATTGCCTCAAACTTCTCCACTTTATTTCTTCCGTTCTTTGTCTCTACCTGCGTGTGTATTGCATGCACATGCTAGTGTCGGCGCGTCGTGTATCCGTAGGCGTGAACTGAATTAGAGTTTAAATTTAAATAAATTTCAACTTTTCTTTAAACCCAAGACAGCTTGTTTGTGCTGGTTTCTTTGCCTTTTAATTAGAAAGCAATGAACAAGGATTCACCAAGGGGGAAGCTAAAAACATGGTGTTTAAAATCAAACCCCGTTATAGTAAGACCAGGTGAAGGCTGAGGGGGATCCCTAGACCTCTCACCTGGTCGCAACACTTGCTTAATGTTTCATCCAGTCAAACTATGGCTAGGAGGCCTATAAAAACTACTCCCACCAGCATTTTCTGACCCTCGTTATTCCTAATCTCCACACCATAATTCTACTTAATCTGAGGAAAGATTCTCCTACATTCCTTATGTTATCCTTTATCAGGGCTGATCCGCTCTCCTTTTCCATTCCATCTTTGAAATGTTAAGTACCTTGGAATGTTTATTTCCAAAAACTTTGGTCACCTTGCAACCATGTATTTTATGGCAATTAAATCAAATCTCTGCACTACTAGTTGGTCGACAAATGCCTTGTGCAGATAACGATCCTTTAATTTTTTAAAACCGCTATTCTCTGCAGGGACCTTATTTACTGATGCACTTAGCATTAAACTCGGTCCCTTCATGTCCCACTTGGCCTGTCTTTACCTATTCACTCCACTGCCTCAACTTCTTAGATTCTAAATTTCCCTTCATATTGACCCACTTTTTCCTTCCCTCCCAACAACCCCCACCCCCCAACCACAATTTTAGTTTAAATCCCGAGTTACACAATTTGCCAAAATGCTAATCCCAACAGAACAACTCCCTCTTTTCCCCCAGTACTAGTGCCAGTGTCCATGACTCAAAACTCCCACTACCCACACCACTGAACCAAGCACTTAACACTCTACGCTGCTTGACCCTATGCCCATTTGTGTGTGGCTCAGATAGTAAGCCAGAATACGACGTGAGGTTCTGCTTAATTTAGAAACCAGTTCTTCCAACTCTGCAGAACTTTTTAGTTTTAATTAAGTCGTTGAATCTTACATGGACCCTCCTACTTCACCTGCAAGACATCTGAACCCTAGCACCAGGCAGGCAACAGAATCTTTGGAACTCCTGGTCTCAGCTGCAGAGAACAGTACCTATTCCCTTGACTATGCCATCCCTGCTAACATTTCTTTTTATTCCCCCACATGAATGGTCTTCTACACCATGGGCTGTGATCAGTTTTCCCATCTTCCATGCACCCTTGTTCTTATCCACAGGCAGCTAGTACCTTGTAATTGTTGGAAAAAGACTACCTAAAATAAAAGGTGCAAACCTGGTGAAGCTACAACACAAGACTACATGCACACTAAACAGAAGCAGCATGCTATAGACAGAGCCAAGCAATCCCATAACCAAACTGATCTGATCAAAGCTCTGCAGTCCTGCCACATACAGTCCTGAATGGTGAACAATTAAAAGGAGGCTGCTCCACAAACATCCCAGTCCTCAAATGGGAGAGGAGCCCAGCATGTTAGTGCAAGACAAAGCTGAAGCAGTCACAACCAGAAGTGCCAAGTGGATGGTCCATCTCTGCCTCCTGAGGTCACCAGCATCACAGATGCCAACCTTCATACAATATAACTCACTTCACGTGATGAGGAATGCTGAAGGCACTGGATACCCCAACAATATCCTGGCAACTGAAGACTAGGCTCCAGAATGAGCCATGCCCCAAGCCAAGCTGTTCCAGTACAGCTACAACACTGGCATCTACTAGGCAAAGGAAGACTACCCAGGTATGTCCTATCCACAAAAAGCAAGACAAATCCAATCCAGCCAATTGCTGCCCCAGTCTACTCTCAAAGTAGAAGGGTCATCAACAGTACTATCAAGTGACACTTACACAGCAATAACTTACTCACTGATGCTCAGTTTGGGTTCCATCAGGGCCACTGTTCCAGACCCCATTACAGCCACGAGAGCATGCTCTTGACAGAGAGCAAACAAATTTGAAGTCAACAGAAATTAGGGTGGGGAGAAAGAGAGAGAAACTCTCCGCTGGTTAGTGTCATACCCAGCACAAAGATCGTTGTGGTTGCAAACATCTAAGCCCCAGGAGTTCATTGGGGCAGTGACTTAGGCCCAACCATCTTCAGCTGCTTCAAAGACCTTCCCTCCCTCAAAGTCAGAAGTGGGGATATTTAATGATCGCACAATGTTCAATAACATTCACGACTCCTCAGATACTGAAGCAGTCTGTGTTCATATGCAGCAAGATCTGGGCAACATGCAGGCTTGGGCTGGCGTGAGGCGTGAATGTCACTTGCCACTTAAGTGACACGCAGTGACTAGCCCCCCCCTTGACATTACAATCACCAATTCCCTCAACATCCTGGGATCACCATTAACCAGACCAACCATATAAATATGGTGGCTACAAGAGCAGGTCAGAGGCTGGAAATTCTGAAATGCATAACCACCTCCCAACTTCCCAATGCCTGCTCACCCTCTACAAGGCACAGGTCAGGAGCATAATGGAATACGCTCTACTTGCTTGGTTGAGTGCAGCTTCAACAATTGAAGCTCAACACCATCCAGGACAAAGCAGCCTGCTTGATTGGCACCCCATCCATCACCTTAAACATTCACTCCCTCCACCAGTAGTGACAGTAGTGCATATCTACAAGATGCACTGCAACAACTCGCCAAGCCTCCTTCGACAGCATCTTCCAAACCTGTGACCTTTACCACCTAGAAGGACAAGGGAGCAGGTGCATAAGACCACCTGCAAGTTCCCTTCCAAGTCTCTCACCATCCTGACTTGGAACTGTACTGCTATTCCTTCACTGTCGGGGGTCAAAATCCTGGAACACCCCAACAGCACTGTGGTATACTATACCAATTTAAGGCAGTGGCTGACTACCACCTTATCAAGGACAACAAATGCTGGCCGATTAGGCACACTACAGCCTGCCGGACTGAACATTGAGTTCAATAATTTCAGAGCATGGCAGCCCCCCACTTTACTTTAATTTTTAGTCATTTTTAGTTTTTTTCTCTTCCCTTTTTTTTGTACATTCCTTTTTACATTTTTTACAATCTTTTTTTGCATTTATTTCATTTCATCTTAGTTTGTTCAGTTTGCTTACCCACTGTTTTTTTCAGGTTGTTTTTCTTTAGGTTTGCACTTGCGGCTGTTCAATATTCAGTATATTCACACCTAATCTGTACTAATGCTTTGTCTTTCAACACACCATTAACATATTGTTTGCCTTTGCTCCGTGACCTTTTGGTCAGCTATGTGGCCTGGTCCAATCTGCATCTTCTCCTTTGTTATCTCTTGCCCAACCCCCACCTCACTTGTTTATAATCTGTGATTTTTCTAATATTTGTCAGTTCCGAAGAAGGGTCACTGACCCGAAACGTTAACTCTGCTTCTCTTTCCACAGATGCTGCCAGACCTGCTGAGTGAATCCAGCATTTCTTGTTTTTGTTACAACAAATGCTGGACTCACCAGTGATACATCCCATGAAATAAAAAGGGCATCAGAAAAAATTGGGTTCTTCACCACGAGAGACTGGGGGTGACTCAATAAAGGCAAGGTAGATGTAGGGATATTTCACTTCTGGGAGAGACCAAAAATCAAGGACTGTAATTACAATCACTAAAGAAACGAGGGAATTCAGTGAGAAAACTTTTCCCGGAGTGGTGAGAATGTGAAGCTGGCTACTGCAGGGAGTTCAGGTGAACAGCATAGATGCATTTAAGATGCAGCAAGCCAAGCATGAGCCAGAGGAATAGGATAGAGTGATGGGGTTAAATGAAAAAGGGTGGGATATGGCTTGGGAAGCATAAACCAGTTGGGTGAAGTTGAGTGTTAGTACTTACTGTCAATACTTTACAAGACATTTTCTTTGGACAACTTAGAACAGTCAGTTGCTGTTGGAGAATATATTCTCCTTAAATGTGGGTCCCAACTCAACATGAAAGCACCATAAAGCTACTAAATGTTTTGAATGAATAGTGCAATTACTGAAAAGGGCCTACTGAATATTCGGATAAAGAGCAGTTAGAAAAAAATTATGCATCAACATTTAAATTTGTCAGCCTGTTGTCTATGGCCCACCAGATGAGCTAAAATAAATATTGCACAGTATTTTGCTGAGAAAAATAAAAGTGTCCTAGTAATCTATTGGGAACTTCACTCACTAATTTAAAGACCTTTCAGATCATTTAGGAGTTTGAACAAATTAAATTGCGACACTAAGTGGTCTGCAATTAATGCAAATTTTACTGGGTTCACAAGGAAATTGATTCTTACATCTTATATTAAGTTCATTCATTGAGCAGTTCACAATGTGCGAGAGCTCGACTTTTCTTAAAGATGAATTTAAGTGGCTCGAGCACTCAAGATTCAAATTCTGAATGGAACATTTTCCCTTATCAGTAGTTATAAGATTATGGTCTAAAAGGGCAATCTTTTACATAGGTGGTTACAATGTGGAATTCTTTCAGTCTTAAAAGGAATTAGACATTGCTGAAAATAGAGACATGAAGCTTTTCGTCTTGCATTCACAGGACAATTGAATAACCAATGTAAGGGAAAACTTATAATGCATAAAGAGTGTTAATTGGTTGGCAAGTGAACCCTGATTGGTAGAGGTGTGCCATGGCAAATGCACCAGTTTACGGTGACTGACAGTTAACTGCCAAGCTTTGTTTAAAATTTAAACCAGGCAGCTGGACTCTGGTCAAGGCATTGACCGGAGGAGTGAACCATGTGGAATCACATAGGTATCTTATGGTATATAGGCCATATGTCCCAAAGACTGGCAGATCTCAAACATGTCCCTTCTGCTGTTTGCAAAGTATGGGCTGTACCCTACCAGCCTGTGCTTGCAAAACTCGAAGCAGTATCCAACATTAGATGCAATTCCACAATTGGACTGCATTTGCTAAATAATCTAGTATGCAAAGAATTACGCTGACAACCAATTTAAGATTCAGTAGGGCTCACAGTGTGACACATTTGCATGTACTGGAAGCTACATATAATACACTGGGCCCTGTCCTTTGAAAACAAAGAATATGTACAAACATTACGCCTGTTTTCAGCTTTAAAAAAAGCAACAGCCATTCGCTAGCTCACTCCTCAGGGCAATGTCTTGACCAGTCAAGCTGCCAGATTTAACTTTAAATGAAGCTTGGCAGTTAACTATCAGTCACCATAAACTGGTGCATTCGCCATGGCAACACCTCTACCAGAGTTCACTTGCCAACCAATTAGCACTCTCTTCTCATGCAGTATAAGTTGTTTTCCCTTACATTGGGATAATTGCAAGAATAACCAATGAACACAAGACAAAAAGCTTCAACATGTCTATTTTCAGCAATACTCAAGCTCTGTACTACTAAACAACTATAGAATTATATAGTTGCTTAAATAGATTAAAAGGAAAATTGAGTGTAAGCAAGAGTAGAATTAGACTTGGTGGCTCATGGGAGAAAACAGACTTGATGGGCTGAATGGTCTGTTCCTGTACAATGTGATTCTGCCAAATTCATGCCAAAAAAAAAATTTAACTAGGACTGCCAGTATGTGAATCATTTTGATCAGGGTTCAAAATTACATTAAGCAAACTGCTACAGCATGGGACAAACCCTTGACAAATTTCCCCATAAAAAGACAACAGAAACTTACCAACTGTTTCTTCATCATCATCCAGGAGATCAATCCAGTCACTTGCACCATTTGCTAAAATAGCCAGTGCTGGGTTTGGAGAAGAGCCTGCAGACTTTAAAGCAGAGGAGATTGCAAAACCACCTGCACACAATTCAAAGGTTGAGGACGTGTGCGCTGAATTTATACTTCCATTTTCCTTCAAACATGCATTGCTGGCCTTGGATATTGAAGTATGGCTTGCATTTGAACTACTGGCAATGGGCAAACTTGCCAAGCTTGATGATTTTGCTCTTTTCATTGCTGGAGAATAGGCAGAGCCAGAGATCGTTGAAGGGGAATGACAAATTGTAGCAACACAGCAGTTTGTTTTAACAGGAGAGGCACTGGAATCTCTTGACTTAGATAAGATTTTTGACTTTGCAGGAGATTTTCCTGATGGCAATTGCAAGTATCTTTTGGTAGCAGCACCAGCAGTTTTTGTAGTGTTTACTCTTTTTGAATTTGGACTTGGGCAAGATGCATTTTTCTTGGGTTTTAAATACACAGGACTCTTCAAGCAGGAAGCATAGGCTTCATCTTCCACAAATAGCCGAAAACGTTTTTCCAGTGTCTGCGTTGCAGTACTATTTGTCATCACAAGGCACCTCTTCGGTGGATGGATCCTGCTGCGTTTAACCTAAAATGTAGTGCCCAAAGTTAAACAGCAATTAAAGCATTAATACCATTGCCATACCTTCATGCAGAAACATCTAAAGAAACTTACATTTCCTTTGTCCAGCTCAATTACAATGGCGATGCCCAAAACTGAACCAATGCTTCGGCATACTCAATTTAAAATGAAAAATTACAGAAACCCTCTAAAACTAATGCTCAGAATATATTGCTTTTTAAAAAGTGGTTAAATTTACAATGCAAATGCAACTTTTAATACAGCCAGCACAGTATGCAAGTTTGGGTCTTAATGTTCCTTTCGCTTCGACATCCCACAAAGGACAAAGCAATCTGCGCCATCACCTCTATGTATGGCATAGGGGAAATATCAATCTTGCCAAGTGTCCTTTGGCCTCCATAGCAGGAGCTCCATCTAGTGTTAAAGGAAAAAGTCAATTCAATAATGATGGGAAATATCAAAACTAAATGAGCTGAAGAGCCTTGCTCATCTATTATGTGGGGAGGGGGTGATGGCACGATGGAAAGTTCCCAAGGTATCCAACTACCTTGATTTAAAACAAAGGGGGGGTGGGGGTGTGGGGGGAGAAAAAAAAAAGAGGGGGTGAAAAGGGATTTAACTACCTATCCAGAATAACTATAACAGCCTTGTGCAATGTTCCCCAAACTGGGGTTTGCAAAATACTTGAGCAGTACATGAGTGAGTGGCAGTCAGAACCAGGCTTGCTGAGGGTTTGGAGCAAAGTGCAGCTGCCACATCTAAACTGCAGAGAGGACAGGCTGTTTCACAAAGCTGAGCATGGCAGGAAGATTGCCAGGCAGACCTGTTACCAAGGCTGGTGCTTGGGAACTGGGCAAGTTTAGCTTCATTAGAGGGAGAATTTACTACTTAAACAGTGCCAAAATGAAAGTTCAACCAGGTACGCATTTACACGTGGGGATCTGTGATTACCAATCCATTTGGAAAGGAATTCCTCAACCAAAAAAGTGAGAACCACTGGCCTTGTGGTGATGGTACCAAACTACCAACCCAGAGACAAACTAGATTTATATAGCATCATTCTAACCTCAGTTATGTGCTTCAAAGTACTTTTGCAGTGTAATCACTGCTGTAATGTTATGAAATACACCAGGCAACTTGGCACAAAGTAATGTCCCACAAACAGCAATAAGAAATTGGTTAGCACCACAGCCTCACAGCTCCAGCAACCTGGGTTCAGTTCTGGGTACTGTGTGTGGAGTTTGCAAGTTCTCCCAGTGACCATGTGGGTTTCCACTGGGTGCTCTGGTTTCCTCCCACAGCTGAAGACTTGCAGGGTGATAGGTAAATTGGCTATTATAAATTGCCCCTAGTGTAGGTAGGTGGTAGGAGAATAGTGGGGATGTGGTAGGGAATATGGGATTAATGTAAGATTAGTATAAAAATGGGTGGTTGTTGGTCGGCACAGACTCGGTGGGCTGAAGGGCCTGTTTCAGTGCTGTATCTCTAAATAAATCCATAAATAAATGACCAGGAAATCTGAAGTGATAGTTGAGGGACCAAGTTAACCAAAGCACAGGAAAACTTGCCTGCTCTTCAAAGTGAGATGGGATTTTTGACAGCCGGAGGGAAAATAAAGCCTTGGTTTAAATGCCTCAGCTGAAAAAGGATACCCAACAATGCAACACCTTCAGAACTGCCCTGGCCTGTCCTGTCAGCCTTATGTATTCAAGTCTGGAGTGAATCTTGAACTCAATTGTCTGACTCAGTGCTACCTCAAGTTCATTACCGCAATGGTAATTTGTGAAAGTACACTGTATTTACATCACAAACAGACCAGTTGGCTAACTGGTCTAGCTCCACACAAGTCTCCTTCATCTGACCGTATTAACACCCAATTCCTTTCTCCAGTCTTCATCCAGCATCCCTTAAATGCATCTATGCTATTTCCCTCAGCTATTCCTTGTGGTTACAAGTTCCACATTCTAATTCTACAGGTCAAGAAATTTCTCCTCAATTCCCTATTTTGTTACTGATTTGTATTTATGACCCCAAGTTCTGGTATCCCCTGCAAGTGGGAACATTAGTTTCCCTCATCAAAACCACTCAATCATAAAAGATCTCAGGTCAACTTTTTCCTGAAGGGGTTTTAAAAAAAGTCCCCAGCCTGTTCAGTCTTTGAACTAGTTATAACCTCATTTCTGGTATCATTCTAGTAAACCATTTTTTCCATTTTGCCAGTGCCTCTATACCCTTCATAAAAAAAAAGAGACCAGAATGGTACATAGAACTCCAAGCATGGTTTAAGCAATGTTTCATACAAAAAGTTAACTGCCCTGCCTTTCAATACTCACTAGAATGACCTTAGTTCTTTCTTTGAATTTATGGTCAAATTAAGTTAATTTCTGGTTATGGGTATATCTGTACCCAGAGATCTCTCTATTCCATTACTCCATTTAGACATTTTCCCAGGAGTATATGGCCACATTTTTCCTACACTGGAGTTTGCTTATTAGATACTGCATTTTGTCAGTTCTATAACTATACTCCAATCTGGTGTCTCAATGTTGAAATTATTTGGGCTCAAGTCCAAATAGTTTCCAAAAATGTGACATGGCCACAGTCCCAATCCTGTGGAACATTTTCCACTTTTTGTCAGTTTCAGTACTTAGCTTTAGACAGCAAGAAATCTGGGCTGGCATCACAAACATGCCTAAAAGCAGCCACCTTGGCAAAAAAACTGGTTCAGATCCCTCTTTAGGTAAGGGAACCAGTCAACCCTCTCTTGTCTAGCCTACATATATAATTCTAATCTCATTACTAGTTGATTGTAATTAGGCACAGGGCACCTAGGGATGGGCAATACTGCCTTGCCAGTGCTAGCCACATCTCAAAACAATTATTCTATGTGAAGTTCTTTCTGGCATCTACAATAAAGAACTTCTCATGGTTCATTACAAAAAAAATTGCTTTATGGTATGGCAGTAACCTTAGTGTCACTATTTAATAGTTATTTTTAATGACACCTCAGTTAGCCTGTTCAAAGCCAGAGCTCCAGTTTCTGGAGCATTTTCTTGCAACTCATTCATTTGATCCCAGCACAACTTCATGGTCCTTTGCAAAATCAGGACTTGAAGATTTCTTTGACATTTATTCAAGGTGTAGTCTGCACATTTGACTCAAGTCCACTTGCTCTATTGCTGTTTTCTGACTTAAATGGATCATACCCAGATCCTTTCTACTTTAGCTATTTGTAGATTCTAGCATAGGCACAATACTTCGTTGCTATGAGGTACCCTGCACTTGCATTATGTTTTGTCACTATTTTGCCAATTACACTTTTTGTCCAATTCCTTTTGGAGATTCCAGGCTACTTCCTTCAACTAAGTTCAGTGTTATGATCCTGTAGTTTTTTTCCCCCCCCGGAAGAATGCAGTGTTCCTTTAAGACTGGAAAAGGAGCTGTACTGCCTTAAGGCAGCAAGCTCTAAAGACTGAATCAAAGAGTGCATTCTCATTGCCTGGGATATAGCCATTCAGGACCAGAGATCAAGGGATACATTGTTACAATTTAATTTTGAACTGGCTTATAGTGGAAACAGTCTGTTCTAACTGAGAAAAACAGACAGCTGTGTTAGCACCTGAAATGAGTACTCTGACCATTTAAACTGAAGGAAGAGAATTTAGTCTGTTATTTATCGTTCTCAAAATTCTAAAAAAAAAAGTCAAAACAATCTGATAATTTAAATGGAAGGGAGGGAAGTTAGACTGAATCTTTTATCCCTCAAAAATTCTAAAGCCAAATTGATTTAAAAAAGTGTTTGCAAGTTGTTAATTGTTAAAATTCATCACTGGAGAAGCAGCAACTATTTCAACTTCTGAATTAGACTAATGACTGTACTACTGTTGAAGAACCTTTTTACCCCCCCTCCCCCCCAATCAGATGGCTGTGAAGACTTCAAGCAACCTCGGACTGTTCCAGATCCTGCAGGATCATAAATCTGCAAGGACTCTAATGTTTTCTATTTTTAAATGTTGTTTATATCTTAGCGTTTACGAATTTAGTTTTCCTAATTCAACAGTTAATTTGTTGATTTAAAGACACTTTGTTTGGTTAGCCTCATTTAGGGGTTAATTGAGGGTACAATTTGGCTGGGTCTTTAATTTGTAAAGTTTAACTGATATATTTTAGGCAATCTGCAGAGGGACAGGATTCAATTAACAATGCGTTTCTCCCACCACAAATCAGAATCGTATATTTTGATTGGGGGCATTGACTGGAGCGGTCAGTCGTAACATTCCCCTTCTAGTTTAGTAGTCTGAAAAGGTGTCCAGTTTGCACAAGTCTAAATCGTTGATGTAGATCAGGAACATTAGGGAGTCTCATTAAAGCCTGGCTCAGGTATAAAATTAAAACCTGACCCATGCCCAGGTCCTTTAATTTTTTTTTAAATGCCTGACCCGACCCAAACCCGACATGTAGTCGGGTAGCCCGGCTTTACTGCAGAGTGCACAGTTCAGACTGCACATTTCCCACCTTGATGTCCTGAATGTTCCAGGAAGTAATCTTTAAATGAAGAAGGCAGCACTGTCCACATCCAGCCCAACCCGAAATCTGGACCCAGAAGAGACACCCAACAGACACTAGTCAGGTCTGGTAGCTATGCTTTAGGTCCCATTACCAATCTGAGTATTCCACAGATCCTAACCCCCCACATCCAACATCATTTCCCCTAGCAAGAACAACCCCAATGCTTCATAATCCAGCTGATTTCTTACCTGCATTCAAGTTTAACTTTCAACTGCAACAGCCTTTGGTGAATAACTTGATTAAAAAGTAAACTATTCATCTATCTACAGCCTTTCAAATGGTTGACTACACCATCCTACTCCAATGCCATCCAGCTGGATGTGACAATTGCTACAGAATCACCTGTAATGGCTCCTCTTCCTGCACCATTAGCTCTGATGTCCCAAGGATGATCCTTTGCCCGTTCCTATTTAAATGCTGGCCTTTGGCAACATCTGAAATAGAGTTTGTTTCCACATGTACTCAGGCAACAACTTCCCTCTTCCTTAGAGCTGTTTAAGGCTCAAACAGACTTGAAATAGGACAAGTTGATTTTGATGAGCTTCTGATGACAGCCATCACTAAAACTGCCCATCTCCACCCCACTTCAGCTGATCTGCTGCTGAAACTCATCCATGTCTTTTGTTACCTCTAGACAAAATTAAAATGTACTGACTAGCCTTCATGTTCTACTCTCTAAACTAGGTCATCCTGAACTCTGCTGCACATGCCCCATATCCCCTTACGTCATCTGAATTCAGAAATCTGTCAATCTGTGCTTTAAACATACTCAATGACTGAGCTTCCACAGCCCTCTGGGGTAAGGAATTCCAAAGATTCACAACCCGGAGAAAAGAAATTTCTCATCTCTGTCCTAAGTGGCTTCGCTCTTATTTTGAAATTGTGTCCCCTGGTTCTAGACTCCAACCGGGGAAACATCTTAGCTGCATCTACCCTTTCAGTATTTTGTAGATTTCAATGAGATCACCTCATTCTTCGAACTCCACCATCCCAGGAACAGGTCTGGTGAGCCTTGGTTGCACTCCCTCTATGGCAATATCCTTCCTAAGGCAAGGGGACCAAAACTGCACACAGTACTCCAGGTTCAGTCTAACCAAGGTTCCATGCAATTGAAGACTTCGCTACTCCTGTACTCAAATCCTCATGATAATGGCTAACATACCATTAGCCTTAATTGCTTGCTGCACCTGCATGTTAGCTTTCAGTGACAATTGACAAGAACGCCCAGGTCCCTTTGTACATCTACACTTTCTAATCTTTTACCATTTAAGAAATACTCTGCACATCTATTCCTCCTACCAATGTGGATAACCTTACATTTTTACACATTATATTCCATCTGCCACATTCATGCCCACTCAATCTGTCCAATTCCCCTTGAAGCCATTTTGCATCTTCCCAACACATTCCCACCTAGTTTTGCCATCCGCGAACTTGGAATACCACATTTGGTTCCCACATCCATATCATTGATATATATTGTGAACAGCTGGGGCCCCAAGCACTGATCCCTGCAGTACTCAAAACTCCAACAGGTTCATCAAACATGATTTCCCATTCATAAATCCATGTTGACTATGCCCAGATTATTGTACAAGTGTCCATTTATCACATCCTTTAGAATAGATTCTAGCATTGTCCTGATGACTGACATAAGGCCAATAGGTTTGTAATTCCCTGTTTTCACTCTCCCTCCCTTAAAATGGTGGGGTGACATTTGCAAACTTCCAACCTGCAGGCACCACTTGAGTCTATAGAATTTGGGAAAATGATTACCAATGCATCCACCATCTCCATAGCTATCTCTTTCAACACTAGGATGTAGAATCAGTTCCAGGGGACTTATCAATCTTCAGCCCCATTAATTCCTCCAATACAACCTTCTTACTAATACCAATTTCCTTGAATTCCTCATCCACCCCAATCCCTTGGATATCTAATTCTGGGAGATTTCTTGTACCTTCCTCAGTGAAGACAGACAAAGTAATCACTTAGCTTCTCTGCAATTTCTCTATTCTCCATTATAAATTCTTCTGACTGCCTGCAATGGATCCACATTTGTCTTAGCCGAATGTTTCCTTTTTATGTCCCTGCAGAAGCTATTAGTCAGTTTCAGATTTTTTGCTAGCTTACATTCAAATCTGGTTCTTTCAGTTTTGTCTTCCTTTGCTGTATTCTAGAATCCTCCCAATCCTCAGGTTTATTATTGCTAGAAACTTTATAGGCCTTTTTAAATCTTACACAATCTTCAACTTCCTTTGCTAACCATGGTTGACTACCTTTACTTTTGGCAGTAAAGCCTTGAAAGAATGTATAGTTGCTGTAAGCTATGTAATATTTCTTTAAAGTCTATCCATTGCCTATGTACTGTCATACCTTTTAATGTATTTTCCCAATCCACCTCAGCCAATTTGCCCCTCATACCTCCATAATTTCCTCTGTTCAAATTTAACACCCTGGCTTCAGATTGAACTACCTCGCTTTCAAACAATGTAAAATTCTACCATATTTATGATCACTCGCCCCTCAAGGTTCTTTTACAAGATTATTAGCCCTTTCTCATTACATACTAGACCTAAAATAGCCTGTTCTCTAGTCTGTTCAACATACTGCTCTAGAAAACCATCCCCAACATAATCCAGAAACTCGTCCTCCACAGCATTAGTGCTCATTACGTTTACAGTCTAATGCAGATTGCAGGCACCCATGACTTATGGCATCTTGGATTTCCAGAAGGCATTTGACAAGTACAGTACATCAACAGGCTCCTTTATCCATGGCACATGTTACTCCTTCAAAGAACTCCAATAAATTGGTTAAACATGACCCCCTTTCACAAAGGCATGCTGAGTATTCCCGATTACCTTGAGTTTTTCTAAGTGCCCAGCTATAGCCTCCTTATGGTCAATTCTAACAGTTACCCGTTTTCTGCCTCGCCCGCCACCCTTCACCACCCCCCAACCCTTCCTGAAAAGGGGTTATATTGACTATTTTCCAGTCTGACACAACCTTTCCAGAATCTCGTGAATTTAAAAAAATTAACACATCCACTACCTCATTAGCCACCTCTTTTAGGACCCTAGGACGAAGCCCATCAGGATGCGGAGACTTGTCAGCCCACAGCACCACTGGTTTGGTCAGTACCACTTCCCCGGAGATTTCAATTTCACCAAGTTCCTCACTTCCTTCCACCTCTGATTTACAGCTATTACTACAGAATATTTATTGTATCCTCTATAGTGAAGATAAAAGCAAAATATTCATTCATTTCATCTGCCATTTCCTTATTAACTCCCCATACTCTTAGAGGACCAACACTTTACTTTTTTCCTTAAATACCTGTAGAAACACCTGCCATCCATTTTTATATTTCTAGCTAGCTTCCTCTCATCCCTCCCCTTTAGAATTTTTTATAGTAGGAATATACTAAACTGAGTATTCTGAAATATCCCCTTGAATGTCTGCCACTGCTTCTCTATTGATCTATCTCCTAGCCTCATAAGCCAGTTCACTTCAGCTAGCTCAGCTTTCATGCCCATATAGTTGCCCTTATTTAAGTTTAAAATACTAGCCTTAAGACTCGTTCTTCTCAAAAACTGGAAGTAAAATTCAATCATATTGTGGTCGTTGCTACCTGGAGGTGCCTTAACTCAGAGGTCATTAATCCTGTCTGGCCCAGTGGTTAGCACCGCAGCCTCACAGCTCCAGGGACCCAGGTTCAATTCTGGGTACTGCCTGTGCGGAGTTTGCAAGTTCTCCCTGTGACCGCATGGGTTTTCGCTGGGTGCTCTGGTTTCCTCCCACCGCCAAAGGTGATAGGTAAATGGGGCAATTTACAATGGCCCCTAGTGCAGGTAGGTGGCAGGGAATATGGGATTACTGTAGGGTTAGTATAAATGGGTGGTTCTTGGTCAGCACAGACTTGGTGGGCCGAAGGGCCCGTTTCAGTGCTGTATCTCTAAATAAATAAATTACACAATACCAAGTCTAACATAACCAGCGTCCTGGTTGGTTTCAGAACATGCTGCTCAAACAAACAATCTCAAAAGCATTCTATGAACTTCTCATCCAGGTTACTATTGCCAATTTGATTTTTCCAGTTTATAATGTAGATTAAAATCACCTGCAATTACTGCTGTTCCTTTATCACAAGCACCCAATATTTCTTGTATACTTCATCCTACATTGTTACTGTTAAGGAGCCTGTAGACCACTCCCACTAGTGACCTTTCCCCTATTATTCCTCATCGCCACCCAACCGAATTCTACATCCTGATCTCCTGAACTAAAGTCATCTCTAAACTACTGCACCAATGCCTTGTTTGATTAAGAGTGCCGCCCTGCCACCTTTACCTAGTTTGTTATCCTTCCTGATAATCATTTGGGGCAGCAGAGTGGCGCAGTGGTTAGCACCACAGCCTCACAGCTCCAGCGACCTGGGTTCAGTTCTGGGTACTGCCTGTGTGGAGTTTGCAAGTTCTTCCCTTGTCTGCATGGGTTTCCTCAGGTGCTCCGGTTTCCTCCCGCAGTCAAAGACTTGCAGGTTGATAGGTAAATTGGCCATTGTAAATTGCCCCTAGTGTAGGTAGGTGGTAGGAGAATGGTGGGGATGTGGTAGGGAATATGGGATTAATGAAGGATTACTATAAATGGGTGGTTGTTGGTTGGTACAGACTCAGTGGGCCGAAGGGCCTGTTTCAGAGCTGTATCTCTAAACTAAACCATATACCACTCAATATTCAGGACCCAATCTTTGTCATCCTGTAGCCATGTCTCCGTAATGGCCATCAGATCATATTTATTTACTTCAACGTGCACTATCAGTTGGTCTACTTGTTCTGAATGCCTAGTGCATTCAGGTACAAAGAAAACAGACAAAACTAAAGGCTCTATCAAATCTTGACTTTTTCTTTAAGTTTTTTTTCTCTGTCCCTTCCAGCCAGCCATTCTCAACTTCATTTCTCAAATTACCATTCTGCTCTCCTACTTCGACTCTATCCCTTGGTTTCCTACATCTACCCAGGCTTGATCCCTGACCCCCCTTTAAAGCTCAATCTACTTCCCTAGTTATACTGTTTGCTAGAACACTGGTCCCAGCACAGTTCAGGCCGTCTCAACAGGACAGCCCCACTTTCTTCAATACTGGTACCAGTGCCCCATGAACCGAAATCCACTTCTCCCACACCAGTCTTTGAGCCACATATTTATTTCACTAATATTATATGCCCTCTGCCAATTGGCACATGGCTCAGGTAATAATCCAGAGATTATTACCCTTTAGGTTCTTCTCTTCAGTTTGGTGCCTAGCTACTCATACTGTCTAAGCAGAACCTCTTTCCTAGTCCCACCTATATTGTTTGTACCTACATGGACGATGACAACTGGATCCTCCCCCTCCAAGTTCCAGTCCAGCCCAGAGCAGATGTCCCACACCCTGGCAACACACAGCCTTCTGGATTCTCACTCTTGGCAGCAGAGAACAGGGTCAAACCCCCTCACTATGCTCTTCCCCAAGACCACTAGATCTTCTGGACTAGAGAATGAATTCAACAATTTCAGAACAGGACTGTCATTTAAAAAAAAAAATTATGCTGTACTATATGCCAGCCTTAAACTTGTTTTTCATGTTTTTGCTTTCAGATAGAGCTGTTCATTATTCTGCCAGTAATACTTTCTCTGAACTAATGCTGTGTCTTTTATGATTAGTACTGCTTTGCCTTTTGTTCTGTGACATGTCATTTAATCTCTCCTGGCCTCTGCCCTATCACACAGCTTCCCTTAGGTTGTTCTTTCTCCCCCTTTTCACTTGCTCATAGCTTATTACATTTCTAGATTTGCCAGTGCTGATGAAAGGTCAGACTGGAAATGTTAATGCTGCTTCTCTCTCCACAGATGCTGCCAGACCAGAGTATTGCCAGCACTTTATTATGCTGGATCTCTTCCCTGGATGACTCGAGGTCTTTAAAGTTAACATAGTAGACAGTTTTCCACTTGTGGGAAAGAGCAAAAACAAGAGGCTAAAGACAAGCATCAAGAAATCAAATCAGGGAATTAAGAAACTGCTTTACCTAGAGAATGGCGACAATGTGGAACTTGCAACCACACAGTAGTTGAGAGTGAATAGTACAGTTGCAATTAAAGAAAAACTAGATAAGCATGAGGGAGAACAAGGCAGTTATGCTTATAGAATTAAATGAGGAAGGATGGGGGGTGGTGAGTGGAGCATAAACACTGGTATGCAAATATTTGGCCAAATGACCAGTTTCTGATCTGTAAATTCTATATAATTTTAGTATAAAAAGCCACAAATTCAAAGCAATGGCAAATTTAGATCAGATGTCCCAATCCTTTACACAAATAATCAAAAAATTGCCAGCCATTGCCAGAGTAAAGCTGGAATTTGGTGCACATGGGAATTCAGTATGTGGGGGAGGGGGGAGGGGGGGGGGTGGAAAAGAGAAGAGAAGGGGCTCTTTTTCCTTTAAGCCTCCAGCAGCTGGAGAGTCTTTTTCCTTTGACTCTGAAGTAGGTGATTGGTTAGTGGTTGGTTTTTTTTTTTACCATTTATCTTTAAAAACTAAGGTAATTTTAGAAAAATTGTAAGGTTTTTATTTAGTAATGCTAGTTAAGTTTGGTAGATTGGGAAACAATTAAGTAATTAAGCAAATTAATTAAAAGCACAACAATGGCAGGACAGGTGTATGGTACAGATGCAGTACGTGGGAGCTTTTGGATGCCAAGGCAATCCAGAGCAGCCATGCCAGCAGAAAGTGTAGACAGCTAGAGGAATTCCAGATCAGGATTATTGATCTGGAAGCCAAACTGCAAACAATGCACAACATAAGGGAGGGGGAGAAATACCTGGACATTTTGTTCCAGAAGATGGTCACACCTCTTAGAATAGGGCCATATGTTTTTGTCAGTGAGGGACAGGCAGATGTGACTGAGTGAGGCAGGTAAAGGGACAGAGCAGACAGTAGTGGACGAGCCTCAAACTTTACAATTGTCCAACAGGTTTGAGGTGCTCTAAACCTGCGTGGACGAAAGCAAGGTCTGCAAGATGGATGAGCAGACTGGCTATGTTATTGTGGTACAGGAAGTCATTCAAGTGGGGAGAGCAAAAAGAGATGCAGTGGTAGTAGAGGATAGTATAGCGACAGGGATTGACACTGTTCTGTACAGCTGAGAGCATGGGTCCAGAAGGCTGTGTTGCCGACCCTGTGCCAGGGTTTGGGACATCAGCTCTGGGCTGGACAGGAACTTGGAGTGGTGTGAAGGGGGTGGGGTGGAGGATCCAGTTGTTGTGCTCCAGGTAGGTACCAATGACATAGGTAGGACTAAAAGAGGTTCTGCTTAGACACTATGAGCAGCTAGACCCCAAACTGAAAAGCAAAACCTCACTGGATTACTACTTGAGCCATGTGCCAATTGGCAGAGGGCACAAGATTAGTGAATTGAATGCGGCTCACAGACTGGTGTGGGGAAAGTGGGTTTCAGTTTGTGGGGCACTGGCACCAGTACTGGGGAAAGAGGGGGCTGTACTGTTGGGACAGTCTGCATCTGAACCTTGCTGGGACCAGTGTTCTAGCAAACTGTATAACTAGGGAAGTAGGGAGGGCTTTAAGCTAAACCGGGGTTTGGGTTGGGGTGCGGTGAGGGATCAAGTCTGGGTGTGACATTACAAACCAAGGGGTAGAGTCAAGGCAAGCAGAGCAGAATAGTAATATGGGAAATGAAGGTCAGAGAATGGCACAAAGGGAGGGGAAAAACCCCCAAGAACACATCAGTTGAGACTAGATGTTACAAAGATAAACAAAGACTAAAGGCTCTGTACCTCTGAATGCATGTAGCATTCATAAAAGTAGACAAACAGATTGAAGTAAATAAATATGATCTATGTGCACTGATAGGTATTAGAGACATGGCTACAGCATGACTAGGATTGGGTCCTGAACAGGCTTGATTTCCCACCCCCCCCCCCCCTCTTTTAGTTTAAAGCCCTCTCTACTTCCCTAGTTATACTGTTTGATAGAACACTGGTCCCAGCACAGTTCAGCTGCTATGAGGTTCAAGAATAGGTAGCTAGATAAAGGTGGAGGGGTAGCACTCTTAATCAAGGATGGTATTGAGTAGTTAGAGATGGCCTTGGTTAAGGAGATCAGGATGTAGAATTGGTTTAGGTGGAGATGAGGAATATTAGAGGAAAGAAGTCACTAGTGGGGGTGGTTTAGAGGCTCTCTAAAGGTAACCATAATGTAGGAAGAAGAAATATTGGGTGCTTGTGATAAAGGGACGGCAATAATCGCAGGTGATTTTAATCTACATATAAACTGCAAAAATCAAATTGGCAATAGCAACCTGGATGAGAAGTTCATAGGATGCTTGAAATTGTTTGTCAGAGCAGCATGTTCTGGAACCAGACTGCCAGCTATATTAGACTTGGTATTGTGTAATGTGACAGGATTAATGACCTCGGAGTAAAGGCACCTCCAGGTAGCAGCGACCACAACATGATTGAATTTTACTTCCAGTTTGAGAAAGAGAGAAGAGTGAGTCTAAGGCTAGTATTTTAAACTTAAACAAGGGCAACTATGTGGGCATGAAAGCTGAGCTAGCTGAAGTGAACAGGGTTATGAAACGAGGCGATAGATCAAAGGAGAAGCAGTGGCAGATGCAAGGGGATATTTCAGAATACTCAGTTTAAGTATATTCCTGCTATAAATAAAAAATTCTAAAAGGGGAGGACTCACCATCTGTGGTTAACTAAAGTTAAAGAATGCATCAAACTTAAGGAAAAGGCTTTTAATTGCACAAAGATGAGTGGCAGGTCAGATGATTGCTATTTATATTCTGACAGAGAATGACTAAAAAGTTAATCAGGAGAAAGAAACTGGGGGGTGGAACCAGCTAGAAATGTAAAAAAAGACACCAAGTGTTTCTACAGGTATTTAAAAAAGGAAAAAAAGTAGTGTTCATCCTCTAGAGTGAGAATGGGGAGTCAATAGTAGATGAGGAAATGGCAGATTAAATGAATATTTTGCTTTTATCTTCACTTATAGAGAAGACAAAAAAAAAAGCATAGTAATAGCTGTAAATCAGGAGGAAGGAAGTGAGGAACTTGGTGAAATTGGAATCACCAGGGAAGTGGTACTGAACAAACTGATGGGGCTGTGGGCTGACAAGTCCCCAGGTCCTGATGGGCTTCATCCTAGGGTCCTAAAAGAGGTGACTAACGAGGTAGATGCATTGGTGTTAATTTTTCAAAATTCACTCGATTTTAGAAAGGTTCTCAGACTGGGAAATAGCAAACATAACCAGATTCCAGAAGGAGGGGGTGGGGGGCAGTGGAGGCAGTAAACAGTTAACTGTAGGCCACTTAGCTTGACGTCTCATGGAGGTGGTGCTAGAATCAACCATGGAGGCGGCTATAGCTGGACACTTAGAAAAACTCAAGGTAATCAGGTATGGTCAGCATGTCTTTGTGAAAAGAGATCATGTTTAACCAATCTACTGGCATTCTTTGAAGGAGCAACATGTGCCATGGATAAAGGGGAGCCCATTGACATACTGTACTTGGATTTCCAGAAGGCATTTGACAAGGTGCCACATAAAAGGTTACTGGGCAAAGTAGGAGCTCACTGTGTAGGGGTAACATATTAGTGTTGATAGATTGCCTGGCTGGCAGAAACCAGTGTGCATAAATGGTTCCTTTTCTGACTGGCAGGATGTGACAAATGGAGTCCCACAGGGGTCTGTGCTGGGGCCTCAACTTTGTACAATTTATATCAATGACTTAGATGAGGGGCACGATGGCATGGCAGCTAAGTTTGCAGATGAAACAAAGGAAGGTAGGAAAGTATGTTGTGATGAGGACATAAGGAGGTTGCAGACTGATTATAGACAGGTTGAGTGAGTGGACAAAAATCTGGCAGATGGAGTACGTGGGAAAATGTGAAGCTCCTCACTTTGGCAGAAGAATGAAAAAAAAAACAGTATTACTTAAACGGAGAACGACTGCAGAACTCAGGTGCAGAGGGATCTAGGTGTTCCAGTGCAGGAGTCACAAAAAGTTAGTACAGGTACAGCAACTAATAAAGAGGGCTAATGGAATGCTATCCTTTGAGGGGAATTGAAAATAAATGCAAGGTGGTTATGCTTCAGTTATGCAGGGCATTTGAAAGACCACATCTCAAATACTATGTGCAGTTTTGGTCTCCTTATTTAAAAGGATGTAAATGCATTGGAGGCAGTTCAGAGAATGCCTACTAGATCCATACACTGGAATGAGCAGGTTGTCTTAGGTTGGACAGACTGGTCTCGTTTTCACTGGTGTTTAGAAAAGTGAGGAGAGACTTGAAGTATACAAGATCCAGAACAGTCTTGACAAGGTGGATGTGGAAAGGAGGTTTCCTCTTGTGGCAGAGTCCAGAACTAGGAAGCACTTTTAAAATTAGGGGTTGCCCTTTTAGGACAGAGATGAGGAGAAACTCTTTGAGGGGTGTGCAACTTTGGAACTGCCTCAGAAGGTGGAGGCAGGGTCACTGAATAATTGTAAGGTGGGGTAGATGGATTCTTGTTGGGCAAGGGAATCAAAGGTCATCAGAAGTAGATGAGGGGGTGGAATTTGAGACAAACAGATCAGCCATGATCTTATTGAATGGCAGAGCAGGCTGGAGGGGACGAATGGCCTACTTCTGCTCCTCATTCGTATGTTCGTAAATGATCAGCAGGTAGATTTGCAGAGGCAAAATCTTTATATTGATTCAAGTTAGATGGCATGACAGTGAGAAGTGCAAGGTCTTCCTGGATGGAGCAGTTTGTCATTAGCTGTTCTCACCCAGTATCTGTCTTGCAATCTTTACACCCATATTCTCCCCCCACCAAAAAAAATCACTAACCTTAAACCCATTTCAGCAGATACAGCAGCAATTCAGTGAATCAGGCACCTCAAATTATTTGTAAATTTAACAGCCAGATTTTTAACCTCCACCTAACCTACAACACATGAACATCCTTACTATATGAAAATTTTGTTCATTACCCATCAGATCTTCCAAATAGATGAAACCAAGCTACCAGACCAAAGTCCATGACTTCCATCTGTTTTCAGCACTCTTCTTTTGTATCACTTAACCTTGCCACTTCTCTTCAAATGAAAGAATTTGTAGCTCAAAACAGGCCATTTGGCCCAACTGGTCCATGCTACAAAAGCCTCCTCCCACCTTACTTCATTTAACCCTAGTTATGTATGTTAAAGTACAGAAACTTCACTGGACCAGCCACAAACACTGGCTACAAGAGTAGGCACTGGGAATTTTGAAGTAACATCTCCTGACTCCAAAGTCTTTCCACCAAGATGAAAGTCAGCAGTGTGCTGGAATACTCTCCAATTGTCTGGATGAGTGCACTGAGATTTGACATCATTCATGACAAAGCAGCCTGCTTGATTGTTTTAAGATGGTGCCATTCACTCCCACCACTGGCACACTGAGGTAGCTGTATATACCATCTACTAGATGCACTATAGCAATTCAAGGCTTCTTAGACAGTACCTTTCAAACATGACTGCTACCATCTACAAGAACAAGGGCAGTGGGAGCATGGGACCATCATCACTTGCAGATTCCCCTCCAAGTCACACCATCCTGACATGGAAATATATCAATCACCATTCTTCCATTGCCACTGGTTAATATTCTGCAACTCTCTCCAACAGCATCCAAAAACCCAGGCTAGTCACTCACTGATCTTCCCACCCAGCATGCATACTGGCAGATAGCATTGCCAACCATCTTCTGGTCTCACTCACTCTGCCTGCACATTTACCTTCCAAAGGTTTATTCAATGCAAACAAGCCTTTGTAGTGTTTTTAAATGTGGACGATCACAATATTGGCATTGACAACTTGGTTCAAGAGGCAACACCAACACTTACAAGATCTCGACTTGGCTATTTTCAACTCTCCACCTAAATCCCTGGTGGAGAGCCACACCCTGGTCTCACCCCCTTTTGAGTACCTCACCTACTGCTATGCCACTTTCAAAACCTTGACCACTACTGTCCTCCCTCCCATTTTAGCAATCTCCTCCCTTCTGTCAGACTCTTATGGAGTGGCACTTCATCCTCAGGTGATTTCAGTCTATAATCGCTGCTTGCCTTGTCCACTCATCTGAATTCACTGTCCTCCCTATAGTCATGGCCTCCTGACCAACCACTGGCAAGGATATCTGATCATTTCTTTATATCCCTTATTTATTCCCACTCCACTTCCTTCTATGCTCATTCCTCAAACTCTCAAGCTTCTTAATTTCACTCAAAACTCCCAAATGAATACCATTTGGCCCTGCATTCACTAAGAAACCTCTGCAGCTCCTAATTTGGTCAACTACTCTTTCCCCCAGCATAACCAGATTGCAACATGAAGAATGCATCGTTGAGCAGGAAGTTGAGAATTGCACGAGCGGAAATTCAGTGGAGAGGGAGGAGACCCTTTCAGGTAAGAATAAAACAAGGTGAATTAATTACATAAAACAAATTTAGAGATGATTGTGCAGCTCTGTTCCAGAACTACAGCATGTCAGAGCTTGCAGAGAGCAAAATGATTCCAGGCAACTAAATCTGCAACGCCAAGAACTTTTGTTCAGTTGTTGAGCTACAGTCAAAAGGTAAAGACATTGCGACGCATCAGGAAAGGGAAGAGTTACTTTTTGACCCCTTTAGGATAGCTGATTTAGATTTGATTAGTGGTCAGGATAGGAGGATTCAGTCGTGAAGGTGCATCAATCTTTGCCATTGTCCAACAGGTATGAGGTACTTGCTGGTGTAGATAACAGACTTCAAGAACAATGGTCAAATTGACCATAGCACACAAAGCTGTTCAAGTGGGGGAAGCAAAAAGGGATACAATAGTGGATAATATAATCAGGGCAATAGATACCGTTCTCTACTGCTGCAACTAGGAGTTCCGAAGGCTGCGCTGCCTGCCCAGTGCCAAAGGTAAAGGATGACATTGCATGGCTGCAGAAGGGCCCAGTTGTTGTGGTCTATGTAGGAACCAACGAATTAGGTAGAACTAGGAATGAGATTCTGCTGAGGGAGTTTGAGGAGCCAAGGTAAAATTTAAAGCAGGATCTTAAAGGCAACCAACTATTACAACCTGAGCCACATGCAAATTGGCATAGTGATTAACAAATTAAACAGTGGTTTAACTAAGTGGTTGAAAGAATGTTGCAGAAAGCAGAGGTTTCAATTCAAGGGCTCTGGCACCAGTATTGGGGAAGGGAGTGGGGGCTTTTCTGTTGGGCCAGACTCCATTTACACTAGGCTAGAACCAGTGTCCTGGCAAACTGAATAACTAAGGCAGTAGATAAGGCTTTAAACTGATAAGGAGAAGGGAGGATTTGGAGGAGGGTAAATTTAAGTCTGAAGAAAAGTCAAGACACAGAAGGGAGGAGTGATTTGGATAAAATCAAGCAAATGATGGCATGAAGGGGCAGAATTTAACAGTAATAGGGTATTAGTGACTATGGCCACATCAGGGAAGAGTAAAAAAAATTACAAATAAAGAAACTATATCTAAATGCACAAAGCATTCACAAGATAGATGAATTAATGGCACAAAGGTAAAGCATTTAACCTAGTAGTCATTAGTGAGATGTGGTTTGGAACTAATTATTCCTTGAATTTTAGAAGAGCTAGGCAAAAATGGAAAAGGTGGTGAGGTAGCCCTAACAAAAAAAAAAGACACAATAATAGTAGCTAGAAAGGAGATTAGCCCAGAAAAGTCAAAAAGAATCAGTACAGGTTGAGCTACAAAGGCAGAAAATACTAGTGGGAGACGTTTATAGACCCCTTAAGTGCTGAACAAAGTATTAATCAAGAAATTAGAGGAGCATGCAACAATCCTGGGGTATTGTAATCTGGGCAAACCAAATTGACAAAAGTCACTTAGAGGACAAGTTCACAGAATGCATGAGAGTTTGGAGAACAACATTGGAGAACAAACTATTTTGGATCTAGTGCTGTAGTAAGACAGTTAATTAGTAACCTTATAGTAAAGATCTTCTGGGGAAGTGTGATCATGTGAATTTAACGTTTGAAAGTGATGTGGTGAAGTCCAACACTGAAGTCTTGAATTTAAAGCCAATTATGGACATGAGGAATTAGATTAAAAGATATGGTAAATGAGCAATGGCAAGCATTTAAAGAAATAATTCACAATTCAAATATAATGTTACTGTGAGGACTAAGAAATTCACTGGAAAAGTGGTGCAGCCATGACTAACTAGAGAAGTTAAGGATAGAATCAAAGAGTAGCAAGCTTGTGGATTTAGAGAACTTTAAAAAAAAATGGATGACCAAGAAATCGATAGAGGGAGAAAATAGAATGAGTGAACTAGCAATAAAGTAATGACAAGAGCTTCAAGAATGCAAAAAGGGCAGAGATTAGTGAAAGTAAACATGGGTCCCTTAGAGGCGGAGACAAGAGAAATAATAGAAAATAAAATGGCAGAGACATCAAGCGTCACCAAGTGTGAAGACACGATCATACTGGAAACAGTGGGGAACAAAGGGTCTAGTGTGTGAGAGAGATTTATGAAAGGGAAATGGTCACAGAATCTCAGAATTGTTGCAGTGCAAGAGGACATTCAGCCTGCATTGTCTACACCAGCTCTCCAAGTGAGCAATTCGCCTAGTTTCATTCCCCTGCCTTCTCCCTGTAACCACACACATTCTTCCTTTTCATATACCAGTCTAATTCCCTGTTGAATGCTTAAATTGAACCTGCCTCCACCGCACACTTAAGCAGTGCATTCCAGACCTTAACCACTCGCTGTGAGAAAAAGATTTTCCTCATGTCACTTGTCATGTCATGCTTCTTTTACCAAATATTTTAAATCTGTGCCCTCTAGTTCTCAATCCTCTCACAAGTGGGAACAGTTTCTCCTTATCTACTTTGTCCAGACCCCTCATGATTTTTGAATACCTCTATCAAATCACCTCTCAGCCTTTTCTCTGCCAAGGCTGACAGTCCAACTTCTCCAATCTATCCTCAACTGAAGTTCCTCATTCCTGGAACCATTCTTGTGAATCCTTTTCTTCATCCTCTCCAACACCTTCACATCTTTCCTAAAGTGCAGCGTCCAGAACTGGATGCAATACTCCAGCTAAGGCCGAACTAGTCTCAAGTTTAACATAACTTCCTTGCTCTTGTACTCTATGCCTTTTAATAAAGCCCAGGATACTGTGTGCTTTATTAACCACTCTCAACCTGCCCTGCCACCTTCAATGACAGATGCACATATACACCCAGGTCCCACTACTCCAGCATCCCCCCTCCCTCACCTTTAGAATTGCACCCTTTATTTTATATTGTCTGTGTTCTTCCTACAATAATGCACCACTTCACATTTTTCCGTATCGAACTTCATCTGCCACTTGTCCGCCCATTCCACTAACTTGTCTATGTTGACGTTCTACGCTATCTTCCTCACAATGCTTCCAAGTTTCGAATCATTAATATACATCAGGAAAAGCAAGGATCCCAACACTAACCCTGGGGAACTCCACTACAAATCTTCCTCCAGCCTGAAAAACATTCAAGAACCACTACTGTTTCCTGTCACTCAGTTCCATATCCATATTGCTACTGCCCCGTTTATTCAATGAGCTACAACTTTCCTCAAGTCTGTTGTGTGGCACTATGTCAAATGCCCTGTGTTTGATAAATTAGTATTTAACTAGCAGTGTAGATAAAAGGAACCAGTTGAGGCAGTATGTTTGGATTTTCAGGTGTATGGTAATGTGCCACAAGAGTTAATTACACACAATCAGGGGAATATATTAGCATGAATAGGCAATTAGTTAGTTAAAACTAAAGGAATAAACAGGTCATTTTCAGGGTTATGGGTTGTAACTAGTAGAATGCCACAAGGATTAGTGCTTGGACTTAAAGGGATCAATAAATATATCCAAGTTTGATGATAAACAGCTTGGTAGGAAAGTATGCTGCGAGGAAGGTGCAAATAAATATGTCATGAGGAGATACAGAGCAGTTAAGAGTAGGCGAGGTAAAGAGTGAGAGATTAACCCTTTGGCAAGAACGGAAAAGAGGAATATTTTTAAAAAGGAGACATGAGCAGGTGTTGAGATTCAAAAGAATTTCTGGGCTCATGTACACAAATCACAATATTAACATGCAGGAATAGCAAATGGCATATTAACCTTTGCTGCAAGGAGGTTAGAATACAGAGTAAGGAAGTTTTGCCACAATGTGACTTCGGCAAGATCACACCTGGAGCACGGTGTGCAGGTCTGGTGTCCTTACCCAAGGAAGAACACAGTTGCCTTGGAGGAGTAATGAAGGTGCACTAGATCAATTATTGGATGAGTGTGCTATCCTATATAAAAAAAAAGACAGATTGCGTAGATTATGTAAATCCTAGGATTTAAGAATGAGAACTGATGTTAAAACATATATAAATCTTATTGGGCTTGAAGGGTAAATACTGAGTGGCTGTTTTCCCTGGCTAGAGAGTCTAGAACCAAGGGTCATAATCTCAATATAAGGGGTCAGCCATTTAGGACACAGATGAGGAGAGATTTCTTCAAATGGTCGCAAATCTTTGGAATTCTCTACACAGGCAACTGTGGAACATTTGTAAGTATATTCAAGACTGAAACGGATAGATTTTTGGGTCCTCAGGCAGATGGAGATAGGGCAGGAAATTGAGTTGTAGAAGTTCTGCCATTATCTTACTGAATGGCATAGCAGCCTAAATAGGTCACATGGCCCACTCCTGCTCCTATTGCCATACCAGTCATTCCCCTGGTACTGCTCCCTTAAATCAAAGATGCAGACCTCATATAGTTGGTTTAGTGATCCATCACTATATCTAACTGTACCTCAAATTTTACTGGACCAATAAAGCCACCCACTACTCTATGACCATCATAGAGAGAATACAACTGCAAGCTTTTCTCCATTACCTGTCGCCCGAAACCCCTCTCTGCTCCCTCCAATTAAGTGTAAAGAATTCATGGACTTCTGTCACCAAGATGGAGCCTATCCATGCAGCTCCCACTGCCCTCCATACCAAACTTCAAACGCCAGATGTAAATTGCACAGTCGTGTTTTCAAAACTGCTTACCCCCCAATAAAACTCACCTGTAACCAGCACTACCTTTTCCAGCAATTCCCTGTTTGAACGTCACCAATCAGGTTTCTTTACCTACCACAACCCTGAAGTTTTAAAGTCCCGAGACAGTGCAAATGTTGCAATATCCATTACCATCCTGCTGCATGCCTTGACGCAGCCAGCCACACCAACTTCCATTCTTCTCCATTGTCCAGCTCAACAGCCCTTGCTTAGTTCCAATATTAATTATCCTATTATGTTAGCCATTTCTGGAAATGGTCTTCGCATCCAACTTCCGTACTATTAGTTCTCCAACAGAGCTGGGTAACACAACCACCACCACCTCTGATGCAGGACTGCTTCTCAGACTATTATGATCCAGCTTCCTTCAGCTATAAATAAGACATCAGCCTCTGCCACCAACTCCAGCAACCCCTCTCCAGCCACTATCTCAGGCTGGACTAATGGCTTCCTCAGCATTCTGGCTGACCAAGTCAAGCTTCCCATTCCATATTTTCAGTATTACAAAAATAATCATTTCTGTAATATCACCTGTCTCTATCCCACCCAATGTGGGGATGAAATCCTCAGTTGCCTTTTCTGCCTCCATATTCCATTCTAATGCTCTTTAACCAATCATTCACCCATCATAAATAGAGGAACAGGTTCAAGGGGGTGAATAACCTACACCCATATTCCTACACCACAGATCATCTAAAAGCACTATCTTATCTGCACCAAATCCCACCCACCTCTGTCCTTGCTGGCCTAGATTGGCTTCTGGTCCCCCACAACTTAAATTTAGAATTCTCATACTCGCATTTAAATTCATCACCTCACCTCTATCCATCTCTAATCTACTCCAGACTAGAATGCCCTTTCCCAGAACAATGACGTTTAAGGTCCATGTGACCTTTTTACTGTTTCTCTCCACAGATGCAGCCTGACCTGAATATTTCCATCATTTTTTGTTTGTTAGATTTCCAGCATCTGTAGTATTTTGCTTTTGTCATACAAGACTTAGCTTTGGCTAAATAGCAGCATGAACACTAGTGGTTTAATTCTTCAAATTTATCCTGGTGTTAACTTCAGAGGGAAGCAGAGTTAGGTTTGATGGTACAAGATGAAAGGCCAACTCACAGATCTGGGCTTTCTCCCTTCATTAGTAACTCTATCCTGGGTCGCAGTCTCCGCTTGATATGGTTTACTGTTTTTCTTGGAAAAAACAGGGCTTAAAACAAAAAGATGGAAGTGTGAGATATACATGATATAATGATGCGCATAGGTGTTGTATTCTGTAGTGATTGTTTAAAAAAACTGGCATTTTAAGACCTGACTTCTGTACCTGGGTGTCTCAGGAATTTCAAATTCTGACTTATCGGAATCCATCTCAAATAAAAATCCTTTGTTCAAGTGATCAGGGCTGAGGCATTTTGCTTCCACACAAGATTCATTTTCTTCCAGTCCATCCAAAGTCAGATCCATGATGCCTTGTTGTAATGAAAGCATTAAAAAAAAACCTATAGGCGATCCAGTCAAGTTGGAACACAAATGATTTTAGTAGCTAGCAGTAAAACTAATTCCAATGCAATCCTCAGGATCTGCATTAAAACAAGAGATTAAAGTGATTACAATATGGCTATATACACCTGTTCATATTTCCATATTTTGACCCATTATTTGAAAAATACAAAATCTTGTCCCTCATACTAAAGTTTTTAAAACTTGTATGGAGACCATAGAGTTGAGTCATTAACTGCCAATTTATTCCAGGATACAGAATCAACATACTACTGCAACTGAGGACCTCCAATGGAGATCCATGACTTCAGACCAGCCAGAGAACCAACATGGAACTTGGGCATACAGGGAAACTTCCCAAACATGTAGTGTACCAAGGCAGACAACTTACAGCAACTGCTGCTTTAGGATTGGCACCCAAGTTAGAATGAAATCCTCGTCCAGTCCACCTCAAAAGGAACTGCACTACAATTTCCATCTATGGCAACATGGCAGTACAGAAAATATTGCTGTATTTTTCCATATAAAAAAAGCATTATTAAACAAGTACTGCCACGAGACTTCCCTTCTGCTTCCAAGTAAAAACAGCTAGCATATTTCAGAGCAATATTGTCACTCATTTGTATTGAAAATCTAGTGCAACTTGTTTGCTGAGATTTTTTTTTTAAAGTTAGATGAGGTACAATGGCAATTAACCTATTAAATCTACAGGTTCTAAGCTTTCAAAAAGACCAAAATGAGATTTCCTATTTGGGTGGTTCAATTAATAGATATCTATTCATTTAATTAGTTTGCAGCCTTGAGATTAGACCACTATTTTTCACCTCACAAAGCAACTGCTGTATTTGACAGTCAATATATATATATTTTTGACTTGATATTACAAGGATGGCACCAGACCAAAGATACCACAGCTCTTAAAAGTTTGAGCAGGTTGGTATTTTTAAGCCTTAGGAAGTGATCTGAGGTTAAAGTTACAAATGGGTTGAACAGGAGGTGTGGAGAGAATATTTCCCCATTTGGAGAATCCAAAAGTAGGCCATAATCACAAGCTAATCACTAATAAATACAATAGGGAAATAGAAATGTATTTATTGAGTGGAACTCACTACAACAGATAGTGAACAGAAGATACAGTTCTGATGAAAGGTCACAGAACTGAAACATTAACTCTGCTTCTCAATCCACAGATGCTGCTAGACCTGCTGAGTATTTCCAGCATGGTTTTTATTTCAGATTTCCAGCATCCACAGTATTTTGCTTTTACTTCTGCACTATACATTGGATGAAGTATTTATTTCATTATTCATAAAATGGGACACAGTCACAAGCATTACAAATAAATTTCAATTTTCAGACACATGGGCATTGCTTCATTAACAAGGCTTCAATGAAGAACAGGAAGTTCTGGTGGCCTGGCCAATATATCTTTCCCTCAACCAAGAGTAGATTAACTGGTCTAAAATCAGAAAGTGCTTGAAAGGTCACTGACCTGAAACATTAACTTTGCTTCTCTCTCCACAGATGCTGCCAGACCTGCTAACTATTACCAGCACTTTGATTTTCAGATTTCCAGCATCTGCAGTATTTTGCTTTTATTGTAGATTAACTAGTCATCGCATTGTTGTGCGGGAAATCTTGTGTATATGACTACATATTTGCCCATATTAACAGCTGCAACTGCATAATTGAGAAACCACTTTGAAACATCAGAGGCATGATAAACAATTTTAATTTAACAGTTCACAAAATTAACTTACTTTCAACACTTCCAGCTATTTAAGTTAATTGGTCAGAACATTTAGGAATGAGAAAAATCCCTTTCTGTAACCCCAAGATTTACACATGTCTCCAAATCTGGAATCTTGCACATCCCTGATTTTCGTCACTGCACCATTGGCAACTATGCCCTCAGCTGCCTCAGCCCTAAATTCTAGAAATCCCTCCCTGAACCGCTCTTCAGTCACTTCAAATTTGGAACAAGCATTTGTCAACTGATGTAATGTGACGGAGGTCTGTCCAATTAGACCCTATAAAACACATGGAAAACTTTGACTATGTTAAAGACGAAATATATATTTAAAAAACAAGTTAGAGTTGTAACTCACTAGCTTATAACCGGGAAACGGGAGGAAAAACTACAATGAAGCAATTCTACAGTAGAAATGCAGAAGCCGCCAATCACCAAAGCAGCCGGGCCCAGGCTCGCCTCAAGCCACCTCGCACTCATGCCCTGCCAATACAACACTGAAAAGATAAGCAGACAGAGCTGCAGTCCAATTTAACGGTATCCGCCGCTCAACACAGGCTCCCCCCCAGAAGCTGAACTACACTTACCAACCACACAAAGCAGCCACTAACTACTCAGCCAGCAGAGACTAGCGCCTGCGCACAAAAGCAAACAGCTCACTGGCGCAAACTCACTAACACCCAATCTACCGCCCTCCGCATTTCAGGCCGGCTGCTGCCGTGTTCGTCATTTCCGGCACAACGCTCTCATTCGCTGAGGGAAGGGATTTTTTTTACCACTTCCGGCTCGATGGACCGGCGGTTGGTTTCTCGTGCGGTGATGACGCGTTCCAATTTGAAAGGTCGCCTCTCATTGGCTGGAAAGGGTAAGGGTGGCAAAATAATTGCAGTTCGCGCTCATTCGGTTAGTCAGTGGTTATTAATCGCAGCGGTCTCTTATCGTACTGCTCACACAGCCTACAGGTTATTCATCTGACAGGTTCTGAGCAAAGGTCACAGACCTGAAACGTCAACTCTGTTTCTCTGTGTACCGATGCTGCCTGATCTGCTGTGTATTCCAGCACTTTCTGTTTTTATCACTGGCCAACATTGTGTCAGTTACTCAATGCATTGGTCACTCATCCCACTGGTCACCCATCCCATCAGTCTCACTGATAGAATCATAGAAAGTTTATGGCACAGAAAGAGGCCATTTGGCCCATCATGTCTGCGTCGGCTGAAAAACGAACCGCGGAGTCTAATCCCACCTTCCAGCATTTGGTCTGTAGCCCTGCAAGTTACAGCTCTTGACCTGCAATATCCAGACACCTTATAAATGAGTTGAAGGTTTCTGCCTTTACCTCCCTTTCAGGCATTGAGTTCCAGAATCCTACCGCCCACTGGGTTAAAAAAAAATGTCTTCATCTCCCCTCTAATCCACTATAAATCTATGCTCCCTAGTCACTGACCTCTCTGCTAAGGTAACTAGGTCCCACGCATCCATTCTATCCAGACCCATCACCATTTTGTACATTTCAATCAAATCTCCCCTCAGCCTTCTCTGTTCCAAGGAGAACAACCCCAGCCTATCCCCTATCCAATCTTTCCTGCATTTTTCCAGTCCTGGCAACATCTTCGTAAATCTCCCCTATACCATCTCTGGTGCAATTACATCCTTTCTGTAATGAGGTGACCAGAACTGCACACAGTACTCAAGTTGTAGCTTAACCAATGATTTATGCAGTTCCAGCATAAGCTCCCTGCTCTTATATTCTATATATTCGGTTAATAAAGGAAAGGATTCCATATGCCTTCTTAACCACCTTGTCCTGCTACCTTCAGGGATCTGTGGACATTCATTCCAAGGTCCCTCATTCCTCTGCACCTCGTAGTATTTTCCCATTAAGTGTGTATTCCTTTGCCTTGTTTGATCTCCCCAAATGCATAACCTCTCAATTCTCTGTGTTGAATTTTATTTGCCACCTTTTTGCCCACCTGAGCAGTCCATTGATATCTTCCTGCAGCCTATAGCTATCCTTCTTGCTATCTACCACACGGCCAGTCTTTGTGTCGCCTGCAAACTTCTTGATCATGCCCCTACATTTACATCCAGATCATTAATATATACCACAAAAAACAGGGGACCCAGTGCTGAGCCCTGCAGAACGACACTGGAAACAGCCCTCCTGTTGCAAAAATGCCCATCAACAATTACCCGTTGTTTCCTGCCACTGAACCAATTTTGTATCCACCTTGCTACATTTCCCTAGATCTCAGAATTGGTTCCAATAATTTGCCCTCTACTGAGGTTCAACTGACTGGCCTGTAATTATTCAGTCTATCACTCGCTCCCTTTTTAAACAGAGGTACAACATTAGCAGTACTCCAATCCTCTGGCACCACGCCTGTATCCAATGAGATCTGGAAAATGATGGACAGATCTTCCGCTATTTCCTCTCTGGCTTCTTTTAATAGTGTGCAGTTCATCTGGCCCTGGTGATTTATCAACCTTCAAGGATGCTAATCCCATTGATACTTACTCTCTCCTTATGTTTATCACATCCAATGCTTCACACACCTCTTCCTTAACTACAATATCTGCATCGTGCCTCTCTTTTCTGAAGACAGACGCAAAGTATTCATTAAGAACAATACGAACATCTTTCGCCCCAACACATAGGTTACCTTTTTGGTCTGTTATGCCCTACTGTCTCCTTAGTAATCCTCTTACTCTTCATGTATTTATATCGTTGGATTCACTTTGATTTTGCTTGCCAATATTCTTTCATTCCCTCTCTTAGCTTTCCTAATTTCCTTTTTGATTTCACCCCTCCCCTTTCTATACTCCTTTCAGCTTTCTGCAGCATTGAGTTCTCGGTATTGGACATAAGCTTTCCTTTACTGCCTTATCTTACCCTGTAATCTCCTTGACATCCATAGGGGTCTCGATTTGGCCATCCCACCCTTTTTCTTTGTGGGAACATGTTTACCCTGAACCCCTTGAATCTCCCCTTTGAATGCCTCCCACTGATTTGACACTTCAAGTAGCTGTTTCCAGTCCACTTTCGCTAAATCACTCATCAGCTTAATAAAATTGGCCTTGCCCCAATTGAGAATTCTAACTCCTGTTCTATCCTTGCCCTTTTCCATAATTATGTTAAAACTGACTGAATTATGATCACTACCACCAAAATGCTCTCCCACTGCCACTCCTTCCACCAGCCCAGCTTCATTTCCTAAAACTAAGTCTAAAACTGCACCCTCTCTTGTTGGACTTGCTACATACTGGCCAAAAATGTTCTCCTGAATGCACCTCAAGAATTCTGCTCCCTCAATTCCTTTCACACTAAAACTATCCCAGTTAATATTGGGGTAGTTAAAATCCCCTACTATTACTGCCCTATTGTTTTTGCACTTCTCAGAAATTTGCCTACATATCTGCTCTTCTATCTCCCTCTGACTGTTTGGGGGTCTATAGTACACTCCCAACTGTGTGATTTCCCCTTTTTTGTTCCTTAGCTCGATCATTATGGCCTCATTTGATGAACCTTCCAACATGTCATCCCTAGGTCATCCACAGGTCACTCGTCCTGTTGGTCACATTGCAAGGTTAGCTGCCACTAATCTCACTGATTACACATCCTACAGGTCCCTCATCACATCAATCAATCAGCCACTGGTCATTCATCACACAGGTCAACTGTCACTGATCCCATCGGTCACTCATTCCATCAGGCACAGGTCAATGGCAGTTAAAGTTGCCAACTCTGCCAGACATATTCGTGCAGGTTTCATCATGTGAGCTCCTGCCTCTAACAACCGTTTTATCCCATTTCCAAAGTTCTCTATAATAAACAGAAGTGCACAAAGAATATGAAAAACATGCACAGAATGCGGCCGAGTTCCTTCTTGTTTTCTCTAGTTGTATCAGTACAGTCTGGGTGGATTCAGCTGAACCTGAACAAGCAATCAGAGAATTTTAAATACATCGATAATTCAAACAAAAAAATAACATTATAATACACTGCCCGATTGCACTGGTTCATAGAAGATTTTATGTTTGTGAATATGCAAATTAATTTTAGTGGAAACTTGAACTGTAATCTATCCAGCTCAATTTCAAGTGTATTTTCCCAATTGCGCTCAAAGCAGAAACTCTACCTTACTCTATTTAATGCCCCTATGATTTTTATCCTGTGTTGCTCTCATTAGTGTCCTGGAGATTAATCTTTAATTCGTGGAGACTCCGGGGCAATCCTGGAGGGTTGGTAACTGTAATGGCTGTTCGTTCCACCAGTCACTGATCCAAAAGGTCATTGGTCAGTCATTTCACCAGTCATTCATCACACAGGTCAGTCATCGCACAAGTCACTTATCCAACAGGTTAATCATCGCACAGTTCAATCGTCACTGTTTCCGCAGGTCACTCATCACACAGTTCAATGGTCATTGATCCCACAGATCACTCATCACACAGGTCACTCATTGCACAATTCAATGGTCACTCGTCGCACAGTTCAGTCATCACTGATCCCATAGATCACTCATCACACAGGTCACCCATTGCACAATTCAATAGTCATTTATCCCACAGGTCACTCATCACTCAGGTCACTCATCGCATAGTTCAATAGTCACCGATCCCACAAATCACTTATCACACAAGTCACTCATCGCACAGTTCAATTGTCATAGATCCCACTGGTCACTCATCGCACAGTTCGATGGTCATTGATCCCACAGATCACATCACACAGGTCACTCATCGCACAGTTCAATGGTCATAGATCCCACTGGTCACTCATTGCACAGTTCAGTGGTCACTGATCCCACATATCACTCATCACACAGGTCACTCGTCGCACAGTTCAATCGTCATTGATCCCACAGATCATTCATCACACAGGTCACTCATCGCACAATTCAATGGTCATAGATCCCACTGGTCACTCATCGCACAATTCAATGGTCACTCGTCGCACAGTTCAATCATCACTGATCCCAAAGATCACTCATCACACAGGTCACCCATTGCACAATTCAATGGTCATTTATCCCACAGGTCACTCATCGCACAGTTCGATGGTCATTGATCCCACAGATCACATCACACAGGTCACTCATCACACAATTCAATGATCACTCATTGCACAGTTCAGTCGTCACTGATCCCATAGATCACTCATCACACAGGTCACTCATAACACAGTTCAATGGTCACTGATCCCACAGGTCACTCATCACTCAGGTCAACGGTCACATTACACCATTCACTAATAAAAACATCTACAGTTATTCAGTTAACATAATGGTCACTGCCACAATGGCTCCTAGCATGAGGCAAGATTCTATACAAAAAGTGGTGAAGTGGGCTTAAGCACAGCTGGTCCACCAAAGAGCCAGCACTGGCATGACGGGTCTTACTGGCCTACAGTGCTGTAAGTTTCTATTATTCCATGAACCACCGGCAGGCACCCTTCCCCCACCTCCCTGTTCGCTAGACACATCAGTCAGTCAGCAGTCAACCACTGGTCACTCTACCATTAATCACTGACTGCTATAGTCACTGAATATTGATCAAGAACAGGAACAGTTAGATATTTTTCCATTCCCTAATCCTGGAAACTGGGATCAATTATATCATCCTTACCGCCCAACAAGAACTAGAGACTCAGCAGAAACAGGGGACTTTTCCTGGGATTTTCCTGGTTTCTATGACTCAGTTATTCACTCGGTAGATTCACTAATTGCATTTTAGTTAAAAATAATGTTATAAATGACAGTTTGATGAAGGCTGAGGGCAGAAAGCTCCAAAGATGGAGGAAAAACAGTTGCTGTATGACAGATCCCCAGGACATCCCAGTACAGAAGAGCCAAATAGCATTTCAGTAAGGAGGAAGATGAGAAAGAAATTGCATTTATACAGATCTGTATCACAACTTCAGGATGTCCAAAAGCACTATACAACCAATTGATTACTTTTGAAGTTGCTGCTAGGCAGAAATAATATTTATGTCTGCATATATTTAAAGGAACAATGATGTTTGTGATCTTTTCAGACTATTTACAATTGGTGCCCTGCTATTTATTTTCAGAGGGACTATCAATACTGCAGCTGCCCTGCATCGTGCTTTTGGCACCGCAGCTTGGATTAGGGCTGGGGGTGGGGTCGGATGAAGGTTGAGGGGGCTCAGGTTTAGGGTTTTGGAGATATGGACATTGTTTGCACTGTGCGAGATCTGCACTGTTAACTCTGCGTTGCCTGCAGAAACTGCTATTGACAACAACCATTATCACTAAATGGTATCCATTTATTTTATGCAAAATTTAACCTGGCATATACAATACATTCTATATTGCTGAAAATTTATGATGTAAAGTTGTAGATTAATTGATAGAGATTGATTGTCATGATTAGTCAACAATTTCATTATCTTTCTATCATACAACTGTCAGGATAGTAGAAGGTGAACTAGATGGACCTTGGTCCTTTTTCAACTCACAATTCCTACGTTTGTATTTAATTTTTTAAATAATCTTCGTACAACTGTGGCTGCTGTTTAATCAGTTGATGAACAGGACAGGAAAACAACCTTTCTGTTGTGGCGTCCCTGGTTCCCTTCCTTTCTTTTTCAGAAGGGTCAGTGAAACAAACTTGCTTAAATCAACTGCACCAGGTTAATTTGTATGGAAGTTTATATACAAATTATTTGTATATGCTCAAGCAGAAAAAAAATTACCCAGTGGATCTCTTCCCACTTCCTCAGTCTTCAGTTGCCACCATCCAATACTGAGCCAGGATTCAGCACTACTTCCTCCCAAACCAAAAAAAGTGAGAAAATGGGTTGGGAGAACACCATCATCCTTTACAATGCTTGTCTCCCCTTCCTGAAGGAGCGCCCACATTGCCATGCCTACTGACATTGGTCTCTGCATAGACCAGCCATTTTGCTTTTACCAGCTCAGACACTGGGGCAACCATCTTGCTTTTCAAGGGCTATGTCTCTGATTGGCTGTTTGAAAGGACAAGGATGAGGAATCCAGCTTTACAACACTTTAAAGGAGCAGTATACTTTAAATCGTTGAAAGATATTTTGGCTAAAATAAAACTACACTTAACTCCTGATCAGTTATTAGGTTTTGCAGGACAGCTATTTTCAGCAGTATTTGCTCGGGTGTCTCACCCTTACTTCACCCTTAAGCTGCCTGAATCTTTGCAGAGAAAGTTGGAAATCTGAATGTGCCGGTATTCTTGTTTACTGGAGAAACAAAAATATAAGATGTGATGTGACTAAACTTCCACTAGAATAAAGCCCCAGCAAGCCACACAAATTATTTGAAAAATTATGAGTGATCGTAAGTGCTGTACCTTTATTTTGCTTTGTTTAATAGTTATCTGTTTAGAACCAGTCTGGATGATACGTTCCAGGAGATGGTCACCCCACAGATACAGAGTTCAGGAGGATAGTAAGTGGGTTGCCAACTGGCAGGGTAGGAACTGGCAGGCAGTGCAGAAGTGTAACACTCTCAAACCGTGGCGACACCTTAGCCAAGTGCAGTCTGAAGAACATCCAAAGCATTGTGGGGCAAATGGCTGCACAGGTGAGCACAGCAAAGTGTAGAAAAGTTGTGATTATCAAGGCCTTGATTGACAGGGGAACAGACAGGTGTTTCTGCAACTGTTGACGTGAGTCCTGCATATTGTGTTGCCTCCCTGGTGCAAGAGTATAGGAAACCACATCGAGCCTGTAGTACATTTTGAGGGGAGAATTGAAACAGCCATAAGTCATGGTCCTTTTGGGAACCAATGAAATAGGAGGGAAAAGGGTTGAGGTCCTGCAATCAGAGTTCCAGGAGCGAGGGAGGAAGTTAAAAAGCAGAGTCTCAATGGTGGTAATCTCTGGATTACTCCCAGTGCCACGTGCTGGTGAGTATAGAAATAATAGGGTAAAACAGGTTAATGCATGGCTGGAGAATTGGTGTAAGAGGGAGGGCTTCAGATTACTGGGTCATTGGGACCAAATCTGGGGCAGAAGTGGCCTGACTAAAATGGATGGAACACAATTCAATAGCACTGGGACCAATGGCCTCACCGGAAAGTTAACTAGTACTGTGGGGGATGGTTCAAACCAGGGTTGTCCAACCTTTTGGGGTGGAGGGCCACATTACGATTTTTGCTTGGCCTGGGGAGCCAGTGAGCAAATTTCGAAAGATAAAGGCATTAAAAATTTATCTTACTAATAAAACAACAACAAATGTGCATTTTTGTGAAGAAGCTTTAAATGAGAAGACTAATTTATTGACTTACTTTCTCGTCACTATATTGGAAGCTGATTTAGTGACATACCTGGTATTGTATTCGCTTGCATAGGTAGTCAGTCTCTGCCCGCACAGTTGATGTAGCAATGCAGAGTATTCTGGATTGACGTCCATCTTTCAGGAGAGACCTTGATCTCTCTCCCCACTCTCTCTGCGCTCTGTGTGTGTGTGTCTCGTTCTCTCTTGCCTCCCCCCTCCCCTCTAGGACTACGGGACACAGATTGAAAGTTTTGTGCAAAAGATGCAGTTGGAATATGAGGAGGCACCTTTTTTACGCAGCGGGTGGTAATCACCTGGAACTCGCTGCCCACAGGGGTGGTGAAAGTGGAGACAATCAATGACTTCCAGAGGAAGTTGGATGGCCGCCTGAGACAAATAGACTTGCAGGGCTACGGGGATCGAGCCAGGGAGTGGGACTGTGGAGAGCCAGCATGGGCTCGATAGATAGAATGGCCTCCTGTGTGCCTTAAGTAAATGACTCTTTGACTCTCTCTCTCCCCTCTTTCTCATCTCTCCCCCTCACTGTTTGTCTGTCTCTCTAACTCCCTCTCCCACATCTGTCTGTCTCCTACTCCCCCCCACTTTCTGTCTCGTTCTCCCCCCTTTCTCTGTCCCTCTCCACCCTCCCCTCTCTGCATCTCTTCTGCCTGCTCTCTCCACCCACGTGTCTCCAGTGTTCCCCGCTCCCCGTTCCCCGCTCTGTGTTCCCTGTTCAGTGTTCCCCGCTCTCTCTGTCACCCCCAGCTCTCTGTACCCCCCTTGCTGTCCCCTCTCTCTCTCTGTCTCCCCCTTTCTCTCTCTCTCTCTGTTCCCCCCACCCTCTCTCTGTTCCCCTTTGTCTCTCTCTCTCTGTTCTCCCCTCTCTTTCTGTCTCTCCCCCCCTCTCTCTCTTCCACTCTCTCTGACATGGTTGCAGAGAGTGGAATGCTCAGCCGATGGTTTGTCAGTTCTTTAAAAAAAGATTGCTGTCAGTTTCATAGCTGCTGACATCGGGAACAGCCGTTTCCCAACAGACTTGGGGTTTTCCGGCAGGCTTTAAAAAAAAGTCAGAACCCGTCGGAAAACCCCAAGTCTGTTGTTAAACAGCTGTTCCTGATGTCAGCAGCTGTCAGCTGTGAAATTGACAACGCAATAGTTTAAAAGCCAGTCAGACAAAGGGAAATTTCTCATCTCCAGTCAAGGTGAGGATGAGGAACGGCTCCGGGAACGGTTTACGTCTGTGGGCCAGATGGAAACGTTTGGCGGGCTGGATCTTGGCCTGTGGGCCGTATGTTGGACAGCCCTGGTTTAAACTAATTCAACAGGGGGATGGGCATGAGAGAGGAGAAACAAGGTGCACAGAGGATTTCGAGAAGCAATACAGTGAAGAATAGTTCAGAAATAGGAGGAATCAGACAAGGGCAAATGCGAAGCAATCTGGGATGGGTTTGGAGTGCATGTACTTAAATGCATGGAGTGTGGTAAATAAGGTTGGTGAGCTGCAGTCACAAGTCACCACATGGGACTATGATATAGTGGAAATAAGAGACTTTGCTCAAATAAGAGGATGATTGAGAACTTAATATTCCTGGCTACAAGGTACTCAGCAAAGATAGGAAATTAGAAAAAGGAGAGGTGCTGTTGGTGGCAGTATTGATCAAACAACATTGAATAACGAGTGGGATGAAGTAATTGTGGGCTGAAAGACAGAGCCTATTTTGTTAGAAATAAAGAACAAAAGAGGAGCTATTACATTACTGGGTGTATACTACAGGTTATCAAATAGTAGGAAGGAGATAGAGGAGCAAATAGAGTCATAGAGATATACAGCACAGAAACAGGCCCTTCAGCCCATCAAATTACAGAAAGACGCAAGGACTGCAGACTAGTGATAAGAATATGGGGCGGCACAGTGGCGCAGTGGTTAGTACCGCAGCCTCACAGCTCCAGCGACCCGGGTTCAATTCTGGATACTGCCTGTGTGGAGTTTGCAAGTTTTCCCTGTGACCGCGTGGGTTTTCGCCGGGTGCTCCGGATTCCTCCCACAGCCAAAGACTTGCAGGTTGATAGGTAAATTGGCCATTAGCAATTGCCCCTAGTATAGGTAGGTGGTAGGGGAATATAGGGAAGGTGGGGATGTGGTAGGAATATGGGATTAGTGTAGAATTAGTATAAATGGGTGGTTGATGCTCGGCACAGACTTGGTGGGCCGAAGGGCCTGTTTCAGTGCTGTATCTCTAAATAAATAAAATAAAATATAAGAAATAGGAGCTAGAGTAGCCCTTTTGACCCTTTGGACCTACTCCGCCATTCAACAAGATCATGGCTGATCTGCTACCTCAATTCTACCTTCCCACACTTTCCCCATATCTCCTAATTCCCTTCATGCCCAAAAATCTACCAACCTCTGCCTTGAATATACACAATGACTGAGCATCCACGGTTCTCTGGGGTAGAGAATTCCAAAGATTCACAACCATTTGAGTGAAGAAATTTCTCCTCATCTCAGTCCTAAATATCTGACCCCTAATTTTGAAACTGTGAGCTCATGTTTTAGATTCCCCAGCCAGGTGAAACATTTTCTCAGCACCCTGTCAAGCCCTGAAACATTTTATATGTTTCAATTAGATCACCTCTAATTCCTCTAAACTCCAGGAAATACTAAAGTAAAATCATAGAAAGTTTACAGAACAGAAAGAGGCCATTTGGCCCATCATGTCTGCGCCAGCTGAAAAACGAGCCACCCAGCCCAATCCTACTTTCCAGCATTTGGTCCGTAGCTTTGCAGGTTAGGGCAATTGAGGTGCATATCCAGACACTGTTTAAATGAGTTGAGAGTTTCTGCCTCTACTTTCCTTACAGGCAGTGAGTTCCAGACCTCTACCACCCTCTGGGTGAAAAAACTTTTCCTCATCTCCCCTCTAATCTTTGTACCAAGCACTCTCATCTCTGAGTCAGTATGTTGTGGGTTCAAACTCCATTCCAGAGACTTGAGCACAAAATCCAGTCTCACACCCCAGTCAAGTACAGAGGCTCACTGTCGGAGGTGCCATTGTTCGGATGTGATGTTAAACTGAGGCCCTATCTGCCCTCTCAGGTGGCCATAAAAGATCCCATAACTATCCAAAGAAGAGAAGGGGAGGTCTCCTGGTGTTCTGGCCTCAAACAACAGGCTGAATTTTATTCGGGCACCACGCTCTGTGACAGTGCCCTTTGAACTCGGAGGGGTGCCCGCATTCAGCGGCTGCTGCAGAGCCCCCATGATATTATGCGCGAGGGCTCATTAGCATCAATGTGCCAAGTCTCCCCCAACCCCCCCCCAGTATTATGTGAGGAGAAGCGGGACATCCGGCGCAGTAAGGAACCTTTTGACAGCAGTGCAGCAGGTGCTGGGGCCCTATTTTAAGCGCCCCAGCACCTGCTTCCTGACAGCTGTCAAAGAAATTCTTACCTGACTGCTGAAGAGTGGGGCTGCTGTCAATCAGGCCATAATGGTGCAGAGGTGACCTGTACAAGAGGGACGGGTTGCATCTGAACTGGAAGGGGACCAATATCCTTGTGGGGAGGTTTGCTAGTACTAATCGGGAGGATTTAAACTAGTCTGGCTAGGGGGTGGGACCCAAAATAGTAGTTGCTCCAATAAGATAGTTGAGGCAAATGTAGTGGTTAAAGCAAACAAGGCCAGTAGGCAGGCCAGGCAGGGGCAGGACAGGGAGCATGGAAGGTCTGGTAGGCTAAACTGCATTTACTTTAATGCAAGAAGCCTTACAGGTAAGGCAGATGAACTCAGATCATGGATCAGTACATAGGATTGTGATATTATAGCTATTATGGAAACATGGTTGAGGGATGGACAGGACTGGCAGCTCAATGTTCCGGGGTAACGATGCTTCTGGCATGACAGAGGTGGAGGTAAGAGAGGAGGGGGAGTTGCACTATTGATTAGAGAGGACATCACGGCTGTACTTAGAGGGGATATCCCGGGGGGAGCGTCCAGCAAGGTCATATGGGCAGAACTTAGAAATAAGAAAGGGGTGATCACTTTGATGGGATTATACTATAGGTCCCCCAATAGTCAGAGGGAATTGGAGGAGCATATATGTAGGGAAATCACAGATAGGTGTAGGAATTATAGGGTTGTAATAGTAGGTGATTTTAACTTCCCTAATATTGACTGGGACTGCCTTAGTCCTAAGGGATCAGATGGGGAAGAATTTGTTAAGTGTGTCCAGGATAGTTTTCTGAAGCAATATGTGGATGGCCCGACTAGAGAAGGGGCTACACTCGACCTCCTCTTAGGAAATGAGGTTGGGCAGGTGGTTGATGTGTCAGTGGGGGAGCACTTTGGGACCAGTGACCATAACTCTATTAGCTTCAAGATAGTTATGGAAAAGGATAGGACTGGTCCTCAAGTTGAAGTCCTAAATTGGGGGAAGGCTAATTTCGATGGCATCAGACAGGAACTCTCAAAAGTTGATTGGGAGAGGCTGCTTACAGGTAAAGGGACGTCTGGCAAGTGGGACGCTTTAAAAAGTGAGATAGGAAGAGTTCAGGGCCGGCATGTTCCTGTTAGATTGAAGGGCAAGGCTGACAAATTTAGGGAACCTTGGTTGACGAGGGATATTGAGGGTCTGGTCAGAACAAAGAAGGGGGCATATGTCAGGTATAGGCAGCTGGGATCAAGCGAGTCCCTCGAGGAGTATAAGGGATGTAGGAGGGCGAAAAGGGGCCATGAGATTTCCCTGGCAGATAAGATAAAGGAGAATCCTAAAAGATTCTATAAGTATATTAAGAGTAAGAGGGTAGCTAGGGAGAGAGTAGGTCCCCTTAAGGATCAGTGTGGTAATCTGTGTGTGGAGCCACGGGAATTGGGCGAGGTCTTAAATGAATACTTCTTGTCTGTATTTACCGTGGAGAAGGTCATGGAAGCTAGTGAGTTCAAGGGACGGAACAGCGATATCCTGGAGCATATCAACATTACAAAGGAGGAGGTGTTGGAGGTTTTGAAGCACATTAAGGTGGATAAATCCCCAGGGCCTGACCAGGTGTATCCTAGAATGCTATGGGAAGCAAGGGAGGAGATTGCTGGGGCCCTGGCAGAGATTTTTGTATCATCGTTAGCTACAGGTGAGGTACCGAAAGACTGGAGGATAGCTAATGTTGTGCCTTTATTTAAGAAGGGCAGCAGGGATAAGCCAGGGAACTACAGGCTGGTGAGCCTTACATCAGTGGGAATCTTATTGGAAGGGATTCTGAGAGACAGGATTTGTATGCATTTGGAAAGGCAATGTCTGATTAGGGATAGTCAGCATGGCTTTGTGCATGGGAAATCATGTCTCACGAATTTGATTGAGTTTTTTGAGGAGGTGACCAGGAGGATTGATGAGGGCAGGGCGGTGGACGTTGTCTACATGGACTTTAGCAAGGCCTTTGACAAGGTCCCGCATGGTAGGTCGGTCCAGAAGGTTCGAACACATGGAATCCAGAGTGAGCTAGCCAATTGGATACAAAATTGTCTTGGTGATAGGAGGCAGAGGGTGGTGGTGGAGGATTTTTTTTCAGATTGGAGGCCGGTGACTAGTGGTGTGCCGCAGGGATCGGTGCTGGGCCCTCTGTTGTTTGTCATATATATTAATGACTTGGATGAGAATGTAGGGGGCATGATTAGTAAGTTTGCAGATGACACCAAAATTGGTGGTATAGTGGACAGTGAAGAAAGTTGACTAAGGTTACAACAGGATATAGATAAACTGGGAAGGTGGGCAAGGGTTTGGCAAATGGAATTTAACGCAGACATGTGTGAAGTGATGCATTTTGGGAAGTTAAACCAGGGCAGGACATATACAGTGAATGGCAGGGCCCTGAGGAGTGTTATTGAGCAGAGAGACCTTGGGGTGCAAGTACATAGTTCCCTGAAAGTGGCAACACAGGTAGACAGGGTGGTGAAGAAGGCGTGTGGCATGCTTGCCTTCACTGGCCAAGGCATTGAGTACAAGAGTTGGGACGTTATGTTACAGTTGTACATAACAGTGGTTAGGCTGCATTTGGAGTACTGTGTGCAGTACAGGAAAGATGAGATTAAGCTAGAGAGGGTGCAGAAAAGATTCACAAGGATGTTACCTGGTTTGGAGGGCTTGAGTTATAAAGAGAGATTGGATAGGCTGGGTCTGTTATCCCTGGAGCGAAGGAGGCTGAGAGGGGACATGATAGAGGTATATAGAATTATGAGAGGCATAGATAGGGTAGATAGCTAGAGTCTGTTTCCCATGGTAGGGGTGACTAAAACTAGAGGGCATAGATTTAAGGTGAGAGGGAGGAGGTTTAAAAGGGGATAAAAGGGGTAAATTTTTCACACAAAGAATAGTGGGTATCTGGAATGAGCTGCCAGAGGAGGTGGTGGAGGCAGGAACAGTAGCAACATTAAAGAGGCATCTGGACAGGTACTTGAATGAGCAAGGCATAGAGGGATATGGAATTAATACAGGCAGGTGGGATTAGTATAGATAGGCATTATGGTCGGCATGGACGCGGTGGACCGAAGGGCCTGTTTCTATGCTGTACGACTCTATGACTCTAATGTGCTGTACTTCACAGATCAATGGAAATTGATGCCTTCATTTTGATCTTTTCCTCTTGTGCTGTATTTATAGTACTTTCTGATTAGGCAGTTCAGTTGCGATCTACTGTAAACCAGAAGCTCTCCAGATTATAAGTTGCAGTATAAATGGAATATTACATTTTCAAAAGTATTCATTCCAACCTAGTTACAAGAAATAGCCTGTTGACTGTAATCCTTGTGTTTTGATGTGCAGTTTACACTGAACCAGATTGACATGAAGAACCACAGAATGTGGTGTTGACAGTCTTTAAATTATTAGGAGGGATGAAGCAACTGCAAGCTTAATATGTGGTGCAACTAAACTTGAACTGACTGTTTTTGCCAATTTCATCACACTGCCAGTCAGTAAATTGCAGTACATGTTCAGTCAGCTGGGTCTCGATCTTGGGGGAAAGGCAAATGAAACCGAATGACAAAGGAAGTACACATTAGTTTGAAAGCGATTTCAGTGTTGAGAATATCATTTTATAATAGCTTCAGGCTGGAATGTAATCATTCATACATGCTTATATAGGTTGCATATTTACTACTTGGAATGTCACATGTGAGTTAAGAGAGAGTGGAATTTACACTGTCATGGTTTCTGACTTTCCCCCTCCCTGATTGTTTAGGCCTGTACATTCTGTGTATAATTCTTATATTTTCATGTGTTCGAAAATGAAAGATGCATTTTCTTGTATAAATGACATCATGAGTTTTGGTACAGATCTCGATCTTACAAAGCATTTTGGAGTAAGCTGTAAACACTACACTGTTTAAGTGTTGAACTGCTTTTCATGTCTCTGTGGCCCTCTGGGAATAGAAGTAGCTAATTGATGCAGATGATTCTGGAAATTTCCCAACTCTGGATAACATTGTGTCGACAAACCTTTTATTTATTTGTGAGACCCCTGCATATTCCCCCCTCTCCTTCCAGTATGCAGAGTGAGACCCCTGAAAATGGAACTTAACCTTCCGTAGCGGAGCCTTCTGCCTCTGATGACCCGGCAGCTTTTCTGTTTGGGAATGGGATGGCACATGACGGCCGCCCGTTCAACGAAAAATCCGGAAGTGTCCAAGGGGAGGCGGTGGGCTGCATAATCTGCAGTGGTAAGTACCGTTTAACATATGGTAATTGAGGTGCCGCACCAAGGTCCCCCCGCCGCTGGTAATTTGTGGCAGGCCCTTCTCGGCGTCGCAGGTCGAGGCAGGCCTCTCGCTCAGAATTTTACCGGACCCCGACCTGCGGCGTCGAGGGGCTGGTAAAATTCAGCCCAATATCACTAAGACAAATTTATCTCATTGCTATTTGTAGAAGCTTGCAGAAAGCTGCACTTTCCTACATCACAACATTGACTAACTTCAAAAGTACTTCACCAGCTGTGAAGCACATAGGGGTGTTCTGAGGGAAAGGCGCTAATGCGGGTTCCTTTTCATTACTTTCTTGTACATTTTCACAACCCCATTGTTATGCCCACCCTGCTTTGTTTGATGTAGTTCAGCACTCAACTACAAATAGTCCTCTGTACGTGAGTTGTTCAAGATGGCTCCTGGGCTGGAAGCTCCCTAGCTGTTCAACTCTATCCATGGCCATCTGCTCCCATCCCTAACGTTTTCTCCCCCAATCTGCCCTCTTAAACTGTTTAAATTCCCCTGGCTCTTTAAATCAGTTCATTTTAGCCCTATCTAAAAGTTAACAGTTAGTTTAGTGTATGTTACCTGGGCCCACTGCCCTCCCCCAGCCACACCTGCTCTTTGTTTTCTCAATGAAATTGATCCGGATGAAACTGACGAGCACAGCTGCTGATACTTCAATCTCTGATCCTGCTGTCTTCACAGTCCAGAGTGTCTGCAGCCACGGCATGCGGTAAGTCCATTGAGGTGAAGAAGGAGCTGCGGGACCCGAGAGAAGTCCTGTGAAAAGGTGCCCCGAACACCCAAAACATCCACGAACGGCCCCCCCGGCCGCAACTTCAAAGCGCCCGCGGGAGATGGCTCGGAGAGCATCTGCAGCGCACTGTCGGCAATGCTGCATGCCTTTATTTAAACCACTGCAAAAAAAAACCCTTAGCAAATGTAATCACCTCTAAGTCTGCCAAATGATGCTTCACATCCCGAAGGACGTGGATGAGCTTTCCGGACGTCGATGGTGGGCACTGAGGAAATGGCTTATTACCTGCACCAGATTACACCCCCCCTCCCCCCCCCCTTTTACCCCCCTTCCACCCCCCCCACCCCCGTCCCCTTCCCTGCTCCACCCTCTCAGCTCACCCCCTCACAACCCCGTCCCAGCCCGCCCCCCCCCTCGCACCATCTTCACCCCGCACCCCCTTCCCCTGCACCCCCCCCCACCCCCTCCCTCTACCCCTCCCCCTTGCATCCCCTCCTCCCACCGGCACCATCCTACACCTGTGTAGGGGCCCCAACAACCCCACTGCCTTGTGGGCGTCTCGGGAGAGACCAAGGCTAAGGGAGTAAACCCTAACAGAAAATCCGGAGCGGAACCCCGTGGGCGGTCATGTGTCACCTTTGGCATGTTTCCGGCAGTTCCTGCAGCCATACTGGTGCCAAACGTCGTGTCCTGCACTCCTTTGGACCCCACCAGAAAGGCCGAGAGGGGGGTTTTGACGACTGGGCAACTCTCAACCTCCATAAATTTGCCCAGGCATGCGCCATGGAGAGGTCACTCCATAGTTGCCTCACAGCGACTAAAACAACACGGAAGGCAGCAGTTACGGGTTATAAGTCCAGATAAATTGGCGTAGAAACTGGGCGCCACGGGTTGCCTTTGTCGGTGGGAGAGGTCATTGCACCTCACTGGACAGCTACTGCCCGCCTCAAACCGGGCAGCCCCCGGTCAATAAGGTTCTGTCCCGCCACAGTCTGCCTGCTTCAATGGGTGCTTGGAGCTCAGGGTCATTGCCCGAAAGGTGGACTGATACACCGCACCAAACAACATGAAAAAAGGAAAGAAGGTACCAGCCCTTCGCTTTGCAAGCTGGAACGTCAGAACTATGTGTCCTGGCCTGTCGGAAGACCTTACACAAATCAACGATTCTCGGAAGACCGCCATCATTAACAACGAGCTCAGTAGATTCAATGTGGACATTGCAGCACTTCAGGAGACTCGCCTCCCCGCGAGTGGCTCTCTAGCAGAGCAAGACTACACCTTCTTCTGGCAGGGCAGGGATCCTGAAGAACCAAGACAGCATGGAGTGGGCTTCGCCATCAGAAACTCCTTGCTCAGCATGATAGAGCCTCCCTCAAATGGCTCGGAACGCATACTGTCCATCCGACTGCTCACCACCTCTGGTCCAGTACACCTACTCAGCATCTATGCTCCAACACTCTGCTCCACACCTGAAGCTAAAGACCAGTTCTATGAACAACTCCATAACATCATTAGCAGCATCCCCAACACCGAACACCTATTCCTGCTGGGGGACTTTAATGCCAAGGTTGGGGCCGACCATGACTCATGGCCCTCCTGCCTTGGGCGCTATGGCGTTGGAAGGATGAATGAGAACGGGCAGAGACTGCTTGAGTTGTGTACCTATCATAACCTCTGCATCACCAACTCGTTCTTTCACACTAAACCCTGTCACCAGGTTTCATGGAGGCACCCAAGATCACGTCGTTGGCACCAGCTAGACCTCATTGTCACAAGGCGAGCCGCCTTAAACAGTGTTCAAATCACACGCAGCTTCCACAGTGCGGACTGCGACACCGACCACTCCCTGGTGTGCAGCAAGGTTAGACTCAGACCAAAGAAGTTGCATCATTCCAAGCAGAAGGGCCACCCGCGCATCAACACGAGCAGAATTTCTCACCCACAGCTGTTACAAAAATTTCTAAATTCACTTGTAACAGCCCTTCAAAACACTCCCACAGGGGATGCTGAGACCAAGTGGGCCCACATCAGAGACGCCATCTATGAGTCAGCTTTGACCACCTACGGCAAAAGTGCGAAGAGAAATGCAGACTGGTTTCAATCTCATAATGAAGAGCTGGAACCTGTCATAGCCGCTAAGCGCATTGCACTTTTGAACTACAAGAAAGCCCCCAGCGATTTAACATCCGCAGCACTTAAAGCAGCCAGAAGTACTGCACAAAGAACAGCTAGGCGTTGCGCAAACGACTACTGGCAACACCTATGCAGTCATATCCAGCTGGCCTCAGACACCGGAAACATCAGAGGAATGTATGATGGCATGAAGAGAGCTCTTGGGCCAACCATCAAGAAGATCACCCCCCTCAAATCTAAATCGGGGGACATAATCACTGACCAACGCAAACAGATGGACCGCTGGGTTGAGCACTACCTAGAACTGTACTCCAGGGAGAATGCTGTCACTGAGACTGCCCTCAATGCAGCCCAGCCTCTACCAGTCATGGATGAGCTGGACATACAGCCAACCAAATCGGAACTCAGTGATGCCATTGATTCCCTAGCCAGCGGAAAAGCCCCTGGGAAGGACAGCATTACCCCTGAAATAATCAAGAGTGCCAAGCCTGCTATACTCTCAGCACTACATGAACTGCTATGCCTGTGCTGGGACGAGGGAGCAGTACCCCAGGACATGCGCGATGCCAACATCATCACCCTCTATAAAAACAAAGGTGACCGCGGTGACTGCAACAACTACCGTGGAATCTCCCTGCTCAGCATAGTGGGGAAAGTCTTTGCTCGAGTCGCTCTGAACAGGCTCCAGAAGCTGGCCGAGCGCGTCTACCCTGAGGCACAGTGTGGCTTTCGTGCAGAGAGATCGACTATTGACATGCTGTTCTCCCTTCGTCAGATACAGGAGAAATGCCGTGAACAACAGATGCCCCTCTACATTGCTTTCATTGATCTCACCAAAGCCTTTGACCTCGTCAGCAGACGTGGTCTCTTCAGACTACTAGAAAAGATCGGATGTCCACCAAAGCTACTAAGTATCATCACCTCATTCCATGACAATATGAAAGGCACAATTCAACATGGTGGCTCCTCATCAGAGCCCTTTCCTATCCTGAGTGGTGTGAAACAGGGCTGTGTTCTCGCACCCACACTTTTTGGGATTTTCTTCTCCCTGCTGCTTTCACATGCGTTCAAATCCTCTGAAGAAGGAATTTTCCTCCACACAAGATCAGGGGGCAGGTTGTTCAACCTTGCCCGTCTAAGAGCGAAGTCCAAAGTACGGAAAGTCCTCATCAGAGAACTCCTCTTTGCTGACGATGCTGCTTTAACATCTCACACTGAAGAATGCCTGCAGAGTCTCATCGACAGGTTTGCGTCTGTCTGCAATGAATTTGGCCTAACCATCAGCCTCAAGAAAACGAACATCATGGGGCAGGATGTCAGAAATGCTCCATCCATCAATATTGGCGACCACGCTCTGGAAGTGGTTCAAGAGTTCACCTACCTAGGCTCAACTATCACCAGTAACCTGTCTCTAGATGCAGAAATCAACAAGCGCATGGGTAAGGCTTCCACTGCTATGTCCAGACTGGCCAAGAGAGTGTGGGAAAATGGCGCACTGACACGGAACACAAAAGTCCGAGTGTATCAGGCCTGTGTCCTCAGTACCTTGCTCTACGGCAGCAAGGCCTGGACAACGTATGCCAGCCAAGAGCGACGTCTCAATTCATTCCATCTTCGCTGCCTTCGGAGAATACTTGGCATCAGGTGGCAGGACTATATCTCCAACACAGAAGTCCTTGAAGCGGCCAACACCCCCAGCTTATACACACTACTGAGTCAGCGGCGCTTGAGATGGCTTGGCCATGTGAGCCGCATGGAAGATGGCAGGATCCCCAAAGACACATTGTACAGCGAGCTCGCCACTGGTATCAGACCCACCGGCCGTCCATGTCTCCGTTATAAAGACGTCTGCAAACGCGACATGAAATCGTGTGACATTGATCACAAGTCGTGGGAGTCAGTTGCCAGCATTCGCCAGAGCTGGCGGGCAGCCATAAAGACAGGGCTAAATTGTGGCGAGTCGAAGAGACTTAGTAGTTGGCAGGAAAAAAGACAGAGGCGCAAGGGGAGAGCCAACTGTGCAACAGCCCCAACAAACAAATTTCTCTGCAGCACCTGTGGAAGAGCCTGTCACTCCAGAATTGGCCTTTATAGCCACTCCAGGCGCTGCTTCACAAACCACTGACCACCTCCAGGCGCGTATCCATTGTCTCTCGAGATAAGGAGGCCCAAAAGAAAAAAGAACGTGCGCCTTGATTTTTTTCTATGACCTGGAGCTCAAATTTTGTTTCTTATATTCAACTTTGTCTTTCTCCAAAAGAATGCAAGTAAATAGCTATCATGACATCAAGCTTTCTAAAGGGTAGTCATGCAGTGGTTTTCTCCTATTTTGGTTGATTGCCTACTTATTTGTACATGGATGTTGAACGACATTCAAAAGAATGAAGACCATACCAAAGTATGGAATTTAAGAATGGGAAGAATAGAAATGCAGAATATTATTTAAATAGAGAGAGACTGCAGAATGTTGCAGTGCAGAGGGATCTGGGTGTCCTCATACATGAATCACAAAACATTAGCAGGTAGGTGCAGCAAGTAATTTGGAAGGCAAATGGAATGTTGACCTTTATGGTAAGGGGAATGGAGTATAAAAGTAGGGACGTTTTGCTATGACTGTAAAGGGTATTGGTGAGAATACATCTAGAATACTGCGTACAATTTTGGTCTCCTTACTTAAGGGATATACTTACATTGGAGGCAGTACAGAGAAGGTTCACTAGGTTGATTCCTGGGATGAAGGGGCTGTTTTATGAGGAAAAGTTGTGCAGGTTGGGCCTATACTCATTGGAGTTTCGAAGAATGAGAGGTGATTTTATTGCAACATATAAGATTCTGAGGGGGATTGACAGGGTAGACACTGAGAGGATGTTTCTCCTCATAGGGGAATCTAGAACTATGGGACACAGTTTCAAAATAAAGGGTCTCCCATTTAAGATGGATATGAGGAGGAATTTTTTCTCTCAGAGAATCATTAATCTTTGGAATTCTGTACCCCAAAGAGCAGTGCAGGCTGTCTCATTGAATATATTCAAGGCTGTGCTAGACACATTTTTGATCTACAAGGGAGTAAAGGGTTATGGGGGGCCGACAGGAAAGTGGAGTTAAGGCCACAATCAGATCAGTCATGATCTGATTGAATGGTGGAGTAGTCTTGAGGGGCTGAATGGCCTACTCCTGTTCCTATTTCTTATGTTCTTATTGACATTCTTCCTCATTCAACCAATACATTGCAGATAAATTATGCCAAAGTAGTACAGCAAAACCAAAGCAGGCAAACTGACTGAAGCCTGAAACCAGTACCAAAGCATTAATTATCTTGTGTTGGTAGATCAAGTCAATGAAATTTATTTTCCCTCCATCCCCACCCAGAAAATGACAGCTCCCCAATACCTCATCCACCCCTCTCCAATTCCAGCCATTTATCATACATTATCCCTGATGCTGTATATGTAGATACTGTTTGATCGTAGACCAGCCCAATTTTGTTCTCCCTCTAATCCCGCACATGCACATTTTCTACTCAGGGAGAGTGTATGTTATGGTCAGGAAAAGGAATCCTGATCCCCTCAGCATTCCCCCCCCCCCCTCCCTAATTAGGGACACTGAGGCCAGGTGTAGCACTTGTGTTCCACTCTCCCACCCACACCTTTCCAGTTGAGATCTGGTAACTCACTCCAGAAAATGAGTTTGCTTTTTTTTTGGTACTTGGAATGTCCGCAACCCTGTCAGGGCAGCATTCCTTGTTGTCCTCAGAGCATGAAGACTCAACCACATAGTATGAGTGGAGTCACATATAGGTCAGGCCTGGAACCTTCTGGTGTGCATGTATAAAGGGTGATATCTTTACAAACTAAACCACTAGTAGAAAGGCAGTAATAACAGATAAATACAAGAGGAACTGAGCACTAGCTCACAAAATAGCCATCACATAGGGAAATGAGCCTTTGCTTGATATTTTCAAAAGGGGAATATTCTCAAGACTAGGTACTGTTTGATTCTAGACTTATTCAGTCATACAAGGTAGAAAAGGAATTGATTGTACATTCTAATTTTTAAAATCTGCCTAGATTAGCTGGTGGCCTTGGCTCTGTTTATATAGAAACTTCGAACCTCAACAAATAGTCACAAAGTGAAGCTTCCCGTTTAGAGACAAAGGATATGGTGGTGGAGGATGGACAATCAGCTGAAGCCAAAGAAACTCGATTCAGTTATCAGAAAAGACCTCAGAGCCTTGCTGAGCAGGAGATCTGGCTACTTAATACTGGATTGACTTCCAGCAGACACTTGCATCCAATAGGAGTGGAGTGGTAACATCACTCCTCAATCACATTTAGTCATTTTTCCTCATAGGCTAATGACCTGCCCATGTCTGCAGGGCCTTTGGAAATAGCCCAGAACACAATCTGCTAGCTGTAAAAGCAGTGGTAGAAATGAGCTGTCTCATATTCCACTAGGCACAGAAGAGAAAGAAGAGGGGGAACAGCACAGCGTAAATGCCAAATAGAAGATGGATCCATCAGAATATGGGGTACTTCAAGTGCAGGAAAAGAACACAGCAGAAACATTTATCTTATGTAACCATGGTTTTGGCTAGGAGTTTTTGAATAGTAAGGGTTCATAACCTTAGTTAGGAATTATTGACAACTATATTTTTCACTGTACTAAGCAAAAAACTTATTCTGAAACTAGAACCTGATGCAACCACAGAACTGTGGGAGTGGAGCGAAACTTACAATGGAAAAACATTGCTACTTAAAATGCAAACTAAGCATGAAAGTAGGGTGCTTTCCAAATGAAATAACCGAACACTGTCCCTTTAAGACTCGCACAGCCGCTGCTGACTTGTGGTCTCTCCCCTGAAAGAACTTATTCTTGATGGCCAACAGAACAAGTGGTGCTGTTAAGCAGAAGAAACACTGCGGTGTAAAACCAGAATTAGTCCTTGTATATATAGTGAGCATCAGGGAGAGACCACAAGTCAGCAGCTGCTGTGCAAGTCTTAAAGGGACAATGTTCAGTTATTTCATTTAGAAAACACCCTACTCAGAAAGAGTGATAACTTCCGTAGCATAAAGCTTCCTAAACTTTTTCCCCTGACAATGAGTCATTGAAAAGAAATATTTAAAAAGTTTTATAGGCAGCAATCAATTAACAGTTACAACCTCAGGTCAACCCTGTTTTTAAACAGCGTCACAGCCATGTGGTGAGATTTGGTTGGTTCCCACTGTTCAACTCTCACCTGACTGCAGCAAGTGTGTTTTGTGATTAGGGTTTAATCCCTTGGTATTTTGTCAAATAAACAGACAGCGACAGGTTTTCTTGTAGGTTTAAAACAGAAAGTCAATTGTTTATTGATTAATGCGCCTTATCCCGAAATTGTCATAATAACATCCACTCACACACACAAGAAAGAGACAGATAGAGAAGAAAAAGGGGTAGGCAATTATTAAGTGGGGGGGTGGGGTAGGTTTTGGGGGAAGTTACGGTAAATCTGTTGAATTCTTTTGGACGTCAAGTTCTCATTGGTTGCAGGCCTGAAGCGTTTGTAGATTTCTCTCCTGGTTGAAAGTTCAGATGAAGACAGTGGATCACTTATAATTCACTGCTGTATAATGTAGATGTAGAATTCTGCAGCAGGGCCCATGCCTTCTGGTTTGCTGGAAACAAGCTTCTGGAATGCTGCATTTTGTGTGTCCCTCTCCAGGCTGTCTCCCTCTTAGCTGCTTTTATTTTTGGCTGTGTTTGCTGACAACATAACCATTAGGTGGCGCTGCAGTAGCACATGCGTAAATGCAGCCTGTGCCACTAAAACATCACAGTCTGCAACTTCAAGCAGCTGCCAGGACTAAAGATGGCACTGCTCAAATAATCATACGAAGGCAACTGAAACACAAGGCAGCACACAATGGCCGGAGATGGGGGTGCGAGCGGGCCAGGGAGGGAGTGAGCAGGCCGGGGAGGGAGCGCAAGCGGGTGGGGGAGGGGGCAGCAGGAGAGCTTCACCCTCCCCCACTCTCTGCCCGTGTTATGCGATGACAGCATCTGCGCATGCGCCAACCAGTCCTGGCAATGCGGAACTCAGCGCATGCGCGGAGAGTAGGGACCAATCTGCGCATGTGTACAGATTGGTGCAGTCTGATGACGACGATGCAGCCAGCAGCTGACAATAATCACTGTTTATTTTTAAGGTAAAGCTGCGTTATATCTTGCCTCCAGGTAAGTTTTTCCCCCATGGTGATTGCATAATGGCCCAGGATATGGCTACTTCACACCTTCTTTGTCAGAAGAACCCATTCAATTCTGGAATAGTTTAGAATCAGTATAGGATGGGTGCAATTGGCACCTCTTAGCTTTGAAGATTTTCCTTTGCCCCTGTCAGATAGATGGAATATACAAAGGCCAAGTCCCTTTTCCTTCAATAGCTCATTTTGGAGCATTATTCACTCTTTAAAAGAAAGGTCCATTTTAAAAAAAAATGGTAAGTCACTTATTGTAACTTTTCAGATTTTGTCGATAAGTTTTGTATCGTCGCACTTCTTGTGCACATGACAACAGAAAGTAATTTATCCATTTTTGTAAATTTTAAAAAGTCATTCTTGAAATGTGTACATTGCTGGCAAGGCTGGCATTTATTACCCACCCCAGTCGCCCTTTTGATCACTTTAGGACAGCTTCATGGTCACTTTAATTGGCACCTTTTTATTTGCAGATTTAAAAAAAAACTGAATTTAGATTGTCAAACTGCCATGGTGAGATTTGAACTCTTTTTATTCCCTGGATTACTAGTCAGTAACAACCAATACTCTACTATACATTTGTGTACTATAATCCAGATATATCATATGCAATTATATAAAACAAAAAAGATTAGATAAGCATCCAATCAACGTATAAACTTAGTAAGTTTTCCACAAGTGTTGTTAGCGTCCATTGGTTTAGCTCAATCCTTCAAGCCATCTCTGCATCAAAAAATAAAAGCAACTGTAAAATATAAAAGACAGAGAGCACTCTGGTAAACAAGAACCTTTCATCGGCCTGGATTTTGTAGTACTGATGATGGCAAAACTGTCAGCTTTCACCATCATTACAACTGTGAAACTGCCAAAAACGTCTGGTATCTCAGAAATCCAGACTATCAGTGATTTCCCCATTCCTCCACAGAGTATGCTGTCAAAATCCTCACAGGTAGAAATCTGAAATTGCTTGAATTGACATGAACTTTTATTTCTATGCTATTAGTCTTGCTGTAAAATCACTTGAAGTTCTGCCTTATTGAATGAGGTGTAACTGGGTTTTTAATGGCACACTAAGTTCATGATTATTGCTAAACAACTTCTCTGACCTCAAGAAACTAAATTTGTGGAATGTTTAATATCTTCAATTATGATTTTTAAAAAAACTTGAAAATCTTTGGACTTTTAAGTCTCTGATAATTCAGCTATTTTAAATCTCTGTGCACATCCCAATTATTATTTTAGTCTCTAAAATGATTAAAAAGTGAAGGATAATCAGTAGTTTTTACTTCCTGAATTGCTTATCAAGGACAGGGATGATGGATGAATGGGACTGTTGAGAAAGGGTATAGATAGTTGAGTTTTAAATGACCTGAAATGCACTAAGAGAAGAGGATGGGAGGCCTGCCAGGACAGTATTGTCTGGAGATGACAAAGGAATGATTGAGGGATTTAGCTGCAGATGGGCTGAGGTCGGGGAGAAGTTGAATAATATAATGGAGGTGCAAGTGAGTGGTCTTTGTGGTAGAGACAGGGTCAGAAGCTCAGCTTGGTTAAATTGTATGCCAAGATTGCAAACCGTCTGGGGCAACCCAAATCATTATTGAGAGCGCACCGGTACTAACTATAGCTATCAGAACTTTGTATACATATGTAAAACAGAGCTGAATACATTTAGTCATCAATTTTGGGAAATCTTCCAAAACAAATTTGAAGTAACTAATACCACCTCAACACAAGCACCTCCAGAGATTGTTTGGGAGTGTTAGAGAACAAAGGAAAGACATCTACATCATTCAGATTTCCAGTTCCTCCATAGATTACATTGCATGATACAAAGTTTGATAGGTATTGTTGCATGTTTGGTATGCTGCCATCTTAATTAGTCCATCTGAGAGATACTAGAACATTGGTATTTATTATATTAGAACTATATACATCTTCACACTAGTCTGTGACTCCACCAAAGCCACACTGCATCTAGCTTCAAGTCTCCCTCACATCATCATGGTAGGAGGTATTCTTTACACTCTCTAAACATTATCCCTTTCAGACCCTTATACTACAGGTATTATAGGGATATGGTAGCATAGTGGTTATGTTACTGGACTAGCAATCCATAGCAGCTGAAGAATTTATATTCAGTTTTATAAATAAATAGCTAGCATCGGTAATAGTGACCATAAAACGACTGGATTGTTGTAAAAACCCATCTAGTTCATTAATGCTCTTTAGGGAAGGAAATCTGCTGTTCTTACCTGGTCTAGCCTATATGTGATTCCAGACCCACAACAAAGTGGTTGATTCTTAACTGCACTCTGAAATGACCTAGCAAACCATTCAGTTCTCAAGAAGGTGCTCACCACCACCTTCTCAAGGGCAATAAATCCTGGCCTTGCCAGCAATACCTACATCCTGAACAAAAAGTTTAGGCCAGCAGAGATGTTTTGGTGTTAAATGTTCATAATTCATCCCGTTTCACACCATGACTTCAATAGAGAAGGTAATCGGGCATGGCGTAAAATAAGTTGCTGATTCATTGTCACCAGGTTTGAGCTACTGCCCGAGACCAATTAGACTCCCCAGTGGGTCTCCTTTTTACATTAAAAAATTAGATCAATTTTTACTAGTTATACAGTCTACAAATGTTGAACACTCATTTGGCCAGAATTACTTTTCCTGTGCAGTGTTACAAATTGAGCACATTATACAACTACCACATTACATTCCGTCTTTCAAATGAGACATTAAAACAGGTCCTGAATGCTCCCTCATGGGGTTGTAAATGATCATATAGCACTATGCGAAGAGGAGCAGGGACATCTCTTCTGACAGATTATCTGGTCATCACATTGCTGTTTTTGGGGCCTTTCTGTGTCGAAATTGGCTGCCGCATTTCCTACATTACAACAGTGACTGCACTTCAAAAAGTAGATCATTGGCTGTAAAGCTGTTTCCAACGCTGAGGCCATTAAAGGCACTATATAATTACAGTTCTTTATTTCTTTACCTGAGCTTTTCCTTGGATTTACAAATGAGAATGTATTCCAGGACCACACTGTGACCAGAATTGCAGCATCCTACACGCAATCCTGTATCGCCAATCTGTTTAAGTATTCTGGTTTACTTAGAGATTAAGAATGAAGCACCTTTGTTGTCAGGTTTGAGTCAATAATCCATAGGTCTAATGTGCACTGACACAGCAAAGCTTTGAAAAGGTTAGAACAAGGTTGGATTCTTTATTATATCATTTAAAGTACAATTTTTGTCATCAAAGCCATTACGACAAATATCAGACAAACCTCCTATAAACATTACAAAGTTCAACACTGGCCACTTGTCAGTTCTGTAGAACATTAATGAACATTCCCAAGTCAGCACAACTAAAAGGGTTCAGAGAAGTTATATCATTGACAAACAAAGCACAATGTATAAAATGTGCACCTTTTAAGTTTTACAACCATACAAAGATATTAAAATATATTCCAGGTAAACCATTCACATGAGAGATGGAACCTATCAAGCCATTGGCACTCAAGTGGAAGTATATTTTTTTATATATATATTTTTTCAGCATGATAAATAAAGACAAATGTGTTTAGAAAAGCATAGTTACATGCACAAAAGCCCCAGGGGAGTAGACCAATTTGTTTTCAAACTGACAGTTATGCCTATTTAACAAAATAATGACAAACACTCAGGGAATACTGGCACTTGAAGGAAATGAAGCATACACAATTGTTTTTTTAAAACCAGGCCATAATCTAACAGCCATCAGTTCTGTTAAGCAAAATTTGATAAAAGTACTGATAATAAGAAAGCCTAATAATTTAGTGTAATGTACAAAAAATACAAAAAAATAATCACGTATTACTTTTTCAGCTAAGCAGGTCTTCCACAGTAAATCCTATTCACATAATTAAACATTTTTTCTTGGTTTTGTTTTTCTTCTTTTTTTCACCTTTACTCATTTTCTCTTTGTGCTTTCGAATTTCACGAACTAGTGTGTAGAAAGCATCGTCAACACCCTGCAAATAACAAAATAGGCATACATCAGTCTGTTTCTTCTCAGTATCCATCATCTGCATGGTTGGCTAGTCTTGTGCTTTTAACCTCCAAGCATTATTTCTCTTAATAAAACAGCTGCTCATTTCCACAGCTCCTCACAACAGAGGCAGAGGAATCTCAAACTGCCGTCTGCCACCCTGACATGAATTTGCTTTTTCTCTCCCAGAGATGGCAGGATAAGTAAATTGCACCACTGCAGGTATGGTAGAATATAGCATCAAGTGTTTTAAGTAGACACGACACAATGTGCAAGGCCTTCCAATGCTAAGATATTGAGGTGTGGAAGGGGCAAGTTCAGAGGGGCTTTTTGGCAGGTTAATTTCTAGTCTAGCAGTGGCAGCAGGAATCCATCAGCAATTTCAACCATCAGTCCAATTCCCGTCTGTTCTGGCGGGATGAAGGTGCAGAGTGGCTGCTGGAGATTGGATGGTCCTTTGCTGCTTGCCAGCTGGAAAGTGGCAGGATAGGTTGTGACTGCCTTGAGGAGCCAGAACTCTCTTCCCCACCCCTCGCCCAACTTAAAGACCCCCCCCCCCCTGACCCCACAAAAGACAAACCTCTCTGTGTCCTTACAAACAGTTGCTGACCTGTGTTCACCAGTCAGGAAAGTTATTGTAGTTGCTCCCCTCAGATCCCTGGTTAAAAGCCCTCAGGGTCCCACTGATGTAACAGGACCCTCATTTGCAAAAGGTCATGAGGGTTCCCCCCCCACCACATCTCGAGATCAACATTGCAGATGGCGAAAAAGGGACGAGGAGTGGGTAAATAATTTGCTCAGTTATAAGGGCCCACCCGTAAATTTCTTCTGGGTAGGTGAGGTTTACAAAAAAAAAACTCAACCCCAGAGTGAGTCTGCAGGTGAAACTACTGGCTGTCTAGGTGTTGTAGCCTTTCATAATACACTGTATAATACAGACTTTACAATAAGTTAATGTGCCATGAAGGCTGGAAAACATGCAAGTACCCAGTCGATAACCATGCATTAAACTTCATTACTGGACCATTTCTCTAGGATGCTCATACGATTGCAGTACAAAAGTCACATTTAATTGATCTCACTTTTTTCCTTATATGCACAACAATGCCGAATTCAAGAAAATGAAATTAAGAACAGAAACTACAGGAAAACACTCAACGGGTCAGGCAGCATCTGTAGAGAAACAGAATTAACAGTTCAGGTCGATAACCTGTCATTGCAATCCTTTCAAAGGTCAAAGATGGCTCAGCTTTTCTCTTTCCAGAAACTGCCTGAACTGCTGAGTACTTTGTTTATTTCAGATTTCCAGCATCCGCAGCATTTTTCTTTTGTTTCAAGAAACAACCTTGGTCATTAAGTGAGAGACAGGATAAAACTGAAAGCAGAGAACAGTAGAGATCCTGGGGACGAGGAGAAATACATAGTGGTAAGCTTTGGAAAAAGAGAACATAAGAAAAACTTGAGGAATATAAAAAGAACATTAAAGGTTTTTACAAATATTTTAAGAGAAAGAGGGTGACTAAGAGTAACGTGGGCCCATTAATGACATATGCAGGTGATACTGTAATTGGGAATCAAGAAATGGGAGACTTACTAAATAGCTACTTTGAATCAGACTTCAGGGTAGAGGATGAGGCCAAAATACCAGAGATACAAGGAAAATGAAAAATAAATCACAGGGAGCAACCAACTCGATTCAATAGAAGTGCATAGGGATGGAGAAATTAATGTTATTAATGATAGACAAATCCCCGGGATCCGATGGATTCCATCCCAGGGTATAATAAGGTGAGGAAATTAATGCGTTAGTCATGATTTTACAAAACATGCTCAATTCAGGGATTGTCCCCTTGGAAAATTGCCAGTGTCACTCCATTATTAAGAAGTGAGAGAGATAAACTAGAAAATTATAGGCCTGTCGGTTGTGGGGAAGTTATGAGAATCTGTTGTTGGGGACAAAGTAACTGAGCATTTGGACAAACATGAACTGATCAGAGAGCCAGCATGGTTTTGTAAAGGGCAAGTCATGAACCTGGTTGAAGTTTTTGAGGTAACTAAAGTGACAGAATAAGTCAATGGGCAAAATTAGCAGATGCAGTTCAATGTGGGAAAGTGTGAGGTCACCAACTTTGGACCGAAGATGAGTATTTTCTAAATGGTGAGAAGCTGGGAAGACAAAGATTTATGGGATTAAGTACAGAAATCACAAAAAGCCAGTGGACAGGTACAAAAAATAATTTAAAACTCTAATGGAATGTTGACCTTTATCACAGAGGCTGGAAGTCATCTTACAGCTGTACAAAGCTCTGGTTCGACTCCATCTGGGGTTATGGCACAACACATTTACCAGCATATCAGGAATAAAATGGTTAAATCATGACAGGTTTCATAGACTCGGCTTGAATTCCCTTCAGTATAAATGATTAAGGAAAGATCTCACTGAAGTGATAATGATTATAGGATTTGATAGGTGTGTGTGCATGCACACAAAAAAGAGAATAACTTTAAAATTAGACCTAGGCATTCAGGGATGATGTCAGGAAGCACTTCACACAAACGATATGAAAATCTGGAACTCTTTCCTCTTCACCCCCACCCCACCCCATTCCAAAAAAACTGTTGAGCCTGGGGGTTAATTGAAACTTTCAAATCCAAGATAGAGTTTTGTTAGGCAAGGGTATTAAGGGTTACAGAATCAAGGCAGGTAAATCCCCTCCAAAGTCCTTGGAAGTATTGTCACCTTTCAAATTCATTCCCATCTTTCCCAGAACACCATGTTTGAATCCCTCCAATCAGGTTTCCACCTCACCACAGTACCGAAACAGCTCTCATCAAAATCCGAAATGACATCGTACATGATTGTGACGGGTAAATTTTCCCTCCTCGTCCTTCTCGACCTGTCTGCAGCCTTTGACACAGTTGACCACACTATCCTTCTCCAGCACTTCTCCACTGTTGTCCAGCTGAGTGGAACTGCTCTCACCTGATTCCATTCTTATCTATCTAATCGTAGCCAGAGTATCACTTACAATGGCTTCTCTTCCTGCTCCCGGACCATTAACTCTGGTGTCCAAAGATCTATGCTTGGCCCCCCTATTTCTCATCTACCTGCTGCCCCACGGTGACATCATCCAAAAGCAATTTGTTCATTTTCAATGTATGCTGATGACACTCACCACCACATCCCTCAACATCTCCACTGTTGCAAATTTTGCAGACTGCTTATCTGACATCCAGTACTGGATGAGCAGAAATTTCCTCCGATTAAATGTTGGGAAGATTGAAGCCATTGTTTTAGGTTCCTGCCTATTTCCACCTCTAAATCACCTGATTTCGCCCGTCTCAGCTCATCTGCTGCTGAAACCCTCATTCATACCTTAGTTACCTTTAGACTTGACTATTCCAATGCACTCCTGGCTGGTCTCCCACACTCTACTTTCTGTGAACTTGAGGTCATCCAAAACTCTGCTGCCCATGTCTTAACTTGCACCAAGTCCCATTCCCCTATCACCCAGAAGCGGAGAGTGCGGAGCGAACTATCAGCTGGGAGGTCAGTTTCAGGTTAAAGTTAATGCCCTTTTGTTTCGGAGGACCAGGGGACTGCTGGGTAAGTCAAAACCTATATATTTGGGCAGTGGCTGAACCCGAGACACTACACGTGTAGTGTCTCCCACCCACCCTCCTCCTCTAACCAAAAAAAAAGGACTATGGTGTGTTGATAAGGTAAGCTTTTTATTTTATTTCTTCTGTATCGTGTGATTGGTAAAAATTTACTTTCTCCTTTTACTTTTTTGACTTATCTATTAATTGGTTATTTGAAAAAGACCACAGCAGAGAAGAATCAAAGTATTTAGCTCATAAATTTATATAAATTAATAAAGTAATTAACTAAGTAGAGCTGGCTGGGCAGGTGATGTGCTGCAGCTGTATGATGTGAGAGCTGGCTGATCCCATTGCGAACGGCAGGGACCACATCTGCGAGAAGTGCACCCAACTCCAGCTCCTCGAGAACCGCGTTAGGGAACTGGAGCTGGAGCTAGATGAACTTCGGATCATTCGGGAGGCGGAGGGGGTTATTGAGAGGAGTTATGGGGAGGTAGTCACACCTCAAGTAAAAGAAGTAGGTAGATGGGTTACCGTCAGGGGAAGGAGGGGGAACCAGCAGGCAGTGCAGGGATCCCCTGTGGCCGTTTCCCTCAACAACAGGTATACCGTTTTGGATACTGTTGTGGGGGACGACGTACCAGGCGTAAGCAATGGGGTACAGGTCTCTGGCACAGAGTCTGTCCCTGTTGCTCAGAAGGGAAGGGGGAAAGAGGAGCAGAGCATTAGTCATTGGGGACTCCATAGTTAGGGGAACAGATAGGAGGTTCTGTGGGAACGAGAGAGACTCACAGTTGATGTGTTGCCTCCCAGGTGCCAGGGTTCGTGATGTCTCGGATCGTGTTTTTGGGATCCTTAAGGGGGAGGGGGAGCAGCCCCAAGTCGTGGTCCACATAGGCACCAACGACATAGGTAGGAAGAGAAATGGGGATTTAAGGCAGAAATTCAGGGAGCTAGGGTGGAAGCTTAGAGCGAGAACAAACAGAGTTGTTATCTCTGGGTTGTTGCCCGTGCCACGTGATAGCGAAGCGAGGAATAGGGAGAGAGAGGAGTTGAACACGTGGCTGCAGGGATGGTGTAGGGAGGGAGGGTTTTGGTTTCCTGGATAATTGGGCCTCTTTCTGGGGTAGGTGGGACCTCCACAAACAGGATGGTCTTCACCTGAACTAGAGGGGTACCAATATCCTGGGGGGGAGATTTGCTAGTGCTCTTTGGGGGGGTTTAAACTAATTCAGCAGGGGGATGGGAACCTAAATTGTAGTTCCAGCGTACAGGATGTTGAGAGTAGTGAGGTCAGGGATAAGGTTACAAGGACGCAAGAGGGCACTGGCAAGCAAGAACTTGGTTTAAAGTGTGTCTACTTCAACGCCAGGAGCATCCGGAATAAGGTGGGTGAGCTTGCAGCATGGGTTGGTACCTGGGATCTCGATATTGTGGCCATTTCGGAGACATGGGTAGAGCAGGGACAGGAATGGATGCTGCAGGTTCGGGATTTAGATGTTTCAGTAAGAACAGAGAAGATGGTAAAAGGGGGGGGGGGTGTGGCATTGTTAATCAAGGAGAGTATTACGGCGGCAGAAAGGACGTTTGAGGACTCGTCTACTGAGGTAGTATGGGCCGAGGTTAGAAACAGGAGGGGAGAGGTCACCCTGTTGGGAGTTTTCTATAGACCTCTGAATAGCTCCAGAGATGTAGAGGAAAGGATAGCGAAGATGATTCTCGACAGGAGCGAGAGTAACAAGGTAGTTGTTATGGGGGACTTCAACTTTCCAAATATTGACTGGAAATACTATAGTTCGAGTACTTTAGATGGGTCAGTTTTTGTCCAGTGTGTGCAGGAGGGTTTTCTGACACAGTATGTAGACAGGCCAACCAGGGGCGATGCCACATTGGATTTGGTACTGGGTAATGAACCCGGCCAGGTGTTAGATTTATATGTAGGTGAGCACTTTGGTGATAGTGATCACAATTTGGTTAGGTTTACCTTAGCGATGGGCAGGGCCAGGTATATACCGCAGAGCAAGAATTATAGCTGGGGGAAAGGAAATTATGATGCGATTAGGCAAGATTTAGGATGCGTAGGATGGGGAAGGAAACTGCAGGGGATGGGCACAATCGAAATGTGGAGCTTATTCAGGGAGCAGCTACTGCGTGTCCTTGATAAGTATGTACCTGTCAGGCAGGGAGGAAGTTGTCGTGCGAGGGAGCCGTGGTTTACTAAAGAAGTTGAAGCGCTTGTCAAGAGGAAGAAGAAGGCTTATGTTAGGATGAGATGTGAAGGCTCAGTTAGGGCGCTTGAGAGTTACAAGCTAGCCAGGAAGGATCTAAAGGGAGAACCAAGAAGAGCAAGGAGAGGACATGAGAAGTCATTGGCGAATAGGATCAGGGAAAACCCTAAGGCTTTCTATAGGTAGATCAGGAATAAAAGAATGACTAGAGTTAGATTAGGGCCAATCAAGGATAGTAGTGGGAAGTTGTGTGTGGAATCAGAGGAGATAGGGGAAGCGTTAAATGAATATTTTTCGTCAGTATTTACAGTAGAGAAAGAAAATGTTGTCGAGGAGAATACGGAGATACAGACTACTAGGTTAGATGGGATTGAGGTTCACAAGGAGGAGGTGTTAGCAATTTTGGAAAGTGTGAAAATAGATAAGTCCCCTGGGCCAGATGGGATTTATCCTAGGATTCTCTGGGAAGCCAGGGAGGAGATTGCAGAGCCTTTGACCTTGATCTTTATGTCGTCATTGTCGACAGGAATAGTGCCGGAAGACTGGAGGATAGCAAATGTTGTCCCCTTGTTCAAGAAGGGGAGTAGAGACAGCCCTGGTAATTATAGACCTGTGAGCCTTACTTCGGTTGTGGGTAAAATGTTGGAAAAGGTTATAAGAGATAGAATTTATAATCATCTTGAAAAGAATAAGTTCATTAGAGATAGTCAGCACGGTTTTGTGAAGGGTAGGTCGTGCCTCACAAACCTTATTGAGTTTTTTGAGAAGGTGACCAAACAGGTGGATGAGGGTAAAGACGTGGATGTGGTGTATATGGATTTCAGTAAGGCATTTAATAAGGTTCCCCACGGTAGGCTATTGCAGAAAATACGGAAGTATGGGATTGAAGGTGATTTAGTGCTTTGGATCAGAAATTGGCTAGCTGAAAGACAGAGGGTGATGGTTGATGGCAAATGTTCATCCTGGAGTTTAGTTACTAGTGGTGTACCGCAAGGATCTGTTTTGGGGCCACTGCTGTTTGTCATTTTTATAAATGACCTGGATGAGGGTGTAGAAGGGTGGGTTAATAAATTTGCGGATGACACGAAGGTCGGTGGAGTTGTGGATAGTGCCGAAGGATGTTGTAGGTTACAGAGGGACATAGATAGGCTGCAGAGCTGGGCTGAGAGATGGCAAATGGAGTTTAATGCGGAAAAGTGTGAGGTGATTCACTTTGGAAGGAGTAACAGGAATGCAGAGTACTGGGCTAATGGGAAGATTCTTGGTAGTGTAGATGAGCAGAGAGATCTTGGTGTCCAGGTACATAAATCCCTGAAAGTTGCCACCCAGGTTAATAGGGCTGTTAAGAAGGCATATGGTGTGTTAGCTTTTATTAGTAGGGGGATCGAGTTTCGGAGCCACGAGGTCATGCTGCAGCTGTACAAAACTCTGGTGCGGCCGCACCTGGAGTATTGCGTGCAGTTCTGGTCACCGCATTATAGGAAGGATGTGGAAGCTTTGGAAAGGGTGCAGAGGAGATTTACTAGGATGTTGCCTGGTATGGAGGGAAGGTCTTACGAGGAAAGGCTGAGGGACTTGAGGTTGTTTTCGTTGGAGAGGAGGAGGAGGAGAGGTGACTTAATAGAGACATATAAGATAATCAGAGGGTTAGATAGGGTGGATAATGAGAGTCTTTTTCCTCGGATGGTGATGGCAAACACGAGGGGACATAGCTTTAAGTTGAGGGGTGATAGATATAGGACAGATGTCAGAGGTAGTTTCTTTACTCAGAGTAGTAGGGGCGTGGAACGCCCTGCCTGCAACAGTAGTAGACTCGCCAACTTTAAGGGCATTTAAGTGGTCATTGGATAGACATATGGATGAAAATGGAATAGTGTAGGTCAGATGGTTTCACAGGTCGGCGCAACATCAAGGGCCGAAGGGCCTGTACTGCGCTGTCATGTTCTATGTTCTCGCTGACCTACATTGACTCCCAGTCACACAACATCGTGATTTAAAAATTCTCATCCTGGTTTTCAAATCCCTCCATGGCTTTGCCCCTTCCCATCTCGAATCTCCTCCAGCCCCACAACCCTCCAAGATATCTGCATTTCAGGCCGGCACAGTGGCGTAGTGGTTAGCACCGCAGCCTCACAGCTCCAGCGACCCGGGTTCAATTCTGGGTACTGCCTGTGTGGAGTTTGCAAGTTCTCCCTGTGTCTGCGTGGGTTTTCTCCGGGTGCTCCGGTTTCCTCCCACATGCCAAAGACTTGCAGGTTGATAGGTAAATTGGCCATTAGCAATTGCCCCTAGTATAGGTAGGTGGTAGGGAAATATCGGGACATGTGGGGATGTGGTAGGAATATGGACTTCGTGTAGGATTAGTATAAATGGGTGGTTGATGGTCGGCACAGACTCGGTGGGCTGAAGGGCCTGTTTCAGTGCTGTATAACTAAACTAAACTAAACTCCTCTAATTTTCTGGCCACTTGTGTATCCCTGAATTTAATTGCTTCACCATTAGTGGCCGTGCCGTCAGTTGGCTCGACCCCAAGCTCCGGAATACCTTCCCTACACCTCTCCACCCCACTTTCCTCTAAGACATTCCTCAAAACCACCTATTAGACCCAGGTTTTGGTCATGTGACCTAATATCTCCTTTTGTGGCTCGGTCTTGTACTTTGTTTTATAATGGTCTGGTCAGGCACCTTGGGACATTTTGTTACATTAAAGGCATTATATAACTAGGTTGTTGTTGCAAATGGTCAGACATGAACTAATTGAATGGTAGAACATGCTCAAGGAGCTGAATGGCCTATTCCTGTGTTCCTAACCCTTTGGATTAGTGCTTTAATTGGCATGAGAAGGTTTTAAATTTTATTAGAAAACTACACTTATAAGCAAAGTTCAGGGTACATCAGGAGGTCTGGAATCTTAGGCTAATGCTGCACTGCAAGCACAATTTCTTCCTCGATATGTTCAGCGACAGAGAGTACTCTCCCAGCTCTACAACATGGCATGCTATGTCCCAGTCTGTCCCCAGTGCTGCTAGAACCTTAGTCGGTCTCATCAAATTTCAATTTCTACAAGTCTCTCCAAACTAGTCCTCCAACTGCACGAACTACAGTTCAGTCAGAATATCACAGTCTGCATTCTCACCCACTTGAAGCCACACACTCCCATGGTCATTAGATTAGAGATACAGCACTGAAACAGGCCCTTCGGCCCACCGAGTCTGTGCCGACCATCAGCCACCCATTTATACTAATCCTACACTAATCCCATATTCCTACCAAACATCCCCACCTGTCCCTATATTTCCCTACCACCTACCTATACTAGTGACAATTTATAATGGCCAATTTACCTACCAACCTGCAAGTCTTTTGGCTTGTGGCAGGAAACCGGAGCACCCGGAGAAAACCCACGCAGACACAGGGAGAACTTGCAAACTCCACACAGGCAGTACCCAGAATCGAACCCGGATCCCTGGAGCTGTGAGGCTGTAGTGCTAACCACTGCGCCACTGTTCTTTCCGAAGTGTCACTAGCTCTTCATGCCCCGGTGAATTGGCTGCAGGATTCTTGTTCACAATTTCATATCTCTCCAGCGTCTCTCAACTTATAACAGCAATCTCCTCCAGATATGATTCCATTACTCCCTTGGTTATTCCCATAGCCTTCAGTGGCTGCCATTCAGTGTCAACACCTCTGGCCGTGGGAGTCCTTCCACCCCATTTTCATGAAAAAATTTAAGATCTTTACCTACAACTATGCTTTTGCCAGCACCCTCAACTTTTCCAATTTCCCCTGCCCGCCGCCACCCCCCCCTTTTCTCAGTTCAGTGCTCATTGACTGCATAAAATACTTTGAGCCATCTCTCTGTATGAGTCTTGGAGAGATTTCTGTGGTTAGTAATTTGTTTTGAACCGTAACAGTGCCCTCCAGAACACTGGGAATAAAACAGAATCATGCATGCTTTTATAATTCAGTTATTAACTGGTTTAAAAACATACCAGTTCTGCCCCCCCCACCCCCACCCAAGTAATGGTGGAGGCTTTAACAAGGGGATTTTCAACCGAAGTATAAGAGTGAACAATACACTTTTAAGCGGCATTAAATTTGTAATATTGCCATTTGCTTACAGTGCTGGTTTCAACGCGCATGTCAGAAGTGCATCAAAATGCGGGGTATTTACTGAACTGGTTTTCAAACAAGGGTTGATCAACCAATTCTAGATGTAACAAGTTTTTGTAGCATACTTCCTATACAAATGTTGCTATGTACTATATGTCAAGACTTCAGGTATGTGGAGAGCTACAGAAGCTGGAAATTTTCCTCAGAGCAGAGAAGGTTAAAGGGAGATTTAACAATTGTTCAAATTCTAGAGTGTTTTAATAGAGTGGATAGGGAGAAACTGTTTCCACTGAAGAGACGGTCAATAACCAGAAAACATTGATCTTAGATAACTGGAAGAACCAGTGTGCTTTATCGAAGAAAACTAACAATATCCAAAAGGGACAAATGCAAGTAATTTGCCTTAAATATTCCACAATGATCCCTCCCACCCCCACCAAACCACGGGATCTTGTGTTTTTGAAGCTCACAACTTACCATGTTACATCACAACACATTTAAAGGGCACACAGCGTGCAGTCTTCTCTTCAGTGTTGAGTTTTCTCAACCTATACTGGCGAATCTCACGTACCAGTGTATAAAATGCATCTTCCACTCTCTGCATTGCAAAACACAACTCCTTCAATGATCACTCATATAAAACAGGTACAAAACATTGAGGTCTTGGAGGAACCAACAGCAATGCTTTGAAATTTCTACAAAAATAATGTTCATTTTTTTCTCCAAGGTTAAAATAAGTATTTGAAGAACAGAATTATATTGACTTGCCACTTTCCCCCAATCACCAGCAGACAAGGAGTTGTGATTTTAGCCATGCAGAGATTCAAAGGAAAAAAAAACACCATCACCAAAGGATTATTTTCAGTACTGAATGTATAAAATCTGAAGATTTCAGCTCTTTTCTCATTATCCATCACAGAAAGGGAAATAACATACTTGTAACAGATAGAAATTCAATTACAGAGGTTCAAGGAGCAGTAAAAATTGAAGAGGCCAACAAAAAATGATTGTTTCAATCATACTGCAGTGCATTGCAGCAATTTCAAATTGTACACACAAATTTATAGATCGTATTAGTGTCTTCCAAGATAGAAATTTCAGCATGAGTGAAAAATTACAAAAAGCCTTAAAACAATGACTTTGTGCAATGTGACCTACCTAGGTAGTATTAACAAATTAAAGAACCACATTATACAGTTGATGTAAAGCAGGCAACAGAATCGTGCCATTGTAAAATGGAGCTGCAGAGATCCACAATTGTGCAACACGTTTTTGGTCATGTATATTGCATAAATTGTGCTTTAGACATGAGCAAAAATCTCAGCTTCTGTTAAATTTAACAGCTTTACAACATAACAGTGCTACTTCTTGTTAGAAAGGGAAAAGAAAAAAAACTTTTAATCATTGAAATTCATCCCAAAAGACTACTGAAATTTCAGATCAGCTTTTTTTTTCATCACAAAAATAACCCATTAAAACTATTTTTCTGATTGCTTATTAAACTAGCTGCCAGAAGACTGCTTGCGAGTTGGGAGTTTTGTATTAACAGGACAGAAACAAATCAGTTACTTAAAGTCAGACTGTTTAAAATGCCAACTTGAACCCAGCTGTGCATTCAGGATTGTCTAGTGCTTGAAAAATGTTGATTCTTGGTATATCATAAATGGAAGAGATATCGCACAAAAGAAAAAGTGCTGTTCTGAATTTTTACTAATCAAAACCGGTCAACTATGCACCTATAACTCAGTGCAGTCAGAAAAGTTTGCACTACTGTCCTGCATTAGGATCAACAGTAGACCATTTAGCCCTTCGGGCCTGCTGCACTGTTCAGTTAGATCATGGCTGATCTGTACCTCAACTTCATTCACCTGCCTTTGCTCCAACATCACTCACCTGTCTCGTTTTTGCTGACGTTTCAATGAAAGGAATTCCATAACTTCGTGCTAGATCCTGAGCTTGTTTTGTGTCTACTGCCCTCGATGACAAATCACATTTATTTCCCACTAGGACCATTGGGACGTCATCGGAGTCTTTTACCCTTTTTATCTGTTCTCTGCAAAACAGAAAAAAGACAAACCTTACTGCTTTCAATTCATAGCTATTTTAAAGTACGAAAGTATGAAGTGTGAGAGGTCATCGACCTGAAACATTAACTTTGTTTCTCTCTCCACAATTGCTGCCTGACCAGCTAAGTATTTCCAACATTTTCTGTTTTTATTTCAAGCACCAGCAGGTCAGGCATACCATAGCCACATGTAGAATAAAGCTCCTTCTACCCTGCCAGAACAGCTTGCTGTAACCCCCAAATGGAGGACAGCTCTCCTGCAGGGTTGTGATGTTTTCATGGCCCACAACAGTTGTATTGCCAGATTCAGAGTGAAAAAGCCAATTTGATGTTATCTATGCCAAATTTTAGACAATCTGGTGCTGACTACTTCATCCATTCAGAAATGGGAAGAGACTGCCCAACTCATTTCACTCGGGACCCGTAGATCAAGCAGAGAGAAGTACAAGGCAACGGTCCCCTCATCTGTCTGAGCTTGACTTGAATTCATCAGGGATAGACCAACATCCTAACCTACTGTGCCTACCCACCCTCCAATAGTATTCATGCAGAAGTTTATTTTAAAAATGACATTCCATTAAAAAGAGAAAAACCTCAGGTGTAAAATATATAAATTCCAAGAGGAATGTGGAATTTTTTTTTAAAGATGTTAGACAGCACAGGAGACCATTCGGCCCATAGTGCCTGTGTCGGCTGTCCAATTAATCCCACACCTGCAAATTTTTCCTTTTCAAATTTATAAATCAATATAGGCACTTGTAGAGGATATTTTAAATAGTCAGAAGCTTTTCCATTAGGCTTAACTTAAATAAAAAGGTTTTATAGTGTTAAATTAGATGGACTAGGTTTTAGAAAGTGGAAGAACAAGACTTCCCTTCTAAAACCCACCTATAATGATGAATATCTTCAAATGATTTAGTGTTATTTATGGCAAAGACACATAGGAAGCCCTCGCCCGTCCTCATGTACTGATCTCTCATAGCACTGTACTCCTCTTGACCTGCTGTGTCGAGAATATCTAAAAGACACGTTTCTCCGTCAATTACTACTTGTTTTCTGTAGGAATCCTGAGAACAAACCAGATGAAAGACGAATTAGAACGTTAGTTGTAACTTCTTCAAAAAGCAGTAAATACATACAGTACTGAAGCATCATTCATTATCTTAAGAGGAATCTTAAAGGACCTGCAATCCAACAAACATGTTGAGCGTTCTGAGATTTTGAGATTAGTGACGGAGAGATTCTAGATAGGCTGGAAGGGCCAAAAGCCTTTATATACTTCCAGCCAACCCCAGGGCTGATTAAATGTACCTTAGAGTATTTAGAGACAAAGGAGGGAGCTTATTAAACAGTCAGTCATTCTCAACTTAAAAGCAGGTCAGTATGTAATTTCCATATTTGAGAAAAGGCAAAGCAAATGATGGCAGACCTGTTTGGGGTGGGGCGGAAATCAGAAAACTGCAAGAAAACACAAAGCAAAATGGAGGGTAGCTCGATGAAAACAAATAAAATGGGTCAACATAGCTTTAGAAGGACCATACTTTGCTTGTCCATTCTGGAGAGAGGCACAATATCCTAAGTAGACTAGAGGAAGGGGTAGTTTCACGTATATACTTAGCCTTTCAAAAAGGTCTGTAGTAAACAACTGCACAATAGAATCAGTTATAAAACTAGAGTGCATGCACATCAAGGGCAAGACTTGGAGGGGATTAGTACAGTCAGCGTGGCTCAGCTGGTTGAACTGTTAACTGAAAAAAAATAAAAAATAAAATAAAATAACTGAATCAGCTTGTGGGTTTAAGCACCACTCCAGGTTTTGAGCACATAATTTAGGCTGATATATCAACACAGTGCTGAGAGAACGCCAGATGCACCATTAAAATGGCGCTTGCTTGCGCATTGTTGATGAGTGGGGAGTTTCATCTACTGTCCTGGTCAACACTCCTTCAACTAACACCCCCAAAACAAACAGATTAACTGCTCATTTATCTTTACTATGGTTTGCGAGACCCTGTGTGCAGTTTGGCTTTAGGTCATCTTGAGAATGTGATAGGCACTACATAAATTCATGTCTTTCTTTAGAAACTGGCTAAAAAAAAAAGCAATGTAAGCAACCTTTGTAATCATAAGGAGAGTTAGTTTGTAATGGGGAGGATGAGGCAGACCAGAAGAGAAAGGTAAGGAATAGGGTACCTTGGGGGACCTGTAATGGGACATTTTGTTCACGATATACACAAACCACCTGGAATAGTCAGCAACAACTTGCACTCATATATAGCCTATAACATAGTCAAATGTCCCAAGGCACTTCACAGGAGCGTAATCAGACAAAACAAAATTAACACTGAGCCAAAGGAGATAATTTGGAAAGAAGTCCAAACTCCTGGGAAAAGTGGTAGGTCCTAAGGAGTGTCTTCAAAGGAAATAAAGAAACAGGGAGGTTTCAGGAGGGAATTCCACAGCTTAGGGCCTATGTAACTGAAGGCACAGCCTCCAATGGTGGGGCAAAGTCAATCGAGGCGGAACCAGAGGCCAGAATTGGACAAACACAAATGTCTCAGAAGGCTGTAGGACTGGAGGAGATTATAGAGATAGAAAGGGGCAAAGCTATGAAGGGAATTGAACACAAGGATGAGAATTTCAAATTTGAGGCATTGGTGGACAGGGAAGTAATATAGGTCAGTGAGCAAAGGGGTGATGGGCGAGTGGGACTTGGTCCAAATTAGGATATGGGCAGCAAACATTCGGATGAGCACATGTTTATGGAGACTTAAAAATAGGAGACTGTCCAGGTGAGCATTGGAATAGTTGAGCCTGATGGTGCTAAAAGCATAGAAGAGGATTTCAACATGGGCTGAGGCAGGGGTGGAGACAGGCAATATTACAGGGGTTGGAAGTGTGTGGTCTTAGTGATGGAGCAAGTATCAGGTCGCACAGCCGCTAATGGAGGGTAGTCAAATTTAGAGACACCACCAAGGGCTGGCTGTGAACTCAAGGAAGGTACCCAAAATCTTTCTTACATAAAGCTCAACAGGGTCTGCACCTCATTTGATCAGTGGCTAGTGATGTCCAACATGAACAAATGTAAGGTATAACACATTGGAACTAAAAATAGGAGGTACATTTTGTTACTGGATGAGCAGAAGTGGTCAAGAGGAAAGTTGAGACTTTTAGAGATGTTAGTTACTTGTTCAACTCACCGTGCCCAAAACAGTGTAGGATAGCAACAAACAAACAAAAGGGATGCTAGGTTATATTGCCAAAATAGTGGCAATCAACCTCCCAGAAATATCAAAACCATATATTACCATTGGACTTCATCTTAGTACTGTTGCTACTGAGGTCCTAGGGGAATGATGAAGCCTATTCCTGGTGACTGAGAAACAAGCGATGACATGCAACTTGATCAGTTACAGAACTTCAGTCTTATAAGATACCATAACTTACAGGAGGTATACAAGATATTTAAATGGGAGGAGAAGAAAAACATAAAACATCTCTTTCAGCTATGCTAGCACAGTAAGACAAGTGGATACAAGAGGTTCTGGCTTGAGGGGGAGGAATTTAGGACTGACATCAGTAAAAATTTTTGTACACGGAGGATGATGAGTGTCTGGAGCATGTTGCCAGTTTGGGTACCTGAGACCAGGACAATGGACTCATTCAAGAAACCACTGGATGCTGCAATGTGAAGAGAGTAGGGTTAGTATTCTGGAAGGATGTGATTAAATGGGTAAAAGGGCCTTGGTCATTCAAACCAATCTTACTTCCAGCATTGTAAACTACTCAAAATTCATTCTCCGGAATAAAGCAATACAGAATATTGTAATTTTTTATACAAGTAGGCATTAAGATTATAATAGTGCAAGTAAAGGAAGGCTAGCATTTATATAGCACTTTTCATGACCACAGAACGTCCCAAAGCACTTTACAGGCAACAAAGTACTTTTGAAGTATAATTTTGGAAACGCAACAGCCAATTTGCACACAGCAAGTTCCCACAAACAGCAATGTGATGATGACCAGATAATCTGTATTTGTGATGTTGATTGAGGGATAAATATTGAACAAAACACTGGGATAACTCCCCTGCTCTTCTTTGAAATAGTGTCACGAGATCTTTTATGTTCACCTGACAGGGCAGACGGGGTCTCAGCATAATTTCTCATCTGACAGTGCAGCTCTCCCTCAGTACCGCACTGGAGTGAGTGTCAACCTTGACTTGTGCTGAAATCCTGGAGTGGGACTTGAACCCACAACCTTCTGACTCAGACGGGAGTGCTACCAACTGGGCCATGGCTGAACACCAAGTAGACCAAGTCCTTTTATTTCCCATTTTTTGAACAAGACCACTATTCAAAATTTTGCATTATGAAAACTGCAAAATGCAGCTGTCAGCTTGATGCAGTTGGTAACACACTTACTTTGGGGTTAAGCCCGATTCCAGGGCCATAAGCACACGATCCAGACTGACACGCTCCAGTCGAGTACAGAATTTGCTCGTCAGGTGCAGTTTCAATATTTAATAGTACTGTTTGAGGAGCAGGGAGGTCGTTGGTGCCCTACCCACAATCTCTCCCTCAACCAATATCAATGGGATAAATCCGGTCCAAAAAAAAGAGACAGTTCCATGGTTTGTTACATAAAGAAGCTCAAAAGAAAATTTTATTTAACTGCTAGTACAAAAAATGACAAATATATATTTTGAAATATAAACACACACGATAAACATAGTTCTTATATGCTTATCCAAAACCTCAAACATATTAAGATTTATTTATTCCAAAGTAATAGATGAATAATCAGCTGAAGTTAAAATATGAATTAAATCGTGTTTTAGAAAAGCCAAAATTTTGGATGTGTGCTATATTATAGGATTAAAAAAAACTGCAGAAGGAGCACTTTCTAGCTCAAACAGAAGAATGCAACCGGTACCCGCCCTGAAAAAATACTGACGTTGTGACGCTCTGCTGAATATTCAGTTCATTTAGCAACAGAGCCGTTTAAAAATATTCCAGGCATCAAAAGCAAAGATTTACAGATGTTTCAAAGGCTCATTACTGCAAACCCGACAGCAGGTTACATCTGGCCTCTGTTGCAAAGTTACGAGGTCAGATGCATCAACTGTGCATTGAACTGCAGTTCATTCCATGAGGGCCAGAGTGGTGAAAATATACAGACCAATCCTGAGCAGAGCACATGTTGTCAATTGTCCACTCTACATATAGTACTGAAGTCACAGCTAGGTTGCTTTCAGGGCCATTTTAACTCTGAAGAGTCATGGCCTGGACTGGTAAATCAACACTAATCTATAATAGTAGCAATACAGCTATACATGGCTTAATTTTCTCAGGAAAATGGCATTTTCTTCAGAGAAATCAAGAATTTGATGGGTACAAAGTATTGGAAATTTATCCAATTGTACATTTAGTAATACTTAAAAGAGTGGGATGAGGGAGGAGCAAAGAGGGGAGTACTTTTTGTTGAAAGTATACTTTCCTGGGGTTTGATAGCTCCAGATCAGTAGTTGGGGCAGTCCAATTTTACAGCCACAACTTCAGTAAATTAGCAATGAGCTGCTTTGTCACACTGATCAACAGCGTTCTTGCTTAGCAATACCTATTCAGCCATTGAATCGTTCCCTTTAAGAGTGTTTGTGAAATCACATTGCTAGCACTGTTATGTACAACTCTGGTGTCGAAGATTATAGCCTAGCATTGTACCAAAGAGATTTCACAATACATCTAGAATAGATATAAAATGAGCACAGCTTTAAACCCAATGCAATATACATTGTTCCAAGTGATTTGCTAGGAATCCTTACTGGCACCTCCTTCCCAACCGAACAAACCAAAAAAAAAAAATTGGTCCAGATTTTGCTGGAGTTTACGACGCAGACCCTTATTAATGTGCAAATCAGCCAGTTGGAATACACTATGAGTTTTAAATCTTCAGAACTGCTGAAGGGGACGGAAGGGAGAGACAAAGTGCATCTGTGAGGGTGGGGTGGGGGGGGGGGGCTGGTGGTGGTGGTGGTGGTGGTGAACGTGGAGGGGAAGAGAGAGAGCACATGAAAGAGGGGGTGAGGTTGGGAGAGGCGGAGAGATAAACAAAAACTTGCTGGGTGTGACACACAAGTCCAGGACTTGACTGTAAAATGAAAAATCATTGAGGTTTTCAGCTGTTTTTATTAGTGTTGCCTTAAATGACCCAGCTGTTGCAGCCAGCAGTGAAATCATTGTTCTCGTTGTTGACATTGATGAAAGCTGCCCACAAAAATCTAGTAATCTCTGGAGTGGATTTTCCATTTCTCAATCTTAGTTTTATTCTGATGCCAAGTCTAGGGGGATCTCTGGGGTCTAGCAACAATGATGCCATCCAGCTGGCTAAGTAGCCAATCACATTGAAGAATTCTCCCAGTTAGTAAATCAGGAAGTTAAAAACCATTGACTATTCTACACTTTTTATAAATTTTACAGAGAACAAAATAAAGATTGGAGTATACACATGGAAATAAGGTAGAAACTGAAATATCAAATTTTCAAAATTAAAAATGCCTATTGAATTCATAATATGGAAATTTTACATTCCACAAATATTATGTTCGTTTTTCAGAGCCAGAAAAGTTGTTCAGCAGTAGTTATTACGTAGTATGCCTTTAAAAACCCAATTACACCACATTCAACTAGGTTCAACATTTTTGGGCTTTTTTAAAAAAAACTGTGGTATTACAGCATAAAACGGGAGGTTCACATCAAATCACGTGATTTCTTAATATTGCCGTCTACGGGGACTTCAATGGTGTACACAGTGGAGGAGCAGGGAATCACTGGCAGCAACTTCTGCATTTCCATGTGTCATGCTAGGCCCCCACCTGCCAAGAATGAGGCACATTAATTTTGTCATGAACATTGATTTTAAACTGTTACTAGAGTGAAGAAAGGACTTGTTAAACAGATCAGCCATGGCTGGAAAATATATTTGCATATTAACAGACAGTGATTGGGAGGACAAAGGACCATTCCCTTACACATTCAACCCACAATGAACCTTGATCACCAGGTAGTGTGTGTAAGAGGAGCATTCCAGAGACTGCTGTAATCTAAGAAGTGGTCAGACCAGTTAGTCAACCTGGGTTCTTCTGAATTGTACAAACAGTTTGAACCCCAAGAGTGTGTCTGTTTGCTCCTGGACTGAGAAGATCTCTCCTGTCTGCTCCCAGTGGCACAGTGGTTAGCACCGCAGCCTCACAGCTCCAGCGACCCGGGTTCAATTCTGGGTACTGCCTGTGTGGAGTTTGCAAGTTCTCCCTGTGTCTGCGTGGGTTTCCTCCGGGTGCTCCGGTTTCCTCCCACATGCCAAAGACTTGCAGGTTGATAGGTTAATTGGCCATTATAAATTGCCCCTAGTATAGGTAGGTGATAGGGAAATATAGGGACATGTGGGGATGTGGTAGGAATATGGAATTAGTGTAGGGTTAGTATAAATGGGTGGTTGATGGTCGGCACAGACTCGGTGGGCCGAAGGGCCTGTTTCAGTGCTGTATCTCTAAATCAAAAATCAAATCTCTTTCTCACAAGCCTCTGAATCCACTGAAGACACATGAACCCCAAGAAGAAAAGTCTCCTACAGCGAACAAAGTTTAAGAATACTGGGTCCCAACGAAAAGCAAGATCTACCTACAATCAAGGACTCTACAGTGAGCTCAAAGACCTGTAATAAAAACTCTTCAGATATTGTCTCACTTTATTTTTCTTCTGCTCTTTTTCTGTCTCAATTTGCATGTGTGTATCGTGTATGCATGCTGGCATAGGCACATCGTGTATCCGTAGGCATTAACCGAATTAGATTTCAAGTTTAATAAATTTCAACTTTTCTTCTTTAAACCTAAGAAAGCCCGTTTGTGCTGGTTTCTTTGCCTTATAATTGGAAATCAGTGAACAAGGATTCACAAAGGAGGAGCTAAAAAAACACATGTTTAAAATTAAACCCTGTTACGGTAAGACCTAGTGAAGGCTGAAAGGGACCCCTAGACACCTCTCTCACCTGGTCGTAACACATTTTACTGTACATGTGCAGAGGACCAAAGTTGCCATCCATTTTACAGTTGTAATGATGACGAACACTGACGGTCTTGCTGTCACTACAACCACAAAATCTGGGTCAATATCAATAGTACAGTAACATAATTCCTTCACTAGATGGCCTCACTGGTAAAATGGAACTACTCTGGCTATGAAGCAGAACTGCAAAGCTGAAAGTTACTCCAGTATGTCCTAGTATTTTGACACAAATTTGTCTTAAGGTAGTGAAATTTTTATAGCTAAAAGCCCAGATGTACAGAAAGCAAATGTAAGAGAAGGAGGGACAGCATCAATTGCAGCTATGCAAGCGCCTAAGGGCTCACCCATTTTACCCTCCCAAGAATTAACTAAAGGAACCACCAATAAAAAAGGCAGAAGTGAATAAAATAAAAGAGAACAAGTCACAAAATACTCTTTCACAGTTTCTACTTATTACAAATTTCCTTTCACTTGATTAAAACAATGATTTCAGTCTCGTTCAAAACCAGTCAAAGTCTTGAAATGTTAATCAATAGCAGGGATGGCCAACCTTTCAAAGTTCAAGACCCAGAGCAAAAAAAAGAGTACATCAATTAATCCAAGGTTCAGAATACTGGGATGCTAACTGGGATTTTCACTAACTGCAAGTGTATTAGGCCAGCAAGTTTGAAACCCAGTCCATTAGTGAGACTTTTGGTATGCTTTGTTTCAGATTATTTCTTTCACTTAAAATCCGGATTTTCTCTCCTAGGAGTACTGCACTGTTGGAGGTGCCATCTTCTGGATGAGATGTTAAACCAAAGCCCTGTCTGTCCCTCAGATGCAGAAGGGGAGTTCTCCTCAGCGTCCTGCTCAATATTAGTCCCTCAATCATCACACTGAAATCAAAATGATCTTGTCATTCATCACATTGCTGTTTGTGGGATCTTGCTGTGTACAAACTGGCTGCTGCTTTTCCCTATACTACAACAGCGAGTGCATTTCAAAAAGTACTTCATTGGCTGTGAAGCACTTTGAAACATTGTGAAATCTTATATTTGCTCATTTATTCTGGTACTGATCGCTTTTCAATTACTGTTGGTAGCTCTGGTGTAAACCCGAACAGTCCTTGCACTCCAGCCGTGTTGGAAGTTTGTGCTCATTGAGGTTTGCTGAGAGTCGTGTCTCTTTTTTGCCGTTCTGCCGAGTGACTTGGTTTAAGAAGCCAATTGTCTTTGGCAGTCCCGTCCCTTCCCCACTTGATGAATAGGGAGGCTCATTCAAGCTAAAATGACCTAACATTGCAATTAATTCAAGTCATACATGGTATTCCAGACCGGAATGGAAGGCAGGTTCCCTGTTTTCTTGTGGTTGATCAGGTTCAATGTTATTCTGTCACTGAAGTCCAGTGCATGGGATAGGTGAACAATTAACTGCATTTGCCTCACAGAAGCATCTGGTCATCTCTGGTATTTAAAGTAACCAGATTCTTCAATGCGAATTTCCATTTTATTTCAATCCAAATCTACCCTGCTAATACGTTATCACTATGACTAAATCCTCATCCAGCAGCCCAGCAATGACAATGGGACTGAATGAATTCACTCCACTGTTTGGTTCTGAACTACCCTGGTCGACTCAGCAATCCACATCTCTTTCTGCGACAAGTTAGTCTTGACATTGTCTATTCAATGCTACTTGTTCTAAGTACCTGGGTACAGGGCTAGGAGAGGTATTCTAGCTGTTTCCATTCCTGAAACCACAGCAATTGTCTTTCCCTGAACTTCTGTACAAACATTGTTTCTTGTCCAAACCTTCATCTTGAATCTTTGTACCCTGGATATTCCTACTCAACCAACTCATCTCTGCTGCTGGTATCCTTTGCTTGTCAACTTTTCTCATGAACCAGACTCTGCTGCTTTCGGAAGAATAAGCAGGATAGATATTTTGGTAAAAATGAAGATAAAACGTATAATGACATGGGAATAACTATTGTTTCGTACACTCTTACTTTTATTTATTCAGAATATCCCAATCCATAAATGAAAGTTAATGAGCAGAGTTTAAACGCACACATTTGCCTCTCGAGGGAAAAAGAAAACTTACTTCTATCGTAGGATCATACTCATCTACGAAATGGTTCTGAATAAGTTGGATCGTCAGAGCGCTTTTGCCTACGCCACCAGCTCCGACCACCACTAGTTTGTACTCGGTCATCTCTCTTGCTCAGGGACAGATCTGTGTAAGGAAAAGGCCACAACATTAGAACAGGAGCAGATGTGTAGGCAGTGATTCTGTTACTGGACCAGGAATCCAGCAAATGTGAGCTCAAATCCCAAATTTGAATTCAGTTTCAAAAAATATGAAAATAAAGAGTTGGTATCAGTAAAAGTGAGTGAAGCTGTTGGCTTGTCATAAAAAAACTGATTCACTATGTCCTTTAGGGAAGGAAAGCTGTCATCTTTACCTGTTCTGGCCTGTAAGTGACTCATGTTCCGTGCTAACATGGCTGGCTGTTAATAGCCCCCTGAAGTCCCCATTATCTCACTCTCAGGGCAACTAGGCATGGACAATAAGGCCTGGCCTTGCCAGCAACACCTACATCCCAAGAACAGTTCAGCCATGGCTAGAGAAAACATTTGCATACTAACAGACAGTGCTCGGAGAGACAAAGGGGCTATTCTCTGCTCCACTTTAACCCACAATGGACTTTGAGCATCAGGTATCGTGTGTAAGAAGAGACATTCCAGGGTCGGCTAAGACAAGAGAATCCACAAACACACGTGGTCAGACTAGTCACATGACTAACCTGCTTGGCAACCTGGGTTTTTCTGAATTGTACAAAGAGTTTGAACTGAAAAGAATGGTTTGCTCCTGCAGTGAGAAGACCTCTACTGTCTGCTCCCATCTCTTACTCACAAGCCCCTGGACCCACTGAGGACACATGAATCACAGGAGAGAAAAGTCTCCTACATCAAACAAGGTTTAAGAATAATGCTGGGCCGCAATAAAAAGCAAGAGCTACCTACAATCAAGGACTCTACAGCCAAGCTCGAAGAGTAGCAACCAAAGCCACCTTCAGATATTGCCTCAAACGTTTCCACTTTATTTCTTCTGCTCTTTTCTGTCTCTATCTGCATATGTGTATCGCGTATGCATGCTGGCGTGAGCATGTTGTGTATCCGTAGGGGTTAACTGAATTAGAGTTTAAGTTTAATAAAGTTCACCCTTTTTTCTTTAAACCCAAGAAAACCTGTTTGGTTATTTTCTTTGCCTTATAATTGGAAGTAAGTGAACAAGGGGGAGCTAAAAAAAAAAATGGTGTGTTTAAAATTAAACCGTTACGTTAAGACCAAGCGAAGGCAGAGAGGGAACTCTAGATTCCTTTCTCACCTGGTCGTAACAATGTGCACTGTCAGTGGTGCCATCCTTCAGGTGAGACATCAAACCAAGGGCCCAATCTGCCCCCTCAAGTGAATGCAAAAAATCCCACAGCACTATTTTGATGAGCAGGTCTTCTGGTGTCCAGCCAATATTCTTCTTTCGACCAACAGTATATTAAAAACATGTTCCGGTTGTTAATCTTATTACTGTTTATGGGACCTTGCTGCATGCAAACTGGTTGTTGTGTTTCTCACATTACAACAGTGCTTACTCTTCATTGTCTGTAAGGCACTTTGGAGTGTCCTGGGGTTAGAAATGGCACTATATAAATGCAAACTCTTTATTTACTTAAGAATGCTTTCATTAATACAATAACTGTGTTGGTCAGCAGTTGAAGAGTTGAGATTTGTCCTAAACCTAAGCAGTTTCATTTGAGACAAAAGCCAATTCTATTTTTGTAACACAATATACCAGCATCCAAGCAAACCCTGCTTTTAAAACTCCCACTATGTGACAATACAAAAGAAATGATTACAACAGCATTCGTGAGTAAGAGGTTGATCTTTAATCATTGCCAGGATCATTTATTTATATATGTCACAAAAAGACATCTCTATTTGCATTTGGATTTCTTAAAGCAGTTTTGGGTTACCACCAAATGTCAAGAATTTTCAATTATTTCAGTTATGGAAATACATAGCTTTTTAAAAAACATATAGGATAAGAGTGTAATGTTAGTAGGCATGTTTTTGAAATCTCGGCAATTCATATCATTAGTTAAAGGTTAGCAACAACAGCACCAGACTGCTCTATGACCCGATCACAAGTCAGGCTCCAGGTTTTCAATTACCCATCCCCCGCTTCAAAATGCCAGAGACTAAATCAAATCTTACATTAAGATTTGGAATTCTTTTTAAAAAATCTTAATGGAAACGATTTTGACCTATGGTTATACAAGTTTTGCCAGGGCTTGCCCTAGGGAATTTGAGACAGCATGATAGTATATTTAGAGAAGGGTGGGGGTAACGGAGGGGGAGGCAGACAGAGAGAGAGAGAGAGAGAGAGTCACACACACACATAAGCTTTTGATCTAGGAGAAATATATAGAGAGAGTTCAAAGCTGTCTCATTGTAAAACATTAAATTCTCATGATTGCTACCAATGGCTTAATATAAACAGCAGTTTCACAGTTATTTTCAAGACAAATTTAAATTGTTCCATTGAATTAAGCTGAGCAGATTAGACATGAAGCCCATTAAAATTTCAGACAGAATGTCCTCAGTCACAGCTAAAAGTTTTAAAATATCTAGTGTTAATGATATGAGATTCCGAGTAGGTGCAGTTCAATTGCAGGAAGGGATGGTTTCTGTATTCCGGCCACTAACCTCTACTCTTCAGCCCCAATTCCCAGAAAACCACAGAATCAGAAACCCAGAGGAAGAGGAGATTAATAAACCACACCTAAATGGAACTGAATTCTACTGAAAATACTTGGGAGTGTCACTGTGACAGTGCTAAAAATAAACATCTGCAGCAGCTCCGATTACTCAGCTCATCAGACATCAGAACTTGTTTCATTAGTGTCAACTAGAAACAGGAGGCCATTCAGCCCATCGAGCTTGTTTTGCCATTCAGTAAGATTATGGCTGATCTGTACCTCATGGAGAAAGTATTTTGGTTTTTACTGAAAAGGCCAGTGAGGAAATTAAAACAAACTCATTCCCACAAAGCGTTTTTTATTCTTCAAGTCACATTTTAAAAAAAAGTAAAGCAGCAACCTGCCAATATTAATATTAACTTGCAGTAACAGTAGAACTCTCAGAGCACAGGTACTCAAACAGCTACAAAAATACACTCCCTCCCCAGATTTGTGCTGGTAGTTAAAGGTTTTCTAATTGAGCTATATTTGAGATTCTGATCAAACTGTGCAACATTCTATGGCAGTGAACTGTGTGCAATATTTTCTTGGTCTGAGGAAAGGCAATGCACTAGTGAGCAGAGACCATGCTTCTACTTTGAGGTTTATTTCCACTGTCGCCCTGAAACCCACCACATCACAGCCAGATCCTTCGCCTAACATCTACACCTCCCCCTGACAATGGCGGGGTGGATGGTGGGGGAAAGAGAACTTTTTGTAGCTTAATAAGGAACTCTTGCATCAAAACTTGGAAACTGCACAAAAAATTGTTTAAGGAAATTTATGTTTCTTAAAGGCTGAATAAATTTGCAAACATATCAAGTGCTTGAAGGACTAAATTAGTCAATGGGAAGAAGTGTTGGTCAGATGCCTGATGCCCCAAAGCAGTGCAGGCCCCATTTTCCTGGGTTCCCTTACGGCTGCCAAGCAAGACCTCTGCCAATACGACCAGACCCTGAACTCCCTCCCCAGTCCTCCTGAATCCCACACCCATAATCCCTACAGCTTCTCCAACCCATTCCCAGATTCCAGGATCCCCCCCTTTCCCAGTGCCTGTAAACTGCTAGATCACCATTCTAGTGCTCATAGTCTCTGGGTGCACCTCCCAGTGCTCTCTGGTTCCAGGGGGCTTTTATAATCTCTCAAGACCCAGCTTGCAGTGCTCTCTGATCTCAGGACATGCCCAAATCCTCCCAAAACCCCCCTTCACAGTGACCCTAAACTCAGGACTATTGAAGTATTACTAGTATTGAAACCTCTTCCTAATACTACCAGACTGCCTAGTGTTCCCAGGGCCATCTGTTCTGTTGAGGAAGCATTATCTCTAATGAAATTACTTGGCATAAAATCTCTGTCCTTAGGATATCACCAATTAACCCTGAGCAGTGCAAAAGGATATCAGCTAGTAATGCTGCATCAAAAGTCCTTTGCCCTGCCTCTAAATGCTGCATTTATTTTTTGTGACGGTTATCTCAGACACAGTTAAAAACATATAGTAATAGGAATTGCTGGACAAAGACCAAGGTCTATCTGATTCACCTTCTGCCATCCTGAGTATTGCTGAAGAGAGACGCGTTGTCGACGCTTTTCATCTTGCACTCATCAGGACAATCCACAAAAATAACCAATGTTTGCACAATATACAGGGAGAAATGATCTGATCATGGTAGCCACCGTCACACAGGATTTCATTGATTCACCCTATTTCAGCATCAAGCTTGCGAATGGCTCAGGCCCTATTTACGAGGTTGTCAATAAGGCCAATCTTATAGCGCATGGAACTGTAAGAATCCTAAAGCGTGTATTGACCAGTGAAGGTAGGTTTACGGTAGACTGTGGTAGAGAACCCCTTAGCAGATTTCTCACAAACTTATGAATGGGCCCAAGGCCATCTCTTTTGGCCCTGAAAAGTGCCCAGTCTACCTCAAATTATCCGAGAAGGGTAATGTATCCCAAAAATTTGAGCAACAGGTAAAGCTAGCTGTTTCACACTGCTACTGTACAGGATCAACACATGTGGTGTTTGCCACTAACAGGATGCTGCCATCAAGCCAAAAAGACATCCTGCCTAAAAACACAAATGAGTAATGTGATAGTTGCTAGGTACATAGGCCTTGCATTCCAAAGACTGGCGGATCATATCAAACATGTCCCTTCTGCCATTTGCAACGGGCAAGGTACGGGCCATACCCAACCAGCCCGTTGTTGCAAAACTCAAAACGGAGTGTCCAACATTAGGTGCGATTCTGCGATTGGTCAACATTTGCTAAATAATCCAGTGTGCTAAGAATTACTCTGACAACCAATTTAAGACTGTCAGTAGGGCTCGCAGTGTGGAGCATTTGCACATACTGGAAGCTACATATATTAATACACAGGGCCCTGTTCTTTCAGACAGAAAGAATATGTACAAACGTTGTGTCTGTTTCAGCTGAACAAAATAAGTGACAGCCATTCGCTGGTTCATTCCTCAGGACAATGCCTTGACCAGAGTCAAGCTGCCTGGTTTAAATTTCAAATAAAACTTGGCAGTTCACTGTCAGTCATTGTAATCTGGTGCATTCTCCATGGCAACACCTCCAATCAGAGTTCACTTGCCAACCAATTAGTACTCTTTTCTCATGCAGTATAAGTTATTGTTTTCCCTTACATTGGTTATTCTTGTGGATTGCCCTGATGAGCGCAAGACAAAAAGCTTTGACATGTCTCTATTTTCAGCAATACTCAAGTTCTATACTACTAAATGACTATTCTGCCATCCTGGTAGTTGCATGACACATTGACAATTAAGTTGTTGCCGAATCATAATAATCAATATCAATTAATCTACAACAGGCCCAGACATGAGGTGAAGAAAATCCCAGTGTTAGAGTGCATTGGGAACTATATTTCCAAAGTCTTCCCAAGCATGCTATACTTAGCATATCATGTCTCAAATTAATCACAATGTATCCTTAAATATTTTATGAACAGTATTTGCATTTGAATCAATACAACCTTCTTCCGCTGTCTCTCTAGGAGCATGTTTCTGAGAACGACAACTCACAAATAACATTTTCATGGATTAGTTTTGAATTTACCCCCCTTCATATCTATTTTACTTCTGACTGAATTCTTCAAGCTTGGTCTGCAAGACAAGAGGCACTGCTGGCCACTTACCTCTGGATTGCCAGTGTCTCTCTGCAAGGCAGGTGATGCTGTTTTGCTTACAGCATGACCACCTCAGAGCTTTCAAAGTCAGGCCAATGGCCCAACGCTCCCTACCCCACAAACGAGCCTGATCTGATGCAGCCAATTGTCCTCACTGGTGCTACCACATTCCTCCCATCCCATCTGACTGAACTGTAATCAAGGTTTCATTACTGTCCCTATGGCTAAAAAATAGCTTTTAAATTCCTTCAGCAAGTATTAAGAACGCATCTGGCCAGGAACTCAGCCTTAGTGACTGCAGGGCGGGAGTACCACCTTGGGGGTTAATGGTCAGTGTTGGATGGCGAGTGTCATTTCTAAAAAGGTTGCCCCAGCAGCGATGGAAGGAAGTCTGCTATCGCACTTAAATATGGTCAATGCTGTATAAAACTCTTCTTGACATTGAAGGGAATTAATTCTGAACTCTTGCCTCTCACTGCATCTCCATCCGTTCAGAATGCCAAGCACTCACGTCTCACCCATAACCCTCTTAATCGTATATTAATTGTATGCAGGTGATGGGCATTAATTGGGGTTTCACTTGAGCACATATAAAGAGACACTTATTGAAACTGTGATGTGATTGAGTTAGGAGAATGTAAGTTTGTAATGTTTAACTCTAAACAAATGCAAAACTGAGTAAAAATTGATTCCAGTACTATCCTTCACCAACTTTCCAGACAAGAACACCCTCTACTCTCAAGAAACTTTTTGCCCCCGGCTGCCACTGTCTCTTCCAATCACCACACTTTTCTCAATAGCCCTCTACAACCTACTTTCTATTCTTACCACTCCCCCAGATACTCCTCCCAATTCACCCAAACCCTGCCAGTGGCATTCCAACCTACCTCTGCCTATTCAACCTCTCGCCATTATTACGTCTAGTGCTCCTCCCATCAAACAACATATTTAAGCAAACACTTGGTAGAAAGATCATTGATTCAGTTTCCATGGTAAGTGCTGTGCTGATATTTTTAGAAATGGGTGTACTGTATATTATTTCTAAAAGAAGGGGGTGGGGAGGTGGGGGTAGACTCCCAGATGATGTTTCATATCCCTTGACAAAAGAAATTTGATTTTAGATTCTTTATCCTATATCACATCTTTGTGCACTGCTTCATGAGAGGAGGTTGGACTGTAAATAGAGCATATGTGGAGTAATCTATTTACAAGATACCCAGTGTACAAAATTACACACAAAACACTGTCCAGAGGTTACTGCAGTATTGGTTACATTAGTGGATGAACATTTAATCCAATTATAATGATATTCCTCTTTCCACTATTTTAAACATGGGTGTTAGCCCACTTACTTTAAATGGCAAACACCTCCATTAAAATGGCAAGAGGAATGTTCATCCACTAATATCACCAAGTCATTGCAAAATGAGTCCCTAATATAGCTGACAATCAGGTAACTGGTAATTAAAAGTACAGGTTTACACAGTATACCAGAGTATATTCAGTATATCCTGTACACACCAATAATTACTGTGAACCCAAATACACTATCATAGTAGTCTAGTAAAAATGCAATTAGATACATTCAGTGACCACAAAACAGCAGCCATTGTAATATTGTGTGTTACAGGTATTAGCTTTAGCTCAGTGGTATCTCCTTGCCTCAGAGTCTGACAGATGTGGGGTTCAAGTACCACTCCAGAGATCTGAGCAAATAATCCAGGCTGACATCAAAGGTGCCGTTTTGTGGTTGAAACATTAAACAGAGGGCCTTTTAGCCCACTCAGGACAATGTAAAACATCCCATGGCTTTATTTCAAACAGCAGGGGAGTTGTCCCTGGAGGCCTGCCAATATTTATCCCTCAAACAAAACAGATCATAAATAGTCATTTGGTAGTACAGAACTTGAGTATAGCTGAAAAGAGAGACATTTTGTCAAAGCTTTTCACTTTGCACTCATTGGTATTCTTGCAAATTGTCTTGATGAGTACAAGACGAAAAGCTTCGACAAAACGTCTATTTGCAGCAAAACTAAAACAGTTTATCTTGTCAAGCATCTCAGTGCTGGTTGTAGGATCTTACCGTGCACATATTGGCTGCTGCTTTTCCCAAATTACAACAGTAGTTACATTTTTATAGTTCATTGGCTGTGAAACACTTTGGGATATCCAGAGGTCGTGAGAAATGGTATATCCACAAGTCCTTTCCTTACATAGGATGAAACAGCAAATCCACCAACTCACCATTTGGACCACCGCAGGATATCCCCAGTTTATATTTTTTTTTAAAAAGGGGAACTATAAAGGCCATTAGCCAAATATGAGTGAAGAGTAAAATAATGGAAACTGATTAAAAATTGATTAAAACCCTAATTAACTAACTAATAAGTAGAGTAACTAAACCAGAGGGAGGAGATTACTGTATTTACTTAGCATTTAATATTTATAGTAGGAATCTAGCACTAGAGACCATATAGTTAATTATAACAATTTAGTAAGGATTTAATAAGTATTTATTTATTTTAAATTAATTTATTAATTAGTGCTAGAAATGTCAGTTAGAGGGGTGAAGTGCTTCACCTATGAGATGTGGGAGGTCCGTGACGCTTCCAGCGTTCCGGACGACTACGTCTGCAGGAAGTGTACCCAGTTGCAGCTCCTCACAGACCGCATGGATCGGTTGGAGCGGCAACTGGATGCACTTAGGAGCATGCAGGTGGCAGAAAGTGTCATAGACAGGAGTTTTAGAGAAGTGGTTACACCCAAAGTGCAGGCAGATAGATGGGTGACTGCGAGAAGGGGCAGGCAGTCAGTGCAGGAATCCCCTGTGGCTATCCCCCTCTCTAACAAGTATACCATTTTGGATACTGTTGGGGGGGATGGCCTATCAGGGGAAAACAGCAGCAGCCAGAGCAGTGGCACCATGGCTGGCACTGTTGTTCAGCAGGGAGGGACAAAGCGCAGAAGAGCAATAGTTATAGGGGACGCTATAGTCAGGGTCACAGATAGGCGCTTCTGTGGACGTGAAAGAGACTCCAGGATGGTATGTTGCCTCCCTGGTGCCAGGGTCAAGGATGTCTATGAACGGACAGGGGGCATTCTGAAAGGGGAGGATGAACAGCCAGAGGTTGTGGTACACATTGGTACCAATGACATAGGCAGGAAGAGTGACGAGGTCCTACAGGGGGAGTTTAGGGAGTTAGGTAGAAAGTTAAAAGACAGGGCCTCTAGGGTTGTAATCTCAGGATTACTCCCTGTGCCACGTGCCAGTGAGGCTAGAAACAGGAGCATAGTGCAGCTAAACACGTGGCTGAACAACTGGTGCAGAAGGGAGGGTTCCAGATATCTGGACCATTGGGATCTCTTCAGGGACAGATGGGACCTGTACAAGAAGGACGGGTTGCATCTAAACTGGAGGGGCACAAATATCCTGGCTGCGAGGTTTGCTAGCGTCACTCGGGAAGGTTTAAACTAGTGTGGCAGGGGGGTGGGAACAGCTAGTGAAATAAATGAGGGGGAACTAGTAAATAAGGCCAGTAAGACTGAGAGGAAGAGCAGGCAGGGAGATGTTGCGGAGCACAGCGGGACTGGTGGTCTGAAGTGCATTTGTTTCAATGAGAGAAGTATAACAGGTAAGGCAGATGAACTTAGAGCTTGGATTAGTACTTGGAACTATGATGTTGTTGCTATTAAAGACTTGGTTGAGGGAAGGACAGGATTGGCAGCTAAATGTTCCAGGATTTAGAAGCTTCAGGCGGGATAGAGGGGGATGTAAAAGGGGTGGGGGAGTTGCATTACTGGTTAAGGAGAATATCACAGCTGTACTACGGGAGGACACCTCGGAGGGGTCATGCAGCGAGGCAATATGGGTGGAGCTCAGGAATAGGAAGGGTGCAGTCACGATGTTGGGGGTTTACTACAGGCCTCCCAACAGCCAGCGGGAGGTAGAGGAGCAGATATGTAGACAGATTTTGGAAAGATGTAAAGGTAACAGGGTTGTGGTGCTGGGTGATTTTAACTTCCCCTATATTGACTGGGACTGACTTAGTGCTAGGGGCTTGGATGGGGCAGAATGTGTAAGGAGCATCCAGGAGGGCTTCTTGAAACAATACGTAGATAGTCCAACTAGGGATGGGGCCGTACTGGACTCGGTATTGGGGAATGAGCCCGGCCAGGTGGTTGAAGTTTCAGTAGGAGAGCATTTCGGGAACAGTGGTTAGCACTGCAGCCTCACAGCTCCAGCGACCCGGGTTCAATTCTGGGTACTGCCTGTGTGGAGTTTGCAAGTTATCCCTGTGTCTGCGTGGGTTTCCTCCGGGTGCTCCGGTTTCCTCCCACAAGCCAAAGACTTGCAGGTTGATAGGTAAATTGGCCATTAGCAATTGCCCTTAGTATAGGTAGGTGGTAGGGAAATATAGGGACAGGTGGGGATGTGGTAGGAATATGGACTTAGTGTAGGATTAGTATAAATGGGTGGTTGATGGTTGGCACAGACTCGGTGGGCCGAAGGGCCTGTTTCAGTGCTGTATCTCTAAACTAAACTAAATAATTCCATAAGTTTTAAGGTACTTGTGGATAAGGATAAAAGTAGTCCTCGGGTGAAGGTGCTAAATTGGGGGAAGGCTAATTATAACAATATTAGGCAGGAACTGAAGAATTTAGATTGGGGGCGGCTGCTTGAGGGTAAATCAACATCTGACATGTGGGAGTCTTTCAAATGTCAGCTGATTAGAATCCAGGACCAGCATGTTCCTGTGAGGAAGAAGGATAAGTTTGGCAAGTTTCGGGAACCTTGGATAACGCGGGATATTGTGAGCCTCGTCAAAAAGAAAAAGGGAAGCATTCGTAAGGGCTGGAAGGCTAGGAACAGACGAATCCCTTGAGGAATATAAAGACAGTAGGAAGGAACTTAAGCAAGGAGTCAGGAGGGCTAAAAGGGGTTATGAGAAGTCATTGGCAAACAGGATTAAGGAAAATCCCAAGGCTTTTTATACGTCTATAAAGAGCAAGAGGGTAACCAGGGAAAGGGTTGGCCCACTCAAGGACAGAGAAAGGAATCTATGTGTGGAGCCAGAGGAAATGGGCAGGGTACTAAATGAGTACTTTGCATCAGTATTCACTAAGGAGAAGGACTTGGTGGATGATGAGCCTAGGGAAGGGAGTGTAGATAGTCATCTCATTATCAAAAAGGTGGTGGTGTTGGGTGTCTTGCAAAGCATTAAGGTAGATACGTCCTCAGGGCCTGATGGGATCTACCCCAGAATACTGAGGGAGGCAAGGGAAGAAATTGCTGGGGCCTTGACAGAAATCTTTGCATCCTCATTGGCTACAGGTGAGGTCCCAGAGGACTGGAGAATAGCCAATGTTGTTCCTTTGTTTAAGAAGGGTAGCAAGGATAATCCAGGAAATTATAGGCCAGTGAGCCTTACGTCAGTGGTAGGGAAATTATTCGAGAGGATTCTTCGGGACAGGATTTACTCCCATTTGGAAACAAATGGACTTATTAGCAAGAGGCAGCATAGTTTTGTGAAGGGGAGGCAGTGTCTCACTAATTTGATTGAGTTTTTGTGACAAAGATGATTGATGAAGGAAGGGCAGTGGATGTTATCTATATGGACTTCAGTAAAGCCTTTGACGAGGTCCCTCATGGCAGACTGGTACAAAAGGTTAAGTCACATGCGATCAGAGGGGAGCTGGCAAGATGGATACAGAACTGGCTCGGTCATAGAAGACAGAGGGTAGCAGTGGAAGGGTGCTTTTCTGAATGGAGGGATGTGACTAGTGGTGTTCCGCAGGGATCAGTGCTGGGACCTTTGCTGTTTGTAGTATATATAAATGATTTGGAGGAAAATGTAGCTGGTCTGATTAGTAAGTTTGCGGACGACACAAAGGTTGGTGGAGTTGCGGACAGTGATGAGGATTGTCAGAGGATACAGCAGGATATAGATCAGTTGGAGACTTGGGCGGAGAAATGGCAGATGGAGTTTAATTCGGACAAATGTGAGGTAATGCATTTTGGAAGGTCTAATGCAGGTGGGAAGTATATAGTAAATGGCAGAACCCTTAGGAGTATGGACAGGCAGAGAGATCTGGGCGTACAGGTCCACAGGTCACTGAAAGTGGCAATGCAGGTGGATAAGGTAGTCAAGAAGGCAGACGGCATGCTTGCCTTCATCGGTCGGGGCATAGAGTATAAAAATAGGCAAGTCATGCTGCAGCTGTACAGAACTTTAGTTAGGCCACACTTAGAATACTGAGTGCAATTCTGGTCGCCACACTACCAGAAGGACGTGGAGGCTTTGGAGAGGGTACAGAGGAGGTTTACCAGGATGTTGCCTGGTCTGGAGGGCATTAACCATGAGGAGAGGTTGGATAAACTCGGATTGTTTTCACTGTAACGACGGAGGTGGAGGGGCGACATGATAGAGGTTTACAAAAAGTTATAAGTGGCATGGACAGAGTGGATAGTCAGAAGCTTTTTGCCAGGGTGGAAGAATCAGTTACTGGGGGACATAGGTTTAAGGTGAGAGGGGCAAAGTTTAGAGGGGACGTGCGAGGCAGGTTCTTTACACAGAGGGTGGTGAGTGCCTGGAACTTGTTGCCGGGGGAGGTGGTGGAAGCAGGTACCATAGAGATGTTTAAGAGGCATCTTGACAAATACATGAATAGGATGGGAATAGAGGGATATGGACCCCATAAGTGCAGAAGGTTTTAGTTTAGGCAAGCATCAAGATCGGTGCAGGCTTGGAGGGCCGAATGGCCTGTCCCTGTGCTGTACTGTTCTTTGTTCTTGATATTCAGAGTAGGAAACAGCAGTCTAAAGAGGTTACTGTGAAGAAATAGGGTATTTTTGCATTTCAATTAATGAGATTAGGATAATATGGATTTGAAAGTTGGCTTCAACCAGTGACAGCTTGAGGGCCCCATTCTTCATTGTGCCACCAACTAGGTGAATGGGTCACCATTCCCAATCAGACAGACAACATAATCTGTGGGGAACCTAGGTCTTCCTTGCTTGTTTGTTTCATTGCTTGACTAAACTTCTCAAGTCAAGCAATTGCATTTGAAATGTTAAATTTCTGAAGATTGACAGAATGAGCGATTATAGCCTCTCAATGCTGAAAGTGGGAAAGGAAGGAGAAAGCGACAAACATTCAGACATTAACACCTCACCTCTCACTGTGTCTTATTTGTTAAAAATCACAGATTTTTATCAAGGAGATGGTTGGCAATTTCCAGTTCTAGTTGCTCAGCTTTAGTTCATGAATGAAGTATAATTCACTTCATCCACTTCTGGGAAATCTACCAAAAGGCTAACCTGGCTGATTATCAGTGTCTAAGGATATAATAACTATTGTGGACTGATTCCAGTTTCAATGTGGTGATTCAGTATCTTGCTGTATTATAGAATTACACAGCACAGAAGGAGCCCGTTGTGCTGTGCCAGCTCTTTGGAAAAAAAGCATTAGTTGACACCATTAAATCCAAGTAAACCTGGCCAAGTAGTTTTAGCCTGTGTACACTGATGTAACTACGCTTTGAAGGGGATATCACAATCCCCAATGAACAATATTCCACAACTAGTGGTTAATTATTAATCCTAGACACACTAACCAGTACATTGCACTAGCTTTGGTTCTGTGGTAGCACAACTCACCTCACCAAAGTCACAGGTCATAAGTTCAAGCCCCACTCCAAAGACTTGAAAATATAATCCAGGCTGACATGCCAAGCAACGACAGAGTGCTATCCTGTCTTTCAGATGAGCTGTTAAACTGAGGCCCTATCTGCCCTCTCAGGTGGAAGTAAAAGATCCCATGGCGCTAATTAAAATAGCAGAGGAGTTCTCCTTAGCCAGCATTTATTGATAACCAACATCACTAAACATCCCATTGCTGTTTGTGTGACTTTGTGTGCAAATTGGTTGCAGCATTTCCTATATTACAACAATGACTACTGTTTAATAGTGCTTTATTGGCTGTACAGCACTCTGGGATGTTGAGGTTATAAAAGGCACTATGTAAATGCAAGCCCTTTCCTTACAAAGCATGGAAAATTATGCAGATTTTGATTCATGCATTTCATAAGCAAACTTGGTCTCAAGACAAAAGTACTGGGGCAAAGTCTGAACTGTGGAAATTGCTGACAGTTTGCTTGGACTTTCAGAAGGCTTTTGGCCAAGCACCACATGAAAAAGATTGCTCATTAAACTAAAAATGTTGGAACTCACATGGAATATTCTTCATCAACAAGGGAAGGTGTGTCAGATGGAGAGAATAGGTTGAACAAGTGTTACAGGAGTCAGTGCTTGTTGTTTCTAAATCAAAATTACTAGTATACTGAAAAGGAATTGTAAGTGTGTCAAACATTACGAACACACTAAAATAAGGAAGAAAGAGATGGAGTTAAGATTTGCACGATGACTTAAAATCAGTTATATAATTGGGCAGATGAATAGGAAATGAAAGTTAAAAGTGACCTGTGTAAAGCAGTGTCGTGAAATAAGTTAACCAGTCACATATGGCTAATTGGAAATCTAGATGTGGCTAATTGCAATTCTGAATTTTTTTATTCTCATTCACATGGCTTGTGGGTGAACTTCAACCTTTTGGTGTGTTTGTTGGTAAAACGATAAAGCAGAGTGTGCAAGTGTTTTTTTGGTCTTTGAGTGTTTTCACTTCCTTGATTCTGGAATGGTGGGCGATTGTCATGACATAAAATATGTGAAATACATTACCTGCACTGAGAATTTGTGTAAGGTGTTTGACTAAAATTTGTGTCGCTCTAAAACAGTGTCACTGTAGCCTTGCCTGTGGTGTGTCAACGATTTCTATTGGACAACACTGATGTAAAGTACTGCACAGTGAAAAAATGTTGAGTCATTAGTAAACATTGAATGAATGAACTAGAATTAGAATGGAGACCTGGAGAAATAATAGATTAAAAACAGTTGAGAAAGCAAACAAGATGCTGGGATATAATCAATGGAACAGTTAAATACAAGTCTACAGAGGCTGCGTTAACGACCTCAGACAGTATTTTAGAACACAATTAAGTTCGACTCTGGCCACCATGGCATAAAAAAAAGACAGACATCCACTGGAAAGGATGCAAAGAGCAGCAACAGGAGTGATTCCAAGGTTAAGAGGATGAGTTGTGAAGGAAGATCAAACAAGCTCAACTTCTACGATCCAGAGAAAAAGGGAAGAGAATGCTATCAAGGTATAGAAAATCTGGTGTCTATAGTATTTCAAATGGTCAGGCCAGTAGGGCCAAAATTCATAAATTGAAGCTGAAGTAAATTTAAAACAGAAATGTAAGCACTTCTTTATTCAAAAGGGTGATAATTGTTTTGAATTGGAATTGTTAAGCCATTAGAGGCATTCAAGATGCAGTTCGATACAAGGCTGCCAGAGTCAGGTACTAGAGGGATGTGCTCTAGCTAAATGGTCCCTTCTCATCCTCAGCTGGACAACTGCACTCGTGCTCAAACCAGAATTCAAAATTCTTCCTACTGAGGAACGAGATTAGGAACAAATGATGCGGATGTGATCGTGGCTGTGAATTCATAAACAGACATGATTATTCTATCGAACCCAACAGACAACAAATCACAGTGCCAGAGGAGAATCAATAACAAGGATTCTCAAGTTGTGTAAAGAGTTATCCACAGAATTGAATTTTTGTATAAATTGTAATATTAGCTGTCTGGCAGCACACCACATTTGGTGTACCAACATAATATACTGTGCAGCAACAAGAGACAAGTTCTTGCTCGTTCTTTCAGACACTTGGTGAGTGAAGCTGCCACAGCATACACAAACAGCAAGTTCTTAAGTATCACTGATAACCAATATATGAGTGCTCCTCCTCCAAGAATTTTTTTTATTTATTTTATTTTTTATATATCAGGGAATTTGACAAGAAAGAGAGAGATGGGTACTGTGCAGGGAGTAACGATATTTTGGGGGAAAGTGCAGGGTTTTTCTTTGGAGGGAGGCTTCTGAAAGCAGGGGAGAGGTAAGGCAGCAGTGGTTTTGAAAGACAATGGCAGAAGCTGGGGCATATTGTCCAAAGGTCACCCTCCAGTGGTAAAGTTGAGGGGGCAGGCAGTAAACAGTCACCTAGAGTGGAGGTCAGCAGGGCACAGACGATTATCCAAATAGGCTTGCATAAGAGTCATAGATTCATAACAGCACAGGAGGCGGCCATTCAGCTCATTGAGTCTATGCTGATTTCTCTATACAGAAATCCAGTCAGTCCCATTCCCCCACTCTATCCCCATAGCTCTGCAAGTTTATTTCACTCAAATACCTATCCAGTTTCCTTTTTAAATCATTGATCGTCTCCGCTTCCACCACCCTTGTAGGCAGCGAGTTCCAGGTTATTACCATAATGTGCATAAAAAAGTTCTTCCTCACATCTCCTGCCCAAAACCTTAAATCTGTGTCCCCTAGTTCTTGCATCATCAACTAATGGAAAGTCTTTGTCTACCTTATTTGAACTTGTTATAATCTTGTACACCTCTGTCAAATCTCTCCCAACCTTCTTTGTCCAAGGAGAAAGGTCATTGGGGAGATCTTCAGACAGTCCAACAGTACATCAACATACTTGGAGTGAATAGCAACTCCAGGCAAATCAAAGATAATTTTATTTATAAAATGACTAAACCACACACAAATATTTCTTCACATTCAGGAATATAAACTTGTTTGAGATTCTCAATTTGCCTTTTCACATGAGATTCTCCAACTGACTGCTTTTCTCATAGGTTCCAGTGAGGACAAAATTGTCTCATCACAAGGATTTACTTATCACAACATCTGTATATTATTAAAAACCGCATTAGACCTCCTGTCAGGCGTATTACTAGGGAGCCTATCACAACAATCCTTACAACATTGTTTGAGGGAAACACGAAAGGGAAATAATGTTTAACCAATTTATTGGAGTTCTTTGTAGTAACATGTGCTGTGGATAAAGGGGAACCAGTGGATGTACTGTACATAGATTTCCAGTAGGCATTTCATAAGGTGCCACATAAAAGGTTATTGTGGAAAATAAAAGGTCATGGTGTGGGGGTAACATTTTGGCATGGATAGAAGATTGGCTAGGTAACAGGAAACAGTATGCATAAATGGGTCATTTTGTAGTTGGCACAATGTAACGTGTGGTGTGCCACAGGGATCAGTGCTGGGGCCTCAACTTTTTACTTTTTTTTTAATAAATGACTTGGATGAAGGGACCGAAGGTATGGTTGCTAAATTTGCTGATGACACAAAGATAGGTAGGAACATAAGTTGTGAAGAGGACATAAGGAGACTACAAAGGGATATAGATAGGTTAAGTGAATGGGTAAAGATCTGGCAAATGGAGTATAATGTGGGAAAATGTGAAATTGTTCATTTTGGCAGGAAGAATAAAAAAAAGCATATTATCTAAATGGTGAGAGATTGCAGAGCTCTGAGATGCAGAGGTATCTGGGTGTCCTAGTGCATGAATCGCAAAAGGTTAGTATGTAGGTACAGCATGCAGTTGGGAAAGTTGATAGAATATCATTTATTGTGAGGGCAATTGAATAGAAAAGTAGGGAGGTTATGCTTCAGCTGTACAGCGCATTGGTGGGACCACAGCTGGAGTGGTGTGCGCAGTTCTGGTCTCCTTATTTAAGGAAGGATATAAATGCTTTGGAAGCAATTCAGAGAAGGTTGACTAGACTAATACCTGCAATGGGCCGGTTGTCCTATGAGGAAAGGTTGGGCAGGCTAGGCTTGTATCTGCTGGAGTTTAGAAGAGAAAGAGGTGACTTGATTGAAACACAAGATTCTGAGGGGTCTTGACAGGGTGAACTTGGAAAGGATGTTTCCCTCTTGTGGTAGAATCTAGAACTAGGGGTCACTGTTTAAAAATAAGGGGTTGCTCATTTAAGACAGATGAGGAGAAATTTTTTCTCTGAAGGTTAAGAGTCTTTGGAACTCACCTCCTCGAAAGGCGGTGGAAGCAGAGTCTTTGAATATTTAAAGGCAAAGGTAGATAGATTCTTGATTAGCAAGGGGTGAAAGATTATTGGGGGTAGGCGGAAATGTGGAGTTGATGTTACAATCAGATCAGCCATGGTCTACTCCTGCTGTGTGTTTGTGTGTTCCAAGACAGAGTTTACCTGGCTCCTAAATTCATTTTGCTTAACAACTTGAGTTTTAAAAGAAAGCCTCTAGAACAAAAAACATTTAGTTTTTGTCACAGGTTGTGACCCCGGTCAGATCGTGTTTGCGGTTTGGGATATTTATGTGGAAGGCAATGTTCGCAATGGAAAGAGGAATGACAAGGAAAGGAAACTTCAGGCAAAGTTAGAGAAGGTCAAACAACCATTTGGAGTGTAGGCAAAATGGAGACAAGAGGGAGGAGATTTTGACAGGATCGGAGAAAATGAAGGGCTTGCTTGAGGAAAGGTGAGATGAGACACGGCTCCAAGTACTACACCTACCTCTCTGGTTCTTTGAGCAGAGAATATGGTGGAATGTGTAGCTGTGCAGGGTGGCCAGTGAACTAGGAATAAACAACTAGCAAGTCACTGCAGAAACCTTTTCTATTTTGTTATAATTCCTATATTGGGTAATCTGAGTACTAATCAGGGTATCTACTACCAGGTACAAGATACCTTGAAATGATGGCCATCATTTCAATAACCAAACGATCAAGCAGAATGTTTCAGGATTTGGACACAATAGTTGACCCGTGGCTCAACTGAGAAAGACCATTGGTGAGGCAGTGGGGTCTCATCTCTGCTCATTGACTCTAGTACTTTATGGCAATGAACAGGATAGTCCAGTATATGTGTTATATCTTTACTTACCAGTACATTTCAAGCACCTGGAAGGCCTGAAAATAAATTCCAGACATGCCAGATTAAAGAACCTTTGATGGTCTTCCGGGTGATACTTGTCAATATAATCTAAACTACTTGAAAGTCATAACATATTTTACAGTCAATCATTTCCATTTAAAAAACAATAACACATTCTAACCTCACAAATCCCTCCTTTGCTCCCTGAAAGGAAAGTTTGATTTATTCAAAATGAATCTCATCTACACAATACGTTTTCAATTGGGAAAAGTGACAGTAGAATATCAAATTGAGGCACTTGCCTGATATTAGTCCTACTGCTCTTATTTTTTGTCAGTTGAATGCAGAGACTCAGAGCTGCTGGGAAATCCATGGCTTAAAAAAGGTATGTTGGCTTTTAGGCAAAGCAGGAAACATGGTGGTAGCAGGCAACAGAGACTACACAACATAGAAAAACATAATTTCAGGGCTGAACTTGAACGATTGCCTAGGATAACAATTTGTGGTCAGCTTGATCGCACAAGTTGACTGTACCACATTCTCCAATTTTATTTGTACATTGCTAAGCATGTGCTGTGGCTTTGGCAGTGTACAGTACTGGCACAACTCTCCTCAAGGCTCAGCAGGCCTATCTAGTGGTGGACCGAAGCCATAATAAACAGGGAATTCTCAGGCTCAATCCCCATGCCGTGTCACACGATCTCAGTTAGCGTGGGAGTACAAGTCCTACAATTAGCCTCGCTGTCCCGCTAAACTAGGGAGAAAATAAGAAAAACAATGCTGATAGGATTCCTACTGTTAATTACTATGCAGTTTCCCATTGCTGAAATCCTTCCACGGCCTCACCCCATCCCATCTCTGGAACCTCCTTCACCCCTACAATATTCAAAGATCTTTGCACTCTTCAAACTCTGGCCTTTTGTGCAACCCCCCCAACTTATTTCACCTCAACACTAGTGGCCGCGCATTCAGTCATCCAGGCCTCGAGTTCTGGAATTCCCTCCCCAAATCTCTCCACCTTTAATCCACTCCTTGAAACTTACCGCTTCAACCAGGCTTTTAGCCCTTCCATCCCAATATCTCCTTCGTTGGCTCATTGTCAACTTTAGCCTGATTATGTGCCTTGGAATGCTCTATTAAAAGGTATATTATAAATGGAAGTGGTAGTTGTTGATGACGATGATGGAACTAAGTGTATGTTAATCTCAAGCTAGAACATGATTAGACTTGATTGTGATGTCACCTCCACAGCTGAATAGCTGCCAACACCCATCAAAACTGATATTAATAATGTCTGGCTGAGCACGCCCAGCAAGGAGTCAATTCTTTCAAGTCAGTTCCCGTCTCCTTTGGAACCGTCATGATTTTCACCCAACCCCATCAATCATCTCTCCTCCCCACACATATACTGGTGCGTACATTGTTTCTGCACCTACTGGTTCTCTCAGCTGCTCTTTATTTTCCACCCCCACCTGCCCACTCATTCCTACCTCTCTGCTTCTCTTTCCACATTTGCAAAGCAAACAATTTCAATATAGGGAAAGAAAAACAAGTCAAAGAGAGAGGTTGAGATGGCATTAAAAACCAACAGAACGGAAGAGAGCAAATGCAGAAGAAAAATTGAGTTCAGTGATATCACCGTGCAAAATGGTCCAATATAAAGTTTACTAAAAGTGAAGAAATAAACAGAAGCACAATACCCAAGTCTGTAAATATTGCTTTACCTACGGACAGGTAAAATATTCATTCAGAATCCAAAACAAAATAAATTCCACCTCCTGCCCAAAAATGCTGCACGACGTGGATTAATGGGCACAGCCAACAGATTGAGTACGTGTGCGAATGCAGCATAGAAAGTTCTTGCATTTATCAAGTGACTTTCATGACCTCAAAACATCCCAAAGTGCTTTAAAGCCAATTAAACACTTTTGAAGTGTAGTCACTGTTGAAATGTGGCAGCCAATTTTTTACACAGCTCATACTTTGTCCTGCAAGAGAAGTGTTCTTTGTACCCAGTATTTTGATATGTGTCATTGCTATTTAGTATTCAACCCATAAACAAATCTAATAATTTTAATCTGTAAGTAATTTTTAATGATGCTATTATATGCCAGCTTTCAAACAAAAAGTTGGGGAATATAGTGGGAATGCAGTGTGTTCTCCAGCAGTTGATACCCTCATTGGGAAATAGCATTAACCTTGCACATTTCATTAAAGATTATATATGAGAGTCCATCAGAATAAGGCAAAGTCCTGGGAGACAGTCTGAACTATAACACACATTTGAATGGTGCAAAAGGTCATACTTCCACAGCACAGGAGGCAGGGGTTTTGTGTACTTACTGGTTTCCCTCTCCCCTGGAAGTCCTATTCCCCAATAGCAGCTGCCACGCCAATTCCTGTAACAACATATCCCAACATCAAAGTTACAGATGACAAACCAGTAAGACACATGCAGGAAAGTACAGCCCATACAGGAGAGCCACGTGACACAGCAGCGCTTTCTGTAATACACAAGAGTGAACGTCAACCTTCAGCAGGCAGGTGGCTCAGCGATTGAAGTGCCTGCTCAATTATAGCAGCCCGAACCCGTTTGATGGTCAGCTCTCATTCGCTTTTGACTGACATGCTATCAGCTCATTGTACTAGAAATCTTAGAACGTACTCCGCTGTGAGCACATAAGCACTGTGGAGAACTTGACGTCCTATGTGTCCCCAAGATGAGCTTCCAAACTACATTTCCTCTCCATCACTACTTCCACCTTGAACATGGCCCATCTCCACCCCTTCCTCAGCCCATCTGCAGCTGAAACTCTCCTCCATGCCTTTTGTTACCTCTAGACTTCTAACTAGAGATTCTAACATTATCCAAAACACTCTAGTCCATTATATCATTCTCAATTGCATTAATTCCCATTCACCCATTACCCCTCTGCTCCCTAACTCACCAACATCTCAATTTCAAAATTCAAATGTTCAAATCCCTCATGGCCTCAGCCCTTTCTTCATTCTAACCTCCAATTTTGGCCATTTCCTTCTATGGGCAGTCGCACCATTGAATGCACACATCCTCAACGACGTCAAAATAGTGTTTAGATCACGGTGACTATATAGGACCCTGATCAGCATTGAGTAATGAGACTCCCAGAATCTGGCAGGTATGTGACCACTTAAAATCGAGGCCCACATGAAGATGGCAAAGGCCGAGTCAGCAGGAGCTTTGTCAATGTTTTGGTCTTGCCTGGAGCCGTTCTACAGAGACCATCAGGACTAATGTACCTGGGGTTAAAATTACGTCTAGTTGTTTCAAATTGATATATTCCAAATATACTGCTGGACTGGATCAATAAATATTCTGCTGAAGGAATTAACAAGAATAAATGTCTTAATCAGAGATGAAAAATGCTACTGGTCAAGATAAACAATGCATGTGGGGAACGTACACCAAACTATCAGAATTTATAGATCAGTGAGGCTCTTATATCAATATCCACATTTCAAAATGTATTTCTAACATTAATTTTTAGTTGAATGAGACTGCAAATATACGAGTTACTTCACCACTGTGTTGTAAAGTTCTGAGCACATTTCATTTGAGAATTAAACCTTCAACTTTTTTTTAAAATCACCAGCTTTACCTTCAAGAGAGAGTTGCCTGGATCCTGACTGGGGTGAAGATCACATCATACAAGAGGTAGGTGCCAAGTAATATGCGCTGGTCAATCTGCTCTCCTGGACTAGTTGCGAACACTTAGAGGGATTGGAGGGGAATTTTCCAGTCCATTCCCCACCCCCTCCCAAAAAATTGGCCTTGGGACTTTGCCCTGGTTTTTCACTTCTCCGGCAGACTCGGGAGCAAGGGATCTCAACCTGATGCAGGCAACAGCACAACTGTATGGGACAGGCTAGGTGGACCAGCTGGTCTCTTCCAATCCAAAATTGTTGTACGTTCTTAGGTCAAGCATACAGGTTTAAGCACTGGTTGCGTGAAAAATCTTTAAAGAAGGAAATTGCATTTTCTGATCATGTCCTCAGCACATCCCAAAATACTATATCGGAAAACGCAGCAGCCCATTTATAAGAGCAAGATCCACAAATTGAAGGGAACGCATGCATGAAAAGAGAAAGTGAACAGACTTGCATATAAACAAACAATTCGAAGACATAAAAAGCAAAAAGACGAGCATTTATGTAGCTTCAGTCACAACCTCAATGTCCCAAAGCACTTTACAGCCAATGAAGTACTTCTGAAGTATAGTCATTGTTGTAATGCAGGACATGTAGCATCCAATTTGCATACAGCAAACGTCAACAGATAACAAATTTAATAATGACCAAATAATCTTTTCTTTTTAAAAAACGGTGTGCTGGTTGAGGAATAAATATTGACCAAGGCACTATGGAAAATGCCCTTGCATCTTTGAATAGTGCAATGGGATCTTTTACGCCCACCTGAGCACGCAAACAAGGCCTCGTCCGATTGAAGGCACCTCAGACAGTGCAGCACTCACTCAGGAGTCGGCCCAGATTTTGTGTACAAGTCTCTACAATTGGACTGGAGCCTCCAATCTTCTGAGTCAGAGTTGACAATGCTGCCACTGAGCCATGGCTGACACCTGCCAAGTGAATGACCAGTTAATCGCTTTAGGGTGTTGTTGGTTCCAATAACTAAGATAGCTATAGCGCCTAGGATGGAACGGCCAAGTCATACAGCCCCTGATATATACATGGAACCTGCAATTGATTGTTGGCATTGTTCAGTAAGTTTATTTCCTAAACCATATTTTTATTGCAGATTAATGCAAGATCATCTTCCCACCCACACAATATTATATTATTTAATTCAAGAAAAGAGGAGAGGAGAGCAAGTAGCTTGTGAGTAATATGCCTAAATATAGATCGTCCAAGAGGGAAAAATAATTGTTTGACATTCACTGAATTAAACATGGAATATATTCATCAGGAAGAATGCAGCGAATAATTTAATTCATTAATCCTTTGATATTGGCTGCCCTTTTCAGTTTTCAACATTATGTGCATATCATTTACAAAAGCTAACATTTTCTGTTCTTTACTAATGATGAATAACAAACAAAGAGAGAGAGAGACAGGGAGTTGAAACCATTAATTTCTCCATGACTATCTTGCTGTTCACAGCAAGATAAGACGTGCAACGGGGCAAGGCTCAGTCTGTCATATCCTCACGGACTTGGATATTTTACTGTTGTGATGTTTCTCCATCCTGTACTTTGCTGATATTAGAGAACTCACTGAAATTCAGGCTGGTTGTTTGGATCCAAACCCAAGAGCTTGGGATTGTAAATTCAATGTTCAAACCATTGCACTTCAACACAAGCTAATCCCTTCCATATTTATAAAGAACAGATGACACTAGCTGTCAGCTGTGGCTCAGTGGGTACCACTCTCACCTCAGAATCAGAAGGCTGTGGGCTCAAGTCCCACTCTCCAGAGACTTAAGCATAAAATCCAGGCTGACAGTCCAGTGCAGTACGAAGGGAGGGCTGCACTGTCAGAGGCGCCGGCTTTCGGATGAGATGTTAAATCAAGTCATCTGCCTTCTCGGGTGAACAAAAGATCCCCCTGCATTATTTAAATGAGCATGAGAGTTATCCCTGGTGTCCCAGCTACTATTTATCCCTTCTACCAACATCACTAAAAGAACAGATCGCTGTTGTTTGTGGGAACTTGCTGTGCACAAATTGGCTGCTGCGTTTCCTACATCACAACAGCAACTACACTTCAAAAGTACTTCATTGGCTGTACAGCACTTTGGGATGTCCTGAGATCATGAGAGAGGTTATAGAAATGCAATTCTGTCTATTAAAGTTACATTTAAAAATGCACAGCTGGATCTCACATTCCTCCTAATGCTACACAACTTTTCCCTGAGTGGGATAGCAAGCAGTTGAAGAGACAACCTAGTCTCTTTTGTATTCGGCACCATGCATGTTGAATCTGACAGCATTTGCGCTCATATAATTAAGAGCTTGCTGGTATTATGGCAAAATGAAATCTATATTTATCAGAGAATTGATTTGTATTGTAAACAACTTGCAGTCCTCTTGGTGCCACCTGTGAATTCTTTATTGTATTCCCTTTTGTTCACACTTGGTGAGTTTTCCCTTTCACCTAAGAATCACACCAGTGAACATTATATAGATTACACCCTGCTGCTGGCCCCGCCCCATCCCCACCCCCTTCTCTCCAGAATGCATTGCCATGACCTGTCACAGGTGCTGGAAGCACTCTGGTGTCTCAAGCTACCAGTCTTCATGGGTGAACCCAAACAGTGAATGTCTAGAGGGCTACTCAATCTTTGACCTCAGCCACTGTTCACAAGTACACACATGGCAATGGAGATCACTGGACTGGAACCAGGATCTGTTTTCACCTCATTCTAGTCCAAGGGTAGACTCAGAGAGATACAGCACCAAAACAGGCCCTTCGGCCCACCGAGTCTGTGCCGACCAACAACCACCCATTTATACTGATCCTACATTAATCCCATATTCACTACCACATCCCCACCATTCTCCTACCACCTACCTACACTAGGGGCAATTTACAATGGCCAATTTACCTATCAACTTGCAAGTCTTTGGCTGTGGGAGGAAACCGGAGCACTCGGCGGAAACCCACGCAGTCACAGGGAGAACTTGCAAACTCCGCACAGGCAGTACCCAGAACCGAACCCGGGTTGCAGGAGCTGTGAGTCTGCAGTGCTAACCACTGCGCCGCCCCAGGTAGAGAGGTAACTGCACCACCATTTCCACTCCTGAGATCAATTAACTCAAATAGCTTGTATAGCAGGATCAAACAAATTTTGACTCAGCCATATAAGGAGATATTAAGATAGATGACCAAAAGCTTGGTAAAAGAGTCATCTTAAAGGAGAGAAAGTAGAGAGGCAGAGAGCTTTAGGGAAGGAATTCCAGAGCTTAGGGCAGAGGTAGCAGAAGGCATGACCACCAATGGCAGAGTGATTAAAATCTTAGATGAGCAAGAGGCCAGAAACCGAGGAGCACAGATTTCAGAGAGCTTCAGGACTGCAGGAGGTTGCAGATACAAGCAGGGATGAGGCCATGGAGGGACTTGAAAACAAGGACAAGATTTTTAAACTCGAGGTGCTGCTGGAGTGGGAGCCAGTGTAGGGCAGCAAGCTTTATGGTTCAGTCTCCATAGATGATAAAATTTCATGTCCTCAGAAAATCAAAGCGCGTGGCAGCCAACATGTGGATGGCATTATTGAGGAATCGCTTTGGTCACAACATTGGGAAAATCCGCACCACTCTTTGCCTAGTGCCACAGGATCTATTATATCCACCTTGAGAGGCACAGGTAGGGCCTTGGTTCAACCTCTCATCTGAAAAACAGTGCAGTACTCCCTCAGTCAGCCTGGAACATCGGTCTGGCTTATGCGCTCAAGTCTCTGCAGTGGGACACAGGAGGGGAGAGTGCTACCAATGAGCAGCAAGAGTAGTGTAAACTATATTTTAATAGAGGGGTATAGATAGCCAAATTCCCACTTTGTATGGTTAATAATTCCATCTATTACACCTTTCTGGAAGCTTGCTACAACTGTTGTGGAAAAATTTTACAACAGCAATACTTGGTTTAATTCTTTTTACAGTTGCTGCATCAGTGCTGATAGAGAAATATAGATGTACAAGTAAAGAAGTACCAACTATTTTATGGGACTTTCCCTGAAATTGGCTTTTAAGGAGCAGATAGAAGTACTGTCTAATTTTGAGTAAGACCTCTAAGTCTAAGAGCTCTGTAATGAACACATCAAATGTGAAGAAAGCGAGCATAGAATTGAACAAAAAGAATGCACAGGAAATGAAAACACAGTTGAACTAGTAAGATCACTGAAGCATCTAACCTCGGTTCGCTCCCTTACATTACTGGGCTTGGGAATGACCCAACCCTGATACCACAACCTCAACCTCAACACAATCACCATTGGAAAATACTGGGGAAAGGAAAGTTAAACCTCCTGACCATACACAAGTGCAACAATTCACCAACTTTGTCTCCCAAGATTAGGGGCGGACTGACCACGTGGAAAATCGCAAGATGAATGGGTCCATAGCGCTGTAATATCAGCTCCACTCCCTTTCCCATGAGAATCTCAGTCCACATCTTTTCAGGGGAGCCAGTCCCACCCCTGCCCTGCATATTTAAGGGTTATCCTAAGTCAGAAAGCGTCACTTGATGTACAGCATCCATTCTCTGCGAACCCCCACCCTCCCCAACTTCATAGAAAATGTACTTCAAACCCCAGCTTTCTGACAAATCATCTCTCCCTCACTCCTTAAACTGGTTTATTTCTTTCTTCCTTCCTCATGGCCACCCAAGACAAGTCGTCCCACACAACTCTACTGCATCCGTACACCATAACAGATCAAACCAAGTACACCAAATCCTATCTTTACACAGTGCCGAACTCACAGGAAAATAAAGCAAAACCCTACCTGCAGCCTTTTCTTTCTTGACCAGACTGCCTCCAAGCTCACTTTCCCCCCCGCACCCCCCACCCCACCACTACCCCCTACCTCCAAGCCTCCTTCATCCTTCAGAAATCACTCCAGTGATATTCTAGCTCATTAATGGTCCATTTCATTGATTTCAGTGCCGGTTGGATTGCAGTTCCACTTCCTTTCCTCAGGCACCATCGAGGCCAGACTGTATCTCACCACAGCAGCTACTCAAGCATTGAGGCCTGGGCTTGCTCTCAGCAAGGGTGTGGCCCGTCAACAACAAAAAATGAAGACACAGCACATAAAAGTTGAGGGGCTTTAGTTATGTGGAAGTACTAGAGAACTTTCATTAGATTAGGAAGGGAAATTTATTAGAGATGGTGAAAGTTATGAGAGGTGTTCTTAGAATAAATAAGGAGAAACAGTTGCCACTGGCAGGAGGGTCTGTGACCAAAGGATACAGATTTAAGATAATTAGCAAAACCACCAGGGGGGGGCAGGGGGAAGATAAGATTTTTTTTTAAACTCAGCGAGTTATGATGATTTGGAATGTACAGCTGAAAGGGGGTGGAAGCAGCTTCAACAGTAATTTTCAAAAAGGGAGTAGGAAATACATTTGATAAGGAAACATTTGCAGAGCTATGGAAAAAGAACGAGGGAGTGAGACTAATTGGATCGGCAGAATGGGCCAAATGGCCTCCTTCTGTACTGTGCGACTGACATGGTCAAAGGCATACATTTAGCTTCTGTTATGAGCACTCAATATGAAGAGATAGGACTCTCTCAAAAAACAAGGCTTCAGCAAAATGGGGAAGATAGGATGAAGAAGCAAAGAATGGGCTCAGTAGTCCAATGTTGGGAAACAAGGTTTGGATTGATCAGAGACCTTTGGAGCTCCCTGGCAGTATGTGCACTTCTTTCAGTTTACTTGCCCCTTGACATCAAGGCAGCATTCGACCGAGTACAGCATTAAGGAGCCCTTGCAAAACTGGAGTCAATGGGAATCCAGAGGAAAGCTCTCCGCTGGTTAGAGTCATACCTAGCACAAAGGAAGATGGTTGTGGGTGTTGGAGGTCAATCATCTCAGTCCCAGGAAATCACTGCAGGAGTTCCTCAAGGTAGTGTTCTAGGCCAACCATCTTCAGCTGCTTCATCAATGACCTTCCCTCCATCATATGGTCAGAAGTAGAGATGTTCGCTGACGATTGCACAATGTTCAGCACCATTCACAACTCCTCAAATAATGAAGCTGCCAGTGTCCATATGCAGCAAGATCTGGACAAGATCCAGACTTGGGCTGATAAGTGGCAAGAAACATTCGTGCCTCAAGTGCCAGGCAATGACCATCTCAAACAAGAAAGAATCTAACCATCTCCCCTTAATGTTCAATGGCATTACCATTGCTGAATCCCCCACTACCAACATCCTGGGGGTTACCATTTACCAGAAACTGAACTGGACCAGCCACATAAATGCTGTGGCTACAAAAGCAGGTCAGAGGCTGGAAATTCTGCAGAGAGTAACTCACCTCCTGTCTCCCCAGTGCCTGCCCACCATCTACAAGGCACAAGTTAGGAGTGTGATGGAATACTCTCCACTTGCCTGGATAGGTGCAGCTCCAACAACATTCAAGAAGCTCGACACCGTCCAGGACAAAGCAGTCCGCTTGATATGCACCCCACCACATTCAACATTCACTCCCTTCACCACCGACGCACAGTGGCAGCAGTGTGTACCATCTACAAGATGCATTGCAGCAATGCACCAAAGACTCCTTCAACAGCACCTTCCAAACCCACAACCTCTACCACCTAGAAGGACAAAGGCAGCAGATGCCTGGGAACACCATCACCTGCAAGCTCCCCTCCAAGTCACACACCATCCTGTCTTGGAACTATAATCGCCATACCTTCACTTGTTGGGTCAAAATCTTGGAACTCCCTTCCTAACAGCACTGTGGGTATACCTACCCCACATGGACTGCAGCAGTTCGAGGCGGTAGCTCACCACCACCTTCTCAAGGGAAATTAGGGATGGGCAATAAATGTTGGCCTAGTCAGCGACGCCCACATCCCACGAACGAATAAAAAAAAACTGCATACTGCCAAGCTGAGCGGATTTAGATGTTTCCACTGTGAGGGAGTTCAAAACTAGAGGCAATAAAATAAGCTAGTCATTATTAAATCCAATAAAGGAATCCAGAAGAAACTTGCACTGCAGCAATGTGCCAAGGCTTCTTCAACTGCACCTCCCAAACCCACAACTTGGGTTTTTTGGGGCAGCACAGTGGTTAGCACCGCAGCCTCACAGCTCCAGCAACCCGGGTTCGGTTCTGGGTACTGCCTGTGTGGAGTTTGCAAGTTCTCCCTGTGGCCGCGTGGGTTTCCGCCGGGTGCTCCGGTTTCCTCCCATAGCAGGTTGCTAGGTAAATTGGCCATTGTAAATTGCCCCTAGTGTAGGTAGGTGGTAGGAGAATTGAGGGAAGGTGGGAATATGGGATTAATGTAGGATTAGTATAAATGGGTGTTTGATGGTCAGCACAGACTCGGTGGGCCGAAGGGCCATTTTCAGTGCTGTATCGCTCTATGACTCTATAACCTCTACCACCTACAAGCACAAACAAGGGTAGCAAGGGCATGGGAACACTACTGCCTCCAAATTCCCCTCCAAGTGACACATCATCCTGATTCAGAACTAGATCACCTTCCTTTATCGTGACAGAGTCAAAATCCTGGAACTCTTTCCCTAACAGCACTGTGGGAGTACTTTCACTACATGGACTGCAGCAGTTCAAGAAGGCAGCTCACCACTATCTTCTCAAGGGCAATAAATGCTGGCCTTGTCAGAAACACCCATATATCATGAATGAATAAACTTAGTTACCCAGAGAGTGTTAGAATGTGGAACTCACAATCACATGGAGCAGTTGAGGGGGACAACATAAATGCATTTAAGGGGAAAGCTAGTTAAACAGATGAGGGAGAAAGGAATAGAAGGATATGCTGATAAGGTTAGTTAAAGAGGGTGGGAGGAAGTTCGTGTAGGACATAAATGCTGGCATAGACCTGTTGGGCCCAGTGGCCTGTGACCACTGTAAATCTGCCTTTCAACACATTCAAGTTGGGCTTGCCTTATATTAGAGACCATGTAGGATGGTGGCACGCTTCACATCTACCTTAAGGCAAATGCCACAGTGCAAGGGCTGCAGCAGCGATGATCCATCACGTTGCTTGTGAATTGAAAGCGAAAGCTTCAGTATGAGACTGAAGTACCTTCTCTTGTGCCTGCCTCATGAACTTTCCACCTGAGTCACACACATGATGGTGGATCACTTGGAAGCCACCACCAACAACCCTCTCATCAAGCCCCACCATCTCCCCTTCAGTCCCCAACTCACCGTATGCAGTGGTTCTGACCTCCTCTCGCTCCTTTCATTCACATATGCTTTGCTCAAAACTTTAAGTAAATATCCAATCTGGATTGCTTTTCCCACCTCCCCCCCAACCTTTTTAATTAAAAGACATTAATGCCCCAGAGCCAAAAGGAGGAACAGACAGTTATTAATTCACTGAAGGTCATCAGACATAATGAGAGAGTTGGACTACAGATGCTGTTAACCTTCATCAAAATACACCCCACGACGAAGAAAATTAAGGGATTGCTTTTTGAAGGACTCATTTAAAAGACTAACTGTTTGAAGAGGGTTTTTTTTTGAAGAAAAGAGCATGGCTGTCAATGAGTGAAGGCAAAAGCAAAGCATGTCTACAGAGCCTAGACTTCGCAGTCTACTTCACTTTTGCTCTTTGATGCTGGGACACATTAGGATAAAAAAGGGCGTATATGACTTTTCAGGACTGCAAGACTCAGTATGAACATCAGTTGTGGTTCCTTCCAAGACGCTGCATTCTATCAGCTCTAGTTCACTTAACCAATAGCACAACTGAGTTGGTGGTATTTGACCAGACAATGGCAAGTACCTACTGGTAGGAGGGCATTGCTAGTTTGCTAGTGAGTAGCAGGTGCCTGGTCCAAAATTAGTGAATAAAGTATTCAAAATCCTGGGGTGCCCACCAGACAATTTTACTGAGAAACAACTTGGATTTAGTAGAATGAAGTAAAAACATTCCAAGGCACTCACAGCAACGTAATCAGACCAAAATTGACACTGAGCCAAGGAAGGAGACATTAGGACAGGTGACTAAAAGCTTAGTCAAAGAGGTATGTTTTAAGCACCGTCTTAAAAAGGTCCAGGGGGCGCAGTGGGGGTGGGGGGGGGGGGGGGTGGTGGGGGAAGAGAGAGAAGAGCGAGAGCGCAAGTGATTTAAGGAGGGAATTCTAAAGCATAGGGCCTAGGCGGCTGAAAATAGGGCCACCAAAGGCACAACAGTCAATGGTGGGACAGAGGACAATTAAAACGGAAAATGCTTGAAAGACTAGCAGGTCTGGCAGCATCTGTAGAGAGAGAAACAGAGTTAACGTTTCAGGTCTGTGACCTTTCATTGAAAAGGTAGGATGGAGGAAATTGGATATGCACAAGTTGGAGAAATGCAGAGATCTGAGAGTTGTGGGTTGGAGATTTTACAGAGATAAGGAGGGGCAAGGCCACAAAGGGATTTGAACACATTGTAAATTTGATGCTTCAGTAGACTAGAATCCAATGTAAATTGAACATAGGGGCGATGGGTGAATGCCACTAGGATACAGGCAGCTGAGTTTTGCATGAGCTCAGGTTTACAGAGGGTGGATGATGGAAGCTAGCGAGGTGTGTGTTGGAATTGTCAAGTTGAGGTAACAAAAGCATAGATGAAGGTTCCAGCAGCAAATGGGTTGAGGCAGGGGTGGAGACTCAACATTATAATAGACAAAGTAGTGATGGAGAGAATATTCCAGGGTCAGCCATGGTGGTTGTGGTTGTTGGAGGTCAATCATTTCAGCTCCAGGACATCACTGCAGGAGTTTCCCAGGGTAGTGTCCTAGACCCAACCATCTTCAGCTGCTTCATCAATAACCTTCCTTCAATCATAAAGGTCAGAAATGGGGATGTTCGCTGATGATTGCACATTGTTCAGCATCATTCTCGACTCCTCAGATACTGAAGCACTCCATGCAGAAATGTAGCAAGACCTGGACAATATCCAGGCTTGGGCTGATAGGTGGCAAGTAACAATCACGCCACACAAGTGCCAGGCAATGAACACCTCCAACAAGAGAGAATCTAACCATCTCCCCTTGACATTCAATGGCATTACGATCATTGAATCCACCACTATCAACATCCAGGGGGTTACCATTGACCAGAAACTGAACTGGAGTAGCCATATAAATAATTGCAGTGGCTACAAGAGCAGGTCAGAGGCTAGGAATCCTGCGGCGAGTAACTCAATTCCTGACTCCCCAAAGCCAGCCCACCATCTACAAGGCACAAGTCAGGAGTATGATGGAATACTCTGCACTTGCCTGGATGGGTGCAGCTCCAACACAAGAAGCTCGACACCATCCAGGGCAAAGCAGCTGCTTGATGGGCACCCCATCCACAAACATTCACTCCCTCCACCACTGACGCACAGTGGCAGCAGTGTGTACCATCTACAAGATGCACTGCAGCAACGCTGTGACCTCTACCACCTAGAAGGACGAGGGCGGCAGACGCATGGGAACACCAGCACCTGCAAGTTCCCCTCCAAGCCACACACTATCCTAACTTGGAACTATATCGCTGTTTCTTCACTGTCACTGGGTCAAAATCCTGGAACTCCCTTCCTAACAGCACTGTGGGTGTACCTACCCAACATGGACTGCAGTGGTTCAAGGCAGCAGCTCACCACCACCTCCTCAAGGGCAATTAGAGATGGGCAATAAATGCTGGTCTAGCCAGCGACACCCACATCCCATGAACGAATAACAAAAAAGGCACAGCACAAACCATAGTCCTAAATACATGCAGAGACCTCCCGGTCAATCATATGCGCCACATAAGGCCGGCATATCGTGCCGACACACCAGGAGGTCCTATGAACTGCTCATGGATGACAAAATGACAAACAAAGCTTGGGGTCGGGGAAAAAATGAGGGGTACTATAACCAGACATTAAACAGCAGCCTCCCCAGAGCTGGTGGAAGAGACTGCAACACAGCTGATTACCCAAGTTAAGAGGTTATGGGGTAGAAGAGGAAAATTTAAAAAGATATATCTTGCAAACACAGTTGATTTGATATGAGCATGCATTTGTTTTTGGGGAGGTGATGTTGAATGATCATGGAGACTGTATCAGAATCTGATTATCAGCCTCACCAAAGTCTCCAGTAAAACCTCAAGCAGTTTTACTCAGCAAGAATATAGTTGGAGAACCAGTGGCTTCTCCTGCCCTCCAGAATCAGGAGAAGAGCAAGAAGCACAGGGCCCTGATTCTTCTCCTGTCCATTCAGCCACCTCCTGTCGTCATGGACCAGGCTGGCAGTTGTGGCAGACACACCAACAGCTTGCATTTTTATGGCAACATTTAATAGTGAAATGGCCCATGGTGCTTCACAGGAGCATCAAAGTTTTTCTTTTAAAAAAAAAGTGTTTTTCAAAAAAAAAGCTGAGAAGGAAGAGGATCTAGACTAGACAGCGGTGTGGTTTGCAAAAGAGTGGCCACTCAGAGGAGAGGAAGCAGGGCACAGGGAGAAGCCTGGTGTCAGAGGATCAAAGTCTGCATATGGGCAAACAAGGCTGGAAGTGATCAAGAAGGCAGTATGGAATGAGGTTGTCGAGTGATTTGATAGCGAGGTTGAGTTATACAATGAATCTGAAACTTTTGATGAAATAAAAATCAAGTCAGTTTGTGCGACTCGTCCCCCAACACTCCAGCTCAATCCTCATTCAAAATAAACCAGACACAATAGCAACCAGAGGGGCATCATACAAATCCATTGTGTCCATCCACTATCGTTACCAGCAATAATTCCTAGCCTATTAATTATCTGATTCTATGAAAATAGTTTGTTTTCTCGTACATGAAATAATTATGCATTTTACAAAATGCACAAAGATACGATTTATGGGAACAGGCATCAAAGAGTGAGAGAAAAAAATAAAAAGGATATGCATATAGGGTTAGATGAAGTTGGGTGGAAGGAGGCTCATGTGGAACATAAACAGTGGCTTAGACTGCTGGGCTGAATGGCCTGATTCTGTGCTGTACATTCTATGCATTACGTTTTTACTGACTGCCTCCAATCTGGGTTTGCAATATTATACTCTAATTGATCACAATACAACTCCTCACATTCCCCCATAGACACCACTTAATACAGATGATGTCTCTCCCTCATCACTACACAATAAGAAATGGACAACAACTTATATATGTATAATGCCGCTAATGCAACAAACATTGCAAGGTGCTTCACAGGAGCAATATAAAACAAAATATGACGGAACCACAAGGAGATATTAGGTCAGATGATCCAAAGATCAGTTGAAGAGGTAGGTTTTAAGGAGTCTTAAAGGAGGAAAACAAGGCAAAGGGTGCAGGGGTTTAGGGAGGGAATTCCAGATCTTAGGGCCTAGGTAACTGAAGACAGCCACTAATGATGGAGCAATTAAATTTAGCGATGTTCAAGAGGCCAGAATTAGATGAGCGCAGATATCTCGGAAGATTGTAGGGCTGGAGCAGATTACAGAAATAAGAAGGGGTGAGGCCATGGAGGGATATGAAAACAGGGGTGAGAATTTTAAAATCAAAATGTTGATGGACTGGGAGCCAGTATAGGTCAGTGAGCACAAAAGTGATAGGTGAACGGGATTGGTGCAAGTCAGGACACGGGCAGCAGTGTTTTGGATGACTTCAAGTTTCCACTAGGCAGAACGCAGGAGTGTGTTGGAATAGTCAAATCTAGAGCTAACAAAGGCATGAACAAGGGTTTCAGCAGATGAGCTGAGACAGGGTGAAGTCAAGCAATGCTATGAAGGTGGAAATAGGCAGTCTTAGTAATGACGTGAATGTATGGCCGGAAGCAAATCTCGAGGTCAAGTAATATCAATGTTGCGAACAGTCTGGTCCTCCACTGAGTGAATAAATCAACTCAAACAAGGCCAATGAACCACACTGTGGTAGTAAAATCTTAAATATGGGAATCCCTATGCATTTATTCCCTCTGCTATTTCTAAACCCTGGAAATTCTCCAAGCACAATGCCAAGAATGATCAAATAAACTCATCTCACTCACACCAGGGAACATCCTCTTCATCTCAAAAATGGGAGCTGAAGCCAAACTCAACTGGACTAGCTACATAAATACTATGGCTACTGGAACATATCAGAGGCTGGAAATTTTGCGTGTGGCTCACCTCCTGACTCCCGCACAGCATTTCCATCACCTACAAGGCACAAAACTGGAGAGTGATGGAATATTCTGCATTTGCCTGGATGACTACAGTTCAAAAACACTTGAAGGGCGACACCATCCAGGACAAAGCAATCGACCGACTTTGCATCTCATTCACTAGACTGAACATCCACTCCCTCCCTCCAACACTGTGGCTGCAATGTGTACAATCTATGGGGTTTTAAAAAAAAAATATATATATATATATTCGTTCATGAGATGTGAACTTTGCTAGCAAGGCCAGTATTTGTTGTCCATCTCTAACTGCCCTTAAGGTGGTGGTGAGCCATCTTCTTGAACTGCTACAGTCCATGTGGTTTAGGTATACACCAGTATGAAGACACTAAACATCCTTCACATGTCAATAAGCCCAGCATGTGAACAGTTAATTTAGGAAGGCTGTGTTTTTTTTTTAAAAAACAGTCTGATGAATGTCCACTTAAATAACATACTGCACACACAAACATTGAATATCCAATATTTTTCATACGCAACTTAAAATTACACAGTAAAAGTCTATTGCCTCTTCTGCAACATCTACTTTTGAATAGACTTTTACAACCATGAGAACACAAGGACCCTTACATTCCCAGTGGCTTTTCCTCCGACTCATTAGAAATGACTCTCAGATCACAATTTTACATTCTTCAACAACAAACCATAAACTAAAAGGTTGATTCTCTAGATCTCTGCACCCTTCAAAAACAAATCCTTGCTGAGGAAAGCATGCCATCTGGTCCCAGGTCTCTCTGGGTACAGCTCTTGAACTATCCCATGACACTGCACAGAAAACAGTAACCCCCATCCACTCAACTCTCCACACCCGAGCCCAACCATCCAACCCCTTCTTTCATTCCTAATTCTCTTATTGTTGGCTTGTTCGGCTTGAATATGGAGAGTCTGGAGGTTTAAGTGGGGTTGTTAGCTGCCTCATGGGCAAATAAATCCTAAATTAAAACACTGCGTTCTGTTAGTATCAGAAGAAAGTACGAACTTGCATTTAGATAGTGCCTTAGTGATTTAGACGTGAATATAGGAGGTATGATCAGTAAATTCGCAAATGACACGAAAATTGGTGGGGTCATAAATAGTGAGGAGGAAAGCCTTAGATTACAGGACAATATAGATGGGCTGGTAAGATAGGTGGAGCAGTGGCAGATGCAATTTAATCCTGAGAAGTGTGAGGTGATGCATTTTGGGAGGACTAACAAGGCAAGGGAATATACAATGGATGGTAGGACCCTTGGAAGTACAAAAGGTCAGAGGGACCTTGGTGTACTTGTCCATAGATCACTGAAGGCAGCAGCACAGGTAGATAAGGTGGTTAGGAAGGCATATGGGATACTTGCCTTTATCAGCCGAGGCACAGAATATAAGAGCAGGGAGGTTATGCTGAAGCTGTATAAAACACTTGTTAGGCCACAGCTGGAGTACTGTGTACAGTTCTGGGCACCACACTATAGGAAGGATGTGATTGCACTGGAGAGGGTGCAGAGGAGATTCACCAGAATGTTGCCTGGGCTGGAGCATTTCAGCTATGAAGAGAGACTGGATAGGCTAGGCTTGTTTTCCTTAGAGCAGTGAAGGCTGAGGGGGGACCTGATTAAGGTATACAAAATTATGAGTATAGATAGGAAGAAACCTTTTACCTTAGCAGAGGGGTTAATAACGAGGGGGCATAAATTTAGGTTAGGAGCAGGAGGTTTAGAGGGGACTTGAGGACATTTTTTTTCAACCCATAGGGTGGTTGGAATCTGGAGCACACTGCCTGAAGGGGTGGTAGAGGCAAGAAACCTCAACATTTAAGTATTTGGATGAGCACTTGAAATGCCATAGCATACAAGGCTACGGGCCAAGTGGTGGAAAATGGGATTAGAATAGATAGATGCTTGATGGCCTGCACAGACAGGATGGGCCGAAGGGCCTGTTTCTGTGCTGTATGACTGACTCTATGACAACCACAGGACATCCCAACAGGCCTTGTTCCAGAACGTCCAGTGAAGCGCCTTGGACGTTTTATTACATTAAAGGTGCTACATAAATGCAAGTTGTTGTTGTACTTGTACTTTTTGAAGTGTGGTCACGTTGTGGCATAAGAAATGTGGCAGCAAATTTGTGTACAGCAAGTACCCACAAACAGCAATTTGATAATGGCCCGATAATCTGTTTTTAATGAGGCTGGTTAAACGATAAATGTGGGCCAGGACACCAGGGAGAACTCCCCCACTATCCAGAATAGTGCCATGGGATCTTTTATGTCCACCTGAGGGGGCAGACTTTACCGTCTTGTCTGAAAGGCGACATCTAAGACAGTGCAGCACCACCTTAGTACTACTACATACTAGATTTTGTGTTCAAGCTGCTGGAGTGGAAATTCTTAAACACAAGAGGAACATGAATTTAAATGATGCATATGACCTGTGGAATCAAGGTGACCCACAAAGACAAAAAACTTCCTGGCCAAGCTATCCCTGGGAATGAATCACATGGAAATCACAGGCGCTTGATTGATCAGTTCAACAATGCGCTGCAGTAGACTACCACCCTATATTGGACAATTACCAAACTTAAAATAAATCTAAAGCGACAGCAATTATGTAATACTTTAGTGCTTCATTTGACTACTATCAGTAAAATCAACAATGAAGCTGTCAGATTGTCAGAAAAACCCAACTGGTTCACTAATAACTTTCAGGGGAGGAAGCGTACCAGCCTTACCTGGTATACGCGACTCCAGTCCCAGGCCAATATTCTTATCTCTTAACTGCCCTCTGAAGTGACCCGGCAAGCCACTCAGTCATCAAAACTGCTACACCACTGACTGCAGCAGTTCAAAAAGGCAGCCCACTACCACCTTCTCAGGGCAATTAGGATGGGCAATAAATGCTGACCTTGTCAGCAACGTCTACATCACAGAAAAAAAGCTGGCATTCCAAAAAAATTAGCGAATGAATGTTGCTACTCATTTCAGATTGAAATCTGATGCCATTTAAAGCCCATGGTACATGGTGTACCAGCATAAAGTACAGTGGAATAATTAGCTCCTGCCTCATAGTAGATCATTCACCTATTAAGACAGCCACCACACTCACCTCTCCATTCTTTACCTTGGGTTAAGATTAAGTAAACTAGATGGGTTACAGTGCATGCTTGAAGCCAGTGAGCTAGTCCATCCAACACCATGTATTTAATTCTCAATGTGGAAGGCAAAGTCCAGGTGTCTCCCTGAAGGTGGTGGTGGTGGAATATAAACGGGAGAATCAGATACTCTTGTGACTTTAGTATGGCAATGATGAGACCGGGAACTGGGCACTGTCCAATCAAAACAAGGTATTGGTGTTATCACTATGTATATAGAGATTGTCTTTGCGACACCAAACCACAGTAGTCATTGAGTCATTTACGGCACAGAAGGAGGCCATTATGCCCATTGAGTCCATGCCCTTTTTTTTCCAACCTGACGTGCAACAGATACCCTCTTTGTTTCATCATAATCCCCAGCTTCCTCATAATCCAAGGACCCCTGCTTTTGGTGCCTTTACCTTTTGCCCTTCTTGGAATGTACCTAGCCTGTACCTGAAGCATCTCGTCCTTAAAGATAACCCATTGTTCTGATAGAGCTCTCCCTGCCAGTCTTTGGTTCCATTTTACCCTGGCTAGATCCCTTCTCATTACATTGTAATTAACTCTATTCCAATCTAGGCGATCTACCTTTTGTCCCTTGCTTTTCTATTGGCTTGAATGCAGTGTGTCACACTTCTCGATACATCATCTCAAATTGCTCACGCCACTACCCACCACCATGACATACATACATTATATATATATATATATATATATATATATATATATATATATATATATATATATATATATATATATATATATATATATATATATATATATATATATATATATATACATAATGGATGGTTAATGGTCGGCACAGACTCGGTGGGCCGAAGGGCCTGTTTCAGTGCTGTATCTCTAAATCAAATCAAATCACTTCACCTTAATGCTACAGCAGACTGCAGAATGCACTCTCCAAGCAAACCAGGTTTGGAAGAAGAGGCTATTACTGGACATTTTGCCATATTTCAGGCTGATGCAGGAAGCAGATTTCACATACCAAACTGAATCACATTGCTGACAATATTCTTAAAAGCAAGATTACAAAAGTTTGCCAATTAATGATTTTTGAAATATAATTTGGCTATGGGGCTAAACAAATGAAATAAGAGCCTAATTTAGGTACACTGGAAGAAATTGTTACATTCCATAATTTATATTACTGTTAAAAAATGAATACAGTTCAGACTATCTCATGGTGTTAAACCAGTTGGAAATCACCGTGCCTGTTAAAAACACTGGGCCTAACGTACTTTAAACGTAGATTAGAAAGTGCAGTTACCGTCACCTTGTCCGGTGGCTGAGTGTATATCTACTTCCGTACAAGCAATCCGAATCCAGTTCAAATCCTACCACAGCAAGCTAAGAGGTAGAACTAAAAAAACGAGGGAATGAATGTGTGGGAGCTTGCCTCACTTACGCCCTTCAGGGACGAGAACCTGCCAGCCCTCCCTGATTGCAGTCCCATAATACGTGGTTAACTCTGTCTCAGCAGTTAGTGATGTTTAATGTCTCTCTTCCCCACCCCAATATTTTAACTTTTAAAATAAAAACGAATTTGTGATCTGCGAACACGTGAGTCGGAGTTATCACACTCTTCACAACAACGCGAAAACCGTGAAATAAAAGTTCACCGTGAGATTTATAACTTCAAAAACGTGGGCCTATACAGATCTGTAAAAAGACATAAAATCCCCTCCCACCTCCCCAAAGATACTATTCTTGAATACAATGTAACCATTACTAAATTTAGGTTTCATTTCCGTTTTAAGAAATCGAGATGGTCTGGTTTAAAAAAAAGTTTAAAAGTTTTATCCCAGCTAATAACCTATGCTCAAGCTTGCCTGAACTATACAAACGACGCACGAGTAAAGTCCACCGAAACGTCCTCTTAAAAGAAAACAGACGCACACCAGGCTGATTCCAACCAACAATTTGGGTGAATTCTCGACCAGGTTTAAGCTTACACAAGAGCGAAGGAGTTGTACTAATTCAGCTTCTACCACTCCACCCCCAGACCCAGTCAGCCACTCCTGCCTGTGTCTATCTGCATTGCAGGGCCCCGAACACCGCTGGTAAATCAATGGGCGTTTAGTTCATGTCTTCATTTCGCCCCCCGTCTCCCCTTACCTCCTTCGTGGGTGAAAGAGCGACGGTCAATCTACCAGTAGGTCCTAACTCAAATCTCCCGGTTTCCAAGTTAACACTTAGTTCTCGATTACTCGTCGAAAGGGGGTGGGGAGGTGGCGGCCTTTTCCCCTTCAGCCACGGGAGGAAGCACACTTCATACGCCTCTGGCCGGGAAATGTTGTCGTCTCCAGAGAGAGTGGTGAGGGTCCGCGTCCTCCGCGATACCCAACGTGCGAATGGAACGCGCTGTATCAAAACTGCCAAAGCCCCGTGTGAATTTCAGATCCACACATACAATTTACTCTCGTTTTTCTCCAGAAGCCCCAACAACCAAACTGTGCCGGGAGGAGCTTAGTTCTCTTAAAATTCTAAATGAATCGAAAGCTCTGACCCGCAAACTCTTGCCCTGACTGGGTGTCCGTTTAAAAAATTGCTTGCAGTCCTCGCCTAGAATCTCTCTCTCTAAATCCCCTTTCACTGTTTGCGTCCGTCCCTCTTTGTCGCGGCTGCCTGTAGCGGACAAGCAAACATTGAGTACGTGGGAAGAGAGCAGGAAAGCGAAACGAGCTGGGGGTGTCTACTGGATGGGAGGGAGAGGGGACGGGGGTGTGAGAAGTGTTTTTTTTGTAACAAAAAGAGCGAGCAGAGTGCGAATGAAGGGTGGGTCAATATGAAATAGATTCCCACTGGCTCAGCCATAACAGCGAAACTGACCAGCGTTTTGTCGATTTCACACAGCCCGGTCTCCTTTCTATTTATCGGACACATTAGTCATGTAATTAATTAGATGAGGAGGCAACTGTTGTGTTAAATGTACGTGTTCTAATCTTGCCATTATTTACTCAGTTTCAATCGTCCCTTAAAGCTTAAAAATTTCCCCAACGATAAATTACATACATAAAAAAACAAATTAAGTCCACATGACTGTTCTTTTGACGTCAGCAGGTACGGCCTGGCGTTTCCTGGATGAGTTTTTTTTTAAAACGTTGTATCAATTGCTCAGGGAATTTACCATCTCGCAACGTCACAATTTGGAATTAAATTCTGAGTAAAGGCCAACAGGGAAGTGGCGAGTGCTTTTCTTTCCCTCTCTACTTTCGCCCCCCTTTTGTTAATGAGGATTTGATATCAATGCAATAAAAGTAATACATTTAGATAAATAAACCCAGGCACAGATATGGGGCGCACATCCTTCTTCCTGAAATTTCGCTTACTACCGTGTATGTAGTGTCTGTATCAATAAATGACGGGGTAGCAAGTGTTTCTTCTTTAATTAGCTAAAAGTCTGCAAATTTATGGATGAGAATTTAAGAAACACAACTATCGCTGTGGCCTTTGCTCTTTCTCTGGTCTGCCTTAAGTAGGCACCACGTGGGCTCGCTTCAATTGTCATTTCTTCACTAAAATACAATGGGATGTCTGACAGATTCTATCGGCAAAAAGTATTTCACAACTAACATCAGCAAGCTGGCTTTAAAAGACGAGAACTATCCCCAATTAAACTGAACATACAGTTCACAAGCTGCGAAGATGTATCTCAAGAATGAAGCGTTTCATTTTTTTAAACTTTTAAGACGAGAGAAGCTGTTCTCCTGAGAGCAGAGACGGTTTAAGGAGAGGTTTAATAGTGTTCACACGCATGATGGAGTAAATGAGAACGGGTTTCCAATGGCAGTAGGATCAGTAACCAGAGGACACAGATTTGGGTTAACTGGCAAAAGAACCAGAGGCGAGGAGAATTTTATGATGATCTGGAATGCACTATCCGAAAGGGCGGTGGAAACAGCCCATAATTATTGTCAAAATAATGGGAGGTAATAGCACTCGCATTATTTATATACAAATGATGCAGCAACTTAAGGGGAGGGAAGCTACGCAGTTAACCGTGACAATTCGAAAGTCAGTGGTCAAGATGCACCATCGCTGTCGCCCTCGTGAATACAGCGCCTCGCTGTCTGCCTCACCACTCCCATACATCGAAAGTTACAAAGTACTGCAAAGTATTTACTGCACAGAAGCAGACCATTCGGCCAACAGGTCTATAGCGGTGTTTATACTCCACACGAGCCTCGTCCCACCCCTCTTTATCTAACTATATCAACATCTCCATCTATTCCATTCTCCCTCGTGTGCTTATCTAGCTTTCCCTTAAAAGCATCTATGCTGTTTGCCTCAACTCCTCCATGTGGTAATAAGTTTCACATTCTGATCACATTCTGGGGTAAAGAAGTTCCTCTTGAATTCCCTATTTGATTTATTACTGACTATCTTACACTTATGGTCCCTCGTACTTGACTTGCCCATAGTTAGAAACATCTCTATGTTTAGCCTATCAAACTTTTTCATAATCTTGAAGACCTCTCTCATGTCACCCCTAAGTCTTCTTTGCGAGACTCCTGTTTTCAACTGTCCTGCTGCCTTCTGTAGAAATATCTGGCTAATCCTAGATTCTGTACTGTCCAGCTCTTTAATGGTCATGACACCACCCTCGGCGACTCTTTGGTCATCATTGACCACTATTCCAATCTATGCACCTTTAACTACTTTATTGACTGATGTTGCATCCCTGGTCAGAATCATTCACTGCTTTCTTAACTGTGCTAATACCCTGCTTCTTCAATGACTCCAAGTTCATAACCGACTTCTCACAACCATATAGTAGTTGACCTTAGTTTTCCTCACTTCTCTACAACTGGACCTCTTCACAGTGTTACAATCAGATGAGATGGGGTCACAAGGCTCCCCTCTTGTCCTTTTCCTTGTTTGACTGCAACAGGGTTTATTCATTTTTAAACAGTGGATGTGCTTACCACTTCAGTGAGTGTTAACCATTTACCTTTGTTGTGATCATAAAAGAACACAGTGGCGCAGTGGTTAGCACCACAGCCTCACAGCTCCAGGGACCCGGGTTCCATTCCAGGTACTGCCTGTGTGGAGTTTGCAAGTTCTCCCTGTGTCTGCGTGGGTTTTCTCCGGGTGCTCCGGTTTCCTCCCACAAGCCAAAAGACTTGCAGGTTGATAGGTAAATTGGCCATTATAAATTGTCACTAGTGTAGGTAGGTAGGTGGTAGGGAAATATAGGGACAGGTGGGGATGTTTGGTAGCAATATGGGATTAGTGTAGGATTAGTATAAATGGGTGGTTGATGTTCGGCACAGACTCGGTGGGCCGAAGGGCCTGTTTCAGTGCTGTATCTCTAAAAAAAAAACCAATCGGACAGGTTTTCCCGAGTTTAAACAAGAGGTGAGTTTTTGTACTTAACCAGAAACCCGATCTAAATAAAATAACAAAACTACGCTATACTTTCACCCAGACACACACATGAGAATCACACATACACAGATAGGTTACAGAATGATGAGGAATAGTTTGGTTTAGATTAGAGTCCAGAACAAGTAAAAATAATATACAGTCTGTGGGGTCTGGTAATTCAGTTGTCTTTCGGCTGAAGTTGTGGTTCCAAAGTCTCTGGCTGGTAGAAGTACTTTGCAGCTGGCCCACCTGGTTCAGGTTTTTCTTGGAGACAGTGATGTAGGTGGCTTTCTTCCCCGGGATCTCTGTCTGTTGCAATGGTAGACTTGGTTGTTCCGCAGTTGTAGGCAGGTTTTAAACTTGCAATGTTATCTGGAGAGAAAGAGATACACACCGCCCCACTGGGGTCTTGTCTGGTTAACAGCTGAAGCGTGTCTGCTTCAAAGTCTCAGGAGCTTGTCCTTTTGCAAAAGACTGCTAGTTTTTCACAGATGGGGAGGCAGTAACATGACTGTCCAGTGTCCTCGTTCGCAATTTAATTAGATTCAAGACTAGGAATTCTCAATCTCTCTCAGGTCTCATTGTTTCAAAGTTAACCCCCTTGGAGGTACATCTCCACTGTTAATGTTCCAAGATGGCTTTGAATGTTTTGCCATTAGAAGTGAAGCAGTTAGTTGATTCCAAGTTCATGAGGCATTGTTCTAGTGGTGGTTAGCTCACACATCCGTCTCTCCTTTGATACTGTAGGGGAGACTGGCATAGGGAACCATGGGATACTTGGCATTACTTTGGGTCCCTGTAACTTGAGAAAGCTTTCCTGCTGGACACACAAATTATATGAATACCTAATCAGAAGGTAACGAGGCCAAGAGGAAGACACCTGAATCATATGAATAACCTAATCAAAAGGTTGACGAGGTGAATATAGCCAAGGCAGGATGAGATTAGGGAAGACAGTAGGTGGGAAATGAGGTAATTGAAGAAACAGCTCATCAAATAAACCTCCAGTAAACTGTATAAAATTGTACTCATTGTTCTAGCAGAACCCCTACAATCATTCGTGAGAGTAGGACTTGTCCTTGCATGCTCATAAATAAAGATCGTTCATTTGTACAAGACGTCCAGCTCTTGAGGTGTTTTTGGGTACCGGGACAAGCCCTCACCCTTACATTTGGTGTAGTCAGCAGGCTACACCACATCAGGAACGTGACAGTGAGAAGACTAACCAAGGGGTGAGTACCTTTTATTTTACCACCCGTAGTTAGGAAAGGTCTACCTCACAGTTGTGGGACTGGTACTTTAAGTTGGTATCAAAGAGCCAATGCCCGGAGACTCAACTGCCAAGTGATCGAAGCGTGCACCAGGGTAATAGGTCGCAAGTTGAGAGAACTGGGCAGAGAGCCTCATTGAGAAAGCCGCAATGCAGAGCCACATAGTAGGTGAAGCCACACGGGATTTAGAGGTATTCCGAAGGCCGTCACTGCGCAGGAGACTGCACTGAGAGAGACCGCAAGGCAGACCTTCACAAGAGGTTGAGCTGCGCAGAGGATTTAAAGGGCATCCCGCAGGTCAATACTGCCCAGGGGATTTAAAGGGTATCCCGTAGGTCAATACTGCTCGGGCAGATCACACACTGACAGATTGACCTATTGGGCAGAAGGCCTAGATTGGGGCTCGGTTGTGGGGGGGTCCCTTACCAGGTTTATAGCAGATGGCTGTGAAATTTGACCAGTAAAATGAAAAAAGGTGGGTAGAAATCTAATGACCACCCCTCCAGAAGTACAAAGAGCATGGTGGAAGGGCCAAAAGAAAGATCAGAAGGATAAGGCAATAAGGATCATAATCAATTCTTATCTGGGACTCTGCCAGCGAGTCCACAAGCATTCCCAAAAGCAGGAACAAATTAACAGCCCCTCCAGAGATAGCAACAAGTTTCAGGGAACGATTGGTAGATATTACATTGAAAGTAGCACAGTAGTCTAGAATACTGCTGAAAGGACAAAAGAAGGACAACTTGTATGTATGTGTGTGTGTATGTAAGTCTATGTTGTGTTTGGTCTCTCTGTGTTCAGAAGTTGTTGAATGTTATATCTGAATGTGCGTGAAGGGTCTGAGTTAAGTTGTATTAAATTGGTATAAGTTAACATGACAAATGACTTGACAAATACATGAATAGGATGGGAATAGAGGGATATGGACCCCAGAAGTGCAGAAGGTTTTAGTTTAGACAGGCATCAAGATCGGCGCAGGCTTGGAGAGCTGAATGGCCTGTTCCTGTGCTGTACTGTTCTTTGTTAAAAGAAAAAGCTAGAAGAAGCTACAATAAAGGTGAGTGTTTAAGTTATTAGAAAGCATTGCTTTCTAACTTGCTTTGTTTGGTGATAGTGAAATTTATAGCATGGGTCCGGGTTGTACAGATTTCTGATGACCCTGTTGGTGATGCAGAACAGTAGATGTGGGGTCCACATATAAAGACAGACAAATGAAAGCAGTCTGGCTGTTGGTGTTTCAGGCTAAGTGAAAGCAGCAGGAGGGAAAACAGACAGTCGGAGTTAGAATTGAGTAAATTAGGAAAGAGAAGGAAGTTAGGTGTGCCATAGTTGACAGAACAAAGAGTCAATTACAGAAAGTAAAGGATAAACGAGGGAAGGAACGATCCAGTCATATAGAAGAGACAGCTCAGTGGGCCGGGAAAGTGGAGTTCCTGAAGTCATATTGTGTAGACATATCAAGAGAAAGGGAAAAGAGGGAGGCAGACGAGAGATTGTTGAAGCAAAGGTGTAGTGAAGTTGAGCAGGAGCGAGACAATGTCAAGGCTGCCTACCGGGTTTTACAGTCAGAGTGCGAGACCCAGATTAGACCATGCATTAGAACAAGAACAAAGAACAGTACAGCACAGGAATAGGCCATTCGGCCCTCCAAGCCTGCGCTGATCTTGATGCCTGCCTAAACTAACACCTTCTGCACTTCCGGGGCCCATATCCCGCTATTCCCCTCCTATTCATATATTTGTCAAGATGTCTCTTAAACGTCGCTATCGTAAACTCAGGGAATCTCAGGGATTTACTCAGCCCTACCAGAGAAGAGGAAGGGAGGCACCTGGGAAGAAATGAAGACTTGGTTTTGCGAGGGCTATGAGCCTCAGAAAAGGGGATGCATATCAGCTAGTTCAGAATACTCATCAAAGAATGACTGTGAAAGGCTGCTGCATAATCTCTTGGAGTTTGTCTGCTTTCTGAGAGTTTATCTTTTTCCTTTGGTTTCTAATTATAGTTGTTGCAAGACATTTAAAGAAGGGAGAATTGGGTTCATTGAAGTAATTGATCTATTTCTGTTTCCCTTCCTTTAAACGTGCTACTCTTTTCTGTGTGTGTGTGTCTGTTGATTTATTGCTTGAATTAGTGATTTTCGGTGCGATTTTAAAACTGAGACGTATAGGCACAAACTACTGGCAACTGGGGATGAAGCTCCAGTTTGTTTTCCAAATAGAAAGATAAGTCCGGAGCCTTGTAGAAGTCCGGCAGAAACTCAGTTTTAACCTTTCAAACTTTTGCAGCAAGTTAAAGAAGAAGCAATTCAAATGTAGTTCAGTAGGGAACATCAGAACTTGGAAGTTATTCTAAAGGACAGGGAAAAGTTGCCACAAGTAGGGGATCAAGTGATTGTTAGGGTCCTACTTGCAAAACCAGGCTTAGCATCTTGCTGGCAAAGACCTTATGAGGTCCCGATGACCATCAGCACTTGTACATGTGGATGTGGAAGGGAAAGGCTGGTGGAAACACTGGACACAGATCAAGGAGTATGGAAACGCAAAGAATAATAAGGAGAAACTGGTGATGACCGGCATCCGTTATGTTCTCTCTTTACAGGGCCATGAGAACTGCAGTACTGCCGATATGTCTGGCAACCACGAGCACAGAAGGAACCAAGTCGAAATGACTGCTCAAACATTGTTCTAGCAGAACCCCTACAATCATTTGTGAGAGTAGGACTTCTCTTTGCATGCTCATAAATAAAGATCGCTCGTTTGTACAAGACATCTGACTCTCGAGGCATTTTTGGGTACCAGGGCAAGCCCTCACCCTTTCAATACCTTGATGTGTAAGGTATTCAGAGGCAAATGGTGGCAGCAATTTTTAGCTATCTAGCAGTGACCTTTATCAGTTTCTATCTCTTGTTTTTAAAAGATTAATCCAAGTTTCCAACCAATGAATTAAAAATCCTCATTTGGCATAGCCTGTTTTCTTGACAACAGTGATATCTCCTAGCTTTCAGTTCACTTTATTTTGCATTGATTTACCTCTACACTCCCTGTTTTTTTTAATGTCAGACTTACACTCAATTTTCTGTCATTTATTTATAACTCCCTCATGTGTATATTTGGAGGGCTCCTCATGTCCTAAAGCTTTCTCCATGATTCCTCTTCAGACCTTCTGCTCTCATCTCTCTTCCTCTTTCTCTCATCAGCCTATGCTACTTTTGGCCTTTCCCTTTTCCAGTACCATGCCTTCTCCAGTTGTTTCTCCTACACGTGACTACTCCTCAGCCTCCTTTCTTTTGTACTGTTGTCACAGGCTTAGTCACAGAATCATTATGACACAGAACGTGGCCATTCAGCCCATTGAGTCGATGCCGGTTCTCTGTAGAGCAATCAGGTCCATCCCATTCTCCCACTCTATCCCCGTAGCCCTGCAGGTTTATTTCCCTTGAGTACCTTCTCTATGAATCTACTGCTTCCCTCTGTGCCTCTCTCCCATAATGCAGTGGAAACTGTGTCTATTGAAATTTTCAAGACTGTAATCAGTAGATTTTTGTGAGGTCAATGGAACCAAGGATATGGGGCAAAGGTGGGCAAATGGAGTTGAGGTACAGATCAGCCACGAATGGTTAATTGACTGATGAAATGGGCCAAATGGCCTACTCCTGTTTGTATGAACATTTATGGTACATAACTCGTCCAATGATCAATTTCAAGATCTGACTTGATCAATTAGTGCTCTCTAACTCCTCCCCTGTCAACTCCTATTCACTTAACACCTTAGTTTGCTCCCCATGCTAGCTGCAGTTGTCAATTGTTCCCTTTCCTCCAGTACCATCCCTATTCCCTTTAAAATTGCTATCCATTCCTTCCTTAAAAGACCAAATCTTGACCTATCTCTCCTCTTAATCATCTCCAACATTCCTGCCCTCTCTAAGGTCCTTGAACATGCTTTCACCTCTCAGCTCTGCTTTCATCTTTTCTGAAACTTCATGTTTGACCCACTCCAATCTGACATGCCTTTCTCACAGCTCCAAGATGACCCTTGAAAATACATGAATGATATTCTGTGACTAACTTTATCCCTCCTCATTCTCCTGGACCCAGCTGTGGCATTTTGACATGGTTGATGATATTATTCTACCTCACCTTCCACTTCTATGGGACTGCCCCTGCATGGTTCCATTCTATCTTATCCAAACACAGCCACACACATCTCCAGTAATGGCTTTGTTTCCATTTCTCACATTGACATCTCTGAGACTCCCCTATTCTTGGTTCTCTCCTCTTCTTAATCTACATGCTGCTCCTTGCTGACGTCATCAGCAGGCTTGAGATTACCTTCCATGTGTTCGCTGGTGTCACCCAGCTCAATTTCTCAACCAATCTGCTTGATACCCATCATGCTACCGGACTGTTTGACCTCAAATCCTGGACACGATGCAACTTCCTGCAGCACCACATTGGGAAGGTAAAAATAGTTTTCTTTGGCCCTGTGTCACTGATTCCATCTCCCTCACTGGGCAATCCCTCAGGCTGGCCAGATCACTTGCTTAATAACTTTGGTGATCCTGAGGTAAACTTTAAACCCCAGATCCTAGCCATCACTAAGATTGCTTCAGTCTTTGCAATATTGCCTGCCTTTGCCCCTACCTCAACCTTGCCACTATCGTAATCCATTTACATGCCTTTATCACTTCCAAACTTGACTATTTCAATACCCTTCCTGATGGCCTCCCTTGTCCACCCTTCATAGAGTACTTCAACTGACTTCTTGTCACTCAACTTATTAACTTGAAAGTTCTCGACCATGTCCATAAATCCCAGCAGAGCTCTGCTCTACCATGTCTTTGCAAGTTCTTTCAGCCCTGAAACCCCTCACAGATGGTGCATTTGATTGATTCTGACCTTGTATTCAACCCCTCCTGTTTGCTCCACCATTGGTGATAAAGGCTGCTTTCTGGAATTCTCTTCCGAGATCACTCAACCTATTTTTCCAAAATCCTTTTGACTGCCATCTTTTCTTTCTCTTTAAGTCATATACAGTTTGCTTAAAATAATATTTTTAACATAATTACATAAAAACACATTTTTCATGACATTTCTATTACATTTTCCAATCAAATTCATGATTATAATTTTGAGTACCTTCAGTAATGTTTTTGATTGCAGGCCTGTTTGTCTTGAGCAGCTTGACGCTTTACTTCACCTTCCATACCGTACAGCTGTTTTCCCTGTGGCTTACTAAACCCATCCTCCTTCCTCCAGCTCAGTGCCACTGCCAACTGATGCTTTAATTCCACCTCTCACCTCTTGGCATTGCCACCCACTGCTCCCACATCCAACTGCACTTCATTCTCCTGCTACAGCTCGCCACTGCATCCAACCTCTCCATCCCTCCAATATAAAAACAGAAAATGCTGGAAATACTCAGCAGATGTGGCAGCATCTGTAGAGAGAAACAGAAATAATGTTTCAGATCGATGACCTTTTATCATAACTGTCCCCATCTATCTCCCTGCAACTGTCTGAGGCTGAATCAGACTGTTTGCAATCTTGGTGTTGTACTTGACCACAAGATGGGCTTCTAACCTCATATCCTCTTCATCACCAAGGCATTCTCCTTCCACCTCCATAACATCACCAGACTCCATTCCTGTCTCAGCTCATCTGCTGCTGAAACCCTCATCCATGCCTTTGTTACTGCTAGACTTGACTATACCAGTTCTCTCATGGCCGGCTTCCCATCTTTGATCCTCCATAAACTTAAGCTCGTCCAAACTTCTGCTGCCTGTATCCTAACTTGGCCCAAGTCCCGTTCACCCATGACCCCTGTGCTCGCTGACCTCGGTGTGGCAATGCCTCAGTTTTAAAGTTCTCATCCTTGTTTACAAATCCCTCCCATGCTCTTGTCCCTTACTATCTCCATAACCTGCTTCAACCCTCCAAGATCTTATATATCTGATGTATCTGCAATTTTTATCATTCGATCATTGGCTGCATTACCTTCAGCTTTGGAATTCCCTCCCTAAACCTTTTGGCTTCTTTACCTCTCTCTCCTCCTTTAACATGCACCTTACAATCTATCCCTTTGACCAAGCTTTTGGTAATTTGCCTGAGTATCTCCTCATGCGGCTCAGAGTCAGATTTTCCTCCTGTGAAGCCTCGGGACGTTTTATACAGTAAAGGTGCTATATAAATGCAAGTTACTGTTATTGTTGATTCTGCTGTTGTGCAATTGTGCTCTCTGACCTCCTAATAAATTCTGCTGCCTGCACACTTATATCTTTCTAATGTTTCGTACACTTTGCTGATCCTGGTGTTATGCCTGTGTCTTTTCCACTTCCTGCCGCCCAGCGCCCAGTACCAACTCCCAGTCCGTGTCTGCGCCTTATCCCTCTGCCTAATCTCAATGCATAGGCCCCTTCTATATTCTTGGTGTGATCTTCCTATTTCACACTCTTGCTAATTTCTCCATGCAATACCTACCTTTGTAAAACAACAATTGTACTTTTATTTAAAGTACCTCTGTGAGTTTAAAAATTGCTAAAGGAAAAACCCATTCACATACGAATAAATAAAACAGACAACTGATTTACAGAAAAATGAGCAGTTTCAGAATTCAGTTGAGCTCCAACATCACTCAAGAACTTCGACACTTTGAAATTCGCTAGATTCTGGAAAGGTTCCATCAGACTGGAAAGTAGCAAATATAACCCCAATATTCATGAAGTCGGGGGGTGGGAGGGCGGTTGGAGGCAGAAAACAGGTAAATATAGGCCAGTTAGCTTGACATCTGTCGTGGGGAAGGTGTTAGAATCGATCATTAAGGAGGCTATAGCTGGGCACTTTGAAAAACTCAAGGTAATTGGGAATAGTCAGCGTGGTTTTGTAAAGGGAAATCATGTTTAACCAATTTATTGGAGTTTTTTGAAGGAGTAACATGCGCTGTGGATGAAGGGGAGCCTGTTGACTTACTGTACTTGGATTTCCAGAAGGCATTTGACAAGGTGCCACATAAAAGGTTATTGCACAAAGTAGGAGCTCAAGGTCTAAGGGGTAACATATTAGCACAGATAGAAGATTGGCTGGCTGGCAGAAAACGGAGAGTATGCATAAGTGGTCCTTTTCTGATTGGCAGGATGTGATGAGTGGAGTTTCACCGGGGTCTGTGCTGGGGCCTCAACTTTTTACAATTTATTTAAATGACTTGGAGAGGGGAGCAATGGCATGGTAGCTAAATTTGCAGATGACACAAAGATAGGTAGGAAAGTATGTTGTGAAGTGGACATAAGGAAGTTGCAGACCGATATAGATAGGTTGAGTGAATGGGCAAAAATCTGGCAGATGGAGTATAATGTGGGAAAATGTGAAGTTTTTCACTTTGGCAGGAAGAATAAAAAAGCAGAGTATTACTTAAACAGGAAACGACTGCAGAATTCCGAGGTGCAGAGGGATCTAGGACCTAGTGCATGAGTCACAAAAGGTTAGTATGCAGGTACAGCAAGTAATAAAGAAGGCTAATGGAATGCTATCCTTTATTACGAGAGGAATTGAAAATATAAGTAAGGATGTTATGCTTCAGTTATACAAGGCATTGGTGAGACCACATCTCGAATACTGTGTGCAGTTTTGGTCTCCTTATTTTATTTATTTATTTTATTTTATTTAGAGATACAGCACTGAAACAGGCCCTTCAGCCCACTGAGTCTGTGCCGACCAACAACCACCCATTTACATTAATCCTACATTAATCCCATATTCTCTACCACATCCCCACCATTCTCCTACCACCTACCTACACTAGGGGCAATTTACAATGGCCAATTCACCTATCAACCTGCAAGTCTTTGGAGGTGGGAGGAAACCGGAGCACCCGGCGGAAACCCACGCAGACACAGGGAGAACTTGCAAACTCCGCACAGGCAGTACCCAGAACTGAACCCAGGTCGCTGGAGCTGTGAGGCTACGGTGCTAACCACTGCGCCACTGTGCTGCCTTTTTTAAGGAAGAATGTGAATGTGTTGGTGGCTCAGAGGAGGTTTACTAGATTGTTACCTGGAATGAGCGGGTTGTCTTATGAAGAAAGGTTGGGCAGACTGGGCTTGTTTTCACTGGAGTTTAGAAGAGTGAGGGGAGACTTGATTAAAGTATATAAGATCCTGAACAGTCTTGACAGGATTAATGTGGAGGGGATGTTTCCTCTTGTGGGTGAGTCCAGAACTAGGGGACACTGTTTGAAAATTAGGGGTTGCCCTTTTAGGACAGAGACAAGGAGAAATTTTTTTCTCTCAGAGGGTTGTGCGACTTCGGAATTTTCTGTCTCAGAAGGTGGTGGAGGCGGGGTCATTAAATATTTTTAAGACGGAGGTAGATAGATTCTTGTTAGGTAAGGGAATCAAAGATTATTGGGGGTAGATGGGAGTGTGGAATTCAAGACAAACAAATCAGCCATGATCTTATTAAATGGTAGAGCAGGCTTGATGGGCTGAGTGGCCTACTTCTGCTCCTAATTCATATGGTCGTATGGACACCATCCAGGACAAAGCAGTCCACTTGATTGGCACCCCATCCACCACTTTAAACATTCACTCCTTCCACCTCTGGCACACAATGGCAGCAGTGTGCACCATCTACAAAATGTACAGCAGCAACTCGCCAAGGCTCCTAAGACAGTATCTCCCAAACATTTGATCTTTACTCCCAGGAGGGCAACAAATGCATGGGAATGTCAACACATCCAAGTTCCCCTCCAAGTCACTCACCATCCTGATTTGGAAATATGTTACCGTTTCTTCATCGTCGCTCGGTCAAAGTCCTAGAACTCCCTCCCCTACAGAACTGTGGGAATAGCTGCACCACAAGGACTGCAGCAGTGCAAGAAGTTGACTGACGACCACTTTCTCAAGTACAATTACATATAGGCAATAAATGCTGGTCTTCCCAGTGTGTCTGCCCATTTTACTAGTCTGACTATGTCCTCCTGAAGACTAGCTCTTTCCTCCTCATTGTTCACTATATTTATGAGTTTTGTATTATCTGCCTACTTTGAAATTGTGCCCTATATAACCAAATCCAGGTTATTAATATATATCAAAAAGAGTAGTGTTCCTAATACTGGCCTTGGGGGATACTACTGTATACTGTCCTCCAGTCTGAAAAACAACTCTTCACCACAACTCTCTGCTTTCTGTCCCTTAGCCAATTTTTTTATCCATGCTGCCACTGTCCCTTTAATCTCATGGGCTTTATTTTGCTAACAATTCTATGATGTGGTGCTTTGTCAAATGCCTTTTGAAAGTCCATACACACAACATCAACTGCCCTACCCTCAACAAGCCTCTCCATTTTTTCATGAAAGAATTTAATCAAGTTAGTCAAACATGATTTGCCTTTAACAAATCCATGCTGGCCTTCATTTATTAGCCCATACTTTTTGAAATGCCAATTAATTTTGTCCTAGATTGTTGTCTCTGTTGGTTTTACCACCACCAAGCTTTGGTCTGTCATCATTGGGTTTATCCCTCCTTTTCTTTGAATAGAGTTGTAACATTTGGACTCCTCCAGCCTCAGCACCACCCCATATCCAAGGGGGAATTGGAAAATTGTGGCCAGAGCCAGCACAATTTCCACCCTTATTTCCCTTCGTAGCCTGGAATTCATCCTAACCGGACTGGGTGATTTTCCTATTTTGGGGACTGCCAATCTTTTAAGTATATCCTCTTTATTTTTACGCTATCCAATATTGCTATTGCCTCCTCCTTTAAAGCTACATTGGCAGTATCCTGTTCTTTAATGAAGACAGATGCAAAGTACTCATTTAGTACCTTAGCCATGTCCTCTGCCTCCACAAGATCCCCTGTTTGGTTCCTAATTGGCCGACTCTCCTTTAACTACCCTTTTATTATTTTTGTGTTTATAAGAGAGTTTTGGGTTCCCTTTTATGTTAACTGTTATCTATTCTCAAGCACTTTCTTTGTACTTCTTCTTCCGTTTTTTAGATTTCCTCTGTACTTTCTATATTGAACTTGGTTCTCGACTATTATAAATCTTACAATTGTCATAAGCCTCCTTTCTATTTCATTTTAATCTTTATATCTTTAATCATCTAAGGAGCTATACCTTTGGATGCCCTTCCTTTCCCCCTTATAGGAATGTGTCTACTCTGTAAGCAGACCATCTCTCTTTAACAGCCTCCCATTATTCAATTACTGTGTTGCCTACCAATATTTGGTTCCAATCCACCTGGGCCAAATCCCTTTTCAACTCATTTAAGTTACCCGTTCTCCAGTTAAGTAGTTTTATGCTTGATTGTAGATTCTGTAAAACTATTGTAAACCTAATGATATTCTGATCACTGCCCCCCAGATACTCTCTCACTGAAACATGCTCCACTCACCCCCACTTCATTGCCCAGAACTAAATCTAGTACTGCTTCCTTCCTCGATGGGCTGAAATATACTGATCAGCAAATTTCTCTTGTACATATTTCAGGAACTCCTCCTCTTTGCTCTATGCACTGTCACTATCCCAATCGAGGGATAATTGAAATCCCCCATTATCACTACACTTTATTTCTTGCGTCTTTCTGTAATTTGCCTGCAAATTTGCTGCTTTATCCCTTTTCCACTATTTGGGTCCTATTTTCTCCTCTATTAATCCTTAATTCTAAACAAGCGGACTATGTCTTTGGTCTATTAACTAAATCATCCCTTTGCAGTGCTATAACAGTTTCTTTCATCAATACTGCCCCTCCTTTTCTGTTTTTCCCTATTTTACCTGAATTCCTTGCATCCAGGAATATTATGTTTCCAATCCTCCCCTTATTTGAGCCAGGTCTCTTATTGCCACTATATCATAGCACCATTTGGCGACTTGTGCCTGCAGCTTACTAAACTTATTTACCACACTCCGTGCATTAAAACCCACTTCAAACCCACCCTAGACTGTTTCATATTTGCCCCCCATCTGAACTCTCCTACACCTGAACTATTCTTTACTGTAGTGCCTCTCACAATTCTCTGTGCACCTTGTTTTTCCTCTCTAATGTTTCATCCTGGGTCCACCCTCCTGTCAAATTAGCTGAAAACCTCACCCCACATACCTGTTAACTAACCTGCAAGGATATTGATCCCAGCTCTGTTGAGGTGCACTTTGCCCCAGAACTGGTCCCAATGGCCCAGTAATCTGAAGCCCTTCTGCACCATTTCTCCAGCCACGCATGCACCTGTTTTACCCTACTATTCCTATACTTGCCTGAACGTGGACTGGAAGTAATCCAGAGATTGCCATCATTGAGACCCTGTTTTTTAACTTCCTCCCCAACTCCTGAAACTCTGACTGTTAGGACCTCAAGCATTTTCCCTCCTATGTCATTGGTTACCATATGGTCTACAAGTTCTGGCTGTTCACCTTCCCTTCTCAAAATATTCTGCACCCTCTCAGTGGTGTCATTTATCCCGAGACCAGGGAGACAACACACAATGCGGGACTCTTGCCAGCCTGCTTGGCCCTCTGCCTATCAAATTCCCTATGATAACTGCAATTCTACACTTTGCTGTGCTCACCTTGTGCAGTCATTTTTCAAAGTATCTATCTGGTTGGATTGGCCTTTATTCCAGTGAAAGTTTAGTCACATCACATCTTTTATTTTTGTCTCTCCACTAAACAAGAATACTGTCACGCCCGGACTCTCCTGTTCCTCTGCAAAGATTCAGGCAGCTTAGGGGTGAAGTAAGGACGGTGCACTTTAGTAGATATGGCTGATAAATAGCTGTCCTGCAAAATATAACTGCTGAGGAATTAGTTTTATTTTAATCCAAAATATCTTTTAGTGACTTTAGTTATATTATAGTGCTCCTTTAAAGTGGGGTTGCTTGTAAAGTTGGATTCTTCGTGCTTATTCACAATTCGGCCAGAGGCAGTCTTGCTGCACCCTATCACTGCAACATCTTCCATCTCTCCGTCCTGCCATCCTTTGACTCTGGCATCCTGTGCAATCCCTCCACTCATTACACAGCCCTGCACTGCTTTTAACCCACCATTGGTAGCAGAGACTCCCAGGTCTGCATCACTACTGCCTGGAACTCGCTTCTAAACTCCTCCTCCATCCTGCTTTTAAAAGTCTCATCAAAATAGATTCAATCGTGTTTTGGTCCACTGTCCCAATTATACTGCTAATAAGTGTCCCTTTCTCCTTTGTGCAATGCTTTGGAAGGTGATGTTTACTGTGTTAAAGACATCATATAAATGCAAGTAATTGTGTTGTCTAATAGTATGAAAAATACTCCAGAGTGAATTTGCTCATCATTTCAGCCGCTGCTTCTGATATGACACATAATAATTAAGTGATGGCAGTTTCTTGTGTTCTTCCATTAGAGAATCAACAAAGCATCATCCTCTGTTACATCTACGGTAAGTACCAAATAAAAAGGTTCAGAATGATAATGAATAACAAGTAGAAAGAAAAGGGCTAAAAATCCATCTGCCCTGGTTTTTGGGTGTGGGTGTTGTGATTCATGACATGCTCACGCTGGTTCTGTTGGAGGTGGGCAGCACGCATGTTTGGTGCTCCCACCTGATTACCACGATTGCAGCATGCGGCCAAACATCTACCTCACATCTCTGCGCTCAGCAAGGGGGCCAAACAGTGTTGTGCTAATAGCATGTGGTGCAGCCAGCACTCTGCTTTTAAATGCAGGCTGTCCCTCTTAAAGGGACATTGTACTGAATAATGCTGCTGGAATTCAAATCATAGAAAATAGAACACTAGGGCAGAGAGAGGGTTCCAGAGTGATGGATGCAGCATTGGAGATATTATTGGTGGAGATAGGATGGAGGAGAGATGCTGTGGTTCTGCAAGGGGCCAGAAGAAGTCGAATGACTTGAAGCGGGTGGCCAATATCAGTGACTGTCTCTTCACATGAATTCTCCTGCCCACTGAACCAAAAAACTCTCACATTGTTAGATGTGCCACACCCCGTCACTCACCCAGCAGCACTGCCTGGCACTCAGGACTTACGCCTAACATCCAGATACTCCACCTCATCTTCACACAGCTACCAATGCTGAGAGTCTCTCACCCACCTCACAGCCTCCATATTCCTTTAGCTATTCAGCTATGGCAAGCTCATCGCCCAAGCACAGCATCACACAATCACGGACATTCTGCCCTCTCTCTTACAGGACAGGGTGACGCACAATAGAATGGAGCAGAGCAGAAGTGGTGGAGGTCAAAGACGCCTGTATCTCTTAAGTCCTACAGAGGGGAATGTCTCTCAGCATCATTGGGCCGGCTTTGATGGGGCCTGTGGCATCCAGTGTCACTTCGAACATTGAGGATGATGGTATGCTCCTGCCTTATGCCCCTTCTCAACTCCCAGCTCACCCTCATCCTGCTATCTGGCATGATGAGCAAGCTGCAGATGGTGTAACCACAGACCTCTTGCTTTCTACCCCACCCCTGCTTCCCTCACACCAACCTACCCCTTCTGATTTCCTGCTCTCAGACACCCAAGAACTGCTGTCTGCCTAGACAGAGCAGCCCAACGAGGAGAGAGAGAGAGCAATAGTACAGCACTGATAAAGAGGCTCCATCATTTGATCTGACACTCACAACCACCAGCTCATGTGCTTTGGAGGCAAGTATAGAGTTGGGATCAGCATGTGGTTAGTCATCGGGCACGAGTGGGTTGTATTCGGGCCAGGAGGAAAGGATGGTTTGTTTGCCAGCTCACTGGATGGGCAAGGTTGCAGACATGTTCTGCTGCAGAGGACTTAGAGGAGGATCTACAGGTATGCACACTGAAAGGGTGGATGCATTGGCTGGTCTGCCAGACAGCCTCCTGTCACTATTAAGGAGTGTTGAGGAGTCAGTTCTAAGTTGGCAGATGGCACCACACAGAACTTGCTGTTTCCACAGACTCTGCTCCATTTCCCAGTCATGCTGCAGACCCAGAGGCACTGTCGCTGCTACCCCTAAACCTGTCGGAGTCTTTGTGTGGACAGATCACCTACTTCTCTGCCATTCCTGTCAGGGTAGAGTAACACTCACCGCCCAGTCCAGGAACCCACCATAACACTTCCAAAAACACTCCAGAGTACTTCCAGACCATTTGTTATCATCCAAGTTCTTAAAAATTACCTGTAATTTGGGTGCCTGATGCGTTAAGGAATGCTAGTGTAAGGCATATCTTGCAGTTCAGTGCTTGTTGTTTGCAGATTGGCATGTGAAATTGTGGCCTGGCTTCCATGGTCCAAATTAGGCATCCTGACATTGTATCAGCCAGTTGGGCTGTGTGACGTGAGGATAACGCTCCTTCACAACTTTCTGGCCCCAATCCCTGAACTGGTAAAAACAAAGTGTAACTGAGCAATATGTAACTGGAGGTTCAATTGCTGATCTATGCAGAGACTGACCTCAGCTGGGATGGGATTATGGGTGCCACTTCAGGAAGGGGAGACAAGCATTGTAAAGGACTATAATGTTCTCCCAACCTGTTTTCTCACTAAAATAAAAGCAAAATACTGCGGATGCTGGAAATCTGAAACAAAAACAAGAAATGCTGGATTCACTCAGCAGGTCTGGCAGCATCTGTGGAAAGAGAAGCAGAGTTAACGTTTCGGGTCAGTGACCCTTCTTCGGAACTCTCCGAAGAAGGGTCACTGACCCGAAACGTTAACTCTGCTTCTCTTGCCACAGATGCTGCCAGAGCTGCTGAGTGAATCCAGCATTTCTTGTTTCTGTTTTCTCACTTCCTTTGGTTTGGGAGGAAGTAGTGCTGAATCCTGGCACAGTATTGGATGGTGGCAACTGAAGACTGAGGGAGTGGGAAGAGATCCACCAGGTAATTTTTTTTTGCCTGAGCATATACAAATAATATTTACATAAACAACTTCCATACAAATTAACCTGGTGCTGTTGATTTAAGCAAGTTTGTTTCACTGACCCTTCTGAAAAAGAAAGGAAGGGAACCAGGGACGCCACAACAGAAAGGTTGTTTTCCTGTCCTGTTCATCAACTGATTAAACAGCAGCCACAATTGTACAAAGATTATTTTAAAAATTAAATACAAACGTAGGAATTGCGAGTTGAAAAAGGACCAAGGTCCATCTAGTTCACCTTCTACTATCCTGACAGTTGTATGATAGAAAGATAATGAAGTTGTTGACTAATCATGACAATCAATCTCTATCAATTAATCTACAACTTTACATCATAAATTTTCAGCCATATAGAATGTATTGTATATGCCAGGTTAAATTTTGCATAAAATAAATGGATACCATTTAGTGATAATGGTTGTTGTCAATAGCAGTTTCTGCAGGCAACGCAGAGTTAACAGTGCAGATCTCGCACAGTGCAAACAATGTCCATATCTCCAAAACCCTAAACCTGAGCCCCCTCAACCTTCATCCGACCCCACCCCCAGCCCTAATCCAAGCTGCGGTGCCAAAAGCACGATGCAGGGCAGCTGCAGTATTGATAGTCCCTCTGAAAATAAATAGCAGGGCACCAATTGTAAATAGTCTGAAAAGATCACAAACATCATTGTTCCTTTAAATATATGCAGACATAAATATTATTTCTGCCTAGCAGCAACTTCAAAAGTAATCAATTGGTTGTATAGTGCTTTTGGACATCCTGAAGTTGTGATACAGATCTGTATAAATGCAATTTCTTTCTCATCTTCCTCCTTACTGAAATGCTATTTGGCTCTTCTGTACTGGGATGTCCTGAGGATCTGTCATCCAGCAACTGTTGTTTTTCCTCCATCTTTGGAGCTTTCTGCCCTCAGCCTTCATCAAACTGTCATTTATAACATTATTTTTAACTAAAATGCAATTAGTGAATTTACCCAGTGAATAACTGAGTCATAGAAACCAGGAAAGTCCCAGGAACAGTCCCCTGTTGGGCGGTAAGGATTTTATAATTGATCCCAGTATCCAGGATTAGGGAGTGGAAGAATCACTGTTTAGCACGTTTAGAGAGGTGGTCACACCGCAGCTGAAGGGACTTGAGGAAGGAAGGGAATGGGTGACCACCAGGCAGTCCAAGAGAAACAGGCAGGTAGTTCAGGAGTCCCCTGGGGTCCCGCTTGCAAATCGGTATTCCATTTTAGAGGCTGATGAGGCTGGTTCCTCCAGGGAGTGCGGACAGAGCCAAGCTTCTGGCATCACAAGCAGCCTGTCTGTACAGGAAGGGGGAAAGAGAGGAAGAGCAATAGTAATAGGGGATTCCATAGTCGGGAACAGATAGGCGCTACTGTGGCCGTCAACGTGACTCCAGAATGGTGTGTTGCCTCTCTGGTGCCAGGGTCCGGGATGTCACTGAACGGCTGCAGGGCATCCTGAAGGGGGAGGGTGATAAGGCAGAGGTCATGGTACATGTTGGTACTAATGACATAGGCAGAAAGAGGGATGAGGTCTTGCATCAAGAATTCAGGGAGTTAGGCAGTAGACTAAAAAGCAGGACCTCTCAGGTTGTAATCTCTGGATTATTCCCAGTGCCACGTGCTAGCGAGTATAGAAATAGAATAGCACAGATGAATGCATGGCTTAAGAGTTGGTGCAGGAGGGAGGGTTTTAGATTCCTGGACCACTGGGACCGTTTCTGGGGAAGGTGGGACCTGTACAAGCGGGACGGTCTACATCTGAACCAAAGGGGGACTAACATCCTTGCTGGTGGGTTTGCTAGTGCTGTTGGAAGGAGTTTAAACTAATTTGGCAGGGGGAGGGGATGCAGACTCCTAACAGAATAGGGACACAGCTAAACACAGGAAAGCAAACAAGTCAGAGGGAATACAGCAGAAGTAAGTTTCAAGGGAGTAAGACCAGGATGGATGGCCTCTACTTTAATGCCAGGAGTATTACAGGTAAAATGGATGAGTTAAGGGCAAGGATTGACACGTGGAATTGTGATATAGTAGCCATCACGGAGACATGGTTGAGGGAGGGGCAGGATTGGCAGCTCAATATCCCGTGATATAGAGTCTTCAGGCGAGACAGAGGAGGAGGTAAAAGAGGAGGGGGCATTGCAATTTTAGTTAAGGAGTCACTTACTGCATTAAGGAGAGATGATATCTTGGAGGGGGCATCAAATGAAGCTTTATGGGTAGAGTTTAGGAAGAAAAAAAGGACAGCCACATTGCTAGGTGTTTATTATAGACCCCCAGATAGTCAGCGGGAAATTGAGGAGCAAATATGTGCACAATTCAGAGGTGTGTAAAAATAATAATAGAGTAATTATATTGGGTGATTTCAACATTCCCAACATTAATTGGGATAGTTAACGGCTTAGATGGAGTGGAGTTCTTAAAATGTATACAGGAGAACTTTTTAGCTCAATATGTAGAGGATCCAACAAGGGAGGGTGCAGTGCTGGACCTAATTCTGGGGAATGAAGCCGGACAGGTGGTTGATGTGGACAGGTGGGGGATCATTTTGGTGATAGCGACCACAACATGGTACAATTTAAGCTTGTTATGGAGAAAGAAATAGACAGGTTGCAAAAAAAGGTTTTGGATTCGGGGAGAGCGAATTTTTGTAAAATAAGGCAGGATCAAGCCAAGGTAAACTGGAAAGAGTTACTTGTCGGGAAATCTACAGAAGAGCAGTGGGGGGCATTCAAAAAGGAAATGGGGAGGGTACAGGCCCAACATGTTCCCTCTAGGGTAATAGGTAGGAGCAACAAGCCCAGAGAACCAAGGATGACCAGAAACACTGAGGGTACGATGAGAAGGAAAAGAGAGGCTTTTAGCAAATACAAGGAGAGCAAATCAACGGAAGCATTAGTGGAGTACAGAAAGTGTAGGATGGAGCTTAAGAAAGCAATTAGGAGAGCAAAGAGGGGATATGAGAAAGCTCTGGCTGGTAAAAGTAGGGAAAATCCCAAGATATTCTATAAGTATATCAATGGGAAGAGGATAATTATGGAAAGAGTAGGACCCATTAGGGACCAAGGGGGAAGTCTGTGGGTGGAGCCAGAGGACATTGGTAGGGTGTTGAATGAATACTTCACATCTGTCTTCACCCAAGAGAATGAGAATGTAGATATGGAACTCAGAGAGAGAGACTGTGAGGTTCTTGAGCAAATTGTTATAGGGAGTGACAAGGTATTGGAGGTTTTGGCAGGCTTAACAGTGGACAAATATCCAGGTCCGGACGATTTGTGTCCCAGGATGTTGGGGGAGGCAAGAGTGGAGATTGCAGGGGCTCTGACCCAAATTTTTAATTCCTCTCTGGCCATGGGGGAGGTGCCAGAGGACTGGAGAACAGTTAATGTGGTCCCACTATTTAAGAAAGGTTGTAGAGATAAGCCAGGGAACTACAGACCAGTGAGTCTCACGTCAGTGGTAGGGAAGCTATTGGAGAAAATTCTGAAGGAGAGAATCTATCTCCACTTGGAGAGGCAAAATTTGATTAGGAATAGTCAGCATGGCTTTGTCAGAGGGAGGTCATGCCTAACAAATTTGATTGAATTTTTTGAGCATGTGACCAGGTGTGTAGATGAGGGTAGTGCAGTTGATGTAGTTTACATGGATTTCAGCAAAGCCTTTGACAAGGTCCCACATGGGAGACTTATCAAGAAAGCAAATGCACATGGGATACAGGGTAACTTGATAAGGTGGTTTCAAAATTGGCTTAACTGTAGGAGATAGAGAGTGATGACAGATGGCTGTTTTAGTGACTGGAAGCCAGTGTCCAGTGGCGTACCACAGGGATCTGTGCTGGGTCCCCTATTGTTTGTCATTTATATAAATGACAGAGATGACTATGTGGGGGGTAGGATCAGTAAGTTCACAGTGAGGTTAACAGTGAGGTTGAGTGTCTTGGGTTGCAGGAAGATATAGACGGGATGGTCAAATGGGCAGAAACGTGCAGATGGAATTTAACCCTGAAAAGTGTGAGGTGATACACTTTGGAAGGAGTAATGTGACACGTAAGTATTCAATGAATGGCCTGACACTGGGAAGTTCCAAAGAACAAAGGGACCTTGGGGTGTTTGTCCATAGATCTCTGAAGGCAGAAGGGCAGATTAATAGGGTGGGGAAAAAGGCATATGGGACACTTGCCTTTATCAATCGAGGCATAGATTACAAAAGCATGTTGGAGTTGTATAGAACTTTGGTAAGGCCACAGCTGGAGTACTGTGTGCAATTCTGGTTGCCACATTATAGGAAGGATGTGATTGCACTGGAGGGCGTGCAGAGGCGATTCGCCAGGATGTTGCCTGGGATGGAACATTTAAGCTATGAAGAGAGGTTGGATAGGTTTGGGTTGTTTTCGCTGGAGCAGAGAAGACTGAGGGGTGACCTGATCGAGGTGTACAAGATTATGAGGGGCATGGACAGGGTGGATAGGGAGCAGCTGTTCCCCTTCGTTGAAGGGTCAGTTACGTGGGGATACACTTTAAGGTGAGGGACAGGAGGTTTAAGGGGCATTTGAGGAAGAACTTTTTTACCCAGAGGGTGGTGACGGTCTGGAATGCACTGCTTGGGAGGGTGGTAGAGGCAGGTTGCCTCAGATCCTTTAAAAAGTACCTGGACGAGCACTTGGCACGTCATAACATTCAAGGCTATGGGCCATGTCCTGGCAAATGGGATTCGGTAGATAGGTCAGGTGTCTTTAATGCATTGATGCAGACTTGATGGGCCGAAGGGCCTCTTCTGCACTGTATTATTCTGTGATTCTGTAATGCTGTCCTTCCCAGGGGCTTTTCCACTGGCGAGAGAATCAATGGCATCACTGAGTTCCAATTTTGTTGGCTGTTCATCCAGCTCATCCATGACAGGCAGAGACTGGGCTGCATTGAGGGCAGTCTCAGTGACATTTTCCCTGGAGTACAGTTCTAGGTAGTGCTCCACCCAGCGGTCCATTTGTTTCTGTTGGTCAGTGATTGTGTCCCCTGATTTAGACTTGAGGGGGTGCCATATTCCTGATGGTTGGCCCAAAAGCTTTCTTAATGCCATCATACATTCCTCTGGTGTCGGAGGCCAGCTGAATATGACTGCATAGGTGTTGCCAGTAGTCATTTGCACAGCTCGTGGCTGTTCTTTGTGCAGCGCTTCTGGCTGCTTTAAGTGCTACGGATGTTAACTCGCTGGGGGCTTTCTTGTAGTTCAACAGTGCAATGCGCTTAGCGGCTATGACAGGTTCCAGCTCTTCAAAGTGGGATTGAAACCAGTCTGCATTCTGCTTCTCACGTTTGCCATTGGTGGTCATTGCTGAATCATAGATTGCGCCTCTGATGTGGGCCCACTTAGTCTGTGCATCCCCTGTAGGAGTATTTTGAAGGGCTTTTTCAAGTGAATTTAGAAACTTATGTAACAGCTGTGGATAAGAAATTCTGCTAGTGTTGATGCGCGGGCGGCCCTTCTGCTTGTAGTGATGCAGCTTCTTTGGTTTGAGTCTAACCTTGCTGCACACCAGGGTGTGGTCGGTGTCGCAGTCCGCACTGTGGAAGCTGCGTGTGATTTGAACGCTGTTTAAAGAGGCTCGCCTTGTGACGATGAGGTCCCAGCTGGTGCCAACGACGTGATCTTGGGTGCCTCCAAGAAACATGGTGACAGGGTTTAGTGTGAAAGAACGAGTTGGTGATGCAGAGGTTGTGATAGGTACTCAACTCAAGCAGTCTCTGTCCATTCCCATTCATCCTTCCAATGCCATAGCGCCCAAGGCAGGAGGGCCATGAGTCATGGTCGGCCCCAACCCTGGCATTAAAGTCCCCCAGCAGAAACAGATGTTCGGTATTGGGGATGCTACTAATGATATTATGGAGTACCTCGCAGAATTGGTCTTTAGCTTCAGGTCGGGAGCAGAGTGTTGGAGCATAGATGCTGAGTAGATGTACTGGACCAGAGGCAGTGAGCAGTTGGATGGACAGTATGCGTGCCGAGCCATTTGAAGTTGGCTCTATCATGCTGAGCAAGGAGTCTCTGATGGCGAAGCCCACTCCATGATGTCTTGGTTCTTCAGGATCCCTACCCTGCCAGAAGAAGTTGTAGTCTTGCTCGCTTAGAGATCTGCTCGCAGGGAGGCATGTCTCCTGAAGTGCTGCAATGTCCACATTGAGTCTACGCAGCTCGTTGTTAATGATGGTGGTCTTCCAAGAACAATTGGTTTGTGTAAGGTCTTCTGATAGGCCAGGACACATAGTTCTGACGTTCCAGCTTGCAAAACTAAGGACTGGTACCTTCTTTCCTTTTTTGTCGTGCTGTTTGGTACGGTGTTACAGTCCACTTGTTGGGCAGTGACCCGGAGCTCCAAGCACCCATTGAAACAGGTGGACTGTGGTGGGACAGAACTTTACTGACCGGAGGCTGGCCGGTTTGAGGTGGGCGGTAACTGTCCAGTGAGATGCAAAAACCTCTCCCACCGACAAAGGCAACCTGTGGTGCTCAATCTCTACGCCAATTGAGCTGGACTTATAACCCGGAACTGCTGCCTTCCGTGTTGTTTTGGTCGCTGTGAGGCGGCTATGGAGTGACCTCTCCATGGCGCATGCGTGGGCAGATGTATGGGGGTTGTGAGTTGCCCAAGCATCAAAAAAACCCCCCTCGGCCTTCCTGGTGGGGTCCAAAGGAGTGCAGAGCACGATGTTTGGCACCGGTATGGCTGCAGGAACTGCCAGAAACATGCCAAAGGTGACACATGACCGCCTACGGGGTTCCGCTCCGGATTTTCTGTTAGGGTTTACTCCCTTAGCCTTGGTCTCTCCCGAGACGCCCACAAGGAAGTGGGGTTGTTAGGGCCCCTGCTCGGGGATAGGTGGATGCCGGTGGGAGGAGGTGGGGGATGGGGGTGCGGTGGGGGGAGGGGTGGAGGGAAGGTGGTGCGAGTGGGGCTGCAGGGGGTTAGGGGAGGGGGTGCAGGGGAAGGTGGTGCGAGGGGGGAGCTGGGAAGGGATATCTAGGGTGTTACGATGGCGTCCCCCACATATAGAGCCTTGGTCTTGTCGGCTGCCAGACCTTTGAAGATCTTTGAGATCAGGATTGGCATCTTAATTTCCCTGCCTCCCTTGATGCTGATCACCAGGCCCCCGACTTCGTACTTGATGACCCTGATGCTTCGTTTCTTGTTGCTGATGGTCTCGGGGATTTGTTCCGGGAGCTCGGCATAGGCATTGCAGTTCCCAGTGGCTTTCGGAGTTAGGGATCCGGGCTGAGGACTCTGTGAGCCGGCTCCGTTGGTGAGACCATTCCAGGCGGCGGTGTCCCCGGGCTGCTCGCCGCTCAGAATGAGATTCTCCTGGTTCAGAGTGGCCAGCACACGGTGCCAGCTGTCCCTGACTAAAACTTCCTGCCGCTCACTGTTCCTTGAGCTTGCATCTCATTTACCGATTAGGCACACTACAGCCTGCCGGACTGAACATTGAGTTCAATAATTTCAGAGCATTTTACTTTTATTTTCAGTTATTTTTTTTCTTTTTCCTTTTCTTTTATATATATATATATTGTGTTTATTTTATTTTATTTCATCTCAGTTTGTTCAGTTTGCTTACCCACTTTTTTTTCATGTTTGTACTTGCAGCTGTTCAACTTTCAGTCCATTAACACCCTATCTGTACTAATGCTTTGTCTTTCAACACACCATTAACGTATTGTTTGCCTTTGCTCCACGACCTTCTGGTCAGCTATTCTGTGGCTTTGTCCTATTTACACCTTTTCCTTTGTTATCTCATGCCCCACGCCTGCTTTACTTGCTTATAACCTTTTACATTTCTAATATTTGCTAGTTCTGAAGAAGGGTCACTGACCTGAAATGTTAACTCTGCTTCTCTCTCCACAGATGCTGCCAGACCTGCTGAGTATTTCCAGCATTTCTTGTTTTTATTTCAGATTTCCAGCATCCGCAGTATTTTGCTTTTATTAGAGTAGAGGAATGGGACTCTTTCAAAGAGCTGGCACAGGCACAATGGGCCGAAGAGCCTGTTTCTGTGCTGTATATCTCTATGACTCTATTATCTCATTGCTATTTGTGGGAGCTTGCTGTGCGCAGATTTGGCTGCTGGGTTTCCTACATTATAATGGTGGCTGTAGTTCAAAAATAATTCATTAGCTGCAAAAATGCTTTCGGATGACCTGAGGTGGTGAAAGCACCATAAAAAGGCAAGTTCTTTCTCTAATCTTCTTTCACAACAGGAAAAATGACTCCTGGTGGCAATTTCTCCCAATCTCGTGCTGTAGCTTCAACGGGAGGGCACCAGAAACTCCTGTGGAAATTCTACCCCATGGTGTCTGAAATCCAGAAGCTAGGTTTAAAGGAAAGCCATACCTGCAGGCAGAAGGCAGGCTCGGTAGTATTCTTAATGGCAACATAACCAGTCTCCAAGGATACAGAGATCATGTTGAGTCACATACCAAGCAAACAATCGTTGTTGGCTGTAGGCTGTTGTAAATGAAAGAAAGGCCAATGACATTTGCTATGACATTCTACTGTTAAAGATCTGTTCACGCTGTATGGTAATGTGATGTCAGAATGATTAAAATATAAAGATGTTGTTATAAAGGAAATGCTGAATGTACTATTCTATCCCTGCATTTAAGAGGATAATTCTACAAACCTACCCAGGGTAGAGATCTGTACTTCCTGCAATTGCAGAATGAAAGCATCTCCGACAAAATTTAAGTTTATTTTCTTCAATATATGTGCAACATTCTTATTTTGGCCACAAGGTGGAGATCCTTGACTAAATTAAGCATTTCACCTCCTTGGGAAGGGGCTGGGTCCATGACAATATTGCCCCATCTCCCCAAAAACGCAGGCACACATTCATCAGCTATTGGCAGAGAGTTTACAGTTTGCATCTTTGACCTATTGCTCAAAGAGGATGAGACAAACGCATGAGAGAGAGAATCGTTCAAAATTCAATAAAATGTGTTTCAATTGAGTGGCAGGAGATGTGCATTTTGAATTTACAGACCAAAGTGCTTTGCGTTTTTTAGATAACCAGCAGAGGGCAATTTAGGACATAACAATGGACATATTACCCACAGTGGCTCAGTGGCAGCACCTGTGTGGGTTCATAGTCCCACTCCAGAGGCTTGAGTGCATAATCCAGCTGACACATCAGTGTTAGTACTGAGGGAGTGCTGCACTGTCAGAAGTGCCTCATACAGGTGGGATGTTAAACTGAGGCCCCATCTGCCCTTTCATGATCCAAAAGCGCTATTGGAAGAAGAGCAGGCGAGTTCTCCTGGTGGAATATGGGATGAAAGGTAGAATTGGTAGAAGAGTTTTGAGTAAACCATTGCAGTAGTCACGCTGGAATTGTGAAGTGTGATACCTGAGTTCTTACAGTGAATCATGAACTCAATAATAAACAATCATGTAATCATACTGGAATCTGTGATACGATTTGACTGAGTATTCATATTGGATTGTGTAACATGAGCTCATTAAAGATCTGATTTTATGGTTGTTAAACTGGTGTCTATGTGCTCTAACGTTTAAAGTAATGAAATGAAATAGAACAGGAAAGCAGTTGCCAACAAAAGGCGTAATAGAAATGCAAGTTTATATTTTTCTACGTGGTACATAAAATGAATGCAAACATAACATCAGGCCACTTTCTGTATCTTTATAGTCTCATCACATAGCACAAGAATTCACTAAGCCAATGACAGGCAAAGCAATTATTTGAATATAATACCTGCAGGAGCAATAAAAAATATAAAAGTAAAATGCTAGTTTAAAAAAAAAAGATTTTTTAATGTTTTACTTTGATCAAACGTAAAGCAAACATTTATTTGCAGAAGTAATCAGCATTTGGCAAAGAGTATTGGTGAATCTGAGAAAATAATTGATACTTTTTATTTCCACCATCATGCTTCCCCAGATCATCTCACTCCTATGATTGAAAGATGGTATGGCAGATCACCTGCCCTTTCCTGAAAACAGAATACGCCACCCTATGTACTGCCGCAATGCAAGTCCCAGAACTGGCGAGATCTGCTCATGCAAGGGAAGGTGAGCTCATCTGTTAGGGTCCAAAACCCTGAAAGAAACTGAATTTCTAAATAGGATTTGACTGCCTTCCGATTGGAGCCACTGGGTCACGTTTCTTCAAACCCAATTATTTTTATGAAGATAGGTATTTCTGCTGACTGGGAAGGAAGGAAAAAGAAGCCCAACATTAGAAGCAAAAAGGAGCACAGATGTGTCCATTTCTTTATAAGTTCTTTACTTTCCCTCAACTAAAGATTTCATATAAGCACAAATCCAGCAAATAAAACATCAGAGCCAATTTGGTGAAGGCACTAATTCTCATCATTCAAATACAGTTCATCCAATCCCTGAAAATAATAATGGGAATTGTTTTGTAACAATACCCCTCCAGTGATAAAGTAGAATTCTATTTTATAGGCTGGAGAGCTTTCAAGCCAAATTGTGTTTCCAACACAATTCTTTGGCATAAGGGAGATGTGGATAGGTCACACAATGGCTGACAAATTCAGGTGGTAACCGGTCTGCTAAGTTACCAATATAGCAGACAGGAAGTGAGCTGTCCACCATTTTCGATGAGGTAGATGCGCTAACGCAGGAATGCATGTTGGGAATGTCTAAAGGCCAGAATATTTAATTGAAATTAGGTCCTTGTGATTTACATGGACCCATCTCTGAGCTTTGAATGCTCCACTGCTTCACCCACCAAGTGCTGAACTGGCACAGCCTAGTGTGGTGCTAACCAGTCGGAAGGACCTCCTGCCCCCACCCACCCCCTGCCTCGCCCTCCGTCTGTACTTACTCGAATATAGAGCTGGGAGGAGCAAGAGTGCTCCTCTTGACTTGACATTAAAAGAACCAATCCTCCCACAGGCTACCAATCCACCGCCCACCGACCCCAGCTGCTAATTCCATCCCCCCCTCCCCCTCCCCTTGGATTAGCAATCCACTCCCTATCCCAAGTTACCAATCTCTCTCTCCCCCAATTCACTCCCTAGGCTACTAATCTCCCCACCCCCTCCCCACAGCTACCAACTCCCCTGACCTGCTGCCACTACCAACTACCCCACCGCCACCTGCCCCCGCTACCAATTGAACACTACACACCACGACATTGCAGGATAAACCTCTGTAAACATTTCAAACATCAAAATTAAGTCACAATAGAAAAAATAAACTCTGCACTGGTTTGTCTGTTTCAACAGATTCTTCAAGATTCAACTGCACAGACTCACAGAGATTGTTAATGGTCAAGACAGCAATATCTCTGAAATTCAATTTAAAGGTTAGAGAGGACTGTGGGACAGGGTGAGGTCTGATTGGGAACGTTGATATTGCGAGAAGCCTTGGCATAAAACTGTTGTAGAGGGGAGGCAGATGGAGACGGATTCATGCACAGCACCCCTCGATGGTGAGGCTGAAAAATAACAACAGATACAGTTACATAGAATTTCCAAAACAGAAACAGGCCATTTGGCCCAACCCGTCCATGCTGGTGTTTTATGCTTCACACAAGCCTTCTCCCACTCTACTTCATCTAACCCTATCAGCTTATTATTCTACCCCTTTCTCCCTCATGTACTTATTCCCCTTAAATCTATGCTATTCATCTGAACCACTGCCACATGGTAGCAAGTTCCACATTCTCACCACTCTCTGGGTAAAGAAGTTTCTCCTGAATTCCTTATTGGATTTATTATTGACTCTCATATTTATGGCCCCTAGTTTTGGATTTCCCATTAGTGGAAATATCCTCTTTAAACCCTTTCATAATTTTAAAGACCTCTATCAGGTCATCCTTCAGCCTTCTCTTGTCTAGAGAAAATAGCCCCAGAATGTTCAACCTTTCATGATAGTTATAACTTCTTGGTTCTTGTATTATCCTTGTAAATCTTTTTTGCGTCTTCAGTGCTTCTCTATCCTTTCCTGTATTAGGTGAAGGTTGACCAATGCAAATGCAACTTCCAATCACAAGATTCATTCTGGAGTTAACCATTTCATAGTTGCTTGACATTTTGTCTAATGGGCTGTTTAAATATAGCTCTAATGTAAAATAAACACTGGATATAACTTTCACGCACAATCCCCATTAGTCTAGCCGTGTTCATGATGCTGAGTTGTAAAGTCAAATGGAATGTGGAGACTAACCTTTGAACAGCAATACTACTCTGCCAAGTTTGCCAAGACAGAGTAATGAAATCCATCTAAGTCAGGGAATTCAGAGCACTGCCAAGTTTGACTGCCAGCTGATCTAAATTGTAAAATGGACTCAAGACTGAATTCCTCCCATCTGACTACTGAATCCTGCTGCTTACTGCAGGTGTCAGCTCCTGTGATTTACATCGGACCCAATTCCGAGCTGAGAATGCTCCAGTACTTCACTCACCAAGTGTTCAACTGGCACAGTGTAATGTGGTGCTAACCTGTAGGAAGGACCGCGCCCTCCCCCGGTCCGTACTTAGTTGAATATAGAGTTGGGAGGAGCAAGAGTGCTCCTCTTGACCCGACATTAAAAGAACCAATCTCCCCCACAGGCTACCAATCCACTGCCCACTTGGTAGTACTCTCACCTCTGTGTTAGAAGGTTGTTGGTTCCACCCCAGAGACTTGAACATATAATCCTAGCTGGCACTCCAGTGCAGTACTGAGGGAGTGCTGTACTATCAGAGATGCCGACATTAGGATGAGACGTTAAACCAAAGTTCTGTCTTCCCTCTCAGATGGATGCAAAAGATCTCGTGGCACTTTTCAATGAAGAGCAGGGCAGCTTTCCCCAGTGTCCTGATTTATCCCTCAAGCAATGTCACAAAAAATGATCACCTATGCACAGACTGACCCTGCTTCCTACGCGACAACACTTCAAAAAGTACTTCATTGGCTGCAAAGCTTCCACCTTCAGCTGGAAGTGCTGAGTGGACGATCCATCTTAGTCTCCACCATCACAGAAACCAGTCTTCAGCCAATTTGGTTCATTCTATGTAAGGTCAGGAAATGTTTGAGCGCACTGGATACAGCAAAAGCTGTGGGCCCTGACAGCATTCTGGCTGTAGTGCTGAAGACTTTGCTCCAGAACTAACCATGCGCCTAGCCAAGCTGTTCCAATACAGGTATGTCTTTCCACAAAAAGCAGTATAAATCCAATCTGGTCTATTACCACCCCGTCAGCCTACTCTTAATCATTAGCAAAGTGATGGAAGATGTCATCGACAATGCAACACTTACTCACAAATAATCTGCTCACCAATGCTCAGTTTGGATTCTGACAGGACCACTCATTGCCAGACCTCATTGCAGCCTTGGTCCAAACATGGACAAAAGAGCTGAATTCCAGAGGTGAGGTCAGAGTGACTACCTTTAACATCAAGGCAGTCGTTGACTGAGTGTGGCATCAAGGAACCTGAGTAAAATTGAAGTCAGTGGGAATCAGGGAGAACTGATCACTGGCTGGAGTTATACCTAGCACAAAGGAAGATGGTTGTGGTCATTGGAGGCCAATCATCTCAAGCCCAGGCCACCACTGCTGGGGTTCCTCAGGGTAGTTTCTGAGGCCCAACCATCTTCAGCTGCTTCATCAAAAGGAAAATATTGTGGATGTTGGAAATCTGAAATAAAAACAGATCTGATGAAAGGTCACAGACCTGAGATGTTAATTCTGCTTCTCTCCCCACAGATGCTTCCTGACCTGCTGAGTATTTCCAGCACTCTCTGTTTTTATTTCCTCAATGACCTTCCCTGCAATGTCAGGCCAGAAGTGGGGATGTTCACTGATGATTGCACAGTGTTCAATACCATTCGAATATCCTTCAATATTGGAACAGTCCGTGTTCCTCAGCAACAAAACCTGGACAACATTCAGGCTTGGGCTGATAAGTGGCAAGTAACATTCATGCCACACAAGTGTCAGGCAATGACTGTTTCCAACATGAGAGATTCTAATCACATTCCTTTGACATTCAATGGCATTACCATCTCTGAATCCCACTATCATCCTGGAGATCATCATTGACCAGAAACTTAACTGGACCAGCCACATAAATACTGTGGCTACAAGAGCAGGTCAGAGGCTCGGAATTCTGTGTCGAATAACACCTCCTGACTCGACAAAGTCTTTCACAAGGCAAAAGTCAGGAGTGTGATGGAGTACTCTCCACCTGCCTAGATGAGTGCTGCTCCAACAACATCACTGCCTGGGTGTAAAGCTGATGCTGCAGATTGACTGCCCTTTATAGAAACTGTCTGATTTGCATTACCGCTAATTTGAACAGAAACAAAAATTGGGACGGCTTCTACAACGGACTGGCGATTGCAGCAATAGCTTTCTGCCTGAGTGCTGAGAATCACAGAATTCACAGAATTGTTACAGCACAGAAGGAGGCCATTCAGCCTGTTGTGTCTGCGCTGGATCTCTGAAGGAGCAATTTACTTAGTGCCATTCCCTCGCCTTCTCCCCATAGCCTTGCACATTCTTCCTTTTCGGATAATAATCCAACTTCCTCTTTAATGCCTCGCTTGAACCTGCCTCCACCACACTCTCTGGCAGTGCTTTCACGGTCCTAACCACTCGTTGCATGAAAAAGTTTTTCCTCAGGTTGCCATTGCTTCTTTTGCCAATTACCTTAAATCTACGCCCTTCTGTTCTTGATCCTTCCACCAATGGGAACAGCTTTCCCCTAGCTACTCTGTCCAGACTCCTCTTGATTTTGAATACCTCTATCAAATCTCCACTCAACCTTCTCCAAGGAGAACAGTCCCAATTTCTCCAATCTATCTATATAACTGAAGTTCCTGATCCCTGGAACCATTCTCATGAATCTTTGCAGCACTCTCTCCAATGCCTTTACATCTTTCTTAAAGTGTGGCACCCAGAACTGAATGCAATACTCCAGTTAAGGCTGAACCAGTGTTCCATACAGGTTTAACATAACTTTGTTGATTTTGTACTCTATGTCCCTATTGATAAAGCCCAGGATACTGTATGCTTTATTAACTGCTCTCGCAACCTGTTCTGCCACCTTCAATGATTTATGCATATATACCCCCAGGTCCCTCTGCTCCTGCATCCCCTTTAGAATTGCACCCTTTATTTTATATTGTCTCTCTGCATTCTTCCTACCAAAATGAATCACTTCACACTTCTCTGCATCAAATTTCATCTGCCACTTCTCCACCAACTTGTCTATTTCCTATCCTCCTCACAGTTCACAATGCTTCCAAGTTTTGTATCATTCGCAGATTTTGAAACTGTGCCCTGTACACCAAGGTCTAGGTCATTAATATATATCAGGAAGACCAAGGGTCCTGACATTGACCCCTGGAGAACTCCACGAGAAACCTTCCTCCAGTCTGGAACACATCCATTAACCACTACTCTCTGTTTCCTGTCACTCAGCCAATTTTGTATCCATGTTGCTACCGTCCCTTATATTCAATTAGCTATAACTTTGCTCACAAGTCTGTTGTGCAGCACTTTATCAGATGTCTTTTGGAAGTCCATGTATGCCAGATCAACAGCATTACACACATCAATCCTCTCTGTTACCTCATCAAAAACTCCAGCAAGTTAGTTAAACACGATTTGCCCTTTACTTAACTAACCTGCATTTGCCCAAGTGACTATTAATATTGTCCCGAATTATCATTTCTAGAAGCTTCCCCACCACTGAGGTTAAACTGACTTACTTGTAGTTTCTGGGCTTATCCTTACACCCTTTTTGAACAAAGGTGTAACATTTGCAATTCTCCAGTCCTCTGGCACGACTCTTGATTTTAAGGAAGACTGGAAAATTATGGCCAGTGCCTCCGCAATTTGCACTCTCATTTTCCTCAGTATCCTTGCATGCATCACATCCGGTCCCGGTGCCTTATTAACTTTAAGTACAGACAGCCTATCCAATTCCTCCTCCTTATAGGTTTTAAACCCTTCAACCCTTGCACAGGTCATGGTGAAAGACCATGGTAAAGACCAATGGCAAGTATTCATTTAATACCTTAGCCATGTCCCCTGCCTCCATGCGTAAATCCTCTTATGGTCCCTAATTGTCCCCACTCCCATTTACTATCTATATGCCTATAGAAGACTTTTGGATTCCTTTTTATTAGCTGCCAGTCTCTTTTCATACTCTCTTTGCATCTCTAATTTGTTTTTTCACTTCCCCTCTGAACCTTCTATATTCAGCCTGGTTCTTGGTTGTATTATCAACTAAGGATGGGATCTACTTTCTAAAACTGATGAAGTGGCAGCTTGTTGGTAGATTTCTCTCTTTTCATGCCATTGTGAAGCTAAGAGACTCAAGTTGACTTTATGGCTCGCTCACAAAAACAATATCATGCTGAATACTTGCTGGGCTGATTTCAAGTTGGTGGCGCAGGAAGAACGGCGAAAGGCAACTTCTGTGACTAAAGCACTCTATTTGTTTATAATAATCTACACCAAAAACAAATGCAAGTGTATAAAGTTTTCAACCACTATGGGAAAGGTTATATCTAGTTTTGTAACTGTGGTTAATGATTTACAGTCGTTTTTATTCACTGAATAAACTGGTTGCTGTTCTTGTCTCTTCACATTCTTCCCTTGGAGAACAGTGTGAAAGTAGTGGAAGGATGCACAGTCTGATTGACAGACTGCGATGTGAGCACTCCTTCCTTGGCCATGACCAGCAGAATAAACTGGTCATTCAACTATTCCCTAATGGTTCTCCACTAATTATATTAGAATTTCACTTGATAGAATGTTGAATATTGATGCATCACAACACGTTCTAATATTTGTTGGACTGGCAGGAAAATAAAAAGCTAATAATCTATAGAGATGAGAGAGAGAAAGAGAGTTTGATGTGTGTGTAGAGATTTTAACAGAATGCATGAAACAGGTGGGATATCTGTTTTCTCTGTTGTGATAAAACCAAACTTCAGCAAACTATTTTCAATCTCTGGTCTTGTTGTGTAATCACCATAACTATTATTATGGGGTGTCAGTCTCATCCTGAAAGAACTAATGCATTTCTTTTCCCGCTAACAAATTTTCTTGGTGCCCGCAGGAAAAAAATGTAGGAAGGGCATTGGAATAAAGGGAAAGATCAGGAAAATGACAAATGCATTGGAAAAGTCTGATCAATGGGCTAAAATTTCCTGGAAAAATAACAGCATCTTAACAACACACAACATTATTAAGGTGCAAATAGGCCTGCGATTTCAGGGGATGAAGAGATATGCCGCGAGTTGCGAATCTCTGGAATTTGATGGTTGATTTATGCTGTTCTGCTGCTTGCTTTATTCAAACAGTGTCTCACTCTCAGATGCCCCATTATTTTTAAGAACTTGCTGGATCTGCCCATTAATTGTCCTTTAAACTCGCCACCGAATGTTAAGTCTGGTAATTCAGAATCTGAGTACCCACGCAATTGGCATTGTTAATGCCAATCAATCTCTCCAGCCCAAAAAGGGAACAATGTAAACTGTTGATTCTCATTCCTGCATGTAGTAAGTTCTTCTTAAAGATTTTAAAAAGTAAAAATTTACTTTTTTGTTACTTTTCCTTTCTGTCTCTTTTTTTCTCTCTCTCTTAATCCAATCTCTTTCCCTTTTTCTATTTCCCTTTCAGTACCTCATTTGACTCTTATTCACTCTTTCTCCATCATTCCTGTTTCTTTCTCAATCCTTTAATTTATCGGATTAAAGCGATAGACTGTTAGCTGCGTCATTTGCTCAGGTACTAGATGCCCCATTGTCTTCGTTCATTAGCGGCTCGCAATTCCAGCAAGTTGCAACGTAAGTTATGTTTCAGCTGAAGAGTGCCAGAAAATATCTACCTAACAGCCCGTGCTGTGGAATGCCCCGCTCCAGCAAGATTTGGCCCATTTGCTGAGAGCAAGATGATGCTGATCAACCACTGCTGGCTTCAACCAGCAAAGGGCTCAATGCCAGAGCTGGGATGGAAATTTTCCTCTATGGTTTTGCTTCAGAATTATACATGAGAATCCAAAAGTGGAGTTCAGTTGTACCCTATTGCACAGTTTAAGTGGAGTCTGATTGGAATGAATGCTACATAAACGTGTATAAAATATTTCTCTCTCTCTCCCATATATATGTACACAAATTTTAAATATTTTAAAGCCTGACCTGGATCAATGATCAAAGTTCACCAGGATGCAACTGGGGGAGGACGAGGCATCGGGGGCTGGAATGCCAAGTTCTGCATGGATTTTAAATGCTGTAGTCCTGTGGACTTTTGTTGAACTTGGGACAGCAACGTCCCTGGGACAAAGATTTTCTGTTGCCCTGAACTATTCTGTAAATAATAAGAAAACACTCATAAAAACTCTCTGGCATAAATTCATCTGAACATAATAAGATCACTGAAAATTTCTCACACAGCAATGAAGGCTTTTCCAGATAATCATAAAATGACACAGCACAGGAGGAGGCCATTTGGCTCATCCCATATTTGGTGTCAACAAAGGAGGAATAAATGTTTGACTTTGGTTAAAAAATTGGTAGTGGAAATGCTGGAATGAAGGTGAAAGCAGAAGAGTTAGTTCTTAACTGTCTTCACTCAGGAAGATAGGGAACCTGCTTGCCACCATATATTTAAAAGAGCCACCCTGTTCTCCTTAACGTAGCCTGGCTCACAGGAATCATGTTCAGGGGAGTTTTCCTCCAATAACATGGCTGAAATCAGGAACTTTCTGTTTTAGGAATAGAAGGTGTGAACCAATGGAGTGCACCATTTCTCAGAAAGGAAGGGAAAATTTGTTTTAGACTGTGCTTGTGTAGTGCCTGGGTGCTGATTACAGATTGTAATTGCCAAGAGAGGGGGAACAAAGTAGTTTCAGCTGAAGAAAGGCATGTGGTGCGGGAGAAGGTCAGGTCCTCACATAGACTTCAAGAGCTGTGTCTATAAACTACAGAAAAGCATATAGACTGAAAGGGAATTTGATTGTGATCTATAAAATAACAAAGGGATTAGATTACGTGAACACTGACAAATTATTTCAATTAGATAAATTGGGGAGGATGGAGTGATGTGTGTAGATTAGGTGTTGGTTCATTCAGTGATGAGTAGAACTATAGAACAAGTTGTTGGCTTGTGAGGTGAGTACTGATTCACTGTATATCTTTAAGACATTACGGCAAGCTAGAGGTAGGCGCTAAGTGTTAATCTGTTAATTGTGTATCAATTGTTTGGTTATATGCAGAGGGAGGGTGTTAATTGGGGTCTCACTTGAGCACTTATAAACAGACACTTACTGAGACTGGTGGAGGGTTTGAGTGAGGAGCTACATGTTTGTAATCCTTTTACTCTGTACAATAAATGTGAATCAGAGTAAAGATAGGCTCCAGCATTATCCTTCCATAACAAGCTTTCTGGAGTTTAACACTAAGTAGTATAAGTCCTGATCAATGTGACCATCTCATCTAGTTTCAAGTAACTAATGGGATTGATGAGGAATTTTCCAGACTTTTTTCACCCATATTGGCCTTGGATTTTTGACCTGGCTTTTCAGCTCTCCCAGGGAACAAGAAGGTATGGGGGGTCTCTTGATCTGATGCATGAGGTTTTTATTTTTTAAAGAGTCAAATTTAAGCAGCTGGAGCAGTGTTAGTTGTGCTTAACAACACTCCCATGTACAGATAGAGAGAGCATGTGCTGAATATTGCTGCCATGTCTCTGAATTATGTGAATGATTGTGTGGATCATGTTTGAAGCAATATTAGGCTCAATACAACCCTTTAAAACAGGAGCTCTAATCAGTCACCCAGCCCTGAAAATGGCCCCCACCCATTGTAGGATACAACCAATTGTCATTCCCTTTGGATGTGTGGCAGAGTGGGACGCCCCCAAACCCCAATACCCTCATCTACAATCTCAAGGTGCCCATAAGCCACTTTAAATATCAGTGGGTAAATCAGGGAGTTGCCATGGCACTCTGAGAGCAGAAGCGAGGCCCAGGCATCTGCTGAAGACAACAGGGTGGAAAATTGTGTAAAAACCACCTGAGGGAGGAAAAGAGTATGTTTAGCCAGGTAATCGATCCTGGTCTGAGATCAATCACCTCTGGCAGCAGGACTTTAGTCAGGCCCTCAACTGATAAAAGTTCTAGTGGGCCTATTGATGGCACAGTTGGCATCCTGGAGTGTCCCCCCCAAGATGTTGGGTAATTGTGGGCAGAAGGCTCCCCGCTTTCCCCACCCCCCCACCCCCAACTCACTGACCACAATTTGGGCCAAAATTTAAAGGAGATGGAAAATTTACTGATGTGAGGCCTGGCGGATGATCCACTCACTCTCCGGCCTTCTGTGCCCCTGGAATTGCTACCCCAATGAAGTTTACTGTTGTGAACTATTGGTTAATGTGCAATGACCGATACTTGGTGATTATTATAAAGCATCATTCAACAGTGGAAAGGCAAGTTGCTCATGTGAAATACTAGGACCTAGGGCCAGCATTGTAAATTCATTGACTTTGCAGTCCCAGTGGGGTGGGGCAGTATTGAAGGGAGTGGGGTGGAGCAGTCAAAGAATCAGCACTAACAGTGCTGGAATTATGTTTCTTCCTCCCCAAAAAAGCTTTGGTCCATCTTCAGATCATGAAATAATAATGCAAAATGAATAGGAACACAAGTGGGCCATTCAGCCTCTCAAGTCTATTCCGCCAAAGAGTCATAGAGTCATTATGGCACAGAAGGAGGCCATTCGGCCTATCAAGTCCATGTCAGTTCTCTGAGTAATGCAGACAGTCCCATTTCCTGCTCTATCCCCGTAGTTCTGCAAGTTTATTTCCCTCAAGTGTCCCTCCAATTTCTTTTTAAAATTATTCATTGTCTCTGCTTCCACCAGTGAGTTGGCAATGAGTTCCAGGTCATTACCACTCGCTGCGTAAAAAAGTTCTTCCTCACCTCCCACCTGCATATCTTGCCCAAAACCTTAAATCTGTGGCCCTGGGTCCTTGTAAAATCAGGTAATGGGAACAGCTTTTTAAAAAATCTACGTTCTCTAAACCTGTCATAATCCTGTACACCTCCATCAAATCTCCCCTCAATCTCCTTTTCTCCAAGGAGAACAACCCCAGCTTCTCCAAAATAACTTTGTAGCTAAAATCCCCCATCCCTGGAACCATTCTGGTAAATCTCCTCTGCACCCCCTCAAGGACCAGAACTAGACACAGTATACTCCCAGTTGGGACCTAACCAGAGCTCTATAAAGGTTCAGCAAAACTTCCTGCTGTAAGTCAATTTCTTAGTGAATTAAATTTAAAAAATCACATTTAAAAGCTTTTAAAATGTATTTTAGTGTCCTTGTACCCAAAAGAACCAACTTAATTTTTTTTAAAAAGCAAAACACTGCAGATGCTGGAAATCTGAAATAAAAACAAAGCGCTGGAAATACTCAGCAGGTCTGGCAGCATCTATGGAGAGAGAAACAGAGTTAACGTTTGGAGTTAGATATGACTCTTCTTCAGAACTCAGAATTTTTAAAGCCTCCTGAAGGCCTGCAAACAAGCTCAACTACAGGAATATCCCAATTGTGATGAATTCACAATTCGCCATTCAATTCGATCATGATCTGTATCTTAACACCATTTACCTGCCTTACTATCCTCACCCAACAAAAAATCTATCTGTCTCAGTTTGAAAATTTTTATTGGCCCAACACCACCCCACAGCCTCAACAGCTTTTTGATAATGTGTTTGGGGAAAGCTCCAGATTTCCACTACCCTTTGTGTGAAGCAGTGCTTCCCAACATCACCCCTGAACGACCTAACTCCAATTTAAGGTTGTGTCTCCTTGTTCTGAACCCCCCTGGCAGAGGAAATATTTTCTTTCTATCACCCTATCAAATTCTCCAGTCATCTTAAACACTTCAATTGGATCAACCCTTAGGCTTCTATATATGGGAATATAAGCCTAGTCTATGGAACCTGTCCTCATAATTTAACCTTTTTAGCTCCTGTATCATTTTGGTGAATCTGCACTGTATATCCTCCAAGGTCAATATGTCCTTCCTGAGGAGTGGGGTCCAGTACTGAATGCAGTACTTCCGATGCTTCTAGCCAGAGCCTTATACAAGCTTTATATCAAGAGTGATCTTTTGATTTGAACAAGACAGTCTAGAACAATGGTTCATTGCAGTGAATGAAATGTGAGGTGCTGGATAAAACTTTACAGTGTGCAGATCAGGAGGTCCCGGGATCGATTTCTGGTCTCTGTTAAATTAGTTTATCTGGGAGTTAGGAATTGCCATTGGATGCAGCATCCCTGGGACAGAGTGAGTTAATCAATGAAGGTTCTTGCTTCTGATTGGCAATACCAGAAAGAGTCAACACATGGAGCAGAAAAGGAAGGAAGATAATTGTGGTAGGACGTGGATTTTTGTTTCATTTTGCATTGCAATTTCCAGAAGAAAAGGAGGATCAGAAACAGTATTGATCTTGAGAACTACCCTATTGGCTCATCGATATGGCACAATAGTTCTACCATCAACATGTGTGTGAAGAACATATATTTGGGGCACATCTTTTTGGAGTTTGGTGTTAGAGTCAACCTGGCTTGTCACCTATTCTGAGGGGAAGATTATTGATTTTGGCAGTGCCAGAGGATGGGACAAGTGAATTCCAGTTACTAACCTGGACATTCTAGTCACTTGACCTGTACTGACATTGGTCAATACCAGGCTGGAGTTTGAACACAAAGGTTGGCCCAAATTGAGACCAATGTTGGGGGAGGAAATAAGAGACCTTGAGACTCTCTATGCCATCTCCTTATCCATGTCAGCCAGTCCTGAGTATGTGTTGACTGGCCCACCTTTGAGAGTGTGGTCTTTTGAATGTTACCTACCAATGCTTGATTCTTTGATTTGGGAGGTGAAGCTACTTCTGGACCTGAGGCCATGTCTTTGCCAAGAAGAATCAACATCATTTAGTATGGCCTGCTTCCAACATTGAGCCAGCATTGAGCCCTTAAGCTGAATCTGGAGCAAGCATCAGTTTGAAATGAAGGAAGATAAGTGTCATGGCAACTTGACATGAATTCTAAAAGCAGCAGCCTCCTTTTCTGTAAATTCCACAGACCTGATGAAAGGGTCTGACTGGTTTTCCAGCAAACAGTGACCAATAAATGTTTGGTCAAATATTTTTCCATATTTGGTTCCACCCAAGAACAAGGGCCTTCTCTTTTAGTATGGGAGAAGATCACCTCAGCAGCAAGGGGACAAAGTTCTTAAATGGTAGAGTGCCAGGTGATTATCCCTTTGAATTAGAGCAATTTTATGATTGTAAATGAAGAAGAATATAACTTTTGTTAATGTGGTAGTTATGGTTTAATGTTGTGGCTTTATGTCAAAAATACCCTCCCCTTTGGCAAGAGTTAGTAATTTGTTAGTTTGCTTACTGCCGTAGAGCATGTTGACGATTTTTTGTCATTTTTGTCGCAAGAGTTTTTCCTGCACTGGTTTGAAGTGTTCGATCTGGAGTTTAGGGCGCCTGTAAGAAAGAATGGGAAGAATGTGAGAAGATTATAATGAGACATTGCTAAAACACATAGAAGTAGAAAGGAACATAGAAACAGGAGGGGGCCATTCAGCCCCTTGAGTCTGTTCTGCCACTGAATTAGATCATGGCTGAACTGTATCTTAACTCTATTCACCCGCCTTGATTCCATATCTCTTGATACACTTGCCTAACAAAAATCTATCAGTCTCAGTTCTGAAGCCTCAACAGCTCAACAGAGACAGTTCCAGGTTTCCACTACTGTTTGTGTGAAGAGTGTCCTGCCTGACACCAAACCTGAATGGCCCAACTCTAATTTTAAGGTTTTGCCCCCTTGTTCTGGACTCCCCCACTGGAGGAAATAGTTTCTGTCTATCTACCCTATCAGATCCTTCAATCATCTTAAACACCTTGATCAGATCACCACTTAATCTCCTCTACTCAATGAAATACAAGCCTAGTCTGAACAACTTTCCTTATAATTTTACCATTTTAGCTCCTGTAACATTCTGGTGAATCTGTACTGCACCTCCTCCAAGGTCAATATATCCTTCCCGAGGTATGGTGCCCAGTAAAGTTAATATGTTGTAATGGGGCATGGGCATCAGGCTCAATGCGCTATGCCACCGAGGAATAGGATGCAGGTCGATGCCAGCTGTTCCTCACATGGCATATCCCTGATCTTAGCAAAGATAGGAAAATCTGTAGATCAACCAAGGGACTGGATCGAAGGCTCTCAGACAGGGCCCTGATCAGTCCTTTCTCTCCCTCTTTCAATTTAGGAATGGTATATGAGGCAAAGAGGTGAGGGGTATGGGCAGCGATCAGGGACTGTGCAGGAAATCCTATCTTAAAAGAGATAAAGAAATCTAGATGTGGCAAACTAACACAAAGTTGCTTTTGCAGTTATTCAGAGGGTGATTTTCACACAAAAGATATGATGATTACAAAAACTATTGGTGAGGTCTTTTTACATTTGAAGCTCATTTCAAACAAAGAAAAATCACATGAGGCGCTTGCAGGATTTTTAACATGGAACTAATTTCCAGACCCATACAACTCATAAGAGAGAAAGTGCAAAAAATTCCTCTGTACGGCTGAGGCACATCTCGGCAACACCAACTTATTTTATATAAAAATCTGATAACTTTTCATGTTTGACCAATCGAACACTGTCATTTCAGGCAGTAAGTATCAAATACTTTCACACCAGGCACCCCACAGCCAGTTGCAGGCTAAAACCTTCTCTGCTGTGTGCCCACATTTTACCTTAATTAAAGCCTCTAACAGCACCAATGGAACATTTTCCATATCCCACACCAGTCCTCCCTGTGACATCTGAGCATGAACGTTGGTTAATACCAATTTAATGCCGTGGGTCCCACAGTTAGGGCTGGATTTGCCCGGCGCTGTGGAGGTGGGGTTGGAGGTGGCAAGGATGGGAAAATGCAGCTGAGCCATGTCAGGACAACTTCCCAACACCATTCCCGCTTGGAAGTTTCCCAGGGGTGGGCAGGGGACTGGATCAGCTGACGACACAATGCAGGCAAGCAGCCAATTAAGATGAGTAAGGCCCCAATTAGGGGCAATTTTGTGGCGTCGCTGACATTTTGCTGCCAGCAGAGTGGCCCTACCCCTGACACATGGAGACCGCTATCTCAATGGAGGGGAAGGGTCTTTGGAACCGGAAGCTCTGTGTCCCAATGATGGGGCTGCGGGAATGAAAGGTTGCACTGGCGGCCCAAACCAATCCTTGTGGAGGGGTTTCCCCTCCATTCCAAGGGTCCTTATTGGCTTTGATCCTCCTCAGTTTTTAACTTCATGAATGCCTCCGAGAGCACCTCAATGTTGAGGTGCCCTTGCCGTCCGCGACCTGCCTCAGCAGCACCCATCTCTCTCCTCTGGTTGGGCAGACAGCATCAAGAGCCTGCCCACTGTCCTTAATAGGACAGCAAATGCAGAGATGGCCAATTAGGGGGCTGCCCCCAGGATGATTGCGCCAGTGGGCGTGCTTCCGGCAAGTGTGGGCTCGGGGCCCCCACTTGGACCTGCCGTTGGGAACGCGAATTCCGTCGTAAAATCCAGCCCCTCGTCTCACTTTGTCACAGGACCGTCCCAGCTGATAGGGAGGCAAGGCATTAATTCCACTGGTATGGGCTGAATTTGAACATAGAAGTTTTGCGCTGAAACGGCAATGTGCTAAACCCAGTCTTGCAGAATTTTCTTTTAGCATGTCTTTTGCACAAAGTTGAAAAGGCAATTAATAAAGCATACAGGTGTGATATATGTAATAGCTGAGCATTTTGTATGTTGAGCATTTTGTGTACTGCCCTCTCCACTGGGGAGGTGTAAATAAAGTTCAACAATGGTTACTTACAGAAAGACCTCATGTTAGACTTAGTGAATATACAACAGAAAGATGGTGATGAGGATGGGATATCTCAAAGACAAAACGCTCCACAGGATGATGCTCTTTATCCAGGATCACTGCCACCACCCGATCCACCTCATTCTTCACAATCAGAGGTTTGTTGCACTGCAGTGTGTACCGGATATACTGGTTAAGCTCCGGGTGACACAACATTTGGACAGATACGTTGTATTCTTCCTCTTCTGAATGATTCCGTTCAGATAAACCTCTTGGTTGTACAGGATCATGTGAATAGCCACTTCTAGAAATTCACACAGTACATCTGCAACCACTTGTCTAAAATTGAGATCCTGCCATGTGAGGGTGGGCATGTTCACAAATACCACACCCTAATCCAGGCACCGAGATTACTAGTATCCACCGCTCACACCACAGGCTCCTGACTGCACTCCGGGATTTAATCTATTGGCCGCCTCATTGTTCCTTGTTGCCCCCGCCCTAGGCCGCAACCCACCTGCCCCTCCTGAGCCTACTGTACAGTAGGACATTCACTTTGTTAGCTGACCACCAAGACTTTATGATCGTATGTGGTTGAAAGAAGAGTAATCATCTCTAGCGACAGCATGGCTTCGGAGATGGGTATTGATTTTGATGGCCTATCAGATCGATATTAAATATCATAAGTCAGCAGATCCTGCAAATGCGGACGTTCTTTCAAGATTTCCTGTAAGACTGATTCATTCTTAGCCAATGAGTTATCTGTGAATTACTTTCCATACACAAATGACATGCCAGTGTGTGCCAGAGAAATTTCTGAAGAAACTCGTAAGGATGTGGTGCTCAGTACTCAATTATGTCATGAATGGCTGGTCTAAAGAATGCGAATGATGAGAAATTGCAGGAGTTTTTCACGTGTCGAAATGAACTGACTGTAGATCAAGATTGTCTCCTATGGGATTTAAGAGTCATTATTGTGCCCAGGTTTAGAGAGAGATTGTTGGAGGAACTTCATCAAGAGCACACAGGGATAGTCCTTATGAAAGCAGTAGCTAGAAGATATTTTTGGTATCCAAAGGTAGATAGAGAGATTGAAGAGTTGGTGAAACGTTGTGAAGTGTGCCTCAGAATGAGAAATGATCCAACCAAGGTTCCTTTCATTCCATGGTCAAACACAAGGGATTGGATAGTAAGAACCACCCCTGCCCCTCCCGCTCCCAACGACAGGCAAAAAAAATGGCTGCCCCCATTAGTGCCTCATAAGTTCAGTTAATGGATGTTAAATACCTAGTAGTTGAAGGTAATAGGGTGAACAGATGTTGGGTGTTGATTAGTTAGCTGTACTCAAATGTGTATATATAAAGAGCCAGCCAGCATTGGCTGGCTGTGGTTAGGAGTGGACAAGTAAGTTCTGTGGCAAGCAATAAACAGACGCGAAGCCCACAGACAGCAGAGCCTCCCAGTCCTTCCTGTCATCTATCACAGAGGTCTTAGATGACAGCATGAGGGAGAGACTGGACAAGCCGCTAACTCTGGATGAGCTGACAAAGGCCGTCAAGTCCTTTGAGACGAGTAAAACTCCCGGAAGCGATGGCTTACTGGTTCAGTTGTATTCGGCCCTGTGGGACTGGGTCAGCCCAGACCTGCTGGAAGTATATGAGAGTATGCTTCTGGTCGGCAGCATATCAGAATCCATGAGGAAAGGCATCATCACCCTCATCTACAAGCGGAAGGGGGAGAGGGCAGAAATCAGAAATTGGCAGCCCATCTCACTGCTTAATGTTGACTACAAGATTCTGTCAAAAGTCATAGCCAGTCGAGTCAAGTCTGCTCTAGAGTTGGTGATTCACCTTGATCAGACCTGTACTGTACCCGGCAGGAAGATCTCTGATAGTCTCGCGCTACTCAGGGATACGATCGCCTATGTACGGGAGAGGAGGGTGGACACCTGCCTCATCAGCCTGGACCAGGAGAAGACTTTTGACAGGATATCGCACACCTACATGATGGACGTGCTCTCCAAAATGGGGTTTGGGGAGGGAATCTGCAATTGGATCAAACTGCTCTACACAAACATCAGTAGCGCAGTCTCAATCAATGGGTGGGAATCAGAAAGTTTCCTGATCCAATCTGGAGTCAGACAGGGTTGTCCTCTCTCCCCTGTCCTGTTTGTTTGCTGTATTGAACCCTTTGCTGAGTCTATTAGGAAGGATGCGTGCATAAGAGGGGTGACAATCCCAGGCAGTGGAAGCACTCAGGTTAAAACCTCTCTGCACATGGATGATGTTGCTGTCTTCTGCTCGGACCCGCTGTCTGTGCGCAGACTGATGAGCATCTGCGACCAGTTCGAACTGGCCTTGGGAGCCAAAGTTAACCATGGCAAGAGTGAGGCCATGTTCTTTGGGAACTGGGCTGACCGATCCTTTGTCCACTTCACCGTTAGGTCAGACTACCTGAAGGTGCTGGGGATATGGTTCGGAAGGGCCGGGGCGTGGATCAAACCCTGGAAAGAATGAGTAGCCAAGGTACAACATGAGCTGAGCATGTAAGAGCAGCGATCTCTATCCATTATGGGTAAGAACCTGGTCATCAGGTGCGAGGCGCTCACGTTGTTGCTGTACATGGCGCAGGTCTGGCCCATACCCCACTCCTGCGCTGTGGCGGTCACCCGAGCCATTTTCCGTTTCATCTGGGGATCCAAAATGGACCGAGTCCGGAGGGACATGATGTTCAAACCTCTGGATAAGGGCGGGAAAAATGTACCCAACGTCGCCCTCATCCTGATGACCCACCTTCGTGTGCGGCTGCATCAAGCTGTGTGTAGATCCCCAGTACGCAAACTCCAAGTGTCACTATGTGCTGAGGTTCTATCTGTCCCCGGTGTTGCGAAGGATGAGTCTGGTCACATTGCTGTGTAGCGCTTCATCAAGTTGGACCGTGCCGTGCCACCTATCTTTCGTGGGAAAGTTTCTGCGGAAAAACACCTTTGACCACCAATCCATCAGGCAGTGGTCTGCACGGAATGTTCTTAAGGCCCCACGGGAAAAGGAGATGGTGGATCCTGTCGGATGGTTCCCCGAGCAGACTGCCAAAGTCATTTGGCACAATGTCTCATCACCAGAACTTTTAAACAAGCACCAAGACTGGTGGTGAGAAGAGCCCTCCCCGTCAGATCCCTTCTGCACGCCCGAAGTCTCATCCCCTCCGCACAATGCCCTTGAGGTGGCTGTGGTGGGGAAGAGACAGTTGCCCACCTCCTTCTGGAATGTGTCTTTGCAAAGCAGGTGTGGAAAGAAATGCAGTGGTTTTTGTCAAGGTTCATCCCAAAGAGCTCTGTAACACAGGAGTCTGTGCTCTACGGGCTGTTCCCAGGGACGCACACCGAGATAAACATCAACTGCTGCTGGAGGACTATCAATTCGGTGAAAGGCACCCTTTGGTCTGCCCGAAACTTCCTGGTCTTCCAGCGCAAAGAGTTGTCCACGATTGAATGTTGCAGACTGGCACATTCCAAGGTCCAGGACTACGTGCTGAGGGACACACTAAAACTTGGGGCAGCCGCGGCAAAGGCTCAATGGGGAAAGACCAATGTGTAAGGTCCCCCCACCAAGGTGAACTGAGGGGCTGGATCCATGGGAAACCCCTCGAACGGTATCCAGAAAATATTTGTTTGCTGTAAAATGTACATGGCATATAAAATGAAATGGAAGGGTTGTGAGGCAACTCGCTCGTGTCTTGAAGGGAACTGATCTCCTTTGCACTCTTCATATTGTTTGACTTGGTGTTTTTTGGAACTGTTTTGTAATGTATTTTTTTACAGATTTTTATGAATAAAGTATATTTTGGAAATAAAAAAAAAAGTCTCCACCAAAGCATCCTAGTCTCAGTGTCTTCTTCACAAACAGGCTTGGAAGTTTCTCTAACAGCCCGCACATGCAGGCCGCGCGCCGTTGAGTTCCCATGATCTATCGCATGGCGGCTTATTTAAATACCTAGGTTGGCATGCAACCCCCCAATCACGTGGAGGGGGTGGGCTGTCTGATGTCAGCAATGGTGTCAGCTACCTGTGTGTGCAGGCGCTGGCACCATTTATAAAAGGCAGCCAGCCCTGCTAGTGAATTTAAATTTTTAAAGTCATGCCACCCCCACCCCCCACCACCGCACTTTTGCAATAAAAATTCAATCACCCTTTTCCACCCCCCCCCCCAATACCAACAACATTAAGTATTTGCCCTTCACACCAAAACACTTACCTTTGAAATATGACCTTCTCCCCAATACTGTACAAAGTTTAAAGTTCACCCGTTGCCACCATCCCCCACACTCATGACGCTTATTTCTGACCCCATTCCCCTCACGCTGACTAAAAATCTTAACTTCCCAACCCCCTCCCCACCAGCATCATGCCAGCTTTCCTCAGATGGGGAAGTGAAGGCACGGGAGTGCCGGCCGCCGTTCTGAAAATTGCGGCGGGGGGTCCGTCAGACCCCAGGTAAATGCATGTTAATGTTTTCATTTTACTCATTTTCATATTTAGTTGCAGGTCCCGTTGCCCAGCGGTGGGGGGGTGGGGGGGGGTGCACCACGGAACCTCGCTGCTGCCGGCAGGATTGGGCCCGGCCTTCCTGGCGTCGGGCTCCGTGGCAGGCCTCTGCCAGCATGATCTTCCAGCACCACCCGCTCCCCTGCCACAGAGCCCAACGTCACGAGCTCGGTGAAATCCAGTAGGTCAATTTCTTTGAAGTGGACGGGAAAGAGTATTTTGTTTTGGTCAACAGCTATAACATACAGTCATGGAGTCACATACAGCACAGAAGGAGGTCATTCGGCCCAGCGAGTCCATGCCGGCTCTCCACGGAGCACTTCAGTGAGTCCCACTCCCCAACTTGATCCCCATAGCCCTGCAAGTCTATTTCCTTCAAGTGGCCATCCAATTTCCTTCTGAAGTCATTGATGGTCCCCTGCTTCCAACACTCTGTGGTCAGCAAGTTCCAGGTCATTACCTGCTGCGTAAAAAGGTTCTTCCTCATATTACCCCTGCATCTCTGCCCAAAATCATCAATCTGTATCCCCTAGTCCTTGTACCATTACTGAATAGGAACAGTTTCTCCTGGTCTAACATATCTAAGCCTGTCATAATCTTGTACATTTCTTTTAAATCTCCTCTCAATCTCCTTTGTTCTAAGGACAACAACCCCAGTTTTTCCAACCTAACCTTGTACCAAAAATTGCCCATCCCTGGAACCATTCTGGTAAATCTCCTCTACACCTGTCAAGGACTCTCACATCCTTCCTGAAGTGTGGTGAGCAGCACTGGACACAATATTCCAGTTGGGACCTAACCAGAGCTTTATAAAAGTTTAGCATAGCTTCCCTGCTTTTGTACTCAATGCTCAGTTTATGAAGCCCAAGATCCCATATACTTTACTAACCACTCTCTCAGTTTGTCCTGCTACCTTCAAAGATGGATACACATGTACTCCCAGGTCCCTGCACCCTCTTTAGGACTGTGCCATTAAGTATACATTGCCTCTCCCTATTCCTTCTGCCAAAATGCATCATGTCACACTTGTTTGTATTAAATTCCATCTGCCACCTGCTAGCCTATCTATGTCCTGTTACAGGTGGTTCATATCATCCTCACGGGTTGCCACACCTCCAAGTTTAGTATCATTGGCAAATTTTGAGATTCTACTCTGTATTCAAAGATCCAAGTCATTTATATCTAGCAAAAAAACAGTGGTCCCAGCACTTAAACCTATGCCCAATACCACAAGTGCCAAAACTATTGAGGTTTTGAGAAGTTGGTTTGCAATTTTTGGCTTGGTGTCAGATAATGGTCCACAGTTTGCATCAGAAGTGTTTGAAATACCACAATATCACCCAACATCAAATGGTGCTGCAGAAAAAAGTGTACAAATTGTGAAGAGGTCTTTGCAGAAGTGTTTGTTAGGTGAGAAGCTAGGCAGTAATTTCCATGTTTCTCTTCAACACATGCCAGCCAATTTTCTGTTCTTTACAGAATAAGCCCATAGCCTACAACAGGTTGCTCACCTTATGAGTTAGTGTTTAAACATGCTCCTAGGACAAGGTTTAGTTTGCTTACGTCTGACAAAAATAGCAAAATATGAGAAAAGCAAGACAGAGTGAAGATGAGTCATGGTACACAAGGTATGAAACTTAGAGAGTTTAGTGCTGGTCAGCAGGTCATGATGGAAAACTACCGAGGTGATAATGAGAAGTATGTGTTTGCAGCTGTTGTAAAAAGACTAGGTGCATTCAGATATCTAGTGAAGGTTGGAAAGCGACTCCATCAGGTCATGTAAATCATTTGCTTGAAAGAGGAAATCTGACAAAGGGAAAACATTCCTATATTCCCAAGTGAAAGTTAGAAAGCGCAAGTCAAAAAGAAACTGAAAGTTTGCCGATATCACAGAATACACCAGTAGAGCAGGGTCTTTGGTTACGACTAATCAATCAATTTCACAGTCCCAACCATTAAATGTTGTTGGTAGTCAAAGTCAAAGTTCAGGGTCGACACAGTCTGAGATGTTGGGAGAGCAGAGCCAAGCTGATGGAAATGGAAGAAAATACCCAGACAGAAAGAGAAAGAAGCCAGATAGGTTCATTAAAAGTATGTAACGTAAATTACTCTGGAAATATTGATCATATATGTTTTAGTTGTGATTACAGTAAAAAGCATGCAATCCAGTTAAATTTCAGCTATTGTATTTTTGGAAATTACGTACATGTACCATTATACATTTTAATGTTTTTTTTTAAGTGGGGAGGGAGTGTGATATATGTAATAGATGAGCATTTTGTATATTGAGCATTTTGTATACTGCCCTCTCTGCTGCCCTCTGTTTTGGGGAGGTATAAAGTTAAACAATGGCTGCTTACAGTAAGACCTCATGTTAGAGTTAATGGGATCCTGGACTTTATAAATGGAGATATAGAGTACAGAAGCAAGGAAGTTTTGTTGAACCTTTATAAAACACTGGTTCAACCTCAACTGGAATATTGTGTCCAATTCTAGGCATCACACTTTTGGAAGGATGTGAAGGCATTAGAGAGAGCACGGAAAAGATTTACGAGAATGGTTCCAGGGATGTGGGACTTCAGTTACATGGATGGATTGGAGAAGCTGGGGATGTTCTCCTTAGAGAAGAGAAGGTTGAAATGAGTTTTGTGTTACAACTGAGGCGGGAGGAATGCACTGCCTTTTCTAGTTCCACTTCTCCACAGGTCACAACATATATTTAAATGTTTACCCGGTTACCAATACAGCCAATCATGTACTCTATTTTATATCCCAGAACAAAATACACCAACCAGGTTTCTTTAATAAACAACAAAATTATCAGTTTATTATGAAACAAGACTTAACCAGTAACAAAGCAAAGCATTAAAACACAGATTGAAATATGAAAGTTCCCCTTTTAAATTCCCCAATTACACTCACACACACACTGGAAAAAATACAGAAATTCTCTCTGCCGTGGTCTGTTGCAAAAAATGACAAAAAAGACTACTGTGACCAAATACTTGCTAATTCTTGATTTAAAAAAAAAAGATATGGAAGAATGTCAGTTGTTCCTTTTTTTGGTCTGGCATCCGGGTATACGGAGATGGGTCACTGGGATCATTGTAGAAGCAGTCTGCTCTGGAGATGTTGAGAATTATTCTACCAGCGCACACTTGAATCGCAGGATTTTTTTTACCAGCTTCTCAGAAGATATGCAGAACCAGGGATTTTAGCTGTCCCACACTGGATCTTAGCAGGGTTTCTTCAAAGAGGTAGAGAAAGAGGTGAGTTGGGTGGTTGCTTTTTCCTTGACAGGAAAAATACCAACTGTCTTCAAACAGTTCACATCCAACTAAACTGAAAACAATGTCCAAACTCCAAACAGAGAGTTGACCTCCTGACCTCCATAAACCTTGACATGTGGCTTCTCTGTAACCATTTTTCCCCAAGTCACCAAGGGTTCTGTTGTTTACTGAGACCGAAGCACATGACTTCCAGAAAAAATCTCGTGTCCTTTCGGTGAACTTGGTAAAAAAAACATATCCATGGAATCTTTTCAGTTTTAACACAAGTCCTCAGGTGACTGGCAAAAGAACCAACAGTGACATGTGTTATGGACAGGTGGTAAGGGGGTGTGGGTGGTTCCCAATGTTCACCTCCCAACTGACCATAATCGTTTGTTAAAATGCTTTAGCCTGAGTGTCTTTAGGGTCAAATAAACCAGACAAATGACAGGTTTTCTTGCTGGTTTTATAAACAGAGGATTAACTATTGATTGAACAATATTAATTCCCCAAAATGTTCACACCACTCATGCACGCATTCACTCTCACATGCACTCTCAAGAGTAGATAGAAAAAGGGTAAGAGGTAGTTTAAAGTCCCAAGTGAGGTAAGTGTTTGTGGTTTACAGAAGATTATTGTATCTTCTCGGGAGGAAAAAACTTTTTTCAAAAGTTGCAGGCCTGATTATTCACAGTCCTGAACTTGAGGATGTATTGTAGATCTCTAGTGGTTGTAATGCAGCTCAAAGCTGGTGGTGTGTAGTTTGTTACCTTCACAGATGGTGATGTCTCTGCTGTGGTGGCTGCTCTTTGTCAGCAGGGTTCTTCTTTTGGCTGCTGGATCCTTCTCACAGGCTTTCTGTGATGTTGGCTTGATCTCTCCCCTCTCTCTCCAGATAGCCACCTTCTTAAGGTCAAAATTTATCACATTGGAGTTCCTTTTAGATGACATGTGGCCCTCTCCCCTGTTGTGTCCACACAATGGGCCAGGATGATAACCATGGCCATCATTTGATGTTTGAATGGGAATCATTCTGTTATGATGTTGCTGCTTCACATCTTATTCATCTTGGTTTGGCTATGAGTTAGACTGTCTTTAGCATCCTCTGTTAGTTCATTCATGTCAATCAAAGTCATTAATATGCAATAGCTCCTTTCAATTTCAAAGGGCTTCTCCCCAGAGCTATTTCAGATGGGGTTAACGAGCCTCACCTTTTCAGACACGTTTGTGGATTTCCAGGATAGGACGGTCACATGGCCGCTACTCCATTTTCACTGTGTATAAGTGTCTATTCCTTGTGATTTCATTTAGCAGTTGACTTTTTAAATTCATAATTCTTCCATTTCATTGCTTATTTCATCATGGCTCCTTCCGTGCATGACACATGAGTAAAGACTTTTTGCGCAGCTCGCGGTTTGGATCTGGAATGTAATGCCTGACAGAGTGGTTGTGGCAGATTCAATCGTGGCTTTCAAAAGGGAATTGGATAATTATCTGAAGAGAAAACATTTGCAGGGCTGTGGGGAGAAGGTGGGGGAGTGGGACAAGCTGAGTAACTCTTACAGAAAGCCAGCATGGACACAATAGCCCGAAGGGCCTGTTCTGCGCTCTACCCATTCTGTGATTCTATAAGAAACTTTTGGTGGTCTCTGGGTACCACATTGGGGAAAGAAATATATTGAAAAGTGGAGATGCGTAGGAATGGGAATGCTCACTGCAGTAGCTCTAGCCAATGCCAGTGTCTATAGTAAATATCGTACCCTATGATAACTCTCTATGCAATTTTTTTTGCAGGTAGTTGTTTTTTGTGCAGAAGCATTTGATTTTTGCCTCACCTGGGGCAGGGTCTGGCCGAGCAGACTGTGAGCGGGAGTCCCTGCACTGACTGCTACCATCATTACCGACAGACAGAGTCCTGGGCAAGCTGAAATCCGGGTGTGTAGCAGAAGCTGTACTCTGACCCCAAGGACATCGTACAGGGAAATTTAAGGAGGGAGGCCTCTCTCTGCAAAAGTAAAGATGTTTTAGGAACATTAGACAGTCCAAAGCAAGAAAAGGCCAGCTGGCTATATACTTTCTAAACATACAGGTTATTCTTATCATGATCATTAGGCACTAGTGATAGATATGTCTTTATTTTTCAGTTCCGTTTATGTTTCTTCTCTCTGTTCTGATTCTATTTGATCAGGAAGACAGGTAACCAATTCCTAGAACTCTAACAATGTTTCTATGTAAGGGGGAGATAGTGGCATAGTGGTAATGTCACTGGACTAGTAATCCAGAAACCCAGGCTAATGCTCTGGGGACAAGGGTTTGAATCCCAGCATGGCAGATGGTGAAATTTGAATTAAATTTATAAATCTGGAATGAAAAAGCTTGTCTAATGATTGTTGTAAAAACCTATCTGGTTCACTAATGTCCTTTAGGGAAGGAAATCTGCCATCCTTACCTGGTCTGGCCTACATGTGACTCCAGACCCACAGCAATGTGGTTGACTCTTAAATGCCCTCTGAAATGGCCTAGCAAGCTACTCAGTTCAAGGGCAATTAGGGATGGGCAATAAATGCCAGCGACGCCCACATCCCATAAACGAATATTTTTTAAAAACCTGCATAGGAAATGAATGAATGAAGGCATGTCAGCCATGCGTCAGTGCTACCACTCTTTCTCTGAATCAAAGGTTGTAGATTCAAGTCCCACGCCAGGGACTTGAACACAAAATCAAAGTTGACACTCCAGTGCAATACTGAGGGAGTGCTGCACTGTTGGAAGTGCTATCTTTTGGAAGAGATGTTAAACTGAGACCTCATCTACCCTCTCAGATGGATGTAAAATATCCATGGTACTGTTTCGAAGAGGAGCAGGAGCGGTTCCCGCAGTGTCCTGCCCAATATTTATCCCTCAACGAACATCACTAGAACTGCTTAACTGGTCATTATTACATTGCTGTTTGTGGGATCTTGCTGTGTGCAAATTGGCTGCCAAATTTCCTATATTGCAATAGTAACTACACTTCCAAAGTACTTTATTGGCTGTGAAATGCTTTGGAACATCCTGATATTCTGAAAGGCACTATATAAATGCAAGTCTTTCTTTTTCTTTAATATGAGTTTAAGCCAAAAGAGTATTCAGACTAGTGAAACGTTTGCTACAAAAACAGAAAATGCTGGAAATACTCAGCGGGTTAGGCAGCATCTGTGGAGAGAAAAGCAAAGTTAACATTTCAGGTCGATGACCTTACATCAGAACAACGTTTGTGCTAACTGGTAAAGCTAGCTGCCAAAAACAGGTATGGCTAAACTATTAGATTGTTAGAAGAAAGCAATAGTAAAAAATATATATTTGCAAGAAGCTGTTCTTTCTCTGCGATGAAATTATTTTGGTGGGGGGGGAGTGGAATTCACTGATACATCAACACCAGAATGCAAACTATAAATTACAATCCTCTGCCCTATTTCAGCATTAGACCTTTATAACTCTCAGCTACTCCTCCGGCCCACAACCACTCAGTACAGCTGAGTGAGAGGAACAGTGCACACTGCTTTTAATGACTTCTTTTCAGTGCCATGAAGCTGATTCTGACTTGTGGCCTGTAGCATATATCAAATTTGTAAGTTCTGATACATGGTGTTCCCTCTTCTATGATGGTAGTGTTGGTGCAGTGTCTATATGACCCTTTAATCTGTGACAATTCTTGTAAAGGCCGTGAGTTGCCAGTGCACAGTCAAGGGAGGTAGAAACTCAACTTCCCAGCATTCATTTCCGTTCAGAGGAGAGAGTTCCAGATTCCACTACCCTGTGTGTGAAAAGGTGCTTCCTGATTCACTTTTGAAAGGTCTAACTCTACTTTTAAGATCATGCCCCCCTCATTCTCAAATCCCAGATCAGAGAAAATAGCTTCTCTGTAACTATACTATCGAATCCTTTCAACATTTTCATCATGTCGGTCAGATCCTCCCTCAATCTTCTATACTCAAGGGAATACAGGCCATGTTTATACAACCTGTCCTCATGATTTAAGCCCTGATAACATTCTGGTGAACCTGCGCTGCACTCCCTCCAAAGTCTGAGATGTGATGTCCAAAACTGTACACAGTACTCCAGGATGGGCCTGAATAAGGCTTTTTACAACTTAAGCATAACTTTCTCCACTTTGTATTCCAGCCCCTTCGAGATAAAGGTTAACATGACATTTGCCTTCTTGATAACTTTGCGTACTTGCCCTCTAGTTTTTAGTGAGTTGTGCCTTTGTAACTGTCCAGAAACTGCAGTCTCATGAATATAAGCTCCTTATCTTCGAGACACCTTTGAGTAAGCAGTATTGGTGTCACTCCAAATAAGTAGGGCACTATGTTCGTCACTGCATATACCTACTTCATAGGTAAGACCACTGGTGAAAAGCGGCACACGTTTGCAAAAGTCTCATCCTTTCCCTTGTCTAGTTGAAAATTAATTTGACAATCATTGGTTGGGAGCAGATGCTCATAGTCTGTGAACTGTCCTCCATCTTTGCAAGGGTTCTTTAATTTTGAGTTTCCAGGAGCAGGAGTGAACCAAGCAACAGCCTAAGGGAAGATCACAAGTCAGTAAAAGGTGTCTGGCGTGTTCTCAGATAGAAGGTATTCAATAGATTATCCAAAATAGCCGAGCCTGGCAAGTGCCCACATTAGTGGGTTGGCATTTGCTGAGGCCCTGTGACACTTTCCACTACAACATATCAATCCAACATTAATAGAATTCAAATGCCATCTTGCTGGGGTACAATTCCACAGCCCAAAGTTTGCCACACAAGTCGCCATTTTTCTTGTCGGTCAGTCTGGACAGAAATGTTTGGCAGGCTATTTGATTCTGCGGGCCATCGTTTTTGGGGTGGGTGGCGGGGTGGTGATTCCCTCTTGTTGCTGGGTGCAGTGACAGTGTGAACAAATGCAAGATTTCCTCTGGCCAGTATTTCGAGTGAAATCACACACCTGCTCTTTGAAAACATGACTACAATTTCACTGGGACCAACCAGAGGAAGATCTTCCTGCGTTTGACTATGATGTTGCTGTCGGCAGGAACCATAGGAAAACATTCCTTCCTCCCTGAAATATACCGACTGCAGTTCCATCACAAACCATTAGATGGTGATCAAGAGCGAGAACCCCATCTGAACATCTGCAACCTTCTCTTAGGCTGATAACAATGTTCAACATTTCACTGGAGGATGAGCTTAAAATGAATATCAATACAGTTGGGACAGAAAGGGAGAAAATAATTGACAAACTAGCAAATTTAAAAGAGGATAGAACAACACTAGCTCTAGATGGTATGCATACTCAAGGAAATTAGGGAAGAAATTGCAGAGGCACTAGTTATATATATATATATATACACACACATATATATATATCTAATATATATACATACACACGCACATATATATATATAATATATATACACACACACATACATCTAATATATGTATATATACACATACACACACATTTATAATATATATACATATACAGGCACATATATATAATATATATACATACACACATGTATGTTATATATAAGTTCTGTAGAAGAGGGGATGGTGTCAGAGAGCTGATGAATAGTTGATACAAAAAGAGAGATAGAACAAAACCTAGGAACTATAGACCAGTTAGCTTAACATCAATGATAGGAAATATACTGGAATCTATACTAAATAAAGAGATAGAAGAGCATCTAGAGACAGGAATTACAATAAAAATAGTCAGCATGGATTCTTAAATGCTGTCTTGTTTAACTAACCTGATAGATCTTTGAAGAGGTAATGGAAAGAATAGACATGGATAATGCAGTAGATATCAAATGCTTGAATTTTCAAAAGGCCTTTGATGAGGTACTATATGGCAGGCTTATGAAAAAGGCTACAGCATGTGGAGTCAGAGTACAAATAGTTGAATGGGTAGCAAATTGGCTCAAAAATAGAAAGCAGAGATCATGGATAAAGGGTAGTTAGGCAGATTGGAGGTAGAAAGGGTGTTGTTCCACAATGACCATTGCTGGAACCACTATTATTCATACTTTACATCAATGTTTTGGACATAAGAACAAGTAACTCGATACAAACTTTGCAGACAATACCAAACTTCAGTTGGGGTTGTGATTTAGTTAAAACTGAGGAAGAATGCAACATGATACAAGAAGACATTAGAAAACTTGCAGGATTACATTGCTGTTAAGTGGCAAATGAACATTAACACAGACACATGTGAGGTGATGCACTTTACTAGGAAAAACAGAAACATCAATTACATCTTAGAAAATAAGAAAGTGAATGGGTAGAAGAGCAAAAGGATCTAGGTATACAGTTGAACAAATCATTAAATTAACATTGCAGGCCAGAAAAACAATTAAAACAGCTAACAAAGCACTGGGATTTAGTTCTAGGGGTATAGAATGCAAAAGTTGTGAAACTATGTGAAACTTGTATGGGACCTGGTAAGGTTGCACTCAAGTGTATTGTGCACAGTTCTGGATGCCATACTATAAAAATGATATCAATTACACTGGAGAAATGTAAAAATGATTTACAAGGATTATACCAGAACTGAGAGATTACAGCTGTTGGGAACGATTGAACAGCTTGAGCCTTTTAAAGAGAAAACTTATAGAGCTGTTTAAAATTATGAATGTGTTGACAACATTTGGAGAGAATGTTTCCACTTGTGCGAGAATCCAAAACTAGGGGACATAAATACAAGACAAATACTAATACATCCAATAGGCAAATAAGGGGAAATTTCTTACTCAGAGAGTGGTTTGAACGAGGAACTCACTACCACAGGAACTGGTTGAGGCAAATAGCTTAAATGCTTTCAAAGGAAAACTGATGAGTACATGAGAGAAAGGGAATGGAAAGATTTGCTGAAAGGGTGAGATATAGTAGATGGAATGAGAAGAGACTCGTGTGGAGTATAAACACCAACATAGACTAGTTGAGCTGAATGGCCTGTTTCTGTGCTGTGTAATTCTATGTAATTTGTGCTCACCTTGAGTTCAGGAACAGTGAGGCCAATTGTTAGCATCCCCACTGTAACCCTGGCAACTGTCACTCATTTGGTACAGACTGGGGGGCAAATCCAGTAACTCCCAATGTCTGTATGGCTGAGTATCACTTTGGGCAGTGTGTATATATCCACTTAAATACAGTGATGTGGGACTTCAGTTATATGGAGAGACCAGAGAAGCTGGTGTTGTTTTCCTTAGAGCAGAGAAGGTTAAGGGAAGAAATGATAAAGGTTTATAGGGTAGATAAGGGGAAACTGTTTCCAGCGGTAGAATGGTCAGTAACTAGAGGACAGAGATTTAAGGTAATTTTGGGTGGCACAGTGGCGCAGTGGTTAGCACCGCAACCTCACAGCTCCAGTGACCCGGGTTCAATTCTGGGTACTGCCTGTGTGGAGTTTGCAAGTTCTCCCTGTGTCTGCGTGGGTTTCCTCCGGGTGCTCCGGTTTCCTCCCACATGCCAAAGACTTGCAGGTTGATAGGTAAATTGGCCATTATAAATTGCCCCTAGTATAGGTAGGTGGTAGGGAAATATAGGGACAGGTGGGGATGTGGTAGGAATATGGGATTAGTGTAGGATTAGTATAAATGGGTGGTTGATGGTCGGCACAGACTCGGTGGGCTGAAGGGCCTGTTTCAGTGCTGTATCTCTAAAAAAAAACAAAATAACCAAAGACAAAATGAAGAGAGATTTTTCACGCAGTGAGTTGTTATGTATGATCTGGAATGCACTGCCTCAAAGTGCAGTGGAACCAGGTTCACCAGTAACTTTCAAAAGGAATTGGGTAATTAATTGAAGTTAAGAAATTTTCAGAGCTATGTGGAAAGGACGGTTCAAAGAACAGGCATGACGGGCCGAAGGGATTCCCTCTGTGTCGTATCATTCTATGAAAATAGCTAGCCTCATTAATAACCAGGTGACATAGATTTAAAGAAGGATTAGAGGGGATTTGAGGAGAAATGTTTTCACCCAGAGGATGGTGGGGGTTTGGAACTCACTGCCTGAAATAATGGCAGAGGCGGAAACTGTCAATTTAATAAACTCTTTGATATGCACTTGAAGTGTTGTAACTTACAGGGCTACAGACCAAGAGCTGAAAGGTGGGATTAGGCTGGATAGCTCCTTTTTGGCCAGCACAGTCTCAATGGGCTGAATGTCCTTCCTGTGCTGTAAATTCCTATGTTTCTATGTTAATGCCATTGACACTTGAATTATTCAATGCAAAATCAAAATCACTTGCCTGTCCATTGGGCTTACACAAGATTGTTGTACAATCAGGACCGGTTCCAAATTTATTACATTCCTTCCATAAAAAGTCTTTTGGAGGATTATGAGGGACCTTTGCTCCAGCTGCCCAAACCTAAAATGTAATGATTTAAACTGTGTTAATGTCTGAATTACAGAGAGATTTAAAAATAGATATTCTCGGGATATGGACGTCACTGGCAGGACTGGCATTTATTGCCCATCCCCAGTTGCTGTGAATAGGTCATGGTGGGCCCTCTTCTTGAACCGCTGCAGTTCCATGTGGTGAAGGTGTCCCCATGGTGCTGTTAGGGAGGGCGTTTTAGGATTTTTGTGGTACTTTGGCCCAGGAACAATTGGGCAAAGGTCACTAATTTAGCACAGACTGGGGGATAATTCCAGCAAGGCAATGAAAGAACGGCGATTTATATCCAAGTGAGGATGACATGTGACTTGAAGTGGAGTTTAGTACATAGTTTGGGGTTAAACATTATGAACGGAGACTGCTGTTGATTTTTACTTACCGTTACACCAGATCCTGCATTCACTCGTGTCCTGGGGGGGAAGCGATACACTGTCACAGGTTGGCCACCAATATTCTGCTGCAGAACATAGTTTCCAATGTCCTCCTCTGTGTCCTGTGAAATATTTAAGAGTCGAGCAAAGTGGCCATTTGCAGCAACTTCAACTATTTTGATGTTCCCCATGGTGCTGGAATACAGAAAGAGATTATGTTCTCACTTTTCAAGTAAATTGGAGAATATGTCAAAGTTGCAAGTAAAAACAAATAGGTTTGTTGAAGCTTCACCACTTTGGGACACATTTCAGGGCACTTATAACTTGAGGCTGGTTGCATGTGTGTCACCATATAAATGCATTTCCAACTACATTTAAGCTGAAATCTTTTCTTGTTCATCATTTTCATCAGTTAATATCTCCAAATTGCCCCAGCCCTTCATTCCCCTCACCCTTCATTCTGCTCACCCTTCCCTCCCCGCACCCTTCATTCCCTGAACCCTTCCCTCCCCGCACCCTTCATTCCCTGAACCCTTCCCTCCCCACACCCTTCATTCCCTGAACCCTTCCCTCCCCGCACCCTTCATTCCCCTCAACCTTCAATCTCCATGCGATTTTGTCAGGTTAGGAAAGGCTGAAGACATCCTTCCTGTCAGGTGGCCAATTGAGGCCCTTAACTGACCGATTAATAACCACTTAAGGGCCTCGTCCCACCGTCTCTAGTATTCTACTAGCGGCATTGGGAAGCCTCCACCACGTGGCCTCCGTGCGGGGTTGGGGGGGTAATTTCTGGCCTAAGAAGGGCCCCCGGTGGCAAAGGCTGCCCCTGTGCTAACACCTTCCCACTCTCAGTGTCTTCCCCCCCCTTCCCCCACCAGGTCAGCCAGACCAGGCACAGCAACCCTGCCACACTTAACTGGGGTCCAAGGCTCCAGCAATAGTCCTGGTCCCAGGCCTTTTGTAGTACCAGCAGTGGCCACCGCTCCCCGTGATGCTGCCAATACTACTGACCTGCCAGCCATCTGATTGGCCAGCAACTCTGGGAGGTGGGATCCCTAACCTTAAAGGGACGGGGACCACGGCGCCAGACAATTAATTGTCTGAGTGCTGTTAAATAGAGCCAGGGTGGTCTCCAAAGGTCTGAGGCAGAGTTCCCCTGCCTTATAGGCCCAGTGTTGGGATTCCCCCACTCCCTCCACCCCCAGCTCCATAAAATATAGACCTTGTAGTGCCTTTCGCACCTTAGGGCATTCAAAGAGCTTAAGAGCCAATTAATAGCAATCATTAACAGCCCCTCAATCCTGTTGCACCATTCAGTTAGATCATGCCTGATCGGTACCGTAAACTCAATTTACCCACCTTTGCTCCATTACTCTTGCTCACTTTACCTAAGAAACAATCAATCTCAGTCTTGAAAGCTGCAACTGACCCCCAGCATCCAGAGCCTTTTGAGGGAAAGAGTTCCAGATTTCCACCACCCTTTGTATGAAAGTATTTCTGGATTTCAATCCTCAATGGCCTAGCTCTAATTTTAATATTGTGCCCCCTATTGCAGATCACTTTTGTAGTGTAGTCACTGTTGTAGGCAACATAGTAACCAATTTATAGATCCAACAAACAGCGATGTGATAATGACCTGCTTTTTAGTGATGTTGGTTGAGGGATTAATGTTGGTCGGGATATTGCGGAGAACTCCTCTGCTGTTCTTCAAATAGTGCCGTGAAATCTTTTACGTCCACCACTGCGAAAACCATGTTCTAGACTTTGGAGTGATGAGCTCAAAGCAGCCAAATAATTACAGTCAGACAACAGGACTGATGATAATTTTCGGTACCCCAGGATTGGTGGGAGGAGTGCACCCTATATTGTTACAGCCCTAAGCCATTTTGAGGCCTGGCTCTAATTCACGGGTTTCAAACCCATGCTCCGAGGCAGCTAAGCATGAGCCGTTTGACAGTCACAACCTGAAGGGGAAGGATTCTGCGTGGGGCAGAGGAGGAGGGGGAGGGGCAGGGCTTGCACAGGCAGGCAGTGGGTTGGAGTTTATTTTGGCGGGAGCGCTTTTGCGCCTCCTGGCCCCAGGAAAATAGAAGGTAGAAATTTCCTTGCATGTTTTTTGAGTAGGTTCCAGCCACTCTTTAAGGCCCCTCGATGTCTCTCTTTAAACGTGCCTCCTTGTCTGTCTTTGTCTCTGTCTCTCACTCTCTATCTGGCTTTGCCTGTTCCTCTGTCTCCTCTTATCTCTGTCTCTATACATATTTTTTTCTCTCTTTCTCTCTGTTACTCCCTCTTTAACTCTCTCCCATTCCCTCTCCCTGTTTGTTTTTCACACTTCTTCCTCTATCTCTTTCCCTCTGTCTCTGTGTGTCTCTCCCTCTATCTGTATCTCTGTTGGTGTATCTCACTCTCTCTCTCTGTCTCCCCTTCTGTATCAGTTGCTCTTTGCTCCTTCTTACTCTTTCCCTCTCTGCTTCTCACTGTCTGTCTCTCTGTTTGTCTCTGTATCTTTGCCTGTTTCAGTCTGTGTCTCTCTTCCTCTGTTTTTCCCTCTCTCTATCTCTCTCTCTCTGTGAGAATGTACATTTAAAAAGAAAATAAATGCAGTTACAGCAGAGGGATCCCAATGTGGATTTTCTTAATGGAGCCAAACAGATCATAGTTTATTGACTGCAAACAAACCAATCAGATTGCAGACAGAGTGACTGTCTCACTTCTTAGATCTAGATATCCCAGTGAGGAAGTGACCTTGACTGTGATTACAAGCTGTACTGGGATCAGTGAATTCTGGAATAGATGTACCTGCCTGGTATTAAACACACAGGTCTAGGCTGAGCATATAGGAAGTAATTTTAACCAACCCAGGCAGGTTGGCATCAGACGCCAATTTTACAGCTGCCCGATTCTAATCTCCATTGATTTCAAATGAAGCGAGGTATAAAATGGGCAGCCGATCTGACCTCATTGTTTTCCCGCTAATGGGTCAGTTTAAAAGTCTCCTTGTGATAAGCATGTTTGATTTCAGTGGGGAGCAAGCTCCCTCAGCAGCTAGGAGATGCCAGCATTAATATTTAAATATCATTGATCTCTAGTTTACGAGGAAGAATAGCTTAGGTGGCCACGAGCCGTGTGGTGATTATCATAAACCTTCAGCTCTCATTAAGTGTCATATTTTTAACATCACGGCTTGTTACAATCAGAAGACCCCTCCTGACCAATTAACGGTGGCTGCTCACTCGGGTTGCCAACTATGTTTGGACATATTCCTGGAAGTTTCATTACATGGTGTCCCGTCTCCAATTGCTCAGCCCAGTGAAACAGCCTTTTTTATCCTTTACCAATATTATTTTAACTGATAAATGCAAATGAAAAACCACAGATGATTATTTTAATGCCCCTATGATATTTCCCTGGGTTGCTCACAGCAGCGTCCTGGAGATTAATCCTTAATTTCTGAAGACTCCAGGGCAATCCTGGAGGGTTGGCTACCTATTGCTAACGGCCACAGTGGCACAATGCATGCAGTGCTGAGACTCCAGTCACCACAGTGACCAGAAGGAGAAGCAAAGACAGTTTGTACTTCAACACTGAAAAGACATGCAGATCCCTCAGGCAACACATCACATCAGCCTATACAATACACCCACAGACACATCACATCTACAGTGATGAACCTGCACCCGCTGTCTACTTACTGAATCAGCTCTATACAAGAATATTTCAGATTTACTAATGCTTTAAATTGTGTCAGTTCTCCTCTAATAGTGTAATCTCTTCATACTCTACCACATTATACAATAGAATCTTACAGCACCGAAGGAGGTCATTCGGCCCGTCGTGACTGCGCAGACTCTTTGAAAGATGGATCCAATTAATCTCACTTCACTGCACTTTTCCCACAGCCCTGCAAATTTTTCCCTTTTCAAGTATTTATCCAATTCCCTTTTGAAAGTCACGATTGAATCTGCTTCCGTCGCGCCCCCCCCCCTCCCCCCCCCCCCCAACTCTTTCAGGCAGTGCATTCTGTTGTGGGACAACCTTAAGAGGACCACCTCAAGACTATGTAAGTGACGGTCACTGGAGGAAGAAAATGTTCTAGTTAAGTCATAATAAAAACCCACATTTTCTTTGGATATTACTTGCAGTCTTGTGAATCTTACAATAGTTCACAGACCAAAGGAACAAGCAATATTACATTCCAGATCACAATAACTCACTGCATTAAAAACATTCTTCTTAGTTCACCAGCACTGCCACCCCAACACCCCACTCCACACACATCCTCGGTACTTCTACAAATATTAAATCAGTATCCTCTCATTCTTAACCCTCCTGTCAATGGAGACAGTTTCTATCTATCAACGCTATCAAAACCCTTTGTAATTTTCAACACCTTTATTTAATCTCCAATAACCTTCTTGCTCCAAGGAGAACAATCCCAGCTTCTTCAGTCTCTCTAGTCAGCTAGTAACTAGATTAGATTAGATATACAGCACTGAAACAGACCCTTCGGCCCACCGAGTCTGTGCCGAACATCAACCACCCATTTATACTAATCCTACACTAATCCCATATTCCTACCAAACATCCCCACCTGTCCCTATCTTTCCCTACCACCTACCTATACGAGTGACAATTTATAATGGCCAATTTACCTATCAACCTGCAAGTCTTTTGGCTTGTGGGAGGAAACCGGAGCACCCGGAGAAAACCCACGCAGACACAGGGAGAACTTGCAAACTCCACACAGGCAGTACCCGGAATCGGACCCGGGTCCCTGGAGCTGCGAGGCTGCGGTGCTAACCACTGCGCCACCCTAACTAGTAAGGGTATGGTAGTATAATGGTCATATTGCTGAACTAGTAATCCAGAGAAGAAGAGTGCATAATCCCACTATGATAGCCATAAGAGTCTAAATACAACACTTTTGAAAAAAAAATCTGCAAATAAAATTAAGAAACTAGTATCAGTAAAAGTGACCATTGAAGCTGTCGGCTTGTTGTAAAAACCCACTGGTTCACTAGTTTCCTTTGGTGAAGGAAACCTGTGGCCCTTTCTAGGTCTGGCATTATTGTGCTAGTTCCACACCAACATGGTTGACTCCAAAGTAGCCCAGTTGTGTTAACCCATACCATCTATCAATGGCATAGGAGAATGGGCAATAATTGCCAACAACGCCCACATCTCAAGAATGAATATTTAATGGCAAAAAACTCTGCAAATCCGTACCATAGGATGGCACAATTAACATTTTCCTAGCCTTTTCATCTGCTTACAAGGTTTGATATGAAGCATCAACTTCACTTTTGATTATAGAACATATCTGGGTTACCTGGCAATAGGTGTGTTGAGGTTGCACGCGGTCATGAGTGGCTTGCAAACAGGGAGCATTTTGGAGATGCTGTTCCTCTTCAGTTCCTTAAACATGGTGTTGAAATAGTCTCTGCCTTGGCCAAATTTGCAGCTGTTTAGAGAATGGGTTGGAGGCTTTGAGCAAGACCTCTTTGGCTCACCATTGCAACATTCCATCGCTGTAGAAGAAGAGATGTCATTGTAGGTGCTCCCATCAGCCTCATGTCCTAAACAGCTGTCTGTGCTTTTTTTTCTGTACATGGCTGTTGTCATTGGTGAACTTAAGATTATAAGCAAAGCCCCTTTAGCAAAATAGCTGCCTTATAAAAAGGCTGTGTACTATTATTTTTTTTGCGGGGGGAGCTTTTTCGGTGGGCATTGTTTTAGTAGACAGAAGACGGGAGGTCAATGTGTAGAACTTTCCCATCCTGTCCACACATCAGAAATTGTTCTAAAATTTAGGCGGGTGCAGTGGGGCAGAGCAGTATGTATATACATTGAGGTGAATGCTGGGACACAGATCTGCAGTCAGGATCCCCACTTATTTCCTGGTCTTGGGCGTGTGGCGCTATGCCAATCTGCAAGGTGGAGGTCAGCTGTGTTCCTGTAGAAAAAGACCTGCGAAAAGGACTGCCCACTCCTCACAGACTATTCTCAGACCCTCACCTTGATTTTGGGTGACATCAGTGAGGGTATTATACATTTGGATGGTGGGCAGCAGAGGGAGATCATGAGGAAGGGGAAAGACAGGAAATAGAAAATACCATTTAAAAACAAAAAAGTCTTCTCTGTTATGCTGTAATAAACACTCAACTTGGAGTGGCTATTACAACAGTAGCTTTTTTATTGTAGACCCTGAATTATTCACATCAAACATTTAACATTTGGTAACAAGACCTTGGAGTGTAATTGCTGCAAAGTGTTTACTCCCATCAGGATCTGCCCTCTAGTGTTCAATTAACAATATGCAAGTAAAATATGTATCACCCTGCTTGAAAAAAAGTAAGTGAAGTATTTTGTTTTTTCAAAAAAAAGTACAGAAGCCCTTGCATTAACTTGAAGTGCTCCCTCACAGGAACGAATGTTTTAGTGGCACTCACAAAGTAAAATATCTTTTGTTCTTTTGAAGCTCACAAATTTCAATTAATTTGAAGCTAGGTTGAATCTAGTCATCAAGTGGGAAGTATTATTAATGTGTAGAATAGGGTTGCCAACCCTCCAGGATTGGCCTGGAGTCTCTAGGAGTTAAAGATTAATCTCCTGGACACTGCTGCGAGCAACATCTGAGAGACAAATCATACAGGTATTAAATATTTGTGGGTTTTCTTCATTTTCTTTGAACAACTCTGTTTCTTAGTTATAAAAATATTGAAAGTGGGGTAAAAATGCTGTTTGAATGGGTGAGGCGATTATAAGTTGGAAGTTATGTGAAGAAACCTCCAGGAATACGTCCAATCAGAGTTGACAACCCTAACTCAGAGTACGTTTCTGAGCCCCAGTCCAGTGAGACTGGTTCTTGTCTCTCTGAGATGGTGTGTAGAAAATTCTTTAAGTTGTCAGGTAAATTAAAAATTATAGACATTGTAAGTGGACAATCACTAACATATCCCGTGACACTCCTCTAAGTTGTAACACAGGTGAGTTGTTAGAGGTAGTTTCTTTACTCAGAGAGTAGTAGGGGCGTGGGACGCCCTGCCTGCAACAGTAGTAGACTCGCCAACTTTAAGGGCATTTAAGTGGTCATTGGATAGACATATGGATGAAAATGGAATAGTGTAGGTCAGATGGTTTCACAGGTCGGCGCAACATCGAGGGCCGAAGGGCCTGTACTGCGCTGTAATGTTCTAATTCTAATTCTAAACTATAGACAGATGGGTATCATTTGAGCATAATGACCACAGAGGGGACAATTTTACCTCAAGATGATGAAATTAGAGCGTGCAGGGGCCTAAGGTGGGCGACAAGCCGTCTGATCCTCTACAAGGTGAGCAGATTTTAACTCCCAGGCCTCCTTTAAACAGATCTTATAGAGCCCCTCCCCAGTTGAATCCAGCCAGGTCCAGAGTTTTTATTCCAGAACCTGGCTGACAGGGGAGGGAAGAAAAATTTTGGGTGATAGGAACCACATGTGGAGGATAAACACCAACACAGATTGATTGGGCCAAATGTCCTGTTTCTAAGTTGTAAATTCTGTGCAGCATTTCTTCTCTCTTCTCTACCTCGATCTTTTTATTCTATCTCTGCTTTTTCATTCTCTATCTCTGTTTAAAGTCCAACGCATGCCTAATCCCTTTAACAGAGGGCTTTCACTACCCCAGGCGGGTTGTGATCACCCTGCCCTTTTCTTTTGCTTTGCTTCACTTTTCAACAAGAAGAACATAGGAGCAGGAGGAGGCCATTCAGTCCCTCGATCCTCTTGTCTTGGAGCAGGAGGTGGCCGTTCAGCCCCTCAGGCCTATTCTGCCATTCAATTAGATCACAGATGATCTGTGTCTTAACACTATCTACTTGATTCCATAACCCTTGATACCTTTGACCTACAAAACACCTGGGAATGACTTGCACAGTAGGTATATAGGGCACTGGGTGAATGCAGGAGAACTGGTAGGTGTGTAAATTACAGTATTTTAATGTTGAAACAATGCAGCATAACAATGCACTGTGAACAAGCCTAACAACTCTGCCGTATTGCAGATGGTACATTGCTGCGATGCGCCTGGGGGCAGCACAGTGCAGCTGTGTGTGTAACTAGGAGTGTAATTGCCGTTGTCAGCTTGCGCTGAGTGTGAGACTCTCCCTCCTACCATGAAGGAAGATTTCCTCAGTGTGATTTGTATAGTAGATATATATCACATTTGCCTTCACTGAACATATTGGGTGGAGGAGATAGTCACCACATGACAGACTTGACATGCTTCATTTCACACTTTGCACCAGCTGCAGTCTACTTGAAACCCGTGCAATGCCAACTTTACAAGTTTCCAATTTAAAGCCTTTACGAGAGAGGCAAATCTGTCGGGGTGCTTTTAAAATACCTAATCCATTGAAAAGACTTTGAAAAGTGGACTGCAACTAGTGCAAAGTGTGAAGTGAAACCACTCAGTCTGCCACAAGTGATCATCTCGTCTGTGCAATATGGTCGATGAAGTCAAACATGTCCGCCCTATCTGCTGTTTCTCAACATTGGAAATTTCACTAATGGTCAAAGGAAAGTGAGCAGAAAGCAGCATGGGAAAACCCAGCACTGTCCATTGGCATTGTGGTCAAATTTGCATTGGTGCCAACCTGAAATTGCTGCATCCTAAACAGCATGTTAGCATTTCTAGCAAATGTTACCCACCCCTGTTAATGAGATGAGTGTTGTACATCTCTCAGGATCAGTTACAGGTCAAGTGTGTGCTATAAAGACAAAGTGAGGAAGATAGTTCAAGAAAAAAAACTTTGACTTCATATTTGTAAGATATTAGTCTATTCCACAATCATAGTAATGGAAAACTAAGTCTTCATCATCTTACCCATACATTGTTCATTTCTAAACCTCGACACTTCAGGTTTGTGACAAGGTTTTGGATACGCTACTGGAGCCACAGAGCATGACCGAGTTGACGCAGGTCTGCAACTTGCTGAGGGGATTGCAGGAGGGCATGAGGTCAGAGGAAGAGGTGAAGGACACCGTGGTCGGGTCATAGGACTGCACAAGGCCAGAGTGGAAGATGATGGACAGCTGAACCGATTCACAGGAAGGCAGGAGGAGATCATAGAGGAAGGTATTGGGCAGCTGAACCGATTCACAGGAAGGCAGGAGGAGATCATAGAGGAAGGTATTGGGCAGCTGAACCGATTCACAGGAAGGCAGGAGGACATAAAAGGAGAAGATGATAAACAGTTTGGCCGAATCGCAGAGAGGCAGGAGGACAAAGATGAAGGTAGTTGACAGGTTGGCTGATATACAGGAAGGCGTGTCGTCAAAGCAGAAGATGGTGGACAGCACAGTGGGAATGTTGGAGTCAAGCAGGTTGGGGCAGGAGATGGTGATCTGCAGGTTTGGTGCAAAGACTTGCAGGGATTTGAAATAGGAGGTGACGGGTAAGATCGTAGGTTCACAGGAGGGCATGAGGATGGAGCAGGTACCCGTGGACAGGTAGACTGGTTCAAAGGAGCACATGATGTCCGAGCAGGAGGGAAATAGGATTTGCATGGAGAGGTCTTCTTGCAGCAGTCTAACTGACTGTCTCTCAACCTTTACAAAAGAAAGAACACATTTGTAATTGATTCTATTTATATAGATTTACCCAATTATCACATAACGTTTGCTACATAAAATATGTACTATTTTGTCTCAGGGCAATCTTTATATCACCAACACTAAAAGAAACTTGGAGGTATGGGGGATACACTCCATGGTGCCAGGCACTGGTATACCAATAGGCTTTGCTTTCAACAACAACAACTTGCATTTACACAGCACCTTTAATGGCACTTCTTAGGAATGTTTTCAGACAAGATTTGACACCTAACCACATGAGGAAATATTAAGGCAAGAGACCAAAAGCTTGGTCAAAGAGGTAGGTTTTAAGGAAAAAGAAGCAGGTAGAGAGGCAGAGAGGTTTAGGGAGGGAATTCCAGAGCTTAGGGCCTTGGCAGTTGAAGGCATGTGGGGCGAAGGAAATTGGGGGAATTTAGAGATCTCGGAGAGTTGTGTGGTCATCTGTCCTAATATCTCCTACTTTGGCTTGGTGTCAGTTCTGTTGCCTGATTAATGTTCCTGTGAAGCAACTTGGTACATTTTTCTATGTTAAAGGCGCTATATAAATGCGTTATTTACGTGAACAAGCGCTGCTTCAGGAGTACATATCATGTTAGAACGAACTGAAGCAGTACAGCAGAAAGATGTGAGGCTTTCACCAGCCTCCTGCTGACCACAGGTTCTCTACCTTCTGTGGGGATGGATATAAACATGGTGCTGCTCGCCTTATGCCAAAAACAATAAATTACCATTCCAATCAGGGGAAGAGCCACAAAATGCAGCACCAAAACTTTTTTTTAGCCAGTAGGTTAACTGCTAAAAAGTTTCTTGGTTGCCAGTTTGGCATCACCATCAGGCAGTGGTAGAGGGAAGGAGTGGCAGACATAGGAAGAGACAAAGCAAACAACAGCAAGTAAAGGCAATGATAGAGGGAGGAGAAGCAACAACAGATATACATAGAAATACAGGAAAGAACACTAGCAAAGACAAAGGTGAAGTGAGGGTGGGTGGCACATGTGGGCCCACTTTGTTTGCTTATTTATAAGATATCAGAAAGAGTAGAGGAAGAAAGGGAGCAACTCAAAAAACTAAGGGTAATGGCACAGTACACTGTGGTAAGTGGAACTGTGGAACCATTTATAGCAGACCCTGCCTCTCCATCAACAACTCCTCGTCTACTTTACAGAGCATGTCGACACTGGAGAGTATAAAATATGTTTAGAACATTTTCAAGAATAGTTTCCATTGTAACTTGTGCTTTTCTTCATTTGCGGGATGTGGGTGTCACTGGCAAGGCCAGCATTTATTGCCCACCCCCAGTTGCCCTTGAGAAGGTGGTGGTGAGCAGCCTTCTTGAACTGCTGCAGTCCATGTGGCAAAGGTGCCCCCATAATACCGTTAGGGAGGGAGTTCCAGGATTTTGACTTAGTGACAGTGAAGGAATGGCGATATAATTCCAAGTCAGGTGTGTAGTTTGGAGGGAAACTTGCAGGTGGTGGTATTCCAATGTGTGTTTTTCCCTTGTTCTAGGTGTGTAGAGATCATTGGTTTGGGAGATTCTGTTGAAGAAGCTTTGGTGAGTTGCTGCACTGCATCCTGTGGATAGGACACACTGCAGTCTTAGTGCACCGATGGTGGAAAAGACAGAAACAAATTTTAAGATGAGACCAAGACAATACCATCAGCACGTTTGTGCATGATCAGTAAATGCTCACCTTCTTTCTTCTGCCTCAAGCATGCATTTAAATGCCGAAATGTCCCCTTGTAAGGAGGCTGAGCTGATCTCCTGTTTAGAACTAAGTTCCTTCATCTTAGTCAAAAGGAGATCCTCCATTTCCTGACCAATAAATAAGAAATAATATAAATATGCCACAAAAGGAATGCAATAACTCCATATAATGAACCTTACATATAGAAGCTCTTTCCAGACAGATTACGGTGTTAGCAGAGGCAATGGGAAAGGCTGGTTGTTTTAGAAACGTTTGAGTACAGCAGTACATAATTTTATTGAAAAATAAAATGGACTGTTTCTAAATGAAGCATTTAGGTCGGGGAGGGATAATAGGGGCAGTGGTGGGTGGGGAGATGGTCAACTTCCTGCCTGGGCATAAAACTGGTGTTTGCAGATAATCAGTCATTACAGAACCTGCTGGATATCGAAACAGTTGTTATAGAACCCGCCATCTATAGTAAACATTCGCTGTAGAACAGGCCTGATGTAGGGAACAGCCGTTATAGAAAACACCCGCTATAGCACCTGCCGGATGTCAAAAACACTTTTATAGAACCTACCATATACAGTAAACATTCGCTATAGAACTGGCTCAATATAGAAAATGTCCGTTATAGAAAACACCCATTATTTAAAAACCTGTTAAAGAAAACACCTGTTATGGAAAACAACCATTAAAGAAAACTTGCTATCAAAACCACCTGTTAAAGAAAATGCCTGTTGTAGTAAACACCTGATATCAAAAAAACTGAGAATAGGGCAGTTTCCCTAACAGGCAGCTCATCCTCATCAGCAGTTTGACACCTGGTAGTAAGATAAATATCTAGCCCATGGCTTGTTATGGTACATTGGAATACTTAGCAATGGAGAGGGTGGTTACCATTTGAGCACATGCTACATTAATTCTTCTGTGCTATAATTACAGAAATAACTCTATTAATGCACAAGAGCTGATATGAACATTAAATATCTGAAACTGTGGATGTGTGAAGTGGAAGGGAGATCTTACCCAGCCTGAAAGGTGTTCAGCACAGATTCAGGAGTAGGCTATTGGAGCTCAGTGTCACAACTATTAAATCTGCTACTGGAAATTATGCTTTTTTTCTGATGTCAAATTAGATTACAGCCTTTCTAAAATTACATAGAATTATATGGAATACACAACACAGAAACAGGTCATTCAGCCCAACTAGTCTGCACTGTTGTTTACACTCACGAGTCCCCTCCTTTCCAGGCACCCATCTCATCTTTTCAGCATATCTTTCTACTCACTTTTGTCTCATATACTCATCTAGTTTCCTTTTGAAAGTATCTAAGCTATTTGCATCAACCACTTCCTGTGGTAGCGAGTTCTAACTTCCTATTTTCTCACACTACAAACATTGAATGTCAAGCCATTACCACATTGTAATCTTTGGAGTTTATATCTTCACATTTGAGCTGCTGGAGACTACATTCCGCCTTCTCAAAATGGTTTCCCAGAATATCACACTTTCTCTCAGGATGAGCACCAAGATGGTAAAAGTTATTTTCATTCTGTGGAGCTTGATCCAGAAAGCAACTTAGGGAAGGAATTACTTTGGTGCACTCTGCCTGAAAGCAAGGTTCATCCCTGTTGTCCACCCAGAATGCAATATGTCCATTCTCAATGTGGTTACTTGTATGTGCTCAAGAAAGAAAGAATTCACATTTCTATAGCACCTGTCATGACCTTAGAGTGTCTCAAAGTGCTTTATAGTCAATGATATCCTTTTTGAAGTGTAGTCTCTGTTGTAATGTAGGAAACATGGCAGTCAATTTGTGCACAGCAAGCTCCCACAAACAGCAATGCGTTAATGACCAGGTAATCTATTAGGTGTCGATTGAGGGATAAATCTTGGCCAGGATATTGGGGAGAACTCCTCAGCTCCTTTTCAAAATAATGCCATGGGATCTTTTACACTCACACGAGAGAGCAAACGGGGTCTTGGTTTGACGTCTTGTCTGTGATGGCACCTCTGATAATGTCCTGAGTACTTCACTAGAATGTCAGCCCAGGAATGAGACTTCAATCTACAACTTTCTGACTGCACAAAGTCTCTAGCTTTGCCCGACTCCAGACCGGTGGTAAATTTCTGTCAATTGCTCGCTGAGCACACATGATACGATAAAAAAACACGCATTTATGTCCAAGATTTAACTCAATATTAACTTCAGTGCAGCTTCACTCCCAGAAATTGTGTCCCATCTCAATTTGATCCAACAAGTTGTCAGTTTGTCAGGGACAGAAGACCAAGGCATTCAATTCAAATACAAACATCATTTGGCATTTGTTCAGATGTTTGTTTGATTGGCAGTTACTTTTCCTGAATTTAACTGACACATTCTTTAAATCTGCTTGGTGATGGTAATTTAGTGGAAGTATTTAACCACCTGTATTTTTCAACTGAATGGATCTGCCTATCCCCTCAGGAGAGAGAGATAACCAGACTGGAAAGCTCCCCTCGACAGTGAAAATAGAAAAGCATCACTAAGTAGGAATATTATGCTTCATATTTACCTCAGCAAATTATGATGAGTAATATTCTTATATGTAGCATAGCCACGCTCTGGAAGTGGTTCAAGAGTTCACCTACCTAGGCTCAACTATCACCAGTAACCTGTCTCTAGATGCAGAAATCAACAAGCGCATGGGTAAGGCTTCCACTGCTATGTTCAGACTGGCCAAGAGAGTGTGGGAAAATGGCGCACTGACACGGAACACAAAAGTCCGAGTGTATCAGGCCTGTGTCCTCAGTACCTTGCTCTACGGCAGCGAGGCCTGGACAACGTATGCCAGCCAAGAGCGACGTCTCAATTCATTCCATCTTCGCTGCCTTCGGAGAATACTTGGCATCAGGTGGCAGGACTATATCTCCAACACAGAAGTCCTTGAAGCGGCCAACATCCCCAGCTTATACACACTACTGAGTCAGCGGCGCTTGAGATGGCTTGGCCATGTGAGCCGCATGGAAGATGGCAGGATCCCCAAAGACACATTGTACAGCGAGCTCGCCACTGGTATCAGACCCACCGGCCGTCCATGTCTCCGTTATAAAGACGTCTGCAAACGCGACATGAAATCGTGTGACATTGATCACAAGTCGTGGGAGTCAGTTGCCAGCATTCGCCAGAGCTGGCGGGCAGCCATAAAGACAGGGCTAAATTGTGGCGAGTCGAAGAGACTTAGTAGTTGGCAGGAAAAAAGACAGAGGCGCAAGGGGAGAGCCAACTGTGCAACAGCCCCAACAAACAAATTTCTCTGCAGCACCTGTGGAAGAGCCTGTCACTCCAGAATTGGCCTTTATAGCCACTCCAGGCGCTGCTTCACAAACCACTGACCACCTCCAGGCGCGTATCCATTGTCTCTCGAGATAAGGAGGCCCAAAAGAAGCATAGAAATAGCTTTTTTTTTACCATTCGAGCTAATTAACCTAAACTACAGATATGAAATTAAATGTTGCACTGTTGCTGCTATTCACTTGGGCCCTGGATTTCCATGGGTGTTCTTCCAATCTCCTGGGGTAATTTCGGCAGACGCACCCCCCCCCCCCCCACCCCCCAGCCTGGAGATAGGGCAGAATTGGCTGAAAACCACTACCTATGCTGTTTCTCTGCGGGTTCTTCTGATCTCCCTCTGAAGTAGGGTGGGATGTCGGAGACAGCTTTATTCTTTCGCATCTCTGAGGTTGTTTGATGGTTGACGCCTCAGTCAAGGTCAAACGAACTGTTAGTCAGCTGCATTCTGAAGGTGGGGCAGATCATGTGACATCAGTCATAAAGTCAGGAGCTGATACAAGCTGAAACGGGTTCTCCAATTTTATTTGTTTTGACACACTATAGAGGTCATTTTAACCGTAGGTGTTGGTGTAAATTGGCGATATATCATTTAATAACCCACCCCAATTTTCCCTTCCATTTTCTCGGGTATAACAACCAGCTAATTTGATATTGCCCATTTTACACTGTCCCCCAAGGTCAAGACCACCCCTCCCCGCCCCAATAAATTTACCCAGATGTGTGAGAAGGGGAAAAATCAACCGCTGGGACATAGGGCATACCTTGTAAGAATCGCCTGAAACGGGGAAGGCAAAAATACCAGGCAGCAAAATGGAGAAACCCTACCTACGTAACACATGGGCAGCAGCAACTTCACGGATAGCAGCAGTGCTCTTTAGGGAGGGGAAACTTGTCGTCCTTACCTGGTCAGGCCTAAATGTGACTCTGGTCCCACACCAACATGGTTGACTTTTAACTGCACTCTGAAGTGGCCCAGCGAGCCACTCCGCTGTACCATAAGGATGGACAATAAATGGTAGCCTTGCCAGCAATGTCCACATCCAGAGAATGAATAATCAATCAAAAACATTCTTCAGTAGCAATGAGTTTAGCTTAAGGAAACTCTCACTTCATCAGTAAGTGTGATCTGTGTTTATTTAGGAACTATCTTAATGCACCTGTTTGTTTAACAATTACAACAATTGACACTACAAGTGGAAAATCCTGTCTGGAGTGAAGCTCCAACATAGCAGGATTTATACTCACCCTCCATATTTGTAAGGTGGGTGCAGGCGTCATAAACATGGACCAGTCGGGACAAATGGTCTGTTTCTGTGTTGTAAACGTCCAAGAATTCAATGTAGTAATGGCCACACTTTCCTGGATGGGGGTTCAATATTTATTCATGGCAGGCTTCTGGTAGGTTACCTTTTGGGTGCAATTGTGAAGATTTCTCCAGCGCTGCAGTGGGGACGTTACGACAGGACCAAAAGACACAGCAAAGTGCCTTAATGCATCCCAAAAGATCAGAAGGAAATCTCCCACTGAAGGCCTGTGCTGACACTGGGAACTTTGGCAGTTAAGTGTGTTAGGCCAACAGGAGGGAGAGGAGGCCACATACAAACCCCATTGAAGTCAATGGAAAAGAAAATTGGGCAGGAGTGAAACAGTTCACTAACACCCATTTCACACAGCCATCTGAGATCCCCCCCCCCCCCACCCCCCCATATTACTCCTAATCTCACTGCTATGGATTTGCAACGGAACTTCCACCTGCTGCTATGACCCTGACCCATTTTTCTGGGTATCCACTCATATTTTACTCAATAGAAACAGCCCACAGGATCCTCATCACGATGAAAATGGAAAGGATTTGCATGCATAGAGCACCTTTACTAACATTACAAGGTGCTTCACAGCCAACGAAGTACTTTTGAAGTAGAATCACTGTAGGAAACACAGCAGCCAATTTGGCGCACAGCAAAGTGCCAACAAAGCAATGAGATAATGACCGGATAACCTGTTTTTAGTGATGTTAGTTGAGGGATAATATTTGCCAGGATAGGGCCGTGGGATCCTTACATCTATGTGAGAAGACAGACAGGGCATCAGTTTGACATCTCATTTGAAAGACAGCATTTCCGATGGTGCAGCACTCCCTCAGTACTGCTAAACTGCAACAAAATGTTATCTGGTTCTGAGTTAGCATTTCAGTTGTTGCCCCTGTACACAGTCAATCCAGCAACATGTCCTTCCTGTGCTTGATATACAAGATGCAAGCTCAATAGCTTCTTCTGCAGGAATCACTCTTTATAAATAGTGTTTCTATACTAACACCCGCATTTGTAGAGCAGCATTAATGAAGAAAATATTTCCAAGGCACCTCAAAGAGGCGTAATCAAAAAACTGGATGCCAAGCCAAGAAAGAGATATTAGGAGGGATGGATGAAAGCTTGGTCAAAGGGGTGAGTTTTAAGGAGGAAGGCAAAGAGGCAGAGGAGTTTATCAATGAGCCTAAGTGCTGACAGCACAGTTACCAATGGTGGGGCAAAAGAAGGGGCATTGCACGAGAGGTCAGCGTCAGCAGAATGAAGAATTCTGGGGAGCAGGGTTGTAGGGTGAAAGCAGGTACAGAGATAGTGAGGGCGTGAGGCCATACAATGATTTAAACACAAAGATATGAATTTTAAATCAGAAGCGTTAGGACATCAGGGGCTTGATTTTCAAACCAGGGTCAGGAACAAGACACCCGGATAACTTCCAGGTCCTGACACCTCACCTTCACTGCATCGCTCATGCGACGCTATTTTTAGATGCTAATGACCTGATTGGGCAGGAGGCGAGCTCAGCGCCTCCAGGGAGTAGGTGCTGCTTGCCTGGTGCCAGAGGCAAAGGCAAGAGGCAGCTATGATGGAGCCTGCTGCTGCCTTGCTGAGGAGAGCAGGCAGCTCCTCAGAGGGACAGCACCAAATGTAGAATAGAATGGAGGTGAAATGGCCAAAACAAAGGTACTGTGCACACCCTGCGCAGGATGCCAGGGCTCCTGATAATTTAAAACTTTAAGTACTTTCCCTTTGCCCCGCAGTGAACCTGACAGCTGTGTACGATCGTGCACCAGACCGTTCGGGTTCACCGGAATCCCTTTCCAAAATTGCGGTGCCAACCTCCCCGGCCTGTTAACAAGCTCCTAAAGGAGCTTAATGGGTCATTAATTAGAGCGAGCAGCTTCCCTGTTGCCTACATCCACCCCCCACCCCCGCCCTGACATTAAAATCTGTCCCAGAGGCATCTGTTTCCGGAGACAACCTCTGAGACCGCAATCTTCAAATCACTTCTGCTTAGGTTCCTGTCCCCACGACCCTTTGAAAATCTGGCCCCAGGAGTCAATGCAGATCAGCAAGCACAGGGGTGATGGGTGAGCAGGATCTGATGAGCAGGCAGCAGAGTTTTGCATGAGTACAGCATGATAGAGAAAGCTTTGCTTCTAATGTCCTTTTTGGCTGTGACTTCAACAATCTGACATTCAACTTTGTTTGTCTGGTACAATATTCCACTGTCATGTCTAAAAATAATCTGATGTACTAAGCTAGATCATAGAAGCTTCAAATTAATTTGCTTTTTATCTTTTCCTGGCAGACATGTTTAGAAACAATAAAAACTGACAGAAGTGTCCAACACAATTAGAGCCAACTTCTTAATCTGCCAGAGTGTGCAAATTGATCAATATCAGGACTATATTAAAAGGGGGCCTTCCATGGGGACATAGGAAAAAGAGGATGCCATTCAGCCCATCAAGTCTGTTTTGCCATTCAAGTAGATCATGGTTAATTCTATATTCCAACTGCATTATTCTCATCGAGTCTTTCTTTCTCAATGGAATATATCTTTGTGGAGAGTTATGAAATATCTCCTTCAATGTCTGACACTGATTATCTACCATCTTACTATTTTTCCAGTCCACTGTAGCCACTCTGTCTTAATACCTTTGTAATTGCCTTGATTTACGTTTACGATACTAGTTTGACCCAAGCTTCTCATCCTCAAATTGAATGTGAATTTCTATCATGTTATGATAACTCTTGCCTAGAGATCATTTACTCTGAGATCATTAATTAATCCTGTCTCATTACAAGGTCTAAAATATCCTGCTTCCTGGTTAGTTCCAGAACTTTCCCAAATATACTTTATGAACTCATCTTCAAGACTACCTTTGCCAATTTGACTTGTCCAATCTGTATGATGATTAAAGTTGCCCACAATTACTTGTAGTACCTTTCTTACAAACCCCAATTATTTCCTGATTTATACTCCGACCTACAGTATAGCTACTGTTAGGGGGCCTATAAACTACACCCACCAGTGACATCTTTCCTTTGCTATTTCTTATCTCCACCCAAACTGATTCTACATCTTAATCTTTCGTGCCAAGATCATTTCTCACTACTTTACTGATCTCATCCTTTATTAACAGAGCTACCCCACCTTCCTATCCTTCTGAAATGTCAAATACCCTTGAATGTTCAGTTGCCAGCCTTGGTCACTCTGCAACCATGTCTCTGTAATGGCCATCGTATCATACCTATTTATTTCTATTTGTGCTATCAATTCATCCATCTTGTTACAAATGCTGCATGCATTCAAATAAACAGCCTTTAATTCTGAAATTTTACCATTTTTTCCTAGTCTGACCCTATTTGCAGTACGCTCCATCCCTTCCTCTCACACTTTGGTTATCATTACCCGTAGCGCTACCCTGTACTATTGCCTTGTTCTTTTTCATTAACTTTCTAAATCACCCCTCTTGTGAACCCTCACCCCAACTATTTAGTTTAAAGCTCTCTCTACAGTCTTAGTTATATGATTCGGCAGGACACTGGTACCAGTGTGGTTCAAGTGAAGCTCATCCCAAAGGTACAGCTCCCTGGCACCTGGGGCAGGGTAGCCCCTCACTTCATCGATGCCGAAGCCATGAGGAAGAGGAGGGAGGGTTGTATCGCCTCTGTGTCTCTGTCTGGGGCTCCTGCAGAAGGGTCAGTAGCCATCTCTTCATGGGATATCCCTTGTCCCCTGTTATCAATCTACACATTTCGGGGGTTGGAATAAAAATCTGAGGCAGCCTGAACTAGCGGATGATGAAGGAGTCATGGCAGCTGCCAGGAAAGTGAGCGCACACATGGAGGAAGCTCTTGTTATAGTTGCAGACCAGTTGGACATTGAGGGAGTGGAAGGCCTTCCTGTTGATCGATCTCAATGACTGATCATCGATGATGCCTTGCACCTGGGGGAATCCACCAATGGAGGCGAAACCCAATGTCCTCTTTTCCTGTGAGGCCTTATTGTTGTTAAATGAATGTGCTGTCCAGATCTGCCAAAGAGGGCATCAGTGACCATCGAGATACAGTGGTGTCCCGCTGTTTTTGAGATGCCACTATGGTCTGCAGCTGATCCTTGGAAGGAGCCAGAAGCAAAGCAGTTCAAGACCACAGTGACTTTGACAGCCTCTGAGAGGGCATGGCAATCAGTGTTGCAAAGTGTGAGGTCTTCGGTGACGAGGGCACAGATGTCTGTATCCATCTGCCTGGAGAGTCGGAGTCTCCTGTGGCACTGGGTCTCAGTCACCTCCAGGTAGCTCCATTTTCAGCAGTAGATCCTGTGTTGAGGGTTTGGCCTTTGTTGTCTTCCTGCCCTTCTTTCCCCTCCCATGCCCATCTGATGCCCAATGTTCTGCTCTTCCTGCAGAGGGTGTTGCCCCTCATCACCACTGGGCCCAAAATCTGACAGTTGTACCCCCATTGACAGCTGGAGCCATCCTTCTGGACATTTGGCTGCCCAATTATCCTTCGCAGCCTTGCCCTGTGCTATTCTGCCCCGCGACAGGAGGGGTGCTAACCCCATTCAAATCTCAGGCGCTGAGTGTCATTCTTCCTGCCACCTGCCCAGTGCCAAAGGCATTCCCCCCCCCCACCCCGTACCAAGTGCCCAGTCCCTCTTTGCCCTGCTGACCCTGTTATGGGGTTGGGGTGATGCCCTGGGGCAGCCAAGACTGGCTCCCCACTCTATATTTGCCTCCCCCAGTCTGGCCCTTTAAAAATTTAAATCTCAAACCTTCACAAGCTCTTAACGAGCTTTTTAAATAGCTTCCATCGGCCTCAAATGGGAGGAGAATGGGATTCCTTTCCTGCCCTCCCCCCCCTCCCCCCTGTCCTGTGATTATTGCCAGCACCAGGATCGGTGTCTTGAAATTGACATGCCACCTGGCGCCAGTATTTTAAGGGCCCCGCCCCGATCTCTGTTCCTGCCTTCGGGGGGCACCGGGAATTCAGCCCCACGTGTCTACAATTCTGCCATGGAGATAGCAGAGCTTGTTTAAGGAATGGTAACACAGGGAGCTGGTATGTGAACATCACTCTCTCACAACATCAGAAAAGGCAAACATATAAGCACGTGTGATTCGTACCTTGTCTTAATCATTTTGATACACGCCCTCCTGTTGGAGCATGCATTTTTAAAAAATCTATTCATTCTCAGGATGTGGATATTATTGGCAAGGTCAGTCGTTTATTACCCATTTCAAGTGGCACTGAGAAGCTCAGTATTTAAATCAAATTAATTTCACTCATACATCATGTGTCAGATGTGGCTCAGTTCGAATTCAAAAAGTCCTGGTTCAAGTCCCCCTGCAAAAACCGAATTGCATAATCTAGGCTGACAGTCCAGTGCGGGGGTGATTGAGATGCCACTTTTTGGATGAGACATAAAACCAAGGCCCCGTCTTCTCTCTCAGGTAGATGGAAAAGATCACATAGCACTACTGGAAGAAGGGCAGGGGCGTTCTCCTTGATGTCCTGGTCAATATTTAGGCAAGTCTTTCTTTTCCTTTAATAGTCAAGCTGATAGTTCAGTGTTAAACTGGTACAAGAGGCCTTAAACAGACTGAAGTACTCAGATGCATTTTTATGTTTCTCTAATGCTATGCTGACTCATTCAGTAGATGATTAGTTCATGTTTTTGGAACCAAGCACCAAATATTTGTGACATTCCAAGCGAGTGAATATGATTGCTTCTTTATATTGATGATGCCAGCAGTTGAAAAACTGGAACATGTCCAGGTTTTCAACACACCAGATACCAAAGCTCGACTCAGACCACAAGGAACCATTAGATTAAAGACAAGAGATAAGGAAGATTTTTCTGAAGTCCTCGCCAACCTATTTTTGCTTTATCTTCTGTACGACCAGAATTTCAAATCAGCACATGTTAACGATAAGAATTTACATTCAAACTTAGCTTCAGACTAACTAGTCTTAAATCTGAAGGGGATATATAACAATCCATGCCTATTAACTTTAAAATGATGCACCATTGAACATGTTTTTAGATAATAGTACATGAATCCTATATAGAGTTTACATTTCAAAGTGTTTTGATCTTTTATAAATAAGTTATTGATCATAGGCTATCCTTGTTGTGAATGAGTTATTAATGATAGGTTATCCTAATGAAGTGTTATTGCTTGTGGACTCTTCATTTTCTGTCCAAGACAACTGATCATATTGGACATGGTTTCTATATTCTTGACTGCAAATGTGGCCAGTGACACCCAACTTATATCTAAGTACTAATATACTGTTTTGCTCAAACCCTGTGTTTGGGAAAGTGTTTTTTTAAAAGTCCCAGCTTTGATCCAGATGTTGGAAGTTCTGGTTTGTGTCAACACCCGTGATGCAGGCAACAATAAAAACAACAAAGGACTCAAATGATCACTGCAGCTGTGAGACAGAGGGCTGCTGAATTTGGACCAATATTGGCTGGAGGGTCAATCTAGGATATCCAGTAAGCTGGCAGAATATTAGAGGAATAGTGATCTATTAGGGATCTATCCAGCCTGCACATTGGCACATTATCAACCAGCAGCCCCAGCGAGGTTGGTGGGGCTATCAAAAAGCTGAGATTTGTCTCTTGTGGCTGATGTATTGCCTTGTCAATTGTAGCAGATATTCTGGATGCCCCCTGAAGGTCTTAGGAAGGATGTCAGGATATCAAGACGAATGTTCCCTCGAATTTTTTGTTGTTGTGTGCGGCCTATTCATTTAATGAGTGGGCTGTTTAAACATTTTGCGCGGCCATACACATGCGGTAATTTAAAGGGGACAACTTGTTGGACACCAATTGAAAGAAGCACTGAGGGTAGCAAGGGCACAGTATGTACTCTGGGTGGGGGAACCTCAATGTCCTTCACCAAGAGTAGCTCGCTAGCACCATTACAGACAGAGCTGGCCGAGTCCTAAAGGACATAGCTGCTAGACTGAAAAACCTACTTGACCTCGTCTTCACCAATCTACCAGCCGCAGATGCATCTGTCCATGACAGTATTGGTTTTTTTTTATTCATTCATGGGATGTGGGCGATGCTGGCCAGGCCAGCATTTATTACTCATCCCTAATTGCCCTTGAGAAGGTGGTGGTGAGCTGCCTTCTTGAACCGCTGGAGTCTATTTGGGGTAGGTATACCAACAGTGCTGTTAGGAAGGGAGTTCCAGGACTTTGACCCAGCGACAGTGAAGGAACGGCGATATAGTTCCAAGTCAGGATGGTGTGTGATTTGGAAGGGAACTTGCAGGTGGTGGTGTTCCCATGTATTTGCTGCCCTTGTCCTTCTAGTTGGTAGAGGTCGCGGGTTTGGAAGGTGCTGTCTAAGGAGCCTTGGTGCATTGCTGCAGTGCATCTTGTAGATGGTACACACTGCTGCCACTGTGCGTCGGTGGTAAAGGGAGTGAATGTTTGTAGATGGGGTGCCAATCAAGCGGGCTGCTTTGTCCTGGATGGTGTCGAGCTTCTTGAGTGTTGTTGGAGCTGCACCCATCCAGGCAAGTGGAGAGTATTCCATCACACTCCTGACTTGTGCCTCGTAGATGGTGGACAGGCTTTGGGGAGTCAGGAGGTGAGTTACTCACCTCAGGATTCCTAGCCTCTGACCTGCTCTTATAGCCACAGTATTTATATGGCTACTCCAGTTCAATTTCTGGTCAATGGTAGCCCCTAGGATGTTGATAGTGGGGGATTCAGCGATGGTAATGCTGTTGAATGTCAAGGGGACATGGTTAGATTCTTTCTTGTTGGAGATGGTCATTGCCTGGCACTTGTGTGGCACGAATGTTACTTGCCACTTATCAGCCCAAGCCTGGATATTGTCCAGGTCTTGCTGCATTTCTACACGGACTTCTTCAGTATCTGAGGAGTCACGAATGGTACTGAACATTGTGCAATCATCAGTGAACATCCCCACTTCTGACCTTATGATTGAAGGAAGTTCATTGATGAAGCAGCTGAAGGTGGTGGGGCCTAGGACACTACTCTGAGGAACTCCTGAAGTGATGTCCTGGAGCTCAGATGATTGACCTCCAACAACCACAACCATCTTCCTTTGCACTAGGTATGACTCCAGCCAGCGGAGGGTTTTCCCCCTGATTCCCATTGACCTCAGTTTTGCTAGGGCTCCTTGATGCCATACTCGGTAAAATGCTGCCTTGATGTCACCTCACCTCTTGAGTTCAACTCTTTTGTCCATGTTTGAACCAAGGCTGTAATGAGGTCAGGAGCTGAGTGGCCCTGGCGAAACCCAAACTGAGCGTCACTGAGCAGGTTATTGCTAAGCAAGTGCCGCTTGATGGCACTGTTGATGATGATTTACTGATGATTGAGAGTAGACTGATGAGGCGGTAATTGGCCGGGTTGGACTTGTCCTGCTTTTTGTGTACAGGACATACCTGGGCAATTTTCCACATTGCAGGGTAGATGCCAGTGTTGTAGTTGCACTGGAACAGCTTGGCTAGAGGGTGCGGCAAGTTCTGGAGCACAGGTCTTCAGTATTATTGCCGGAATATTGTCAGGGCCCATAGCTTTTGCAGTATCCAGTGCCGTCAGTCGTTTCTTGATATCACGCGGAGTGAATCGAATTGGCTGAAGTCTGGCATCTGTGATGCTGGGGACTTCAGGAGGAGGCGGAAATGAATCATCAACTCGGCACTTCTGGCTGAAGATTGTTGCAAATGCTTCAGCCTTATCTTTCGCACTGATGTGCTGGGCTCCCCCATCATTGAGGATGGGGATATTTGTGGAGCCACCTCCTCCAGTTGGTTGTTTAAGAGTCTACCACCATTCACGGCTGGATGTGGCAGGACTGCAGAGCTTAGATCTGATCCTTTGATTGTGGGATCGCTTAGCTCTGTCTATCGCATGCTGCTTATGCAGTTTGGCACGCAGATGGTCCTGTGTTGTAGCTTCACCAGGTTGACACCTCATTTTGAGGTATGCCTGGTGCTGCTCCTGGCATGCCCTCCTGTACTTTTCATTGAACCAGGGTTGGTCTCCTGGCTTGATGGTAATGGTAGAGTGGGGGATATGCTGGGTCATGAGGTTACAGATTGTGGTTGAGTACAATTCTGCTGCTGCTGATGGCCCACAGCGCCTCATGGATGCCCAGTTTTGCATTGCTAAATCTGTTCGAAATCTATCCCATTTAGCACGGTGATAGTGCCACACAACACGATGGACGGTATCCTCAATATAAAGGCGGGACTGCGTCTCCACAAGGACTGTGTGGTGGTCACTCCTACCAATGCAGTCATGGACAGAAGCATCTGCGGCAGGCAGATTGGTGAGGACGAGGTCAAGTATGTTTTTCCCTCGTGTTGGTTCGGCCTCCTCCTGAAGTCCCCAGCACCACAGATTCCAGTCTTCAGCCAATTCGATTCACTGCACATGATATCAAGAAACGACTGACGGCACTGGATACTGCAAAGGCTATGGGCCCTGACAATATTCCGGCAATAGTACAGAAGACCTGTGCTCCAGAACTTGCCGCACCCCTAGCCAAGTTGTTCCAGTACAGCTATAACACTGGCATCTACCTGGCAATGTGGAAAATTGCCCAGGAATATCCTATCCACAAAAAGCATGACAAATCCAACTAGGCCAATTACCGCCCCATCAGTCTACTCCTGATCATCGGCAAAGTGATGGCAGGGGTCATCAACAGTGCTATCAAGCAGCATTTACTCAGCATTAACCTGCTCACTGAGGCTCAGTTTGGGTTCGCCAGGGCCACTCAGCTCCTGACCTCATTACAGCCTTGGTTCAAACATGGACAAAAGAGCAGAACTCCAGAGGTGAGGTGAGAGTGAGTGACTTTGACGTCAAGGCAGAATTTGACCGAGTATGGCATCAAGGAGCCCGAGCAAAACTGGAGTCAATGGGAATCCGGGGGAAAACTCTTCATTGGTTGGAGTCATACCTAACACAAAGGAAGATGGATGTGGTTGTTGAAAGTCAATTATCTCAGTCCCAGGACATCACTGCAGGAGTTCCTCAGGGTAGTGTCCTAGTCTCAACCATCTTCGACTACTTGATCAATGACCTTCCCTCCATCACAAGGTCAGAAGTGGGGATGTGCGCTGATGATTGCACAATGTTCAGCACCATTCGTGACTCTTCAGATACTGAAGTAGCCCATGTCCAGATGCAGCAAGAACTGGACAATATCCAGGCTGGGGCTGATAAGTGGCAAGTAACATTCACGCCACACAAGTGCCAGGCAATGACCTTCTCAAACAAGAGAGAATCTAACCATCTCCCCTTGATGTTCAATGGCATTACGATTGCGGAATTCCCCACTATCAACATCCTGGGGGTTACCATTGACCAGAAGCTGAACTAGAGCAGCCACATAATTGCAGTGGCTACAAGAGAAGGTCAGAGATTAAGAGGTCTGTGGTGAGTAACTCACCTCCTGTCTCCCCAGTGCCAGTCCACCATCTACAAGGCACAAGTCAGGAGTGTGATGGAATACTCTCCACTTGCCTGGATGGGTGCAGCTCCAACAACATGCAAGAAGTTCGACACCATCCAGGACAAAGCAACCCGCTTGATTGGTACCCCATCCACCACCTTAAACATTCACTCCCTTCACCACCGATGCACTGCAGCAACTCATCAAGGCTCCTTCAACAGCACCTTCCAAACCAGCGACCTCTACCACCTAGAAGGACAAGGGCAGCAGATGCATGGGAACACCACCACCTGCAAGTTTCCCTCCAGGCCACAAACCATCCTGACTTGGAACTATATTGCAGTTCCTTCACTGTCACTGGATCAAAATCCTGGAACTCCCTTCCTAACGGCACTGTGAGTGTACCTACACCCCAAGGACTGCAGCAGTTCAAGAAGACAGCTCACCACCACCTTCTCAAGGGTAATTAGGGATGGGCAATAAATGCTAGCCTGGCCATCGACGCCCACATCCCACAAACAAATTTTAATAAAAGGGCAGGTGAGTGGGACTAATTGGATAGCTATTTTAAAGGACTGGCATAGACAAGATGGGCTGATTGGCCTCCCTCTGTGCTGTAATATTCAATGATTAAGTGAGAGGTGAACAATCTGTCTGTCGCTACACACTGGCGTGTTTTTGGTGACTGCTGGTTGCCTTCTCAAAGGAGAATTTGACATCCACTTGGGCCTTCTTGCTGCCTTTCTGAGAATAACTGCCTCGAGGATTACATTCAGCAGAACTGGAAAGAATGACTCACCCTCAGAGAAATGAACGATATTTGTACTGTTGATAACTTTGGACTAAACATACATTGAAAAATGTGAAAAAAAACTGCTGAAGATGCCAAAGAATCGCAATGTTGTGTTCAGTTTAAGTACAGCAGTGGAAAGTGGGCCCAGGACTTGATTTGATTTCATTATTGTGCCCGCCAATATTAGCAAGTGGATGAAGGAAGATGCTTAAAGTATTGTTTTCAAACTATTTTTGTAGTGTGTCTCAATTGTTTAGTGCAGTTTCTGTGTTGAGAAAAGTGCTGTTATATCCGATTAATCTCTTGTCATTGAGAACTCATTATATGTACCTGCAGTACCTGTTACTTCTGCAGGTGGCGCTGCAAACGTTGGATTGGTGGCCACCATTTTGCCAGCACTACGGTTGCTGCTTGATGTCCAAAATGTCGTGCGTGATGTTTGCGCACAACTCTGGAATTAGTCACATCAGACGTCATATTGGCGAGGGGATTAATGCGGGCACAGTAAACAGCCCCTGGAAGTATGCAGAGCGGGCAGATTATGACATTAGTCAGGTTGCCATGCTGATTTGATGCCAACACTGCCATTTTGGAGCTTAACACTCCAGCTAACCCCCTTTCAGACAGACAGGAAACAGAGAGTAGGAATAAACAGGTCTTTTTCCGGGTGGCAGGCAGTGACTAGTGGGGTACCGCAGGGGTCAGTGCTTAGGCCCCAGCTATTCACAATATATATTAATGACTTTGGTGAGGGAACTAAATGTAATATTTCAATGTTTGCAGACAACACAAAGCTGGGGGGGAATGTGAGCTGTGTGGAGGATGCAAAGAGGCTCCAATGTGATTTGGACAAATTGGGTGAGTGGGGAAATGCATGGCAGATGCAGTATAATGTGGATAAATGTGAGGTTATCCACTTTGGTTGTAAAAACAGAAAGGCAGATTATTATCTGAATGGTGATAGATTGGGAAAGGGGGAGGACAACAAGACCTGGGTGTCCTTGTACACCAGTCGCTGAAAAGTTGTGGTATGGCAAGGGTAAGGAAAGTAAGAGGTACATGCTTACCCCATCTACAGCTTATGAAAGAGAAGGGAGTTTGTGCTGAGGGGAAAGTGGGATAAGAGGCGGAGGAGGATTCGATATCTATGATGGTTTCAGCACTTCCCCTGGTCACGGCCTCAACAATGGGAATCCCATTAATGGCCCGCACCGTCTCCTATGTGGGGCTTAGGACATGCAGGTGCACCTAACCCCTCCATTTAGCTCGTGCTGTCTTTGGTTGTGCGTCACCTTGTTCTGCAAGAGAGAGGGATGTATGTCAATGAGTGTTGTGCGATCTGTTTTGCTGATGTGGCTGTCATGGTTGAATAGTTGGCAGAACGTGCAAGCTATAAGATGTAGCTGTGAGGCTTGCAGCACTACATGCAGTATAGCATGTGAATGTCAGGTACGAGTTCTGATTGATAGATTGTTGGTAGGTGAATGGTGAGGCTGTGGTGCATTGAGCAGTGTCTGAGGCTAGTGGTGCAGTTGGTAGGATATGACATTTACAGATCCATTCACTGACCTTAATCACTCATGTGAGCAAACTGAACCTCTTGCGCACGGCATCCAGGTCCTCGAGGCTTGACTCCTGGCATTGACCTCCATGGCTATCTGTACCAACTACCTTCTGAGCATGTACCTGGAGGGCCTCCTGGGTCCCTATGGATACAGGACGTCTCTTCTCCTTTGCATGTCCTCCACCAAGACCTCCAGTTCAGCATCTGAAAACCTGGAAATCTGCTCTCTCTCATAGGGCTGAATTTTACAGACACCCCCGACATCAGGGGTCGTGGTGGGTGGGGGAGGGGGGCAGGAAAATGCCTCCGGCAGAGGCCCACCATGGGTTTCGACCCCGGGAATGCCCAGCCTGATATTGCTGGCGGTGGCGAGGCCTCGTGGCGGCTCCCTGCCACTTGGCAACGGAAGCCAAATCTGCATCTGTAAGAAAATGTAAATGAAGGAATAAATGACCTACCCACTCCCTCCGTCTGTTCAGGAGCGAAATTGGTGCCGGTGGCCGGTACTCCCATGCCTTCGGATACCTCTCCAGGGATCGGAGGCAGAGCATTGGTGGGGAGGGGGGAGCAGGTAAGTTTTTCAGTGCAGGGTAGGGGGGTGGGGAGCAGGGTCAAACTTATACCATTGATGTAAGGGATGGTGGGAAGGGGTAAAGTTTATAGTTTATGAACTTTGGGGGTGGGAAGGTCAGGTTGGCAGGGGAAGTGTTTTTGTGGGGGGGAGGGCAAGTAATGCATGGCATGGTTATTGGGGGGCTGTGGGGCAAATTAAATGTTTAAAAAAATTTTTGCAACATCTTTCTTGAAATATTTGAATTAAATGGAAGGGCTCGGAGCCCTTAAAAAAAAGCCTCAGTGCCTGCACAAAGGCTGCTGACGCCATTGCCGGGGACGGACCACCCGCCCCCTCCACATCATCGGGGTGGGTGGTCCTCTCAGCTATTTAAATGAGACGCTGCCGATTTCGGTGGCGGCAATGGAAATTGCAGCCCATAGAGTCATATACGGCACAGAAGGAGGCCATTCGGCCCATGCCGACTCTGCAATGTGAGAGCACTCCCTGGGTCAATCCCTGTAGTTCTGCAAGTCTGTTTCTCTCAGGTGGCCATCCAACATCTTCTTGAAGTCATTGATTGTCTCCGCTTCCACCACCCTTGTGGACAGTAGGATCCAGATCATTACCACATGGTGTGTAAAAAATTGCTTCTTCATATTCCCTCGGCATCCTTTGCCCAAAACTTTCAATCTGGGCAAAAGATGCAGGGGGAATACAAGGAAGCACTTTTTTCATGTTGTGCCATTCTTCTGTCTTTCCCAAGTCAGATTCAGGTCCCTGAGCACCTGCTGCAGCCGCAATGGACCTCCCCTTTAAGCAGTGCAGGCTAACTTTAACTGCTGCTTAACCTCTTACAATATTGGTGCCCTGCTCAAGTGTCCAGCCAATCAACATCACGGTTAGCGTGGGTGGATGCTACAATCAAGAGAAACAATATGCAGCACACAAAGTTGGCACGCTGCCTGCCTTGTAGTCAGTGAGCACGGGTTAATCTTGCCTTGCAATCCCCACCCCCCATTTCAGGGCTAATGAGTGCAGCCCCAACTAGCCGTTACTTTCTACAGTGAGAATATATCACTGTGATTGCACGATCTGGCTGCTAAGATCCGACTGGATGGTTCAAAATTCTTTTTCACCCACCATCTTTTCTCAGCAATGAGTATTTCCAATGTTCAAAATAAGGCTTTAAAAATAGAATTATGTAGAATCTACCACACAGAAACAGAACATTCAACTCAACTGGTCTATTCCAGTGTTTATACTCCACACGAGACTCCTCTCACTCTGATTACCTGTTCCCACCCTGACCCCAAATCCCTCGATACCAAAACTCATTTTCACAGTCACATCTCCTTCCTCAGTGACTCCCTCTATTCCATTCTCCCTCGCCTCTGCTTCCCTCTCCCTCCCTCCTTCATGCAAACTTCAACATTATATATTTCCCGATGTCATGACTACATTAATTAATTGCATAACCTTGTGTTTATTTTAAAGCTCTAGTTAATGATTTTACTTGAAAGCCTCGTCTCTCCCAAAATCCTGGCGTTGGACTTTATTCTGTATTCAGATTTTTAATTTCTGATGATTTCTACTTAACCTCATTCTGGACTGATGTAAAACCTCAGGCACACATTGGCCCTTCTGATTTTGCCACCTGATATACTAGCTCAGGAGAACTGGGTTAGACATGTACCCCTGTGCTCACCACCAACTCCACAGCCCCCACCCCACCACACACTAACAATGTTATCAGTGTTAATCATTGTTTCATTGTAAAAGTTTCTTTAAAAGCAATTACTAAAATAATCATCACTGACCTCTAACCTGTTCTTCAAATCATTTATGTGTTGCTGGTTCTTTTGCTGTTCACAGTTAAACTTGTCAATAACAGCAATCTTGTTTTCTTCCTCAGATAGCAGCTGTAAATGATTAAAAATTAAAAAAAAACATTCTTACAAAACCGGAACAAGCCGTTTTTCAGCACTGACTTAAATATGAGATGATATAAATCTGCCTGGTCCTATTTTAATATAAAAGTTTGACTTTAATTGTGTTCCTATATATAGACCATATTTATTGCTGTTCTCTGACATTTTCTAATAAGGCCCTGAGGTTATGTCACGATTGCCCAGATTTTGCACTAGCGATGATGGTGAAACTGTCAGCATTCGCCATCTTTATAACTTTTAAACTGACAGCAATTTCTGGTGTCTGCACAACAGAACGCAGAAATGCAGTAGTTACTGTTAGTGTTTCCCTGTTGCTCCACAGGGAATGCAGGTGGAAAGCAGTGAGCTGGCGAAAACTTCCCATTTTATGCTGTAATATCACTGTTAGCAAACCCCCCCCCACACCATAAACTTACACCTTGTTAATGAGATATAATTGGGATTTTAACAATATAGCTATTGCTGAACAACCTCTCTGGCCCTTGAAAACTAATTTTATACTTGTATAATGTCAAATTTCTGGATTATGATAAAAATTGCATAGATTTTCAATATAATTACAATTATTTTTTACAAGTTTTTAAAAGATATTTCAGCCTTTAGTGTGTATGTCCCAATCTTTATTTCACTCTCTGTAAAATTGTGGAGGATAAATCATTGCATTTTACTTCCCGGTTTGCTGTCTATGAGAATACTTCAATGTGGTTGGCTGGGGCTTGCTCTGCTTGATGACATTATTGTTGCTGGAGATCTGCTTGCTTGGTGCCAGATTCAAATTAGCATTGAGAAAGGGGAAATCCATACCACAGGGATCATTGGATCTTTGTGGGGAGTTATCTTCAAGGTCAGTGATGAAGGCTGTCACTTTGCCACTGACCGCAAAATCGGGACCATTGTCTTTTGATTTCTTATTTTAGTGTTCTAAACTTCAGCATCTTCTGTCATGCTCCATATGGGCTTTCTCCAATCAAATCAATACTGTCATAATGCACAGTACAAACCACACCAACAGCTCTTTTAATGTATAAATGTGATTCATTTGCAAGCAGGGTTTCAAAGATACAGCAATAATTCATCCTTTTGATCACATCTCAATCCGACACTCTGTTGTTTCTCTAATCTTCTACAATATTTATTCTTGTACAGGTTTTCACTTCAACCTTCTAACTCGTGTAGAAAACCTGATTGTTCTAATTTCCCTACTCTTTAATAGTGCAAACTCACGCTTAGCAAACTTGTCCAATTCTAACAGTGAATTTACCACAATCTTCTCACCAACGCAAACTGTCCTCGTGCTAACATGCATTAATAAAGCCAAAACAATCACTCACTGATCGATTGAGCTCTGCACTGCTGTGATAATATCTATTAACCTTCAGGTGGCATGACACATGATTCGGGTTTTCACTTATAAATTGTTATCTGGGTTTTAATTCAGTGAATAATATTCGAGCCTACTTTAAAAGATATGTGTGAATTAGATTGTACATTTCCTCATGAGTGATGCCTCAATTAGTACGATTATTTCGATTGAACCCAGAATTTCTCAGAATAAGGGTCAGTTAGTCTCAACCTACCATTCATTTTAGGAAATGTGTCAATCTCATTAGTGAATACAATTCGATTTACCAGAGTCACAAAACTAGATTGATTTTTGAGGGTTGATTTTAAACTTCTAAGCTGATATTAACAGAGAAATTCCTCAGTATCCAAGAACAGCATCCGGGCACTACACCCTCCCCGCTCAACATTGACAACATTCAACACTAACCATTGCCCACATCACCAACACCTAACAATAACCCCCACATCACCAACAACCGACACTAACCCCCACATCACCAACAACCGACACTAACCCCCACATCACCAACAACCGACACGAACCCCCACATCACCAACACCCGACACTAACCCCCACATCACCAACACCCAACAATAACCCCCACATCAACAACACTAACCCCCACATCACCAACACCCGACACTAACCCCCACATCACCAACATCCGAAACGAACCCCCACATCACCAACGCCCGACACGAATTCCCACATCACCAACACCCGACACTAACCCCCACATCACCAACACCCGACACAAACCCCCACATCACCAACAACCGACACTAACCCCCACATCACCAACACCCAACAATAACCCCCACATCAACAACACCCAACACTAACCCCCACATCACCAACAACCGACACAAACCCCCACATCACCAACAACCGACACTAACCCCCACATCACCAACATCCGAAATGAACCCCCACATCACCAACACCTGACACTAACCCCCACATCACCAACGCCCGACACGAACTCCCACATCACCAACACCCGACACTAACCCCCACATCACCAACACCCAACAATAACCCCCACATCAACAACACCCAACACTAACCCCCACATCACCAACGCCCGACACGAACTCCCACATCACCAACACCCGACACTAACCCCCACATCACCAACACCCGACACAAATCCCCACATCACCAACAACCGACACTAACCCCCACATCACCAACGCCCGACACGAACTCCCACATCACCAACACCCGACACTAACCCCCACATCACCAACACCCGACACTAACCCCCACATCACCAACGCCCGACACGAACTCCCACATCACCAACACCCGACACTAACCCCCACATCACCAACACCCAACAATAACCCCCACATCAACAACACTAACCCCCACATCACCAACACCCGACAATAACCCCCACATCACCAACATCCGAAACGAACCCCCACATCACCAACGCCCGACACGAACTCCCACATCACCAACACCCGACACTAACCCCCACATCACCAACGCCCGACACGAACTCCCACATCACCAACACCCGACACTAACCCCCACATCACCAACACCCGACACTAACCCCCACATCACCAACGCCCGACACGAACTCCCACATCACCAACACCCAACACTAACCCCCACATCACCAACACCCGACACAAACCCCCACATCACCAACAACCGACACTAACCCCCACATCACCAACACCCGACACGAACCCCCACATCACCAACAACCGACACTAACCCCCACATCACCAACACCCGACAATAACCACCAAATCACCAACACCCGACAGCAACCGCACATCACCAACACCCGACACTAACCCCACATCACCAACACCCGACAATAACCACCAAATCACCACCACCTGACAGCAACCGCACATCACCAACACCCGACAATAACCCCACATGACCACCACCCGACACTAACCCCCACATCACCAACACCTGACAATAACCCCCACATCACCAACACCCGACACGAACCCCCACATCACCAACAACCGACACTAACCCCCACATCACCAACACCCGACACGAACCCCCACATCACCAACACCCGACACTAACCCCCACATCACCAACACCCGACACGAACCCCCACATCACCAACACCTGACACTAACCCCCACATCACCAACACCCGACACGAACCCCCACATCACCAACACCTGACACTAACCCCCACATCACCAACACCCGACACGAACCCCCACATCACCAACACCTGACACTAACCCCCACATCACCAACACCCAACAATAACCCCCACATCACCAACATCCGAAATGAACCCCCACATCACCAACGCCCGACACGAACTCCCACATCACCAACACCCGACACTAACCCCCACATCACCAACACCCAACAATAACCCCCACATCAACAACACCCAACACTAACCCCCACATCACCAACGCCCGACACGAACTCCCACATCACCAACACCCGACACTAACCCCCACATCACCAACACCCGACACAAACCCCCACATCACCAACAACCGACACTAACCCCCACATTACCAACACCCGACACTAACCCCCACATCACCAACACCCGACACGAACCCCCACATCACCAATAACCGACACTAACCCCCACATCACCAACACCCGACACGAACCCCCACATCACCAACACCCGACACTAACCCCCACATCACCAACACCCAACAATAACCCCCACATCAACAACACTAACCCCCACATCACCAACACCCGACAATAACCCCCACATCACCAACATCCGAAACGAACCCCCACATCACCAACGCCCGACACGAACTCCCACATCACCAACACCCGACACTAACCCCCACATCACCAACGCCCGACACGAACTCCCACATCACCAACACCCGACACTAACCCCCACATCACCAACACCCGACACTAACCCCCACATCACCAACGCCCGACACGAACTCCCACATCACCAACACCCGACACTAACCCCCACATCACCAACACCCGACACTAACCCCCACATCACCAACACCCGACACTAACCCCCACATCACCAACGCCCGACACGAACTCCCACATCACCAACACCCGACACTAACCCCCACATCACCAACACCCGACACAAGCCCCCACATCACCAACAACCGACACTAACCCCCACATCACCAACACCCGACACGAACCCCCACATCACCAACAACCGACACTAACCCCCACATCACCAACACCCGACAATAACCACCAAATCACCACCACCCGACAGCAACCGCACATCACCAACACCCGACACTAACCCCACATCACCAACACCCGACAATAACCACCAAATCACCACCACCTGACAGCAACCGCACATCACCAACACCCGACAATAACCCCACATGACCACCACCCGACACTAACCCCCACATCACCAACACCTGACAATAACCCCCACATCACCAACACCCGACACTAACCCCCACATGACCAACACCCGACACTAACCCCCACATCACCAACACCTGACAATAACCCCCACATCACCAACACCTGACAATAACTCCCACATCATCAACACCCGACAATAACCCCCACATCACCAACACCTGACAATAACTCCCACATCATCAACACCCGACAATAACCCCACATGACCACCACCCGACACTAACCCCCACATCACCAACACCTGACAATAACCCCCACATCACCAACACCTGACAATAACTCCCACATCATCAACACCCGACAATAACCCCCACATCACCAACACCTGACAATAACTCCCACATCATCAACACCCGACACTAACCCCCACATCACCAACACCCGACAATAACTCCCACATCATCAACACCCGACACTAACCCCCACATCACCAACACCCGACAGTAACTCCCACATCATCAACACCCGACACTAACCCCCACATCACCAACACCTGACAATAACTCCCACATCATCAACACCCGACAATAACCCCCACATCACCAACACCTGACAATAACTCCCACATCACCAACACCCGACACTAACCCCCACATCACCAACACCCGACAATAACTCCCACATCATCAACACCCGACAATAACTCCCACATCATCAACACCTGACAATAACTCCCACATCACCAACACCCGACAATAACTCCCACATCATCAACACCCGACAATAACTCCCACATCACCAACACCCGACAATAACTCCCACATCATCAACACCCGACACTAACCCCCACATCACCAACACCCGACAATAACTCCCACATCATCAACACCCGACACTAACCCCCACATGACCAACACCCGACAGTAACTCCCACATCATCAACACCCGACACTAACCCCCACATCACCAACACCCGACAATAACTCCCACATCATCAACACCCGACACTAACCCCCACATGACCAACACCCGACACTAACCCCCACATCACCAACACCCGACAATAACCCCCACATCACCAACACCTGACAATAACTCCCACATCACCAACACCCGACACTAACCCCCACATCACCAACACCCGCTAATAACTCCCACATCATCAACACCCGACACTAACCCCCACATCACCAACACCCGACAATAACTCCCACATCATCAACACCCGACACTAACCCCCACATGACCAACACCCGACAATAACTCCCACATCATCAACACCCGACACTAACCCCCACATGACCAACACCCGACAATAACCCCCACATCACCAACACCCGACAATAACTCCCACATCATCAACACCCGACACTAACCCCCACATGACCAACACCCGACAATAACCCCCACATGACCAACACCCGACAATAACCCCCACATCATCAACACCCGACAATAACCCCCACATCACCAACACCCGACAATAACTCCCACATCATCAACACCCGACAATAACCCCCACATCACCAACACCCGACAATAACTCCCACATCATCAACACCCGACACTAACCCCCACATCACCAACACCCGACAATAACTCCCACATCACCCACACCCGACACGAACCCCCACATCAACAACACCTGACGATAACTCCCACATCACCCACACCCGACAATAACCCTACATCACCAACACCCGACACGAACCCCCACATCAACAACACCCGACAATAACTCCCACATCATCAACACCCGACACTAACCCCCACATCACCAACACCCGACAATAACTCCCACATCACCCACACCCGACAATAACCCGCACATCACCAAAACCCGACACTAACTCCCACATCACCAATCCCCGACACTGTCCTTGCCCCCAGACACTGACCCCCCACAGGCACTGACCACCCTCCCAGCTCTATCACGAGACCCTGACCCCCTTCCCAGGTACTGACTGCTCCCAGACACTGTCCCCGCCCCCAGACATTGACAACCCCCTCACCCAGACACTGACCCATCCAGACACTGAACGCCAGACACTGACCCCCCCCAGACATGGACCCCCAGACACTGACACCCCCCCCCACCAACGCCAGGTGCTGGCCCCCCCAGACAAATGCCCTGACACTGACCCCGTCCCACACACTCTCACACCTCCACCAACACCAGACGCTGACCCCCCTCCCACACACTGACACTCCCCCACCAGCACCAGACGCTGACCCCCTCCCACACACTGACACCCCCCCACCAACACCAGATGCTGATCCCCCCAGACACACGCCCCGACACTGACCCCCTCCCACACACTGCCACCCCCCCACCAACACCAGACGCTGACCCCCCCCAGACACATGCCCCAACACTGACCCCCTCCCACACACTGACACTCCCCCACTAACACCAGAGGCTGATCCACCCAGACACACGCCCCGACACTGACCCCCTCCCACTCACTGACACCCCCCCACCAACACCAGACGCTGATCCCCCCAGACACACGCCCCGACGCTGACCCCCTCCCACACACTGACACTCCCCCACCAACACCAGACGCTGACCCCCCGCCCAGATACACGCCCCGACACTGACCCCCTCCCACACACTGACACCCCCCCACCAACACCAACACCAGACACTGACCCCTAATTTCCCCACCCCCAGGCACTGGCCACCCCCCCAGCACCAACACTAGACACTGAACCCCCCAGACACTGGCCACCCCACACAGCCCTAACAGCAGACACTGACCACCCCCTCCCCTCCCCAGGACCATTAAAGAATTTTACACAGGGGCACTTGAACAAGAGTATTGGTACTGTATTACTATTGGCCTAGCATGACCGGATCCCAGATCAACCAGCTTCCCATTCCATTTAAATTCACGTTTCAGCTTCCTTTCTGGGCTTGCGGGGGAGGGGAAGATGGGCGGGGCTATGATGTTTCTTCTGCCTGTCACCACCAATTCCTGACAGCAGTCTTTGGGTTAAAGTCTGAGGAGGATGTTTCAGGCTGGCTCAGGAACTTTCACTGTGATGCCCAGCGGATCCCATGGCGGCTGAGAATACTTACTTCTCTCCATTGTCAGGCTACATTACTTCACAATACTTCATTGGCTGTAAATCATACTGGCTGTCCTGAGGTCATGAAATTCTTTCTTTCTTTACAAAAAAGTTGCAAAGATGTAAATGAACGAAGGAAATCGAACGCACAGGGATTGACCTGTCGCTGTCTCACTCCTGGGCCTCCATGGGATTAGGAAAATTCAGGTCTAGGTTACTGGACTAGTAATCCAGGGACTGTGGGGGGAGAAATTGGATCAGGTCCAAAATGGGCACAGGGATCCGGATATGTGATTAACCTGTTGCTCCATTTGCTCCAACACAGGCAGTGCTCAAATTTCTTGTCGCCTGTTCATTTTCATGTGATCAGCACCAAGTTGAGTGACTGCACATCTGAGTAGGGGCCGCAAAATCGTGAGAGCCTAGCAAGACTTCAAGTGTAGCTACTTAAAGCAAGCCTGCAACTCTTAAAGTGGAGGTGCATTTGGTTGGAGCAGGTGCTGGAATTCATTGCACAACCTGGGAAAGTCACAGGAATGGCGCTACCTGGCAAAGAGCAGGCTCCAAGGATCACTAACACAGCACTGGAGGCCTTGGTCAGGAGGTGGACTGGAGGAGAGAGGTCCTCTATCCACAGGGGGCCAGGAGGCCCTCCAGACAATCTCCGCGAAGGCAATGGGACCAGATAGCCGTGCTGGTGAATGACAGTAGTGTAGCCCTGAGGACCTGGATGAGGTGTTGAAAGTAGTTCAATAACCTCACTGCAGGGGTCACGATCAGTGAATGCATCTTCCAACGTCGCATTCCACCATCTACACCACTAGTCTCACACACTGCTCAATGCACCATACCCCCGTCTCTCACCGATCAACAATCTCTTTGAGGCCATGCCCAGTGGCAGTGCTGAAAGGATTGAAGATGACAATATGTTCCTACCTAATCCTCTTTCTCATTTCCCACTTCCCCCTCATCTCACAATCTCTTCTGATTCCGAAGCTGCAGATGGTGTAAGCATCCACCTCTTGTTTTCCCTCCACCCCTCACCACAATCCTACCCCTGTGCCGTTCTCCTTTCAGATACCCAAGAACTACCACCTGGACACCAGTGTTGCAGGAATGTGAAGTGCAACTAGGAGAGGATGATGATGAAACACCGTCACCTGCTCTCAAACTCGCAACCACCAGCTCAGATACTGGCATCGCACGTACCTTAGAGGGAGGGAAGCATAGAAGTGGGATCTGAAGGTGGTGAGTCACCAGGCACAAGTGACCTGCAGCCAGGGCAGGGGGAAAGGGAAGTATAGGTACTAGCATGCTGAAGGAGACTCAGATGAAGACATGATGGGACATCGTACAGAAAAAAGCTGACGGGTATGTACACAGAAATGTTTGGTGCTTTGAGAAGCCTGTCAGAAAGCCTGTGGTCACTGTCATGGAGCATGAAGGAGTCTGTCACCCACTTGGCACGGGGCTTTGTGCAGAACTTGGAGCCCATCCTTCCCAGTGTGAAAGTGGTGTCAACTCCATGAGAGCACTTGTGGACCCAGCCATGATGCAGCGTCTGATGGCCGATATCTTAGCTCCCATTACAGTGCAAGCAGAAGCCACTCACTGTCTGAGTGCTGCACTGGAAGCTTAAACTGAAGTCATGCAAACTCAGCTTGTTGCCATAGAAGTGCAGCAGGTTCAGACTGCTGTCATCATGGCTGCATATACCAGTGCTGAAAGGGGCTTGCCAGCTCTCACAGTAGTCCAGCAATCTGTCCTGCTACAGGTTACTAGGATTGCACTGCCCTGGGGAGTGGCAGTGGCTCTGTGCAGCAGCAGCCTGCTGTCCTCTCTCAAGATGGCAGCATTTGACCCCCCAGCACTGCCAGTCCACCTGTTGCCCAGACTGCTGCCGTCCATGTGGAAATGGTGCAGTCCACAGCCAGGCCTTCTCGGGCCAGAGCTGCTCGAGATCATCTTCCAAGGCCAATTGCAGTCTCCTCCACTGAAAGTCTGAAGTCTTTTGCAAGCCATGCTGCAGCTATTGGGGTAGCACTGTGTAGGAGCAGTAGAACAGGGAAAGGCACTGGAAGACAGGATTTAAGGGAAGGGTGATTGGTTGACTTTTGTATGGAATATTGGATGGTTCGATTGATTAAGTTGGTTTGGAATGGTTGTTCTGTGATGGCTTTTATTTCAGTATTGCGGCCAAGAAGATGCTGTGATGGTCAATAACATCACAGGGGGTTGGTAAGGTGTGAGATTGTTGGTGAATGGGCAGTTGGGGTTGTGCTCACTGGTACCGCAGTCAGATGAGCCGATAACAGACAGCCAGCCAGAAATTGGATTTACTGGTTGCTTCCTCCCTTCCTCCTCCTGTTCCTACTCCCTGTCATCCTCCTCAGCTGGTCGCTCTATAGCTGGTGGCAAAGGCTGTGCCCTCATGATGGTGAGGTTTGTGCTGGATGCAGCAGACCATGATGAATCGTGAGGCGTGCTCTGCCGTGTACTGCAGGGCTCCTTCAGAGTGGTTCAGGCAGCAGACACATTGCTTACCCAATGGTCTGCTCGATAGCCCTCCATGTGGCAGCATGGCTCTGACGCGGAATAAAGGCATCGTGACTGCTGCCAGGATAGCGGGCGTTCACCCTGCATCATGTGCTGAGCATGGTCGCAAACAACTGCACATTGAGGGACTGGAACCCTTTGCAGTTGCGGTATATCTCTGTATTTAAATGCGGTGCCTGCAAAGCCAAGTGTGTGCTTAAAATGGCAGCCTGCACCATGGGGAAGCTCATACTTTTGGCAAAGCCGCATGCATGCTGCACATGTTTCTCTCTGGAAAGAGAGAATGCAATATGTTCCCCTCCCCTGGTGTCCAGAGCACTAGTGACCTCCGTTATACAGCAGTGGATGGAGAACTGTGAGATGTTAGAGGTGCTGTCTGCTCCAGCCTGCAAGTATCCAGACACAAACACGTTCATGGCCACCTTCACAGCCACTGGCAGTGCTGTCCTCACCCTGCTCTGAGGCTGCAGGTCTGTCTGCAACAGATGGCAGTTTTCAGAGAGCACCTCCTTTGTAAACTGGTGATATCGTGCACACTGTTCCTCGCTGAGGTTGAGGTAACAGAATTGGCTCCTTGAAGACCCTGGGCAGATTATGCCTCCTGCTGAGAGGCCTTTATCTCCTCCTCGTCCTTCCTGTATGAGCAGCTGGTCCTCCAGAGGTGTTGCCCCTCTGCTCAATCTCCCTGACATGCTCCAGGCCAAGGGAGATGGTAACTACAGCACCCATGACAGGGAGCAAGTGGTCTGAGCTGAGCCTTTGGAATCAGGAGCAAGGCCTTCACCATGTGCAACACTACTCCCTGGAGGCCTTAAGGAGCAATAGAAATCTCACAACATTTCTAAAGCTCAGCAAGAGCCAGTAGGAATCAATCAGCAACTAACCTGAAAGTAGTAGAAGTTTCTTTAAAATGGCGCTGGTTGGGGCGACAAGTTGGGAGGAGGGTGCTTTCCTGCTGCTGAATACATGTTCAGCTGTGTGAGGTTAAGAGAGGGCGTTAGCTGGAGCGATGGGTCAAAAATGGCATCGCTTGCAGTTAAATCAACGTTATACACTGACTGACGTTGCAATCTGCCTACTCTGCATAATTCCAGTGCACACTCCTAACACCCACACTAAAACCCTCATCACAATGGTATCCACTGCAGCCCACACAGAAATGTGCATGCATGCCGTGGGGGCTATTTTGCAGCCAAAATGGCACCGCAGTGCCAAATAATGTGTGCTACAGAGCTGAATTTTGTAGCCTGTGAGATCAAATCCCAACTTGACTGTTCGAGAATTTGAATTCAGTTAATACACCATCTGGAATAAAAAGCTGGGGTTGTATTTTATAACCGGCGAGCTTTGATGATGGCGGTCCGCCTGCGCGGATCGCCCGTTGATGAGCCCCTGCTATATTTAGCGTAGTGGCTCATTGACATTACGGCGATGCGTTTCCCCCCCCCCCAAAATTATGTGGCGGAAGGCGGGACATCTGGCACTGTGATGGACATTGGCTGAGCTGATGGTCGTGCTGGGGCATTATTTAAGGGACAGCCAGCACATCAGCTCTGCCTCCACTTACACAGCACATTGAAGGGCACAGCTGTTGGTCTGTGGAGTGTAAATCTTGACAGAAGCAAACCTTACCTGCATGGAGACAGAGGGGCACTCCAGGGTGGCCCCACGGTTCAGTGATGTCACCCTGCTCAGTCTCCTCCAGGCTGTGCGGGCAAGGCGGGAGGTCCTCTTCCCCAGTGATGGCAAGAAGAGGCCCTCCTGCCAGACCAAGGTAGCCTGGCTGGAGGTGGCAGAGGAGGTCAGAAGCTGTGGGGCCATCCGCCGAGACTGGGTACAGTGTCGAAAAAGGATGAATGACTTTTGCAAACTGCAAAAGTAAGTGGCACTTTACATCAGGACTCCACTCAAACTGGGTGTGCCCACACAGAGTGGTACATATGTGCCACTGCCATGCTGATGAAAGGGAGGTTGGGCAGGGAGGAAAGGCGTGACATGAATAGAACTTTACCCTTGTCTGCTGCTCAGAGAATGTCACCGACATGAGTGGCTCACTCAGTATTGTGCACCGAGCATCCCTACCTTTGTGCCCAGCATCCTTCTTGTGACATGTGTTATGCTGATGAAATGTCATCTGTAATAGCTGCCTCCTTGCTCCTCCTGGTGAAGAGGGCCCACAATGCGAGGGAGGCTGCCTGTACCAGTGGAGGTGCAGCTGACATACAGCGGCTCACACAAGCTGAGGAGGAGGCCCTGGAGATCTCAGCAGCCGAGTTGACCCGTTCATTTGGTGAAGTTGACATTGGGGTCCATAGTGAACAAACTTCCAATTGATATAAACAATGATCAATGTGGAATTGCGGTTCTGTGATGCGATGATATTGTAATTGTGACGTGCTACATCAGGACTGACAGTGTGCTCTTCCCATTGTGTCTTCCAGCTGAATGCTCTGAACTGACCCCAACTGCTCAGGACCCCTCCCACATCTCAGACGAAGAGTCACCCTCTGAGGACGCAGATACAGTCACCTCGGTGGGTATCCGTTTGGCCTTCGAGTCTGGGTCACAAGCTGGTGAGAGCACTGCACACACAGCCAAGCAGCTGACTGAGGCTGAGACAGCGAGGCCACCGATAGTCGGAGGGCTCTGGGTGTCCAGGCCCATTCTGATCCCAGGCTACTTATGACCCTCTGCTGCTGACAGCACAGGCCGAGCTGGAGCTAATGCAGAAGTCCTGGCAACATCTGGCGGAGATGCCACAGGCTGTGCGCAGCCTTGAGCGGACGATGGGTGAGTCCATCCAGGCCCTGCCAGTTGCCATGTCCCAGGCATATGAACACTGGGCGCCATCCAGGGAGAGGAAGGCAGCCCTCCTGGGGAGCCAGATTCCATTAATCCATGCTGACCTGCAAACCCTCGCCACTGCCATGACGTTCATTCAGTAGTGGCTAGGAGAGAGAGGGACTGACTGGGGCTTGGAGTCTGTCCCTGCCCTTGGTCCTTCCCAGGAGAGCAAAGGGGTTCAATAGAACCTTGAGATAGAAGGAGGCGAGCCAACGTGCCATATCCAGCGTCCCCCCTCAAGGCGATTCCAATGTGGATGCCGGACCCTCCGCTACGACATCTAAGGAGAGTTCTGTGATGAAGCAGGATTCCCCCAGCCAGCCGGGGCCCCCCAGGACTCGTGCACACAGAGGATAACTGCCAAAGTCATCCACAGCCAAAGGGCAATCAGATCAGCAGCCTTCCTCCAGTCAGGCTGCTAGTGCAGAGGCTGCAATGAGAAGGAGCACCCGCAAGCATTTACAGAGAACACACTGACACAAATGGGAATGCACAGGTGTCATCACTATGTAAGTAAATACTGCACTAAATGTTATGAACCAACATGTGTGTGCTTTTTCTAGTCTGAATGAAGTGTGCCAGGATGTGGCGCTCATGTCCCATCCCTTTTCATCATTGGCCTTTCAGCACTGCCAATGTATGCAGTAACATCACTGCCATGCCAGCATTACTCATGTGCGTTTCCACGGATGCAGTAACATGGACAATGACTCAGTCAGCTGCTGCCTCTAATGATTCAGACAAAGAGGTTGCAGATGCAGACTGGTGCACAGTAGGTGAGCAAGGGTGCTGTGTGGCTGGCAGAGCTCATAGTGCTTTCTATGGAGCAGTGACCCTTTGTCTGGTAAGCCACTGTCATGCATCCCTAGCTCACTGCTCGCCCTGAAAGCGGAGCCTGGGTGCCCTCTGACCTCCCGTGCACCTTTCCTGTTATAAGTCCTCAGTGTCCTCATAGTCCGAGGAAGATTCCTGCTGATGTCTCTCCTCATCATGCCAGGCCTGCCCCCTATTGAGTGCGTAGTTTGTGCAGTGCACAGCAAGCAGCAAAGAAAGGAGCCACTCTTTGCGATTGGTAGTGTAGGGCACCACCCGACCTATCCAGGCAGCGGAATTGCATTTTCAGCATGCTGACCGCCTGTTCATTGGTGGCTCTTGTAGCTCTGTAGCTGGTGTATCTCTCTGCAGCAGTGCTGGGGTGTCTCACTGGAGCCATGTCTGCAAGACCCTTGTCTCCAAGAAGCCACCCCTCCATCTGAGCCAGTTCAGTGAACAGCAGCGGCAGCTGGGACTGGCGCAGGACCCAGGTGTCATGGCAGCTGCCTGGAAAGTGGCACAGATTTGCATGAAGCATTTACGGTGATCACATACCAGCTGGACCGAGATTGAGAGGAATCCCTTAATGTTAACGTATGCAGCTGCTAGCCTAACGGAGTGACAGGAAACAACGCCACATGGGTGCAGTCTATGACCCCTTGCACCTTTGGTTATCCAACGATGGCGCCGAAACCGATGGCCCTCTGGGCCTGGCTTTCAGGGTCCGTTCTGAAGCAGACATACTCACTAGCCCTCCAGTACAGGGCATCGGTGATCTCCCTGATGCAGCAGTGCACTGCTGATTGTGTGACCCCACAAAGGTCTGTGGTGGGCCCCTGAAATGCTGCATAGGCGTAAACATTAAGAGCCGCTGTCACTATGAGGACCACAGGCATAGGATGTCCACGAGGCCCATGGGCTGCAGGTCATCATTGAGCAGGGCACAGAGATGTGTCATCGCCTCTCTCAACATCAGCAGTTGCCTCTGACACTGATGCTGTGACATCTGCAGGTATGTCATGTGGGACCTGTAGATGCGCGGCGACCTGTATTGGCAAGCTGTCCTTGGGGGCTGCTGCCCATAACCGGGGGCCTCTATGTGGGCTGCACCTGCCTGCTGGTTTTGCCTGCGGTGCATATATATCCTCAGGATAAGTGGATCAGACAATATAGGATGAGCCATACCTATCTCCACGTGACAAATAAAGTCGTATCATTCACTTCTTCGGAGGTTCCTAACAGGGCAGGCATTGTTGTTGACTATTACATCAGGTGCTTTCATGCATCAACTATGTGGCATGGCATTACCCGTCTTAGCTCCCACTAAGAGTGGCACAGAATGTCCACATAAAGATTTTACCAGATGCTTCGATTGCCCCACCAGCCTTTACACGCCTACCGTTTTTGGCACCCTCCCCACACACAGGATGACTGGAGTGTCATTGCTCCTTCACTCACACAAACAAACAATGGCGCAGAGCGGCCACCGTTTACAGAGGGAGGGGACGCAGTACCTCCCTTCAAGTATGCAGAGTTGAAACTCCAATAATAACATCCCCCCTCAAAAGGCGTTTGATACAATACCACACAACAGACTTGTGAGAAGACTTGTAGCTCAAGGAACAAAAGGGACGGTAGCAACGTGGATGTGAAATTGGCTGAGTGACAGGAAACAAACAGTAGTGGTTAATGGATGTTTTTCGGGCTGGAGGAAGGTTTGTAGTGGAGTTCCCCAGGGATCAGTGTTGGAACCCTTACTTTTCCAGATACATATTAATGACCTAGACCTTGGTGTAGATGATATGAAACTTGGAAGCATTGTGAGCTGTGAGGAGGGTAGTGTAGAACTTCAAAAGGACATGGACAAGTTGGTGGAATGGGCAGACAGGTGGCAGATGAAGTTAAATGCAGAGAAATGTGAAGTGATTCATTTTGGTAGGAAGAACATGGAGAGACAATATAAAATAAAGAGTACAATTCTAAAGTGGGTGCAGGAGCAGAGGGACCTGGGTGTATATGTGCATAAGTCATTGAAGGTGGCAGGACATGTTGAGAGAGCGGTTAATAAAGCATACTGTGTCCTGGGCTTTATTAATAGGGGCAAGGAAATTACGTAGAACTTGTATAAGACACTAGTTTGACCTCTGCTGGAGTATTGCGTCCAGTTCCGGGCACCGCACCTTAGGAAAGATAAAGGGCATTGGACAGAGTACAGAAAAGATTCACGTGAAGGGTTCCAGGAATGAGCAACTTCAGTTATGGAGATATATTGGAGAAGTTAGGACTGTTTTCCTTGAAGAGAAGGCTGAGAGGTGATTTGATAGAGGTATTCAAAATCATAAGGGGTCTGGACAGAGTAGATAGAGAGAAACTGTTCCCATTCGTGAAAGGATTGAGAATGAGAGGGCACAGATTTAAAGTATTTGGTAAGAGAAGCAAAAGTGACATGAGGAAGAACTTTTTCACGCAGCGAGTGGTTATGGTCTGGAATGCGCTGCCGGAGAATGTGATGGACACAGGTTCAATTGAAGTATTCAGAAGGGAATTAGAATGTTACATGAAAAGGAAGAATGTGCAGTGTTATGGGGAGAAGGCAGGTGAATGGAACTGAGGGAATTGCTCATTCGGAGAGCCAGTGTGGACACGATCGGCCAAATGGCCTCCTTCTGCACTGTAACGATTCTGTGATTCTGTGAAATAGAAATTCATATGTATGACCTGATAGCCGTTACAGAGACATGGCTACAAGGAAACCAAAGCTGGGACCTGAACATTCCAGGGTATATGACATTCAGGAAGGACAGGAAGCTGGGAAAAGGTGGTGGGGTATCTCTGTTAATTGAAGAGGGCATGAGCACTTTTTTAAAAATTTGGTCATGGGATGTGGACATCACTGGCAAGGCCATCATTTGTTTCCCATCTCTAATTGCTCTTGACACCTGAGTGGCTTGCTAAGCCATTTCAGAGGACAGTTAAAAGTCAACCAAATTGGTGTGGGTCTGGAGTTACATGTAGGCTGGACCACATAAGGATGGCAGATTTCCTTTCCAAAAGGACATTAGTGAACCAGATAGGTTTTTACAACAATCAATGATAGTTGCATGGTACCATTACTGAGATTAGCTTTTAATTCCAAATTTTTATTAATTAATTGATCTTGAATTCCAGCAGTTGCAATGGTGGGATTTGAACCCAGATGACTATATCAGTTTGCTATATTACTAGTCCAGTGATATTACCACTATGCCACCATCTGTAGTGGGAGATAATCTTACTTCCAAAGTTCAAGATGTAGAATCAGTTTGGGTGGAGCTAAGAAACAGCAAGGGGCAGAAAACATTGGTCAGAGTTGTTTATAGGCCACCAAACAGCTGTGATAATGTAAATCACAGTATAAATCAGGAAATTAGAGGTGCATGTAATAAGGGTGATACAGCCATCATGGGGGGGGGGGGGGGGTTTCAATCTACAGATAGACTGGGTAAACTTTATTAGTACTAATGTTGTGGAGAACGAATTCTTGGAATGTATGCGAGATGGTTTTTTAGAGCAGTACGTTGAGGAACCGACTAGGGAACAAGCTATTTTAGATCTAGTATTGTACAATGATAAAGGGTTAATTAATAATCTTGTTGTAAAGGTGCATTTAAGGAAAGAGTGACCATAATATGACAGAATTTTACATTCAGTTTGAAAGTGATGTAGTTCAATCAGAAACTAGGAATCTAAGCAAAGGAAACGATGAAGGGTTGAGAGGCAAATTGGCTATGGCGGATTGGGAAACTACTTAAAAGGTGTGATGGTAGACAGGCAATGGCCAACATTTAAAGAACTAATACATAGTTTGCAACAAAAATACATTCCTTTAATGCACAAAAACCCAGCAAGGAAAGTGTTTCAACTGTGGCTAATGAAAGAAATCAAGGATTGTATTAGAGGAAAGGAAGAGGCGTATAAAGTTGGCCATAAATGATAAGCCTGAGGATTGGGAGCATTTTAGAATTCTGCAAAGGAGGACTAAATAAAAGGTTAAGAAAGGGAAAATAGAATATGAGAATATACTAGCGAGAAACATAAAAACGGACTGTAAAAGCTTCTGTAGGTATGTAAAAAGGAAAAGATTAGCAAAGACAAATGGGGTCCATTAAAAGAGGGGTCAGGAGAATTTATAGTGGGGAATAGGGAAACTAAAACACTTTGTGTCTGTCTTCACGGAGGAAAATACTAAAAACCTCCCAAAAATAATGACGAATCAAGGGACCAGTATAAACGAGGAACTGCATGATATTAATATTAGTAAAGAAAAATTACGAGAGAAATTAATGGGACTTAAAATAGATAAATCCCCTGGACTTGATGATCTACATCTCAGAGTGTTGAAAGAGGTGGCTTCAGAGATAGTAGATGCATTGGTAGTCATCTTTCAAAATTCTACAGATCCTGGAATAGTTCCTGCAGATTGGAAGGTGGCAAATGTAACCTCACTATTTAAGAAAGGTGATAGAGAGAAAACAGGGAACTACAGACCTGTTAGCCTAACATCATCGTAGGGAAAATGCTAGAATCTATAATAAAGGATGTGACAACAGGAACTTAGAAAATAATGGTAGGATTGGGCAGAGTCAACATGGATCAATTAAAGGGAAATCATGTTTAACAAACCTGTTGGAGTTTTTTGAGGATGTAACTAGCAGAATAGATAAGGGGGAGCCAGTGGATGTGGTATATTTAGATTTTCAGAATGCTTTTGGTAAGTTCCCACACAAAAGGTTAGGAAACAAAATTAGAACACATGGGATTGGAGGGAATATACTGGCGTAGATTGAGAACTAATTAATGGACAGAAAACCAAGACTAGGAATAAATAGGTCATTTTCAGTTTGGCAGTCTGTGACTAGTGGAGTACCACAAGGATCAGTGCTTGGGCCCCAGCTATTCACAATTTATATCAATGATTTGGATGTGGGGGTTAAATGCAATATTTCCAAGTTTGCAGATGACACAAAGCTAGGTGGAAGTGTGAGTTGTGAGGAAGATGCAAAGACGCTTTAAGGAGATTTGGAGAGGCTAAGCGAGTGGGCAAAAATTTGGCAGATGGAATACAATGTGGAGAAATGTGAGGTTATCCACTTTGGTAGCAAAAACAGAAATCCAGTGTATTTCTTAAATGATGAGAGGCAGGGAAGTATTGAATTTCAAAGGGACTTGGGTGTCCTTGTTCATGACTCACTGAAAGCTAACATGCAGGTACAACAAGTAATTAAGAAAGCAAATGGTATGTTGGTCTTCATTACAAGAGGATTTGAGTATAGGAGTAAAGATGTCTTGCTGCAATTATATATAGCCTTGTTGAGACCACACCTGGAGTATTTTGTGCAGTTTTGATCTCCTTACCTAAGGAAAGATATACTTGCCATAGAGGGAGTGCAACGAAGGTTTGCCAAACTAATTCTTGAGTTGGAGGGATTGTCCTATGAGGAATAATTAAATAGACTGGGCCTTTATTCTCTGGAGTTTAGAAGAATGAAAGGTGATCTCATTCAAACAAAAAAAATTCTTACAGGACTCAACAGGGTTGATGCAGGAAGGATGTTTCCCCTGGCTGAGGAGTCCAGAACCAGGGATCACAGTCCCAGAATAAGGGGCAGGCCATTTAGGACGGAGATGAATAGGAATTTCTTCACTCAGTGGGTGGTGAATCTTTGGAATTCTCTGCCCCAGAGGGCTGTGGAAGCTCAGTCATTGAGTATGTTCAATACTGAGATCGATAGATTTCTACATACTAAAAACATCAAGAGTTACGGGTTAGTGCAGGAAAATGGTGTTGAAGTAGAAGATCAGCCATGATCTCACTGATTGGCGGAGTGGGCTCAAAGGGCTGAATGGCCTACTCCTGCTCCTATTTCTTGTGTAGGTTAGCTTTGGTGCAGTGGGTAGTTTTACTACCTCTAATTCAGAAGGCTGTGGGCTCAAATCCAACTCTAGAGACTTAAGCTGGAACAATACAATGCCTTAGGTGTAGTCACTGTTGTAAATTAGGAAACCAAGCAGCCAAATCTGCACACAAGAAAATCCCACAAGCAGTAATGAAATAGACTGGTTTCAGATGAGGGATTAACATTGGCCAGGACACTAAGGACAGCTTCCCTGCAAAGAGTGCCATTGGATATCTTACATCCACCTATCAGGGCAGATAAGGAGAGCTCATCTGAAAATTAGCACCTCTGACAGTGCAGCACTCCTTCAGTCTGGGATTATGTGCTGAAGTCTCTGGAGTAGGACATAAACTCATCACCTCTGATTGAGTGGCAAGTCTGCTACCTCACTGAACCAGAGCTGATATAATGGCAGGAATTTTAACTGGGTCCTGGGGATCTTGACTGCCTGCATTGCCCCTTCTGAGGGAGCCCTGCCAAATTAAGTGCCAATTAGGCACATAAGTGGACAGTGGTGGACCTTCCACAGGATCAAGGACCCCTGTAATAAGTCCTACCCTCTGATTGGCTGCTAGCTCTTTAACTGAGCAGCGCCCCCACGGAGACAGTAACTTCTGTTGGAGGAGAACCTACCCAAGGCCCAGGAGCGGCAGGGGAGGAGAATGTTGGGGGTCAGCAGCAAGGGCAGGGAGATGGCTCTCAGCGGGCCACCCCCCCCACCTTCCTGATGCCAGGTCCCTCGTCCAAGCACTAAATGCCTTTTAACGAGAGGAACTCCCCCACCCCCCCGAACCCGGATCCAGAAAGCAACCTGCACAGTTTTGCTTACCATGCTTCCTGTGCAGTGACAGGCCCACCCGCCGCTTGGCTAATCATGGCGATGGTGGGATGATTGGCGGCAGGGCAGAAAGGCTGATCTTAATTACGACGGAGGCGGGAAAGTGGCAGGACCTCCCTGCCACCATCCCACTCGATTATATGCTCTCCCTGCCTCCAAACCCACCACGGAGGAGAGCATAAAATTCCCCCCAATGTGATGCCTTAAAACTATAAACAGAAAACCATAAATCTTTAGGATTTAGAACCGAACCCCCAACTGTCCAATCACGTGGGCCTACAATTTGCATTGTTCTATTTGAAGAAGAGCAGTGGAGTTCTCCTGGTTGGAGGAGCCGTCTTTCTGATGAAATGTGACTTTGGTCATTCTGAGTATATAGGAAAGATGTCATATAATTGCCAAGTTCCACCTTTCTCAATGTCGATCTAACTACATAATTTAGAAACTGATAAATTTGAAAAAAAAACTCCAAAATACTATTCGAGTATGAGTGATTTTAAATAATCTTCACTCGCTCATTTCCTCCCAACGGGTCCAGTACCGACTGCGGCTCATTAAAATTGAATGCTGATGCCTGGCTGAGTACATCTTTAGAAAACAGTGGCAATAACCTTTTGTACAGCAGCACTATGAGCTGTGAAATGAAGCTAGCTTGCCGCATGCAGTGTAAACCATTGATAATAACTTGCTGCAATCGGGGAACGTGTATTGAAAGTTTAAAGTACTAATCAGAACAGACGGAAGAGCTAAAGAGTGACAGAATGTGAATAGCGAAACTAATTAATCTTTGACTTTGTGTTCGGAAGCTCCCTGAGTGCCTGTCAAGCTCTAAGCAGCTGCAGATATGCACCAGTGCACCCAGAATGGAGGTGTTACCACAGAGTTGAATTCTCTGTGCAATTTCTTTCCTTGGCCCCAATTTTAACCGGGGTTGACAGTGTGGGGGGGTTGGTGGTGGCAGCTTTGGTGATAGTTCAGCAATAAAGTAGCCCGGGATATTTTAATTCTCGTGTCTCATTTAGATGCCACTGGCCAATTTGCTAACCTATTTCCACTGCAGACTGAGGAATACTGGAGACCTTGGACCTAACTGACCAGCCTAGTTTCCAATGGTCAAAGAGTGGGCGAATGGCAGTAAATACAGCAGAGGCTGTCTTTCCAGCATTTAAATTTATATTGCATACCTCCCTATTTTTGGTCGGGTGCTGGGTGCACCCACTGAGCATTGGGTGATGGCAGGAGGAGGGGCGTCAGAGCAGGAGTGGCCCTCCAGACTCCACAAGCCATGTCTCAGGCCTCCCCTGCCACATCTAGCCCCCCAGCACCGCCCAGTGATGGGAATCACATGGGACAGATCCGGCAGCTGATCCCAACATTTAACAGCTGTGGTCAGGGGTGGGTGGGAGCAGGGCAGCGGTGTGTGTAGGGGGGGTGATTCTCCGGTTAGCACAATTTTCCTCACTGGAGAATGGTACTGCTGATCAAAGAGTTAAATTATGGGGTAGGTTGGAAAGACTAGGCCTACATTCACTTGAGTATAAAAGATTATGGGCTGATCTAATTGAGGTGTTTAAGAGGATTAAAGAGTTTGATAAGGTAGAGAGATAGAGAAACTATTTCTCCTGGTGGGAGAGTCCAGAACAAGGGAACATAACCTTAAAATGAGAGCTCAGCCATTCAAGGGGTGATGTCAGGAAGCTTTTCTTCACACAAAGGGCAGTGGAAATCTGGAACTGCCTCCCACAAAGACTGTTGAGGCTGGGGGTCAATTGGAAATTTCATAACTGAAATTGCTAGATTTTTGTTAAGCAAGGGTATTAAAGGTTGTGGAACCAAGACAAATAGATAGATTTGGAATACAGAGCCGATACACACTGATTGAATGGCGGAACGGGTTCGAGGAGTTGACAGGTTCGTGTTTCTTTGCTTTCCACTGAGTTCCTGTTCGGAGTGGATGGGAGGCCAGCTTGGGGGATTTAAATGAGGCCCAGGAATTAAAATACTCAGTACCTCATTTTCTGGGGTCCTGGCTCAGTTTCTCACTCACATTGTTAACCACCCACCTGGAGTTAAAACCTGGGCCACACACTCTGGGCAAGATTTTCCCCGCGGGCTTCAGGACCCTAACGTCAGAGTCAAATGGGGGTCAGAAGTCCACACCATGTGGGAACAGTCATCTGGTTATGATTTTTGCCAAATTGGCCAATGAATGGCCAGAGGGGACGGCCTCACCATCCAACTAAGGCTGGTGGACAGGCTTTCAAAGTTGGTGGGTCAATAGGAGGCCCTCCAGCACTGAGAAAACAGCAGGTTGCCATTTCAGGTAAGCGAGAGAGGGCACCCCAAGATGGAGTCACCCTCTCTCCAGCCTTTCTAACTTTAAAATAAAAAGTGCCCCTAGCAACCGGGCCACCAATGTGGAGGGGGAGCCTCTCCGTAGGGCAGCCTGTGGCTGCAGCTCAAGCCAGGCAGGTGAAGAGGGTCTCAAAGCCTGCCTGGAATGTTGGCTCCCAGGGAGGCCGCCTCCAGGCAACTGGGCTGTTTCCTGACGGCTCTGGGGACCTGGAGGCCGACTGGAAAATTCCAGTCAGTCTCTTACAATAGGCCTTAATATGCCTTTAAATAGCCTTAATTGGTCACTTGCAGGCGGTTAGCCCTGCTGCAACCCTCAACCCCCCCATCTCAGGGTAAGTGGCCCAGGGGCAGGATGGAGCTGAGAAACCGGCACATATGGCCAGTGGCGTGAAATTCTGTGCTGCCTGCCTCTGTGTTCGCTCCCATTGGGGCCTAAAAATTCAGCCCTCGGTACATGCACATGCACACTGACTCACACATATACTCTCATCTGTTTGTGTATCAGACCCAATAACTTTACTTTTGAATTTGTCAAATCAAAAATGATGTTTCTTAAAAATTCTAAAAATCTCCGAAGGAGCAAATGAAAATGCAAATTATATTACCCAATTCTTGAGGTCTATCACTGGGATACTTCTGTTGGATTTATTGCAAATTTACACATTAGAGGCTTTGCTTCTGGTCTCATTAAGAACCAATTACACGACTATTGAGACCATTCTGATTGTAAACCAGGTCTGATTACTGTCAGATTATTATGAAAACTCACAGGAGCTGCACATTAAAGAATCAGCAGTAACTATTCTTGACCTGGAGGATATTTTCTGCCCCAATTGACAGACAATGCTTCAGGCATTTTACAAACCAGTGCTCATCACTATTTTTCACTATTTTGGCTCAGGTTATTTGCTTGTCATCTCCATTATGTTACTCCGCCCCTTTGAGTAACAGTGCTCAACAAATTCCATGCAGCACATTGCTTCATTTTCTGATCATTCACGCAGCATGCACTCCCACAGTAAATAATCAAAGGCCCTTCACTTGTAACAGGCCTTGAGAAAAGGCAGAGTGTAACTAGAGCAGTGTTGTCCATTACTTAATGTAATGTGGTTAATTGGGAATCCAGATGTGGTTAATTGCCTTTCTGATTAGTCAATAATAACTGAGTAATAGATGCCATTTTTGTGCGTATGCATGTGAATTTTAATCTTTGCCTGCATTTGTTGGTAAAACAGTGAGAGGAATATCAGAGAGGATGACTGTTTATTGATCATTGTGCATGCTTTCACTTTTTGGTTACTGAATGTTGGGAGCTGGTTGTTATATAAAGTATATTTACATGTATTGTGTGTGTGTGTAAGGTGTTTTTTACTAAAATAGCTCTGTGTGGTTATAACAGTGTTGCTGTAGCCTCACTAGTGGCTAGTCAGCGATTTCCAGTCAACAACACTGGGTTCGATGGCACTTCACAGCCTGTCATCTCAATACAGAATATTTGTAATTTTTCATTGAAGAACTTACTATGCCATAGGAAAATAAATTGGGGGAGGAAAATGGTTCTTCATTGTCTATTTTTTTCCTCCAACAGCTCCTAGAAGTACTTCAGTCCTGCCTTCCTAAAGCATGGCTTCAACTGGCTGATCTCATCCTACCAACTGTAGTGACTTTTACTACCAGGTGTAGTGATGGCTGGTTTCCTGAGAAAGGTTTAGGGCCTTTATTTTGCTTATCAATCTAAAATTTCTGCTACCACCAAGTCGGAGTATCTAAACCTTCCTATTTTATATTAAGCTTGCTCGTTGCTTTGTTTGCTTTTCCTGATTTATGCCAGGACTGTATTTGAGACTTTCCTGCAAAGCATGGGTACTGCTCGGCACTGCATCTTCACCCTCCTCCTCTGACAAACTGTGCTGTTCCAGCACTTCTCCCTCTCCAAGGTCCATATCTCTCTGGAGGGCCATGTTATGGAGAGTGCAGCTGGCCACCACAATGCACAACACCCTTGAGGGGATATTCTGGAGGGTGCCTCCCGACTGGTCAAAGCATCGGAACTGCATCCTCAAAAGTCCGTTGGCCTACTCGTAGGTGGTCCTAGCTGTAGCGCCTCTGTGCCTCCGTTGCAGGGTTATGCAAAGGTGTCAAAAGCCATCTTGTCAATGGATATCCCTTATCCCCTAGCAGCCATCTACAGATTCCCACTGGTACTATGAAGAGCTGCAGCACCTGCAATTGCCAAAGGATGAAGACGTCATGGCAACTGCCAGGCCAGTGTATGCACACCTGCCTAAAGCACTTGTGGTGCCAGACCAGCAACGTTTAGGGAGCAGAAATCCTTCCTATTGATAAATATCCCTGGCTCCTCACTCGGTGCCTTGATAGCCACATGGGTACAATCGATGAACCCCGGCACCTGAGGGAATCCAGCAATGGAGGAAAATCCCACTGCCCTCTGTGCCTGCGTTGCCCCATCTATTGGAAACTCTATGTACTCCCCTGCCCTCTCAAACAGGCCATCTGTGACCTGCCTTATGCAAAGAGGTGCTGCCATCTGAGAAATGCCACCAAAGGCCACTTCCTATCCTTGGAATGAGACTGATGCAAAGATGTTCAAAGCCACTGTGACTTTGATAGCTACTTGGCAGGGAATGCCCACGAGACTTGCCAGGCCTGAAGCGATCCTTATGAGGGCACACAGGTCAGAAACCATCTACCTGGATAAGTGAAGCCTCCTACAGCACTGAATCGCTGACATATCGAGGTAGCTTATTCTTCGTCAGTACATCCTGTGTTGGGGGTATCGCCTTCATTGCCTTCCCACCTCTGGTTCCTTTCCTGTGCTGCTCCTCATTGCTACTCATCCCTGTCTCAGAGTAGCTCATTCCCATTGCCAAATCTGTCCTTGCTTGCTGTTGGCTCATCTGTCAAGGCTTCCCAGATACCCCTTTTGCCCCGTGATCCTGCCGATTTGCTACCCCCAAATTGCCCCAGTGCTCGCAGTTGAAATGGAGCTCTACTAATGCACTGCATGAGGGCCTCTCTGGGCCTTCCTCCTTTTATGCTGCCTAATGCTTATTTCCTGTGGCCACGACTTGCTCCCTGCTGCGTTGCTGCCACCTCCTGATGGACATGTTTGAGAATCTTCATGGTGCCCGTGCCTCCTTTCCAAAATAGTAAACTGACCTCAATGAGCTGTTAACTAGCTCATTTGCATTATCAATTGCTCATCAGCCCTTTTCTGGTGGGTTGCCAGGTCCCACTTCCCGTTGCGGTGTCAAAATTTACACACATTTGTACCACACCGGGAAGCCAGCACACCGCTTGGCGGTGCAAAACTTTAGGCCACCCACCTCCATTCCTGTCCCCATAGTGCAACGAAAATTTGGCCCTCTGTGTCTACTCTATCAAAACCTTTCATAATTTTAAATACCTTTATTAGGTCAGCCTTTAGCCTTCTCTTTTCAAGAAAAGGAGAGCTGGCCTGTTCATCCTTTTCTGATAGGTATAACCTCATATTTCAGGTATCATTATTGTAAATTTTTTGTACCCTCTCCAGTGCCTCTATATCCTTTTTATAATATGGTGACCAGAAATGTACACAATACTCCAAGTGTGGTCTGACTGTTTCCATATAACTTTAGCATAACTTCTCTACTTTTCAATTCTATCCCTCTAGAAATAAAAAGGCTTTTTATGGCCTTATTACCCTGCATTGCTACTTCTAGTGATTTGTGTATTTGTACTCCCAGGCCCCCTTGCTCCTTTACCACATTTAGATTCTTACTTTACAGATAATATGTGGACTCGTTATTTTTCTTCTCAAAATGTAATAGCTCAAATTTATCTGTGCCCATTCAGCAAGTTTATTAATGCCTTCTTGTAATTTGTTGCAGTCCTCCTCAGTATTGACAATCCCCACCACTCCCCCTGCCACTGAGCAATTTGGTGTCTTCCACAAATTTAGAAATTGTGTTTTTGCATCCAAAGTCTAAGTCATTAACATAAATTGTGAACAACAGTCGTCCCAACACATCCTAGACCCCACTTTAGATACCCTTTACTCCTACTCTCTGTTTTCCATTCAGCAGCTAGCTTGCTATTTGTTCTGCTACTTGTCTCCTGACTCTGCATGCTCTGACTGTATTCAACAGTCTATTATGTGGCACCTTACCAAAGGCCTTTTGGAAATCTAGATAAATTACATCTACTACATGCGTACATACGAACATACAAATTAGGAGCAGGAATAGGCCACTCAATCCCTTCAGCCTGCTCCGCCATTCATAAGTTCATGGCTGAACTGATTACTCCACATTTCCACCTATCCCAGATAACCTTTCACCCCCTTGCTTATCAAGAATCTATCTACTCTGCCTTAAAAATATTCAAAGACTTTGCTTCTGCCGCCTTTTGAGGAAGAGAATTCCATAGACTCACAACCCTCTGAGAGAAAAGATTTCTCCTCATCTCTGTCTTAAATGGGCGCCCCCTAATTTTTAAACAGTGACCCTCGTTCTAGATTCTCCCACAAGTGGAAAAATCCTTTCACATCCACCCTGTCAAGACGCCTCAGGATCTTATATGTTTCAATCAAGTCGCCTCTTACTCTTCTAAATTCCAGCGGATATAAGCCTAACCTGTCCAATCTTTCCTCATAAGACAGCCCACCCATTCCAGGTATTAGTCTAGTAAACCTTCTCTGTACTGCCTCCAAAGTATTTACATCCTTCCTTAAATAAGGAGACCAGTACAGTACACAATACTCCTGATGTGGCCTCACCAATGCCCTGTATAGCTGAAGCATAACCTCCCTACTTTTGTATTCAATTCTCCTTACGATAAACGATAACATTCTGTTAGCTTTCCTAATTATGTGCTGTACCTGCATACTAACCTTTTGCGATTCATGCACTAGGACACCCAGATCCCTCTTGTTCACTCTCTCTACTATCCCTTGAAAGAATTCAATAAGGTTGGTCAAGCAAGATTTTCCCTTTTGAAATTGATTATTATATTTTTGGTTTCTGGATGTTTTTCTATTTTCTCCTTGAGCAGGTATTCCTACCACTGAAGTTAAGCTGACTGGTCTATTGTCCCCTGGATGTGTTCTGTCTCCCTTCTTCAATATAGGTATAACATTAGCTATCCGTCAATCATCTGGAACTACACCTATCTCTAATGGTTATTAAATATGTGTAATAGTGCCACTTCTATCTCTTCTCTAGATTCTTTTATTCCCATTCCCTAAAAATCAGCTTTTCTCCAATCTATTACCCTGGTATTTGTCATGCTTATGTCTTCCTCAATTATTATCTTAAAGCATAGTAATTTATAATCACTATTGCCTCGATGTTCCTCTACTTTTACTTCTCTTATCTACTTTGGTTCATTCCCCATTACTAAATCCAGTAGCAAAAACTCCCTTGTTAGGCTTCTTACATACTGGGTTAGAAAAGAGACCTGTACACATTGGAGGAACCCCGTTCCCTTATCCCTATTGCCTAACTCTTCAGCCAATTAGTTTAAAGGTAGTTGAAATCCTCCATAATTATTATTTAATGTTTCTTACTGATTTCCCTAATTTGGTTGCATATTTCTTCCTTCACCTCCCTTCCACTATTAGGTGGTCTGTATACTGCACCTATTAATGAGATTTTTTTTATTCATTCATGAAATATGAGCAATGCTGGCAAGGCCAATATTTATTGCCTATCCTAATTGCCCTTGAGTAAGTCATGGTGAGCCACCATCTTGAACTGCTGCAGTCCATCTGGTGTAGGTACACTCACAGTGCTGTTAGGAAGGGAGTTCCAGGATTTTGATCCAGCAACAGTGAAGGAACGGAGATATGTTCCAAGTCAGTATGGTGTGTGACTTGGAGGGGAGCTTGCAGGTGTTGGCGTTCCAATGCATCTGCTTCCCTTATCTTTCTAGGTGGGAGAGGTCACGGGTTTGGAAGGTGCTGTTGAAGGTGGTGTGGTGAGTTGTTGCAGTGCATCTTGTAGATGGTACACACTGTTGCCACTGTGCGTCGGTGGTGGAAGGAGTGAATATTTAAAGTGGTGCCTGGGGTGCCGATCAAGCAGGCTACTTTGTCCTGGATGGTTGAGCTTCATGAGTGTTGTTGGAGCTGCACTCATCCAGGCAAGTGGAGAGTATTCCATCACACTCCTGACTTGTGCCTTGTATATGGTGGACAGGCTTTGGGGAGTCAGGAAGTGAGTTAGTCGCCACAGGATTCCTAGCCTCTGACCTGCTCTTGTAGCCACTGTATTTATATGGCTGGTCCAGCTAAATTTCTGGTTAATGGTAACCCTCCAGGATGTTAATGGTGGAGGATTTAGCAATGGTATTGCCATTGAATGTCGATTTATATGTTGTCCAATTCTTGCTACATGTGGGCTCGGACTACTTCAGTATCTGTGGAGTCGCGAATGGGGCTGAGCATTGTGCAATCATCAGCAAACATCCCTACTTCTGACCTTATGACTGGAGGAAGGTCATTGATGAAGCAGCTGAAGATGGTTGGTCCTAGGACACTACCCTGAGGAACTCCAACAGCAATGTCCTGAGGCTGAGAGAATTGGTCTGTAACAACCACAACCATCTTCCTTTGTGTTAGGTATGGCTCCAACCAGGAGAGTTTTGCTCTGATTTCCATAGACTCCAGTTTTGATAGGGCTGCTTGATGGCATACTCGGTCAAATGCTGCCTTGATGTCAAGGGCAGTCACTCTCACCTCACCTCTGGAGTTCAGCTCTTTTGTCCGTGTTTAGACCAAGGCTGTAATGAGGTCAGGAGCCGAGTATCGCTGAGCAGGTTATTGCTGAGTAAGTGCTGCTTTATAGCACTGTCGACGACTCCTTGCATCACTTTGCTGATGATTGAGAATAGACTGTTGGGGTGGTAATTGGTCGGGTTGGATTTGTCCTGCTTTTTGTGTACAGGCATACCTGGGCAATTTTCCACATTGTTGGGTAGATGCCAGAGCTGTAGCTGTACTGGAACAGCTTGACTAGGGGCACGGCTAGTTCTGTAACACAAGTCTTCAGTACTATTGCCAGAATGTTGTCAGGGCCCATAGCCTTTGCTGTATCTATTGCATTCAGCTATTTCTTGATAGCACGTGGCGTGAATTGAATTGGCTGAAGACCGCATCTGTGATCTCCTCTCAGGAGGAGACGGAAATGGATCATCCACTCAGCACTTCTGGCTGAAGATGGATGCAAATGCTTCAGCCTTGACTTTTGCACTGACATGCTAGGCTCCCCCATCATTGATGATGGGGATATTTGTGGAGCCACCTCCTCCGGTTATTTGTTTAATTGTCCACCACCAGTCACAACTGAATGTGGCAGGACTGCAGAGCTTTGATCTGATCCATTGGTTGTGAGATCACTTAACTCTGTCTATCGCATGCTGCTTCCACTGTTTAGCATGCATGTAGTCCTGTGTTGTAGCTTCACCAGGCTGGCACCTCATTTTTAGGTATGCCTGGTGCTGCTCCTGGCATGCCATCCTGCACTCTTCATGGTTGATTCCTTGGCTTGATGGTAATGGTAGAGTGAGGGATATGCCAGGCCATTAGATTACAGGTTGTGGTTGAATACAATTCTGCTGCTGTTGATGGCCCTCTGTTCCTTATGGGTGCCGCGTTTTGAGCTGATAGATCTGTTCTGACCCTATCCCATTTAGTATGGTTGTAGTGCCATATCATCTGTGGGAAGAAAGGACATTGTCTCCACAAGAACATGTGGTGGTCAGTCCTACCAATACTGCGACAACCAGATTGGTGAGGACGAGGTCAAGTAGGTTTTTCCCTCTTATTGGTTGCCTCACCACCTGTTGCAGGCCCAGTCTGGCAGACATGTCCTTAAGGACTCAGCCAGCTCAGTCAGTAGTGGGATTGATCCTTATTATCTTTTATCTCTAGCCACTTATGTTCTGTTTCTGTCTTACTGATGACTGTATCATTTTATTTTTAGTGAAATTATGGTATCGCTAATAAGTACAGCTATTCCACCTCCCCTTTTACCCTCTCTATCTTTTCTAAATATGTTATACCCGGTAATGTTTAATTCCTGCTCCTGATTTTTCCATAGCCATATCTCATAATCCCGCGTATATCTGGTTCATCGCAATGTATTACTACCTTCAGTTCCGCTATTTTATTATGGATACTGAGCATTGCTGTACAGACAGCTTGACTTATTTTTAATAGTTGTTCTTCTCACTTTATTTTTAACCATCATTTTACATTCCTGTTCTATAACTACTTATTCCCTGGGCAGTTATGGCCGCGCTTAGTTTAGTCTGTCCTACGCTCTCCGTTCCTGTTTCATTTATATTTAGGCTTGTTTCATCCCTTGTTAGTCCCACCCCTGCCTTACTAGTTTAAAACATTTTCCACCTCCTGATTTACTCCTTCTGCTAGCATGCAGGTCCCATCCATCGATACAGCTCCTTCCTGTACCAATACAGGTGTCAGTGTCCCGTGAAAAGAAACCCCTCTTTCCCACACCAGCCCTTTAATCACTTGTTAATTCTCCTGAATTGTCAGTTCCTATGCCAATTTGCACACGGATCAGACAGTAATCCAGAGATTATTACCTTTGAAGTCCTGCTTTTAAATTTAGCTCTTAACTCCTCATAGGACCTCCTCTCTGTTTCCACCTATGCCAACTATTCCAACGTTGACCATGACAATTGAATCCTCCTCTTCTTTCTAAATTCCTCTCCAGCCGCCTCAAGGTATCCCTTACCCTGGCATTGGGTAGGCAACAGAGCCTTTGGGACTCTCATTCATGGCTGCATAGGATGCTATCGAATCCCCTAATTATAGAATCCCCTATTGCTACTACATTTCTGTTTTATTTCTCCCATTCTGGGCCATAGTGCTTTGGTCTCCATTGTGGCTATCCTCCCCTAAGATTTTTTCTCTGTCCTCATGGGTAGCGAGTGCGTCGTACCTGTTCAACAGACAGTGTCTGTGGAACCTCTTTCTCAACCTCCCGAGTCCCCTGACAGTCCCACCCTCCTTTTCCTGAACCGGTGCTTTCTCTGGGGTGTGACGGCATTCCGGATAAAACTATCCAGAAATTCCTCCCACTCCCTTATGTTTTGGAGTGTCTCTAACTCGTGCTCTAGCTCAATGATTCCGAGCCGGAGTGACAGAAGGCAGAGACATTTCCTGCAGGTGTGGAATGTGGGACAGTCTCACTGACCAGGAACTCCCATAAACCACAGTCCTGATGTGGCTCCGGTGTCAAATTTTATTCGAGTTACGCTCCTGTGAAGGAAGCACCTTGGGACATTTCACTCCTTTAAAGGTGCTGTATAAATACAAGTTGTTGTTGTCAGTTCATGCACTGATTCTGGATACTGTGACCACTGCATCAGTGCCAAAGCAGAAGCATTCTGCACTGACACCCCCGTGTAAACGCAGTGTAAATCGTCAACACCAGAGGTGGATCGGAATCAGTCTCTACAGACCTTTCCATCTGTCTAGAGTGGTTCCTATAAAAATAATCTGTAATTAGTTAAACATTACAATGCACTTAATTGAAACTGGCTGCGATTTGCAGGCTGCTGAGACTGGGACTGCACTTGTCCCTTAGTATGTCTGGAGTGGGCCTTTTAAAAAATTCTCTGGCTGTTCAAAGGTCAGAAGCATTTTGGTCTTTTTTATTTTTAGAGCACATTTTTAGTCTGGTTTTTGTAAATAATTTGTGTTGGTATTTTTTATGAAAACTATACACAGAAGGGTTTTTTTTTGTTAGTCCTAACAGTAGGTGTTCCTGCAGAACCTAGAATAGCTGAATATTGCTGCTATCTCACAATCTCAGGTTTTATAAGGGCATAACTATGTTAGATGTTCAGGAGGTTCTTTTCTCAGAGAATAACACTTGGGTGTGAAGGCTCCAACTGACTCCAAAGTGAAGCCGGGTGATCCTCCTCACTCCCCGCACTCCGCTTCATTTGTGCCAGCTCAGACCTGACTCCAGATTCAGACTCCAATTTACTCAAGAACTAAATGTTGGTGCGATATGAAACTACTTCATGTTGAGGCTGCCTTTGAAATGTAAACAATCCCAGAACAATGACTTGAACCCGTGACAGTAGCTCCATCACTTGTGCAAAGCATTCGGAAGCCATTGCCCACTCTCGCAGCAGCAGAAATTGCAGTCACTCTGTATCAACTTTCAACCCATGCCATCATTCTATCAGTCCTGTAGAATCACAGAATTGTTATAGTGCAGAATGGGGCCATTCGGCCCATCGTGTCTGCAGCAGCTCTCTGAAAGAGCAATTCACTTAGTGCCATTCCCCTGCCTTCTCCCCGTAACATTCTTCCTTTTCATATAACTGTCTAATTTGCTTTTGAATGCTTCAATTGAACCTGTCTCCACCACACTCTCAGGCAGCGCATTCCAGACCTTAACCACTCGCTGCGTGAAAAAGTTTTTCCTCATATCACTTTTGCTTCTCTTACCAAATACTTTAAATCTGTGCCCTCTCGTTCTCAATCCTTTCACAAGTGGGAACAGTTTCTCTCCATCTACTCTGTCTCGATCCCTCATGATTTTGAATATCTCTATCAAATCACCTCACAGCCTTCACTTCTCCAAGGAAAACAGTCCTAACTTCTCCAATCTATCTTCATAACTGAAATTCCTCATCCTTGGAACCATTCTTGTGAATCTTTTCTGCACTCTCACCAATACCCTCACATCTTTCTTAAAGATGTGAAAGAAATATAGGTATATTGAAAAAAGGGAGAAAGGCTTGCCTTGTATTCCTTTGCGTATGGGAGATTGAAGACATGATCAAGGTGTTTAAAATGTTAAAATGATTTGATAGGTTAGTAATGGAAAAACTATTTCCTCTGGAAAATGAGAGCAAGGTTATTCAGGAGTGAAATCAGGAAGCACTTTTTCACACAAAGGGTAGTGGAAATCTGGAACTCTCTCCCCCTAAAATTGGAGTCAATTGGAGCTTTCAAGTTGGAGATTTATACATCTTTGTTGGGTAAGGGTATTAAACAATTTGGAACTAAGGTAGGTAAATGGGTTGAGGCACAAATCAGACATGATCTAATTGAATCATAGAACAGGCCTGATAGGCTGAATGACCTCCTTCTGTTCTTAATGTCCCTGTGTTACTAGGATCCTGACAGATGCACCTTGTTAATTGTCTTGGACTCTCACTAACCTTGGTTTGCAGCGTTTTAATCTCAGTTGACAGGTTATTAATATGCTGACGAAGGCACTGGTTTTCCTCCTGAATTTGCTCCAGCTGGATTCGATCCTTATTCAGGCACATGGTTAGTTCCATCAGCTAAGATAAAAATTAATACACAGGTGACAAAAGGATTGAAACATAAAACTTCATTATCGCAGCAGTAATAATCTTTAGCAAGCTTGCAACTGATGAAGTTATGGATTTCCTGTAGCAGTTTATAAAATATTTTGTGGCAGCCTTGTCTCAGTTGGTAGCACTCTGAGACAGAAGGATATGGGTTCAAACTTGCTCCACAGAAACACAGAAATGCCAGCCCAGTCCTGAGGGAGTGCTGCTCTGTCAGAGGTGCCATCTTTCAAAAGAGATAGTAAACTGAGGCCTGGTCTTTATGTATAAATGTAAAATATCCGATGGGATAAAAAGGGCAAGACTGGGCGGATACAGGGTGTTCAGGAAAGATAGGGAACCAAAGTAAGGAGGACAGTTGTTAATATTGATTAAGGAGAATATTAAAGTGTTGGAGAGAGAGGATGTCCTGGAGGGGTCGAGGACAGAATCTATTTGATTAGAGTTAAGAAACAATAGAGGTATCATAACAGAATGGGTGTATTCTATAGCCCACCAATTGATGAGACAGATATAGAAGAGCAAAGTTGCAGGGAAATTACAAAGAAGAGTAAAAAGTATAGAGTAAGTGATAATGGGAGACTTTAATTATCCTAAAATAGAGTGGGATAGTAATAATGTGAAGGGAAAGAGTTTCTGAAGTTTGTTCGGGAGAACTTTCTTGATCAGTATGTTTCAGCCCAACAAGTAAGGAGGCATTGCTGGATCACCTGACTCACCTGGGGCGTGAGGTGGGTCAAATGGATCAAGTGTCTGTAGGGGAACATTTAGGGAATAGTGATCATAGTATCATAAGATTTAGGTTAGCTATGGAAAAGGACAAGGAGCAATCCAGAGTAAAAAATACTTAATTGGGGAAGGGCCAATTTCAGTGAGGTCAGAACCAATCTGTCCCAGGTAAATTGCAATCAAAGATTGATAGACAAAACTGTAATGCAACAACAGGCTGACTTGAAAGAGGAGATGGTTTGGGTACAGTCAAGGTATGAAGGTAAAGGTAGGGCAACCAAAGCTAGAGCTCCCTGGATGAGGAAAGACATAGACAATAAGATGAAGCAGAAAAAGGGCGTGTATGACAGGTGTCAGGTAGATAATACAAGTGAGAACCATGCTGAATATAGAAAGTTCAGAGGGGAAGTAAAAAAGGAGATAAGAGAGGCCTGGATTTTATAATGGTGGCAAGATGAAAAAACGGCGGCTTGCTCATCTTCCGTGCGATGGGTCATTTGCTTCCCGCGGGCACTACCTCCCTCTCCTCCCAATCACATGGAGGGGGCGGGCTGTCCGTCACCAGCAATGACGTCAGCTGCTTGTGTGCAGGCGCCTGACGCCATTTATAAAGCAGTTGTTCTGCTTAGAGCAGAGAAGGTTGAGAGGAGATTTGATAGAGGCATTCAAAATCATGAGGGGTCTGGACAGAGTAGATAGGGAGAAACTATTCCCATTGGCAGAAAGGTCAAGAATCAGAGGCCAACGGTGACATGAGGAAAAACCTTTAAATGCAACAAGTGGTTAAGATTCGGAATGCACTGCCTGAGGGTGTGGTGGAGACAGATTCAATCGTGGCTTTCAAAGGGAATTGGATAAGCACCTGAAGAGAAAATATTGGCAGGGCTATAGGAAAAGGGCAGGGAGTGGCACTAGCTGAGTTGCTCTTGCAGAGAGCCGGCACAGATACGATGGGCAGAATGGCCTCTTTCTGTGCTGTAACCACTCCATGATTCTATAGCACTATGCAAAGAAGAGCAGGGAAGTTCTCCCAATGTCCGAGCCGACATTTCTCCCTTAACAAACTCCAATGAAAACCAATTATCCCAAGTTTTGTTTGCAGGAGCTTGCTGTGTGCACATGACTAGTTACATAGCCAACAGAACAACAGTGAATCTCCTTTCCCAAAGCACAGGCTTGCGATTACTATATTGTTTTATCTTGTAATGTAACCCACACACCTACCAACAAAACACTTGTGCAATAATTTCTGCTTTTAATACATAACTATAAATAGAGTCATAGAGTTATACAGCACAGAAACAGGCCCTTTGGCCCATCGTGTCTGTACCAGCCATGAAGCACCTAACTATTCTAATCCCTTTTTCCGGCACTTGGCCCGTAGCCTTGTATGCTATGGCATTTCAAGTGCTCATCTAAATACTTCTTAAATGTTGTGAGGGTTCCTGCCTCTACCACCCCTTCAGGCAGTGCGTTCCAGATTCCAACCACCCTCTGGGTGAAAATATTTTTCCTCAAATCCCCTCTAAAGGGGATTTAAGGCCCCTTACCTTAAATTTATTCCCCCTGGTTATTGACACCTCCGCTAACAGAAAAAGTTTCTTCCTATCTAATCTATCAATGCCTCGCATAATTTTGTATACCTCAATCAGGTCCCCCCTCAGCCTTCTCTGCTCTAAGGAAAACAACCCTAGCCTATCCAGTCTCTCTTCAAAGCTGAAATGCACCAGCACAGGCAACATCCTGGTGAATCTCCTCTGCACCCTCTCCAGTGCAATCACATTCTTCCTATAGTGTGGTGCCCAGAACTGTACACAGTACTCCAGCTGTGGCCTAACTAGCATTTTATACAGCTCCATCATAACCTCCCTGCTCTTATATTCTATGCCACGGCTAATAAAGGCAAGTATCCCATATGCCTTCCGAACCACCTTATCGACCTGTGCTGCTGCCTTCAGTGATCTATGGACAAGTACACCAAGGTCCCTCTGACCCTCTGTACTTCCTAGGGTCCTACCATCCATTGTATATTCCCTTGTCTTGTTAGTCCTCCCAAAATGCATCACCTCACACTTCTCAGGATTAAATTCCATTTGTCGCTGCTCTGCCCATCTTACCAGCCCATCTATATCGTCCTGTAATATAAGGCTTTCCTCGCTATTTACGACACCACCAATTTTCGTTTCATCTGCGGACTTACTGATCACACCTCCTATTCTTTTTCTTCTTTCTTTTGGGCCTCCTTATCTCGAGAGACAATCGATACGCGCCTGGAGGTGGTCAGTGGTTTGTGAAGCAGCGCCTGGAGTGGCTATAAAGGCCAATTCTAGAGCGACAGGCTCTTCCACAGGTGCTGCAGAGAAATTTGTTTGTCGGGGCTGTTGCACAGTTGGCTCTCCCCTTGCGCCTCTGTCTTTTTTCCTGCCAACTACTAAGTCTCTTCGACTCGCCACATTTTAGCCCCGCCTTTATGGCTGTCCGCCAGCTCTGGCGAACGCTGGCAACTGACTCCCACGACTTGTGATCAATTTCACAGGACTTCATGTCGCATTTGCAGACGTCTTTAAAGCGGAGACATGGACGGCTGGTGGGTCTGATACCAGTAGCGCGCTCGCTGTACAATGTGTCTTTGGGGATCCTGCCATCTTCCATGCGGCTCACATGGCCAAGCCATCCGCCGCTGACTCAGTAGTGTGTACAAGCTGGGGATGTTGGCCGCCTCGAGGACTTCTGTGTTGGAGATACGGTCCTGCCACCTGATGCCAAGTATTCTCCGGAGGCAGCGAAGATGGAATGAATTGAGACGTCGTTCTTGGCTGATATACGTTGTCCAGGCCTCGCTGCCATAGAGCAAGGTACTGAGGACACAGGCTTGATACACTCGAACTTTTGTGTTCCGTGTCAGTGCGCCATTTTCCCGTACTCTCTTGGCCAGTCTGGACATAGCAGTGGAAGCCTTTCCCATGCGCTTGTTGATTTCTGCATCTAGAGACAGGTTACTGGTGATAGTTGAGCCTAGGTAGGTGAACTCTTGAACCACTTCCAGAGCGTGGTCGCCAATATTGATGGATGGAGCATTTCTGACGTCCTGCCCCATGATGTTCGTTTTCTTGAGGCTGATGGTTAGGCCAAATTCATTGCAGGCAGCCGCAAACCTGTCGATGAGACTCTGCAGGCACTCTTCAGTGTGAGATGTTAAAGCAGCATCGTCAGCAAAGAGGAGTTCCCTGATGAGGACTTTCCGTACTTTGGACTTCGCTCTTAGATGGGCAAGGTTGAACAACCTGCCCCCTGATCTTGTGTGGAGGAAAATTCCTTCTTCGGAGGACTTGAACGCATGTGAAAGCAGCAGGGAGAAGAAAATCCCAAAAAGTGTATATTCACCTACATTCACGTCTAAATCATTAATGTACACTACAAACAGCAAGGGTCCCAGCATTGATACCTGCGGTCCACCACTGGTCACAAGCTTCCACTCGCAAAAACAACCCTCGACCATCACCCTTTGCCTCCTGCCACTAAGCCAATTTTGGATCCAATTTGCCAAATTGCCCTGGATCCCATGGGCTCTTACCTTCTTAACCAATCTCCCATGCGGGACCTTATCAAAAGCCTTACTGAAGTCCATACATCAACTGCTTTACCCTTATCTACACATTTAGTCACCGCCTTCAAAAATTCAATCAAGTTTGTTAGACACAATCTCCCCCTGATAAAGCCATGCTGACTATCCCTGATTAATCTCTGTCCCTCAGAATTTTTTCCAATAGTTTCCCTACCACAGATGTTAGACACCGACCTATAATTACCCGGTTTATCCCTGCTACCCTTCTTGAATAATGGTACCACATTCACTGTCCTCCAGCCCTCTGGTACCTCTCCTGTGGCCAGAGAGGATTTGAAAATTTGTGTCAGAGCCTCTGCTATCTCCTCCCTTGCCTCACATAGCAGCTGGGATACATCTCATCAGGGCCAGGGGATTTATCCATTTTTAAGCCTGCTAAAACAGCTAATACTTCCTCCCTTTCAATACTAACATGTTCAACAATCCCCCTCCCTGATCTCTACATCTACATCATCCTTCTCCATAGTGAACACAGATGAAAAGTAATCATTTGAAACCTCACCTATGTCCTCCGGCTCCACACTCAGATTGCCACTTTGGTCCCGAATGGGCTCTACTGTTTCCCTGGATATCCTCTTGCCTTTAATATACTGATAAAACGCCTTGGAATTTTCCTTTATCTTGCCCGCCAGTGTTATTTCATGTCCCCTCTTCGCTCTCCTAATTACTTTTTTAAGTACTCCCCTACACTTTCTATACTCCTCTGGTGCCTCTGCTGTTTTCAGCGCTCTGAATCCGCCATAAGCCTCCTTTTTTTTCCTGATCCAATCCTCTATATCCCTGGACATCCAGGGTTCCCTGGACTTGTTGGTCCTACCCTTCACCTTAATGGGAACATGTTGGCCCTGAACTCCAACTATTTCCTCTTTGAATGACTCCCACTAAACTTTCCTACAAGTAGCTGCTCCCAGTCCACTTTGGCCTGATCCTGTTTTTTCATATTGAAATCGGCCTTCCCCCAATTCAGTACCTTTATTTCCAGTCCATCTTTGTCCTTTTCCATAACTACATTAAATCTTACAGAGTTATGGTCACTATTCCTGAAATACTCCCCCACTGACACTTTTACCACTTGTCCAGCTTCATTCCCTAAGATTAGGTCCAGTACTGCCCTTTCTCTTGTAGGACTTTCTAGGTGCTGGCTCAAAAAGCTCTGCTGTATGCATTTTAAGAATTCTGCCCCCTTTAAGCCTTTTGTTCTAAGACTATCCCAGTTGATATTGGGGAAGTTGAAATCCCCTACTATTATTCTTCTTTTGGGCCTCCTTATCTCGAGAGACAATGGATACACGCCTGGAGGTGGTCAGTGGTTTGTGAAGCAGCGCCTGGAGTGGCTATAAAGGCCAATTCTGGAGTGACAGGCTCTTCCACAGGTGCTGCAGAGAAATTTGTTTGTTGGGGCTGTTGCACAGTTGGCTCTCCCCTTGCGCCTCTGTCTTTTTTCCTGCCAACTACTAAGTCTCTTCGACTCGCCACAATTTAGCCCTGTCTTTATGGCTGCCCGCCAGCTCTGGCGAATGCTGGCAACTGACTCCCACGACTTGTGATCAATGTCACACGATTTCATGTCGCGTTTGCAGACGTCTTTATAAAAACGGAGACATGGACGGCCGGTGGGTCTGATACCAGTGGCGAGCTCGCTGTACAATGTGTCTTTGGGGATCCTGCCATCTTCCATGCGGCTCACATGGCCAAGCCATCTCAAGCGCCGCTGACTCAGTAGTGTGTATAAGCTGGGGGTGTTGGCCGCTTCAAGGACTTCTGTGTTGGAGATATAGTCCTGCCACCTGATGCCAAGTATTCTCCGAAGGCAGCGAAGATGGAATGAATTGAGACGTCGCTCTTGGCTGGCATACGTTGTCCAGGCCTCGCTGCCGTAGAGCAAGGTACTGAGGACACAGGCCTGATACACTCGGACTTTTGTGTTCCGTGTCAGTGCGCCATTTTCCCACACTCTCTTGGCCAGTCTGGACATAGCAGTGGAAGCCTTACCCATGCGCTTGTTGATTTCTGCATCTAGAGACAGGTTACTGGTGATAGTTGAGCCTAGGTAGGTGAACTCTTGAACCACTTCCAGAGCGTGGTCGCCAATATTGATGGATGGAGCATTTCTGACATCCTGCCCCATGATGTTCGTTTTCTTGAGGCTGATGGTTAGGCCAAATTCATTGCAGGCAGACGCAAACCTGTCGATGAGACTCTGCAGGCATTCTTCAGTGTGACATGTTAAAGCAGCATCGTCAGCAAAGAGGAGTTCTCTGATGAGGACTTTCCGTACTTTGGACTTCGCTCTTAGACGGGCAAGGTTGAACAACCTGCCCCCTGATCTTGTGTGGAGGAAAATTCCTTCTTCAGAGGATTTGAACGCATGTGAAAGCAGCAGGGAGAAGAAAATCCCAAAAAGTGTGGGTGCGAGAACACAGCCCTGTTTCACACCAGTCAGGATGGGAAAGGGCTCTGATGAGGAGCCACCATGTTGAATTGTGCCTTTCATATTGTCATGGAATGAGGTGATGATACTTAGTAGCTTTGGTGGACATCCGATCTTTTCTAGTAGTCTGAAGAGACCACGTCTGCTGACGAGGTCAAAGGCCTATTATTACCCTATTATTTTTACACCTCTCTGAAATTTGCCTCCATATCTGTTCCTCTATCTCTCCCTGACTGTCTGGAGGCCTGTAGTACACTCCCAGCCAAGTGATTACCCCCTTTTTGTTTTTAAGTTCTACCCATATGGCCTCATTTGAGGATCCTTCTAAGATATCATCCCTCCTTACTGCAGTAATTGACTTTTTGATCAACAGTGCAATGCCACCTCCTCTTTTACCCCCTCCCATGCCACACATAAAGATTCTATACCCTGGAATATTGAGCTGCCAGTCCTGCCCCTCCCTCAACCATGTCTCTGTGATAGCAATAATATCATATTCCCATGTGCTAATCAACGCCCTCAATTCTTCTGCCTTATTTGTAAGACTCGTTGTATTAAAATAGATGCAATCCAGCCTTGCATTATTCGCTTGTGCCTTAACAGGTCTATATTTGCCCTGCCTTCCAGACTGACTCTGTTTCTCTTCTATATTTGACTGTACATTACCCCCTAATGTACCTCCACTCTGTATCCCATCCCCCTGCCAAATTAGTTTAACCCCCCCCACCCCACAACAACACTAGCAAACCTCCCTGCAAGGCTATTGGTCCCATTTGGTTCAGGTGTAACTTGTCCAACTTGTACAGGTCCCACCTTTGCCAGAAACAGACCCAGTGATCCATTAAACCAAAGCCCTCCCTCCTGCACCATCTCCTCAGCCACGCATTCATCTGCTCTATCCTCCTATTCCTATACTCACTAGCACGTGGCACCGGGAGTATTCCAGAGATTACAAACTTTGAGGTCCTGCTTTTTAATCTGCTACCTAACTCCCTAAATTCTTGTTGCAGGACCTCATCCCTCTTTTTACCTATGTCATTGGTACCAAAGTGGACCACGACCTCTGACTGATCACCCTACCCCTGCAGAATGTCCTGCAAGCCGCTGCGTGACATCCTTGACCTTCGCACCAGGGAAGCAACATACCATCCTGGAGACACATCTGCGGCCACAGAAACGCCTGTCTCTACCCCTTACAATAGAATACCCTGTCACTATAGCCCTTCCACTCCTTTTCCTTCCCTCCTGTGCAGCCGAGCCACCTGTGGCTACAAGGGAAATTTGGTCACCTTTCAAATTGTGCAAATTAATGACTTAAATAACCCGGATCATAATCCCATTGCCATTTGGAAGTTTTACTTCTGATGGAAAGTCCGAATTGGAAAATTACAATGTGAAACACCCAAGGAACATCCTTCCCAAAGTGAATAGTGGATGATCAGTAAATTCAAACTAAACTGAATAAAGCAGAGATTAAATCAAGAAATTGCCCAGAGGGGGTTTAATTAAAACTTTTGGCAATAGTGTAAATCGGTCGACATCGGATTGGTTGCCCATTATACACCTCTCCCGATTTTCCCAATTTGAAGTCAATGGAAACGAAGATGTAAAAGGTGTATAATGGGAGGCCAGTCACATATTCATTTTAAGACACTAAAATGTTTTCTTAGCCAGTGGAATTAGTATAGATGCATTTTTGATTAAGCACAATTAAAGCACAGTTGAAAGATCGATTCACAAGTGTATATCCTAATGTTGCATAAATTTGTTTAACTAATTTAAAGCCATAATCTGAATTTTGGTTGCAAACTTGACTCAAAATGTTGCCTTGGCACCTGGGTATTAATTTACATTATTGACATGGACCAGTTTGATTTGACTCAGATGTTCATGAATTGCTCTAAAATAAACAGATTAGAAATCTATTGACCAGGTATTTAGACTGTCCACATTGAACGTGATAGCAATTCAGTGTGTTTTCAGTGATGTTTTTATAGTAATTCTTGGGTTCAGTTCATTAAAAAAATCTAAAAACAGTAGTGAGACTTATGTCTATTTGTTTAACCGTAGAGCTAACAAATGGAAAGAAGGACTCTGGGCACCACACTATAGGATGGATGTCAAGGTCTTCGAGAGGATGCAGAGGGGATTTACTGGAATGGTACCAAGGTTGAGGAACTTCAATTAGGTGGAGGTACTGGAGAAGTTGGGATTGTTCTCCTTAGAGCATAAAAGGTTAAGGGGAGATTTAATAGTGGCATTCAAAATCATGTAGGATTTTGATAGAGTAAATAAGGAGAAACAGTTTCTACTGGCAGGAAGGTCAGTAACCCAGAGGACTGGCAAAGACCGAGAGGTGGGAAGAAGGGAATTTGTATTTTATGCAGCACGTTATTATGATTTGGAAAACACTGCCTGAAAGGGTGGTGACAGCAGATTCAATAGCAACTTTAAAAAGGGCATTTGAAAAACACTTGAGCAGGAGAAAAATGGGGAAAGAGCAGGGGAGTGGGACCAATTGGACAGCTCTTTCAGAGAGGTGCCACAGGCACGATGGGCCAAATGGCCTCCGTCTGTGCTGTAAGATTTTATGATGATATGAGTTACAGCTTACGTTTTGATTGTAGGTTTGTTCGGTTTGTCTCTGGTACTGTCTCATTTCAGCTTCATTAGCCTCACGGATTTTCTGAAGCATCTTCAGGGCGCCACCGTCATCACTTGGCCTTCTCAACTTTTCTTCCAGTTCCTGAATCAAAGCATCTGCTTGAGCAGCCTTCTCTCTCATGCATATCATCTCCTGAAAACACAGTGTAAACAGTTACTGGGAAAAGCGCTCCACCAAATGGCTGCCTGACAATAAACTCACGATTCGAGCACTTTTTTATAAACACATTTGGCTCTTTAAAATGATTGGGTTTCGAAGTATAATTCACAAGAGGCCGAGGAGTGATCAGTGTTTCAAAAGTTGTACTTAATTATTATTTGGAAGTGCCTGCCTGTATCTTTAAGCAGATTGAAGTAAAGATCAATAAAGGTGCTGCCCTAGACAGACTAGAATTTGGGCACATTTAATGGTGGCATTGCATGATTGCATCCCATGACTGAATTTTAAAAACCTTCACATGAATGATTTGAAATCAGAGTGATTTCAGTATTCGTAATGAGTGTGTTGCTTTTGCATCAGGCGAGATGTGCTACCACTGAGCCATGGCTATCACCCAATTAGAAGACTGTAAGTTGTCCTAATGTCTATTCTTAAGTTAGCGTCATAAACTATGAGGGAGAATCTCAGGCCATTTATCAATGTCATCGGAACCCTGAAATGTGTAGAGAGAAAGGACTGCTGACCCAGAGAGAGCTCGATCCTGACAGTGGCTGCCTGGAAGTGTTCCATTCCCCAGCACTAAAATCTTCTCCTTCAGCAGCACAAAAAATCGCAATTCTCATGAGATAATCTTGTTTTTTTGATACCCCAACAACAGCCCAGCATGTTGAGGAGACTGCAGTTATCACCGAACCCCAGCTTTAACCTCACCCACCTGGTACGTTCAGATCAAACACCTGTTTTACAGTTCCTTCTCCCTCCCTTTCTCACGTTTTCTACAACAGTCACTAACACTTCAACAGTACTTGGAGATAAGCTGTAAAGCACTTTGGGACATCTCAAAGTTGGGAAAGGTGCTATATAAATGCAAGTTCTTTCTTTCCTTTGATGTTAAAGGAGAGTAAAATTGATTGTAAAAAGGGCACTATTTCTGGAGAGCTACAGTAATGCTGAACTGGCACAAGAAGGATTGAGAGAACTACATACCATGTCCAGCACTCCTTACTTCGCATTGATGTACTATATTGCATTTCTAACAGACACTACTTTTATCCCTCTTATCTCATTAAAAGTCTAGAAGTATTAACCTGCTGGGGCTGTGGTGTACTGTCGTAATCAAATTTTATTGATTACAACATTGTGGTGGGAAGTCTCTGGGGTAGTTCTTTAAGGAAAATAGACTTGGCTGTCTATTAGAGCAGCAGCTCAGAGCTGGATTTATACAATATTAAACAGTTCCCTCAGCACACATCACATTGGTATAGTTTAGTTTAGAGATACAGCACTGAAACAGGCCCTTCGGCCCACTGAGTCTGTGCCGACCATCAATCACCCATTTACACTAATCCTACACTAATTCCATATTCCTACCACATCCCCACCTGTCCCTATATTTCCCTACCACCTACCTATACTATGGGCAATTTATAATGGCCAATTTACCTATCAACCAGCAAGTCTTTGGCATGTGGGAGGAAACCGGAGCACCCAGAGGAAACCCACGCAGACACAGGGAGAACTTGCAAACTCCACACAGGCAGTACCCAGAATTGAACCCGGGTCGCTGGAGCTGTGAGGCTGCGGTGCTAACCACTGCGCCACTGTGCTGCCCTGATAGTGCTGATTGTATTCTGTAACAATCAAATGCTTAACTTGATTAAGTTCACTATTCCAAACCAGTAAACTTAAAGAAGTCATCCAATAAAAAAATCACTTTAACTTGCACTCTCTTGGCAGCTACATCTTGAGATGCTTACAATGACATCAAACTAATTTATAGGTTTTTAATCTCAGCTGCAGGTTCAGTTAAAATGGGATGAAATTCCATTCTTCTATAAGAAAGGATTTGGAGCTGTAACCGACAGCAACAGTAGAGCCATGCACAGGGCCCCAAATTCAGTATCAGGTGAATGTTGAGAGCTGGGGTTCGTTGGGATTTGCTGGGATCCACTTGCCTCCCCACACCGCCCCCACCCTGCTGTATGAACCCTACTTGCCAGCAAGCTCCATGTAGAAGCTGGGCGATTTTCTATCACAGCAAACTAACAACCTGCAGTAGATGACCACTTACCTCACGCAGCTCCCCATTTACACTTAAATGACACTCGAACCTGGGTACAATTCATGTTCTCCAAACCATGGCCTTGGGCGGGCAGTCAATATGGCACCTGCTTTAAGTCCAACTGCAAATCTCTCTTTATAATGTCAACTATGGTTCAGTGATAGCACTCTAACCTCTAACTTAAGAGGTTGTAGGTTCAAGCCCCACTCCAGAGACTTGAGCATATACTCTAGACTGACACTCCAGTGAAGTACTGAGGGAGTGCTGCACTGTCATAGGTGGCCATTTTGGATGAGATTTGGATGTAAAAGATTCTCTTGCATTATTTGAAGAAGAGCAGTGGATTTCTCCTGACAGTCTGGTCATGGTTTATCCCTCAACCAACATTAATAGATTATCTAGTCATTTAACTCATTGTTTTTTGTGGGACCTTGCTGTGTGCATATTAGCTGCCATGTTTCCTACATTATAACAGTGACTATATTACAAAATACTTAATTGGCTGTAAAGCTTTGGGATGTCCTGAGGTGAAAGGTGCTATAGAAATTTGAGCTCTTTACTTCCTTTTATAAGTTTTCTGCCATTCAAAAATGCTGACCTGGCAATGATTTTCCTGCTGCCTATCCAGCTTATGTCTCAGCTGCTGAACTGTGCACTGAAGCTCCATGTTCTGCTTGTGTTCCATCTCGTACCTACACAAGACCAGGTAAATACACATTTTAAAATCACGCCAAGTATTTAGAGATGTATCCAAACTTTCAGAGACACACCAAACATATCGGGAGTTCTCCTGGCCAACTTTTATGCCACAACCAACACCATTAAAACAGATTAACTTGTCATTCAGCTTGCCACTGTGTTATGACCAAGGCGGCAGGAATGCACTGTTTATTCTCGTCCCAATTCTCCACAGGTCTCAACGTATATTTTAAATTTTCCCACTTACTAATACAGTCAATCATATACTCTATTTTTCCCAGAATAGAACACACTAGCCAGGTTTCTTTAATGAATAACAAAATTATCAGTTTATTATAAAATAAGTCTTAACTACTAATGAAGTAAAGCATAAACACACATTTGAATTTTAAAGTCCCTTTTTTTTTACTTTAACCCCTCACACTCACACACACACACACACGCATAAACTGGTTAACCACAAAAATAAAAGGGAGTTTTTAAATTCAGAGCTCTGTTACAAACCAAAAATTAAACACTTGGCCTATAACTTCATTCCTGAAGAAAACAGCAGGTGAAATATATTGTGTTCCAAAACTGGCATACAGTCTAAGTTCCAAGTACATGTAGAAAGATCATTGAGATCTTTTAGAACAGTTCTTTTCAGGCGTCGTTGAGAAGTAATTTAGCAGGCTTTTCTTCGAAGACAGGAGACAAGATGAATTGACATAGTGGACTTCTGAGGGTCTTTTAGAGATGCTGGAAAGCGAGCTGGGTTGTGGCTTTTTTCCTTCCCTCACTTCTTCAGCAGCAGGCTAACTTTATCAGCTGCTCACTTCAGAAGGTAAAAAACACTGACACTATAACCAAAGCTTGTGAGTTTTCTGCTCTCTCAGGTGTGCTCTGCTGCTCCTGGCTTGTCCACTCAAGGGGCGCCTGTCACTTCTCTGCCCACATCTTCCCCTGTTACCAGGATTTCTGTTCTATTTTTAACTTGAGTCATGTGACAACCAGTAAACATTGTTGCCAAACCAGATCTTTCAGTGTCCCCTTGATGACTCTCTTGAAAAAAAACTGGTCCAACATTTATTCAGTTTGACTATGAATTCCTCAAAAAATATTTTAACAAAAACAAGGATCACTTCCATAACGGTGGAAGTGTTATGGATCTTGCTGTGTGCAGATTGGCTGCTGTCTTTCTTAAATTACTCCACAGTTACCAGACCAGTAGTTACTATGGGCCAAAGACCGATGAGATTTTTCAGTCACATTGAGGTCTAAATTTAGCATTGTTGTGCCCGTCTTATAGGCTTGAAACAGATACATCAATATCCAATTTAGCAAAGCAGAGACCACTGCCTCATCTGCACAGACATTCTGGTTACTGCTAAATTGCTACTGGCCTTTCTTTAGATGGCTGTGCCAGTCACCTGAGAGGAATACAGTGCTTATTTCAATATTGAAATGAGTTTCCTGCGCTCATTCAGACACAGACTCTTAAATTTGTCTGCTCCCGTTGAAGTTTGCGATGTGCAAGGTCCAGCTGAATTTTTGAGTCTTGACCAGCCTAACCAGCAATCCTAGAAGGACTTACCGATCCTTAAAAGTTGGAGACCACTTTTGGGGATAGATATTGCTGTCAGGTCACTTGTCTCACTGGCAACGCCACCAAAGGCGCCTAAAAAGAAACAGCCCTTAGTATTTAGCAATGGGACCCCAACACCTGCAATGATTGGGCACAGGTCATCTCGTTGTAATCCACTACCAGCCTGCTTTTTAAATATGTGTGCAAAATACATGTCTATTGCAGATTGTGTGGTTACTGTCACTGAACGTATCTGAATTCTTCCACATTTACAGTTCATTATAAGGTTTTAGTCCTTTAATTTGCATAAGTAATATTGACTCTTCAACAATTTAGTCTGGGAAATTACAACATGAGTTGTATTTAAAGTGAAAATAACTTTAAAGAGTTATTTGCACGAAAGAAAACAAGGAAATTGCAGGTATTTTGTAATAAAGGGAAAGGCTGAGCAGGAAATTAACTCAGAGCAGTCCACATAAATTATTGATGCAAATGATGCTTTAGCGTTATCTCTATTTAAATATAAATTTGTGCACTTTTAAAATCTCTTTTTGATTGTAAAATGTGACAAGGTTATGCAGTGTGGATTAATCAATATTAAACTGCAACAAAACCTCATCAGGTACATGTTTAATTATTATAGCCTTTGAGAAAACAGGTGTTTAAACAACTTCACGTCAAGCACTGTGTTGCAAAATCAAAAGCAACACTTATTTCACATTTAAGCAAATAGCAACTGTCAGCAAAGGAATCAATAATATACATCATTGGATGTACAGAGCAATAATACTACAACTCATCCTCTTAATATAGCCCGGCATCAGGGAATATGTGTGACCAGTCGATATGAAGGCCAAGTAAGAAACAACAATAACTTACATTTATATAGTGTCTTTAATACATAAACATGTCCCAAGCAGCTACACAGAGGAATAATCCCCAAAAAAATAGTTTCTGGGTCAAATAAAGGAGATATTAGGATGGATCACCAAAAGCTTCGTCAAAGAGATGAGTTTTAAGGAGGGTCTTAAAGAGGAAGATGAAATTTGAGAGGCGGAAGGTTTAGAAAGGGTGTTCTGGAGTGTGGGCCATGGCTGCCAGTTTCTCAACATCTCCATCAGGTTGGCCTGTGGATCCTCCACTTCTTCCTTGAATGTAGGCTCAATCTGTTCCCATCCACCACCACCCTGCTCCACCTGAACTTGGTCTCACATTGAACAACGCCTCCTTTGATTCTACTCACTTCTTCCAAATAAAAGGTGTTGCAATGGGAACCCATATGGAGCCTAGCTATGCCTGACTATTTGTGGGATATGTGTAATATTCTTTGTTCTAGTCTTACTCAGGTCCCCTCCCTCATTTCTCTTTCCAGTACACTGATGACCATACACTGCCTGCTCTTCCCCCAAATGGAAAATTTCATCAACTTCGCCCAAATTTCCGCCCTTCCCTCACCTTCACATGGTCCATCGTTGGCTCTTCCCCTCCTTGATGTCTCTATCTTCATTTCTAGGGATAGGCTGTCAACCAATATCAGCCATAGGTCCAGTGACTCCCACAGCTACCTTGACCACATTTCTTCCCATCCGCTTCTTGTAATGACTCAATTCCATTCTCCCAGTTTCTCCGTCTCCATTACATCTGTTCTGACCTTGCCACCTTCCATACCAGTGCTTTTAATATGTCTTCCTGTTTCCTCTACCAAGGATTCCCCTCTACTGTGGTTGACAGGGTCTTTAACCATATTCATCCCGTTGCTTGCATTTCTGCCTCACCCCTTCCCCATCTCCCTCCCAGAACCACAAATGTGTTCCCCTTGTCCTCACCTTCCATCTCACCAACCTTCACATTCAACAGGTAATACTCTACCATTTCTGCCACCTCCAGCATGATTCCACTACCAAATGCATTTCCCCCTCCTCCTTCAGCATTCTGCCCATTCCCTCTTCAATCTTCTATCAGCCATAGCCAACCACCACCCCCACCCCATCCCACAGCACCTTACAATGCAAGTGCAAGAGATGCAATACCTGCCCTTCCCACTGTCCAGGACCCCAGACACTTCTTTCAGTTCAGTATACTGTTTTTACTCTTCAGGATGTGGTCTCCTTCACATGCAGATTGGTGATCACTTTGCTGAACACCTCCATTTGCTCAGTAAACATGACCCCAAGTTTCTGGTTGCCTGCCATTTTAATTATTAATCCCATTCCCTTTCTGGTCTCCACCTCCTACACAGTTCTAATGAAGCTCAGAGTAAGTTGAGGAACAGCACCTCCTCTTTTGCTTACTTTACAGCCTTCCAGACACAACATGGAGTTCAACAATTTCAGATTATAACCTCTGCTCTCATTTTTTCAGACAGCAGGTTCGGGTAATGGTTCTGCTGTTGCCATTTACACCTCCTATGAACCCATATTTTGTTTCTTTACTGGCCCTATTACCACCCCCTGTTGCCTTGCATCATCGTTCCTTTTGTCATTTAATCTCTCCTGGCTTCCAACCCATCACAGACCTTCCCTTTTGTTCTTTCATCCCCTCCCCCCTTTCTTTGCCTCTATACTTGCTTAAAACCTGTTATATCTCTAACTTTTCCCAGTTCTGATGAAAGGTCACTGACCTGAAATGTTAACTCTGTTTTTCTCTCTCCACAGAGACTACCTGACCTGTTGAGTGTTTCCAGCATTTTATCTTCTCTGTTTCTCTGTTTTAACTTTGCTTGTTCTGGAATTTGGTCTGGACATTATCAGTGATTAACTCCAGTGAAGTGAAATGTATGAACATCCCCATAATCACATGTATTGTTTAGTTTAAGGATACTCTCTAGTTACTATCAGGTATGGGATCAACACTGGTCGTTAATCAGTCAACAACCACAAACAGATTCAGAAAGATATACAGTGTTAAAGAGAACTTTTGATTACCAGGATAATATGGCCAGTTTCAAACAACTACAACTGGAAGAAATGCTCTAAGAAATGTCTTTCTAATTGGATGACAGGGCTTGAAACTAGAAAAGATGTTTACACAGAATCATATCACCATGGTGACATGAAGTATTCCAGACAGTTTGGAGATTTCAGATACTTCAGTAAAAATCCTCCAAACATCAAATATCTTCCAGAATAATTAATATGACCTGTCAACATTATCGTGGAATTCTCAGCTGGAATATTAGTTTACAGTATTTCTGGGCAGCGTTAATCCGCATTTTCACTACCTGTATTCACTGAAAGTTCATTTACAACAAACTCAGACAGTAGCAGAGATCCCGCTGCTCTGAGAGAGGCTTCTCAGTGTCATACATGGTTTTGCTAAGGTTAAATTGTGGACGAAATGGATACTGGATCTGAAATAAGACTTAATGCTGGGATATCATGTCCAGTCACTTTAAATAAATGCTTAGACGCACTTATAAAGAAACGTGCTGACAAATTTGTGCTAACAGCTGATTGTAAAGTGGGTGATAAAACTTTCTCTTGTTATGTAAATCCTGAATAATTAAATTGTCGTTTACATAGACATCGTCTTGTCATCAGCCTGTATATCATCAGCTGTCCTGATGGCATTTCTTCACTTCCAAAACAGAACAGTCTGGGAACCAAACATCCAGTCAGCCACTGCTGGTTAATTCCATAACAGTCATCTGACCATAGCCAGTTTTGTCCAATGTTGGTCTTGTTGATGATGGCGTGACTTTGATACATTAAATAGCATTGCCTCGTTCCAATGGGCCAAGTTAGGGATTAAGCTGGATATTCTGTCTTCCTTTGAAACCAAAGTTCTACTGAGGTTCTGAAGCAAATGTTACCGAGCTATGCCAATGCTAAATCGACTTCGTAGTGCAACTAGAGAGAGTCTGGAGACACAAAATGGGGTCTGGGGTGTGCATCGAGCCCTGAGGCAGGCTAATGAATTGCTTATTGATTGCAGTTCTTGGTGGAAACAACTTCAACTTCTGAGATTTTTAACCATCTTTCAACTTATGCGAATACTCTTTGCTATATAGCATGTAATTCTTTTCCATGGATATATCCCAAAATGTAACAGTCTTGATCCTCTTTTTTCCTGCTCTTTGTAGCATGGAAATAAGCATTCCCAAAAGACAGGAAAATTGGCTTTTTTTGCTTATGGTGTTTGGGGAGAAAAAATTTGTCTAGCGATAGCTGTACATTTCCTAGGGAGTGGCCAACCATTGTTTCCATGTTACTGCTTTACCAGAAACTATTCAGGTCAATTGTTTGCTTAGTTCATCGAATTTATTTCCTGAAAAGTTACAGACTTGTGTTAGACACTTATGTCTGAATTTCCTGAGCAGTTCCCATTCTGTAAATTTGATGGAAGTGTGGCAGAAACCCCTTTTTTCATGTCTAAATGAGATTTCCTCCACACTTCTGGGACAGATATGGCAGTGGAGTGGAACCAGCTCCTAGGAAATTGTATTCTTACCTGAGTTATGTCTGGTGTGGCAACCAAACAGCTTAACAGAAAATCAAGAGACTCTGTTCACCCCTTTTTTATTTGAATAGTAATGAATGAGGCTGATTGTCTGATGAATGAAAAAAGACCACCTATTCTTCAGAAAGAATGTGCTCTTTGACGGTGCAGAAGAATTGCAGAAAAACTTATGGATTTTGTATGTTTCCCCAGATTCTTTCTTCAGCTGACAGTTTTTGGCTGAGAAAGTCTAGAAAAGCTCCATTCAGACCATTCCTTTCACCCATAAGATTGCAAGTTTATTTACATTCATAGGAGGGTCAAATTTGGCACCTTTTTTGTGAATGCAAATTGTGCTTTGGGAGGAAGCCCAAGACATAACATTCATTCGTTTTTAAATAGTTCAATGTCTGATGAGCAGATATCACTTGTAATTTCATGTGAAATCTAGATAAATGTTTTGGCATATAGAGGTCATGTAACACTGATTATAGGCACATAAGTATCCAGCTTGCCTGCAAACAGCTAGTTACAGAAGAATAAGGAACCAGGAAGATGACTAGAATAATCATTGGTCAAGATTGGTGAAATTCAAGCAGGGCATCTTGGGGTGTGTTTTATGTTGTAAGGAATGGTAAAGGTGCGTGGGATAGGGTTAGTCATGGCTCAGTTGGCAATGCTTTTGCCTCTGTGTTAGAAGATTGTGGGTTCAAGTCCCACTACAGAAATCTTAGCACATGATCCAGGCTGACACTCCCAGTGCAGTATTGAGGGGATGCTGCACAGTTGGATATGCCTTCTTTCAAATGCGATGTTTAAAATGTGGCCTAGTCTGCTTTCTCAGCTGGTTGGAAAAGATCCCACAGCACTATGTGATGAAAAGCAGTGGAATTCTCCATGGTCACCTGGAAAATATTTATCCCTCAACAAACATTATTTAAAAAGATGGTCTGGTCATACAGCACATTGCTGTTTGTGGGATATTGATGTGCACAAATTGGCTGCTGCATTTCCCTCCAGTACAACAGTGACTACACTTCAAAATTACTTTATTGGCTTTGAAGTGTTTTTGGACATCCTGAGGTGGTGAAAGGCGCTATATAAATGCTAGTCTTTATTTTTCTACAGATTACAAAGGAGTAGATTTTGAATTGACCAGTTGAGTGTAAAACCACTGTTATGGATCTGCAATTTGTAATCAAAAGCTTTTCTCAAAACAGTGGGTTGTAACGGTATACCAAGATCATTGTGGATGGTGAACTTGGTGATGATACTTGGAATAATATTCAGTTAAATATTAGACTTGGAAGCTACCCAAATTGTTAGCTGAAAATCTACCCCAATGAGTGCCGACTGTCAGATTCAAGGCCTCCTGAGCCACAGTACAGAATAAGTGCAATATAAAACTCCCCATGCTATTATATTTCTTACACCTGTCATCGTCTGGTCTCTGAATGCATCTTCCAAGTAAAAGGCCAAACAAGTGGCAAAAAGGGAGGAGCTCTATGGACTGTCCAGCCAATTGAAAAACAGATCAGTGCTATGGCATGCCTGGCCAATGGAAGGGCCAGTCTATGATATGAAGTGGGTTGGCAATAAAAGGCTGGGCTATGGACAGTCCAGTATGAGATTCAAAGAACAAAGAACAGTACAGCACAGGAACAGGCCATTCGGCCCTCCAAGCCTGCGCCGATCTTGATGCCTGCCTAAACTAACACCTTCTGCACTTCCGGGGCCCATATCCCTCTATTCCCTTCCTATTCATATATTTGTCAAGATGTCTCTTAAACGTCGTTATCGTACCTGCTTCCACCACCTCCCCCGGCAGCAAGTTCCAGGCACTCACCACCCTCTGTGTAAAAAATTTGCCTCGCACATCCCCTCTAAACTTTGCCCCTCGCACCTTAAACCTATGTCCCCTAGTAACTGACTCTTCCACCCTGGGAAAAAACTTCTGACTATCCACTCTGTCCATGCCGCTCATAACTTTGTAAACCTCTGTCATGTCGCCCCTCCACCTCCGTCGTTCCAGTGAAAACAATCCAAGTTTTTCCAACCTCTCCTCATAGCTAATGCCCTCCAGACCAGGCAACATCCTGGTAAACCTCCTCTGTACCCTCTCCAAAGCCCCTCCACGTCCTTCTGGTAGTGTGGCGACCAGAATTGCACGTAGTATTTACATATATATACATATATATATAATACATTCACCAAATATATTTCATTCACAGCCCGTCCTACCAATGTGATGACTGGATTCATTAATATTGACAAACTCAGCACTGCAATTATGGGCTGAATTTATGCGAAAGAGAGGTAGGAAGAAGGAAAGATGGCACGAAAAATAAAAATAAACATTCTAGCTTCATTTAAAGGCCGAGGTAAGCTTAAGACGTCTTAGAGCTGGTTTTCGTCTGCTTTGTGCTCAGTAAGCTCCGTTATCAGGCACAAAGTAAAGGATAAAGGAACATAGACACATGGGGTTGATATTAATCTGTATGCCCTGGTATGACCAGGTGAGGAAGGGGTGTAGGGCTTCCCTCTCAGCCTTTTCCTGGACCTGGCCGTAACAGGGTTTAACTTTTAAAACACAGTTTTTTTAGCTTCCCCTTCAGTGAGTCCTTGCTCACTGCTCTCTAATTGTAATTGTAAAGAAATCAACCAGACAGGTTTTCTCAGATTTAAACAAGAAAGGTGTAAGTTTATTAACCTTAATACTCAAAGAAACCTTAACCTTAAAACTACTAAGAATACACGACACGACCACGCTAGCATGCATAAGCGATAAACACACACGCAAATAGATACAGAGGAGGAGAAAGAATTAAAGTTTGAAGTAGTAGATGGAAATTCAGTTACTGGTTTTGGGTTGGATGTAAAGTCTTTGATAGAAGTTAAGTCTTGCAGTTCTCATTGGGTTCCAGTGCACACTTTCAAACTTGTTTCGCTTGTCTTCTGTCTTGAGGCTTAAGTTACTTCCGTGGGTCCCTGGAACTTTGCGTGAGAGAGAGCGAGAGAGAGAGAGACAGAGAGAGGTGTGCTCTCTTCTTGAAGTTCAATTGCAGTCTGTTTCAAAAACTGTTCTGTGAGCACAATTCAATTAACTCCAGGTTGACTAGCAGGTTAGTCATGTGACTAGCTTTTTGCTTAAGACAGCCTCGCCTGTGAGGTTTGTGGATTCCTCACAGCTTACCAGACACTCTCAGTGGGGAGGTGAGGTGGGGGGGGGGGGCAGGGTTGGAATGCTGGCTCTTACACATTCAATTACTCTCAATGTCTCTTGATCATCACTATTGACAAAACCCATCTGGCTAATTGAATCCGGGAGTACTCCCATTATCTCTCCATGCAACTGTCTTTTAGGATGCAAATGTACAGCCATGTTTTCAGCCACTGTTCTGTGGTCTTTTTAAACAAGTTTGCTCAATGTCCAGTAACAGTTCAAAAATAATGTTCCATATGACGAAATTAATATGTTTCATTTTGGCAGGTGTGGTTTCCGTCACAGCCCCGAGTGTGAATTATCACCTGTTTGGAATGCTGGAAAAATATTTCAGGCAGAGAGGATCGTTCAGCATTAACAGAGTCCACCTGATTTTCTTTGAGTTAACTTATTGGGGTGAAGTTCTTTGGGATCTGTTATGATTGTGCCTTCCTCCTCACTTGGCTTGCTATTCTGCACACCACCCAGGTGACGCCTTCAGCTAAGTCGTACAAAGGAAAGTAATTCCGTGATGCCGGATCTGCGGCCCTCACTACACCCTCCACACCACCTCCGTGGTTTCTCCTGAGTGGGTGTGGAGGAGTTTTGAACAGGCGCTAACATTGAGGTCACGTTAAAAGACCTGAGCTTAAAACCAAGCTGAGTGTCCCCCATTCTCCTGGTCAACACTTAGCCCTTACCCAACATAACCAAAACCGATTAACTGGTTATTATCATATTGCTGTATGTGGGTCCTAGCTGTGCACAAATCGGTTGTAACATTTCCCACATATCAACAGTGACTACACTTCTGAAGTACTTCATTGATTATAAAGCACTTTGGGACGTCCTGACGTCATATAAGGTGTTATATAAATGCAAGTCTTTTTTTTTCTTATATGAGGTAGGAGTATTTTAGCAGAATCTGCTGCCCCAAGATCATGGGAGATCTGACTGGGGCCTTGGAGCTACCTGTTGAAGCCATGCAAAGGTAAGTACCTACATTGGCAAGTGGAGGAAGAGGAGGTTCAGGGCTAGAGACAGCAGCCAGAAGGCCCTGCTCCTGACTACTATTACTGCTGCTGCAGGTCTCTCAAAAATTGGATTCTGGTCCCATTTCCAGGCAGAAAAGGCCATTCAAGAGCCGAGGGCCTAGTAAAATAAGCTGAAACCAGAAATATCGGTGGTTGTGGAATGAAGTCAGGCAGAGTGCACATTGGATGGGAGGAGGGTGGTGGAAAATTGGGCCCATTTTGTTTAATTTAATTTGTACTATACAGAAATACATAAATATGTATCCTATCTGTTTAAATATTTTAGAGAAATATAATCTTACTTCTTCTGGACTTCTGCAAGGCAACTGCGTACTCTCTCAAGCTCGCGACGGAGTTCCTCCACCTCGGCATTAGGGTTTGATGCATTGTTCATCAGTTCCCTGAGCTCTGCTTCCTTCTGACACAGCATTAACTCCATACCTTTTTTCTCTTCCTCCTTCTGCAACACTGCTGTGTTGAGTGCCAGTATGCTACACCAAAAACAGAACACATTGGTACCATTACACTATCCCGACAGGTACTCCTGTATATTAATGCTGTCTGATCTCATCTGTTCAGCAAATGTGCATTTTGCCTCGAGCAATATAGTTTTCTCATTCATGCTCGGCATGTGGGCGCTATTGGCATAGTCGACATTTATTGCCCATCCCTCATTCCCTGCATCTGTGTGACTTGCTAGGAAACTTGAGAGCAGTTAAATCACATTAGTGGGGGACTGGAGTCACCTATAGACCTAGAGTGGGTAAGGGTGCCTGGTTTCCTTCCAATAGGACACTGACGAACCGGTTGGGGTACTACAACAATCTGACAGTTTCCTGGTCACTTTTACCAATAACTGCTTTTTATTTCCAGATTTTCAAAAACTGATTTCAAATTCTCAAACAGCCATCCCATCTGCGGATGGGATGTAAGTTTGTATGCTTTGGGCCTGGAATAGTGTAGCAAATAAAACAAGGCCACTATAATACTTTTGACAGAGTGAATTAAAATATTAAACTAATTAATTAATTATACATGCAGTAAGTCTGGATGGCATTCTTCATATTACGAATATTGAGCTGATTTGGGAAATGGAGATTTTTCCCATAAAAATAACACAAACCACTTTAAACCTTCTCTGTTACCAACTTGAGCACCAGAAACGCTAACCTGTGAGCCAGACAGACATAGGACATCGATTTTTAGGTACCAATGGGTAGCCCGTGAGTGGCACCAATTGCCTCTCTACTCCATCCCAGCCCCCTAGCCCCTTCCCAATGTCCAACTCAGCTCCGCAGAGGAACTGCAACATTTTCACCCCTCCCCCGGATCAGCGAGCTGCCGGTAAGTGCTGGTTCATTGCCGGCGGCTCACCAATGGAATGTAAATGAGGCCGGGCTGTCGAAACAGTTCAAGCCCATTGCTGAGGACATGGGCAAGCAGATTAATATTCACCTAAAGCAAAACGTGCCCCCAATAATTCAGCTTTTGTAAAATATTTGCAAAGCCAGTTCACTTCCTATAATAACTAAGTTTTAACTTAGTCATCCAGGTTTGGCTATTCTGGTAATTACTTTTCCTCTTATTTCTTCATTTATACACTAAAAGCTATTAACCTGTCCCTGAATTCGGCAATCAGTTGTGAATTTTTGAGGTTGCTCATTTCAATCTGCATTCTTTCTTTGCAGTTCTGCTCTAGCTGATCATGTAGAGATTGGATTTCTTTGTTATACATATTGCGAGCAGCTACCATCTCCTCTTCCAGTTCTTGAATCCGTTTCAGATCATTACAATTATCAGGCTGGACAAAAGGGAAAATAATATGCCATTAGTAAACCAAGCACATTGAGCATTGAGATTTAGCACCCAACTTTTAATCCTTGGGGAGTGGGCAACACTGTAAATTTAAAATTCTCATCCTTGTGTTCAAATCCCTCTATGGCCTCTCCCCTCCCTATCTCTGTAACCTCCTCCCTACAACGCTCTTGAGATATCTGTGCTTCTCCAGTCCTGACTTCTTGTGCATCCCCAATTTTAATTGCTCCACCATTGCCAACTGTGTCTACAGCGGTCTATCCCCTGTTACAACCGGATGAGGAAGGGGTCTCAGGTTCCCCTCTTGCCCCTTTCCTGGTTTGGCCGTAACAAGGTTTATCTTAAAAACACAGTGATTTTAGCTTACCACCTCAGTGAGTCCTTGCTCACTGCTCTCTAATTATAATTGCAAATGAACCAATCAGACAGGTTCTCTTAGGTTTAAACAAGAAAGATGTAAGTTTATTAGCCTTATCACTCTAACGCGGGTAAAACTTCTAAAGTATGTGATGCAATCATGCTCGCATGCATATGAGAGAAACATACATATAAATAGATACACAGGGGAAGAAAGAATTGGGGGGGGGGGGCGGTTGAAATAGAATTGGCAAAAAACTGAATTCATTTACTGTCTTTTATCTTTGATGTAAAGTCCTTGGTTGAGGTTGCGGTCTTGGAGTTCTCGCTGGTGCCCAGTGCACACTTTCAGACTTACTTCTCTGGTACCAGAAGGCCGAAGAGAGGTTTCAATTGTCTTCTCAGTGGTTGCTGTAAAGTTCTGTAGTCTTGAGGCTTACGCTGCCACTGTGGCTTTCCTGGCACTTTGCTGGAGAGCGAGACAGAGGGAGGGAGACCTTCCTTCTCCTTTCTGTTCAAATCACTGTCTGATTCCTTTCTGTGCGGCACAATTCAAAACAGTCCCCAGTCTGGCCAGCAAGTAGGTCATAGTGGGGAGGTGGTGGCGTAGTGGTATTGTCACCGGACTAGTAACCCAGAGATGCAGGTTATTGCTCTGGGGACATGGGTTTGAATCCCACCACAACAGAAGGTGGAATTTGAATTCAATTAATAAATCTGGAATTTAAAAAAAAAAGCTAGTCTAATGATGGCCATGAAACAGTTGTCGATTGTTGTAAAAGCCATCTGGTTCACTAATGTCCTTTTGGGAAGGAAATCTGCTGTCCTTACCTGGTCTGGCCTACATGTGACTCCAGACCCACAGCAATGTGGTTAACTCTTACATGTCCTCTGAAATGGTCTAGCAAGCCACTCAGTTGTATCTAACTGCTAGCACTGTGTACCTACCCACATAGACTACAGCAGTTCAAGAAGGCAGCTCACCACCACCTTCTCAAGGGCAATTAGTAATGGGCAATAAATGCTGGCCTGGCCAGCAACGCCCACATCCCATGAATGAATTTAAAAAAAAATGTGACCATCTCTTTGTTTGAAACAGCAGCTTCTTGAGGTGGGGTGGTGGTGGAGGTTGCTGGACTTCAGAGCTTTCTAGTCACACTCGGTGGGGGTGGGGTTCTGGCTCTTACACAGTCAAGATGTGGATCATCACTGTTGCCCAGACCAATCTCATTAATTGAATCAGTGAGCACTCCCATTGTTTCTCTATTCAACTGTCTCTCAGATGCAAATGTGCAACCATGTTTTCAGCTGTTCAGCTCTGTTGCTCTTTTAAACAAGTTATGTGCAATGTCCAGTAAAAAAGGTTCAAGTAGTGTCCTATATGATGAAATTAATATGTTTCCATTTGGCAGGTGGGATTTCCATCACACCTCCACCCCTCGCTGAATGAAATGTGACATTAGGGGAGCATTTCATTATAAGTTAGAAGGAAGAGAAAATACAGGAGAGCAGACATGCATTTCTCTCATTCATTCTCATTCATTCAGAAATCTTAGAAATTGTTACAGCCTGTCTTTTCCTTATAGCAGTGCTGCTTTAAACTGCCCCTTTTACTTGAAGTGGGTCTGAGATAGTTATGTGTTCCCAAGGGGTTTAAAGTTTCTTCACTATCAGTTTGCAATACATTGGGAATGGACATCCCAATGAACATGTGATTTTTGAGGAGGTTTGGGGTTTGCACATTTCCATGATTGTCTAGGGTGCCCTTGTTCCTGTTGCGGTCTGCAGCAGGAGGGTTAGATTTAATTAGTTCTGGTTTGGGGATCTGATCATGGGTGTCAGCAGTGAATGGGTCCACTCTGACCTCACTTCCAGTGCTCTGGTGAGTCATGCAAGTGCTGCTCACTTCAGGGTTGGTTCCCTTTTCTCCTGACTGTGGGGGTGGATTCTTTGCTAATCTTCCCTTTGTCCTCTGGGACATGCCTGCTTGCAGGTATTTGTCCAGATTCCACTGCACTCCTCTGCTGCACTTCAACTAGGTGAGGCATCGCCCTCACAATTTTGCTGCCCTCTTGAGGACTTTCTTTGTCCTTGTAGGTTTCTGCAAATGCTGTTAGCAGTCCTGGTAGGGTGTGTCTGTTGTTTGCATTTACATAGGAGGATGTAGGGTCTAATTTTTCCAACTCTTCGGGGTTGGCTGACTGGACAGTAGGGGTTTTCATTTGGGAATCCTCTCGGATATCCTTTAACCTGTTCCCTTTGTCCCTTTTCCCCCTTGCATCTCTAACTTTTTGCCAGCCCTATGCCTGTCTATTCCCTTTTGTTCTCAGCAGGGGTCCCTTACAATTCACCAGCCCTCTGCAGGAGGGTTTCCCAAAAGCTAATACAGGAATTAGGGGTGCAGATTTCACTGCAGGTTGGGGTTTCCCCTCAAGTGGCAAGTTCTACAGTACTCCATTGCATCCTTGTGGAGTTTTGGCCAGTCAAACTGCTGTCTTATGCAGGCTTTGGTTTTTCGTATACTGACATGTACAACCATTGTCAACTCACGGGTCATTCTTAATATTTCTCTCCGGTATCTCCGTGGCACCACTAAATGGTGAACCACTGTCCACTCTTTATCCTCAGGTCTGTGAGGAGAACTCCATTTCCTCATCAGTATCTCATTCTTTAAATAGTAGCAATCAGGGACTCCCTCTGTTTCACTTTCAGACCGGGCACCCTGTGCTAACTTTCTCAATACTGAGTCAGTTTGCTGAGCCTCAGCTAGGGAAGATCCATTTAATCTATTCTCTGGGTCCTCTAACTTTCCAAAGAAAGTCTCAGACAGACAGACCCCATGATCATCTGCCTGCACTGCCAATTCAGTCTCCTCTGGGGTAGCTGGTTTAATCATGGCTGATTCACTACACATGCAGGGGAACTGCAGGGCACCATCTCCTGCCACTGCCCTGTCTCTCTAACCTCCTGCAGTCTCTCTTTCACTACTGGGGTGGGGGGGTGCGGGTGGTGCTACCACCTGCGCCCCCACCAAATCATTACCTAGGAGCAGGTCAACCCCGTCTACAGGCAAACTAGAGACAATCCCTACGGTAACCGCTCCCGAAACTAGCTCCCACTCCAAGTGCACCCGATGTAAAGTACGGGCGTACACTGCCCTCAAATATCATTCACCACCATTCTAGTATTTACTACACTCTCTGGGGGAATGTTCAGGCCTTTTCCCAGTAAAAAGGATCTAGTGGCCCCTGTATCCCTGAGGATTACTATGGGCTTGCTTGTCCCACTCAAGGAGTATGGGCTACTCTCCCTTCAGATACAAAATCCTGATAACCTTCAAGGCTGCTATTAAATTTTCCTGCACCCGCAGCAGTATGTTTTCTGGGCCTTTCTACTGCTGCAGTTAAAGCCACAGCCTGCTCGGCTACGCTTTCCTTCTGGGTCCCTTCTCCTTCACTGCGCGGGTGTGCCCTGATTAGCCCTACAGGCTTTCCCCGTAGTTTCCAGCAGTCAGTTCTTAGATGACCTGCCTTATTACAATGGAAGCACACAGGTCTCCAAGTCTCACTCCTACTTTCAGCACTATCCTTTTTGGCTGGAGGAGGGCTCCCTGTGTGTCCAAATTTTCTTTCTCTCCCAGGACTGCTTGGGCTCCTATCACCTTCCCATCCTTTGTCCTTTTCGGATTTGTGGGTGTGACTAGGAAAGGTTTTATCCTGGGGAACTGACTTGTACATTAGAGCAAACTCATCAGCCAGAACTGTGTCTTGCCTTGCTCTATGTACTTTTTGTTCCTCCACATGGATCATTATGGAGAGGGGGAGAGAGTTTTTAAATTCCTCAAGGAGAATTACCTCTCTGAGGTTTTCATAGCTGGGCTGCACTTTAAGAGCCCTCAACCACTGGTCAAAAGCCAGCTGCTTACTTCTCTCAAACTTCTTCTCTCAAACTTCAAGTAAGTTTGCTCAGCTTGCTTCCTGAGGGTTTGAAACTTTTGGTGGTAGGCTCCGGTAGTAGCTCCGAGGATGGCATTTTTTGTCAGTTCATAATGTGATGAACTCTGATCTGGCAACAGGGAATAAACCTCATGGGCTTTTCTTGTTAACTTGCCTTGCAACAGAAGAGTCCAGCTTTCAGGTGGCCACCTTAACTGCCTTGCAAGTTTCTCAAAAGTTACAAAAAATGCTTCCACGTCTCCCTCATTGAATTTTGGAATCAATTGGGAAAATTTTAAAAACTCAGCACACTGCTCCGTATTACTTGTATTCTCCATATTGGCCAGGCTTTCACTGTGGTTACTCTGTCACCTCCTAGTCAATTCAAGCTGCCTCAACATTCTTTCCTGTTCCTTCCAGAAATTTATTTCTCTCTCTCCCTGTCTTTCTTTCTCTCTCTCGTCTCTCTCCCTTTCTCTCTCTTTCTTTTGTCTTCTAATTCAAGTTTCCTCTGTTCCAATTGTATCTTTGCCAATATTACCCTGTTTGACTCGAATTCCAACCCTGCCTCTGATTCTTCAGATTCGAGGGAAAAATGGTTGGCCACTCGTCTTAGGAGTTCTGATTTCCTAGCTTTGGCACGGAAAGTGATCCCACACTGCTCAGCCATATTCCTCAATTCCTCCTTAGATAGTGCCTTTAACTTATCCCAAGTTACTTCATCCTGGCTTGGGGAGGTACGTGTTTCAGTCACAGACATATTAATATTTTAGCACACAAACCACAAGAAAACCTGTATTGAAGTCTTTTCTCTTTTTGATTGTGATCAAATTGATTTCCCACTTCCAATTTCTTGTTTGGCTGTGGGTCCAATCCAGATGCTAGCACCCAAATTTCTGTTACAACCGAGTGAGGAAGGGGTCTCAGGCTCCTCTCTTGCCCCTTTCCTGGTTTGGACGTAACAAGGTTTATCTTAAAAACACCGTGATTTTAGCTTAGAATATAGAACACGACCATGCTAGCATGCATACGCGATAAAAATACACAAAAAGAGACAGAGGAAGAGATGAATTAAGGGGGAACGTTTTTAAGTAATAGATGGAATTCAGTTACTGGTTCTGGGTTGGATGTAAAACCTTTGATTGAAGTTAAGTCTTGCAGTTCTCGTTGGGGTCCAGTGTACACTTTTAAACTTGTTTGGCTGGTGCCAGAAGGCAGCAGGAGTCTTCTATCTTCAGGCTTAAGTTACTTCTGTGGGTCCCTGGAACTTTGTGATGGAGAGAGAGAGGTGCTTTCTTCTTGAAGTTGAATTGTGTCTGTTCCAAAAACTGTTCTGTGAGCACAATTCTACAAGCCCCAGGTTGGGCAACAGGTTAGTCATGTGACTAGCTCCTTGTTTGAGATAGCCTCACCTGCGAGGTTTGTGGATTCCTCCAAGCTTACCACACATGGTGGGTGGGGGGGGGGGGGGGGGCGTGCACTAGAATGCTGGCTCTTACACGTTGTGTCTCTTCATCATCACTATTGATAAAACCCATCTGGCTAATTGAATCAGGGAGTACTCCCATTGTCTCTCCATGCAACTGTCTTTTAGAATGCAAATGTGTAGCCATGTTTTCAGCCACTGTTTTGTGGTCTTTTAAAACAAGTTTGCTCAATGTCCAGTAACAGTTCAAAAATAATGTTCCATATGACGAAATTAATATGACTCATTTTGGCAGGTGTGGTTTCCATCACAAGGGAGTGGATGGTCATGAAATATGTAACTGGCTGGAAATGGAAAGTGAGGAAGAAAGGAATGGGAAATAGTAATGAAGGGCAAGGTGAATGGATGGTAATAGTCAAAAGGGGACATGAACGGTAATGAAAGGGAGAGGGGAGAGAAAGAAGCTGGGAGAAGTGCTTTGGGGTTGAAGGAGTACAGAGAAAGGGAGCAGTATTTGTTGTGGGTAAGAGGAGAGTAGTGGATCTGTGCTTTGCGGGTGGAAAAGGGGAGTGCTTTGGAATGGGAGAGGAAGGAGAGTGCGAGAGGGAAGGGGAGGGAGAGTTCTAGCAGAGCCCTGGGGAAGGTTTGGGGAGGGGGGAGAGAAAGTAGGGTATCAGTTTAATGGGATTGGAGGGGGACAAGAATACTAGGTTGAATTGGTAAGGCAGAGGAAGGAGAATACCAATACAAAGTGGGAAGGTTGAAAAAAGTGTCTCCTGAAAGAATGGCAAATTGGATAGGGTACAGCGCCTATGAACTGGGTGCCTGTGTGAATTGGAAAGCAGGTTTTTGATGTTGGAGGTAGACTATTGAGGTAACTTTGGGGTAAGTGATTGTTGAAAATTGGAATGTCATGTTTTTAAGACTCAAAACTTATGAATTGTGAAGTGTAAGATGCTTAAGATCAAGTAAAATACATTGTTTATAATGCAAAGATTCAAAATTTTCCAAGGGACTGTGAGTTAGAAGGTTGAGGGTTCATGTCTCACACCAGAGATTTGAGCATATAGTCTAGGATGGCAATTCAGTGTATTACTGAGGGAATGCTGCACTGTCAGAGGTGCTGTTAAACTCAGACCCCACCAACCCTCTCAGGTGAATATAAAAAAAAATCAGAATGTCCGGCAGGTTCTCTCCAGAGTCCTGGCTAATATTTACCCTCAGCTAACATTACTTAAAAAAAACAGATGATCAGACCATTTTCATATTGCTATTGTGGGAGCTTGCTGTGTGCAAATTGACTGCCCCGTTTCCTGCATTATAACAGTTCTACACTTCACAAATAATCTATTTCAATGGTTGGAATGCACTTTGGGATATCCTGAGATTGTGAGAGGCGGTCTATAAATGCAAGTATTTCTTCCTTCTTTTTCAGATCCAGTTCATAGAGATACTGTACCCTATCCAATCTGACTTTCTTCAACCTGCACCTTTCAGTTCCACACTGGCTGCATGTAATTAGGCCACACCCGCTGCAGTATAACATCTGTCTGATGTGAAGCCAAGTTGAAAGAGTTCACTAGCGTTCCATGATGTCTTTTAAAACCTAATTTCAGGTTCTTTTTTGAAATGAGCACAGAGTCGACAGGGTCACATATTGGGAATTCGGGTGTGCAATCCCAAAGATTTTTCATCCATTAAAATGAATGCATAAAAAATCGAGGGGGTGGAGTGGTATTTCATGCAGTCCCAGTGCATCAAAAGAACTGTACAAGTACAAGTGTACCCCATTATTTCTGCTGTGCTGTGAGCAGATAGGCTTTGTTTATATTAAACAGATAACTGTGAGACAGCAGTACAGCAATACACTGATTACTGCTTGTGTAAGGAAGAGAAAGCACAGGGTTCTGCAGTTTTCTGAGTGAAAACACTCCTTGACTAGTCTACTATCATTTTTCAATAGCTTTATATGACCTAAAACAGGATATAAAACAATGGGAGGAAATCCTCAGTCTGTTTAAACATAAATTTACACATCTGTGGCTACGTGTAACCTTAAAGTCAACCACATTAATTCAGTTCGAAAAGCCAAGCGGGAGAGGTGACTTTTTAAAATTCACACAGAAACTCAGCTCCCTAACTTTTTGCAAACTTAATTTTTTTTTATTGTTGTCAAGATCCAATACATGCCAGAAAATCCAGAATCCCAATAGGGAAGCATATTTCCTGTTACTTCGTAAATGATTCAGGTGATTTTGTTTTAAGCCACAGCTGTCAAATGTCGAGCTAATAATTTGAGACTGATGTTCCATTGATGAAGACTTATCAAAGTGACATCTGCTACATACAAGCCTTAGAGACACTCCTAAAAAGCCCCCAATCAGACAGACTGACATCAACAACATGTATGCTGAGTATTTAAATATTTGTTACATGAAAATATAACTAAGGCTACTGAGACTGACATCTTCAAAACATCAGCATACACAGCACCTGGCAATCTGTAGAGTTCTTATCAAGACAAAAATCTCCCGTAGCAGCAAATTCTGCACTATATTCTCTCAGAATCCAAGCATTTTGTTTTAATGTTTCAAAATAAATCTGCTGATTTGAGAGGTGACATGAAACATTGAAATGTGAGTTCCCCAAATCTGTAGGAAGACTGGGAAGCTTGGCATTTTATTCAAATTCATTTTCGGGATATGGGCGTCACTGACAATGCCTGCAATTATTTCCCATCCCTAGTTGAGAGCTGGAGGTGGACCTTCTTCTTGAACTGCTTCAGGCTGCTGGTTCAGGAGCCCCAGGATTTTGAAGGGATGGCAATATATTTCTAAGTCAAGAAGGTGGAACCTAGAAGTGGTGGTGTTCCTAGCACTGTTGCCCTTGTCTTTCTAGGTGGTGAAGGTTGCAGGTTTGGGAGGTACTGTCGAAATGGAGAGTTAGGGAATATAGCCATTTGACTGCATTATTTCAAAGAAAATCATTTATCTCTCTATTTGTTATTGCCTTCTCCTGGAGGTTAGTTGTTTGAAAGGATAACAAAAAGAATAAGCAGATTCATTCTACATATATGAGATGAGCTATAGAGAAAGATTAGAGAAGCTTAATATTTATTATCAACAAAGAAACAATTAAGGAAGGGACCTACTCAAAGCATCAAACATATTAAATGGCATAGCTAAGTTAAAACCAAATCGTTTCTGCAGAGCAAGTCGAGAAAGTAGAATCAGAGAACTGGATAAATGAAAAGTAAATTTAGAATTAATATCAGGAAAAACTCCTTTACTCAAGCAATGAGAACTGTTTGGAATAATCAACCATGCAAGATAATGGGGAGAATAGCTATTGGGTCATTCAAATATAGGCCTTAATATGAGAATCCTATGTATTAAAAGAAACAGCATTGATGGGCTGAATGGTCTTTTCTCATTCCAATTTATACACAGCATACTGTGACATATGATGTGTACCTGTAATTATATACATGGTTAAAAGAAATCTTAGCTTTTTCATGTCTATGAACATCTTTTACAAGATCTCAGAATCCTAGCCGAGACACCATCGTTCAATAGAAGAGAAGCAAATATTTGAAAGGGAAGAGAAAAAAAAAGTGTGCGACAATTAATTTAGTTACATATCTGTTACATGATGCACTAGTTGAGTCCAATAAGTACGTGTGAGTGTTACTTGCTGGTTTAGAGATCGTGTTGTAACAACAAAGCCATTAGGATGTTCCATCATTCGCACCACATACATACAGACTTATTTCAAAGAAAATACATTCATACAAGTAAATACTTGCGAAATTTTACTTATGATTGTACTTTCTGGATCAAAAATCTGGAACTCCCTCCCTAACAGCACTGTGGGTGTATCTACACTTCACGGACTGCAGCGGTTCTAGAAGTAGCTCACCATCACCTTTTTAAAAATGTATTTGTGGGAATTGGGTGTCGCTGACTAGGTCAGCATTTATTGCCCATTCCTGACTGCCCTTGAACTGAATGGCTTGCTAGACCATTTCAGAGGGCATTTTAAGAGTCAACCAGATTGCTGTTTGTCTGGAGTCACATATAGGCCAGACCAGGTAAGCACAGCAGATTTCCTTCCCTAACGGACATAAGTGAACCAGATTGGTTTTTATGACAATCGACAATAGTTTCATGGTCACCATCAGACTAGCTTTTAATTCCCAGATTAATTGAATTCAAATTTCACCATCTGCCGTGGTGGGATTCAAACCCATGTCCCCAGAGCAGTAGCCTGGGTCTCTGGGTTACTAGTCCAGTGACATTACCACTACGCCTGAAGGGAAATTAGGGACGGGCAATAAATGTTGGCCTTGCCAGTGATGCTTGCATCCAATGAACAAATAAAAATTCTTTAAAAAAATGTTTTCACTCCTGCCCCTTTCACTGCCTCTTTGTAGAATTTAATATCAGGACTCTACCCATCGCCCTCAAGATGGGGAATGTGAGTAAAACAATTCCTACTTTGCAGTTGATGTGTCAGTTTTTCTCCCATTGAGCATGCAGCTCATCTGAAAACAGTGAAGGGACAGAAAGTCCCTTCAAATCTCCGATTCCACAGGCATTTTGGCTGTTACAGTGCACATAGGTTAGATCATCTCAAATGATTAAAAGATTGAAAGGTTAGCATTTTTATTTTATTTATTTATTTTTATTTAGAGATACAGCACTGAAACAGGCCCTTCGGCCCACCGAGTCTGTGCCGACCATCAACTACCCATTTATACTAATCCTACATTAATTCCATTACCCTCTCACATCCCCACCTTCCCCTACCACCTACCTATACTATGGGCAATTTATAATGGCCAATTTACCTATCAACCTGCAAGTCTTTGGCTGTGGGAGGAAACCGGAGCACCCAGCGAAAACCCACGCGGTCACTGGGAGAACTTGCAAACTCCACACAGGCAGTACCCAGAATTGAACCCGGGTCGCTATATTGTGCCTTTCTCAGCCTCAGGATGTCCCATAATCAGGGCACAGCAAGCAAAATAAAAATTTGGAAAATCATTTTGAGGAACCCTTTTCAGTACTGTACCGTCTTTCCAAGCTGGTCTGTCATGCATTTCACATTTTGTATGTAATGACAGAATCGTTCATTCAGCTCCTGTAGCTGAGCCTTCTCAGACCATTGGTTACTAGATCCACAATCGGCCATCTTGTTAGCTGCAGAAAACAAGTGATTCAATTTACTAAAATGCAATTCAGATAACTGGAACAATGCCACAAACTCTGGATTCACAATATCAATCCTGCAGGAATGTACCCATACTGCATTTTAACCTGACACTAAGGCTACAGTTAGATTGCCCTGAGGCTGTGGGTTGTACAGGAGCAGCCAGGGCAATCAGCTGTAGCAGCAATAGGTAACCCTCGTCTTCCCGGGATTCATCCTGATACCAGCCTGGCCTCTGCAAAAACAGAGTCGGAAAGATGAAGGATTCCCGGCAGGCACCAGTTCATAGTACTGTGCATTGCATAGTTGCAAATTAAGAGACTGGAATTCCTTTCTCTTCAAGAATTTTATAGGTTCCTTGAATGGGATCTGGATGGGTTCCACCTACACCACCCTGAATCTTGGGAAAGCCAACTCCTTGCTGCTGAAGCTGAGATAAGCTGCAAGCTGAGAAACACATTCTGACCACCAGACACTACCACCTGGGCACATAAATCTTCATGTTTCTAAACCATGGTCACCAGACCCTTTTCATGCAAATACCTCAGAATATCAACATCTCACCTGAACACTTTATAAACATAGACTGACACTATGCTTATATTGTACTCCACAATGTTTCAGGACCTGACACTGGAGTTGTGTCACCTCTGTCCTTTGATCTGCAGCTGAAGCCATGGCAATATAAATAATATGTAGAAGTGCTAAGAAAGATAACTAATGCTACATCAGGTGTTAGCCTTAGCTCCACAAGCAGCAATGAGATAAAGTCCAGATAATTTGTTTTATCTCAGGACACTGGGAGAACAAAGAAGAACAAAGAACAAAGAACAGTACAGCACAGGAACAGGCCATTCGGCCCTCCAAGCCTGCGCCGATCTTGATGCCTGCCTAAACTAACACCTTCTGCACTTCCGGGGACCGTACCCCTCTATTCCCTTCCTATTCATATATTTGTCAAGATGTCTGTTAAACGTCGCTATCGTATCTGCTTCCACCACCTCCCCTGGCAGCAAGTTCCAGGCACTCACCACCCTCTGTGTAAAAAACATCCCATCTAAACTTTGCCCCTCGCACCTTAAACCTATGTCCCCTAGTAACTGACTCTTCCACCCTGGGAAAAAACTTTTCACTATCCACTCTGTCCATGCCGCTCATAACTTTGTAAACCTCTATCATGTCGCCCCTCCACCTCCGTCGTTCCAGTGAAAACAATCCGAGTTTTTCCAACCTCTCCTCATAGCTAATACCCTCCAGACCAGGCAACATCCTGGTAAACCTCCTCTGTACCCTTTCCAAAGCCTCCACGTCCTTCTGGTAGTGTGGCGACCAGAATTGCACGCAATATTCTAAGAACATCTCTGCTTTTCTTCTAATTGGCACTATGGGATCATTTACATCCATTTGAGAGGGTAGACTGGGCCCCTTGTTCATGATTTCTCCACTTAAGAAAATAGTTTCTCTGTATCTGCCCAGTGAAATATATCCTTTATCATTTTAAACACCGAGAACAGATCATCCCTCAATCTTCTGTATTCAAGGGAACAAAAGCCAAACTTATATAATCTGCCCTCACAATTTATACCTCTGAGCCCTGGTATCATTCTGACACTGTACGTTGTATTTTAAGAGTTGCTAAGACCCCACAAGATATATAGGCTTAAGGCTATGTAGAGACAGCTGCAGACTGTCTGTCTTTACTATGGGGTGTTGGAACTTTATCAGATACTGTTGTAAATGGGTTTACCCCCCCCCCCCCCCCCGCCCCCCAGAAAAACACACAGGTAAAGAGGTCCTGGCAGCAGAGAGGGAGCAGACATGTGCCAGTGTGCAGACAGATCACTAGCCCAGCCCTCGCCCCCCAGCCTGCCCCCTGCCCCCCCCCCCTCCCCCGGTCCCTGATACAGCTGCAGGGAGATGGGACTTTACCCGCACCGACGCCGGCTGCATTGCCCCGCTCTGCCCGCTCTCCGGCTGCCGCTCCGGGGCAACACCGGCTTTGCCAGCGCCGTTTGTTGACCGTTTCCATGGAGCTGAGGCTGGCGGAGATAGGGAAGGAGGGAGGGCTGTCACCGCACCCGCTCCCTGGTACACGGGAGGACAGCGAGTGGGTCCCGGGCCCGGGACACCTCACCTGGCCAACATTTTCAGACTGCACGAACCCGGGGCTACAGGTCCACCCTGCAGCCTGGCACTGCCAGTCTAACCACCCAGCGTCCTGTGTCTCTGTCTGCCTATCCCTCTGTCGGTCTGCTTATCCTCTTACCTGTCTGTCTGTCTACCTACCTACCTAATAGTCTCACTATCTTCCTATCTGTCCATCTAGCTGTCTAACTACCTGTCTGGCTACCCACCTGTCTACCCATGTAGCTATCTATCAATCTATTATAAATGACCCTTAATTTACAAATGAACATCTCTATATGCATCATTTAGAATTATATTAATCTTTATGTATGCATATGAGACAACTAAAGAAATGCTTGTTACTGAGAATATTGTTATTGATATTGAGACTTTAGAAAGGATGCAGAGGAGGACCACCAAACTAATTCCCAGTTTCAAGCATCGCAGCTACCCAGGTAGGCTCAAAGAGCTGGGTGGCTATATTTTAGAGAGGCATAGAGTTAGGGGTGCTTGAGGTTTATAAGAGAATGAAGGGATTAGACTCTATGTGTTTAGACCTTGAGTTTCGACTGAATAGGTTAGGGAGGATTAGGCATCATCCTTACAAGTTATACAAGTTATTAAGTTGGATGTCAGACAGTGGTTTTATTTCCAAAGATTAGTGGACCTGTGCAACAGGCTAGCAGTTCATGCATGAACATTGATTTACTTGATTCCTTCAAACGAGAGCTGGACCTATTTCTGCCTGAGGTAGAGATCACCTCGTATAATCAGGATCAGAGTAATCTCCTGGATGAATTTCAATTGCCTCAGCAGGTCGCAGAGGAATTTTCCAGATTTCTTGTCAGTAAGTGGCCCTGGCTTTTTAATCAGTTTTTTCACATCTCTCAGGAGATCACATGGCTTTTGGGTGGGGTGGGGAGTGCATGTGTTGTGATGCACCACAGTTATGTTGGACAGACTGGATGAAGCAGAGGGTCTTTTTTTGTCTGCTATTGTTTGTATCTTTGTATTTAATCCCACACTGTGCTCTGGATGAGAGCTGATTCTTTATAAGTACAAGTCTGAGGGATCATGTTGTGTCGGGCCCACTGTGAGTGAATTCTACCCATCACCAATCATGCAGATTTACTACCACAAGTACACCAAACATTTAATGTTTCACAACCTACCTGTGCTTGAATTGAGATGCGCTCTTGTATCAATGGCAGTATAAATGGGAGCATAAGGCTAGAAAAGATCCGAAGCCTAGAATGAAATGTTAAGTTCCATTAAGATGCCTGAAGACTAAAAGTACACATCAGGATGGGAGTCAAGTATAAATACCAATCATTTACTCAGAAACCATTCCTTCTAAGTGCAAAAAAAAATTCTTGATTGATTCCATATTCCCAATATTTCTAAATTATTGCCTTGTCTCTTTAAGCTTTCTCCATGCATTTTAATGAAAGAATGAACAGCTGTCGAAATGTCTGTGTCTCTGCTAAATGTATAATGTAATTGATTGTCATGAGGGACACAGAAGTATTTGCCTTCTGATTTTCTGCACTTCAATGTAAAAGGACTAGCCTTCTCTCTGCATATTTCCATGAATTCATCATGTGGAACATTACAGGCACCAAAGTCAATGGTCACAATGCTTTGATACGCAAATTACTGTTGTACCTGGCATAGTTTTTTTTATTGTTTTACATCACTTCTGAAATTTAGAGTCATAGAGAGATACAGCACTGAAACAGGCCCTTCAGCCCTATGAGTCTGTGCTGACCAACAACCACCCATTTATACTAATCCTACATTAATCCCATATTCCCTACTACATCCCCACCACCTACCAACACTAGGGGCAATTTACAATGGCCAATTTACCTATCAACCTGCAAGTCTTTGGCTGTAGGAGGAAACCGGAGCACCCGGAGGAAACCCACGCGGTCACAGGGAGAACTTGCAAACTCTGCACAGGCAGTACCCAGAACTGAACCCGGGTCGTTGGAGCTGTGAGGCTGCGGTGCTAACCACTGCACCGCCCCAAAAAATTCCAGATTTATTAATTAAATTCAAATTTTACCATCTGCCCTGGTGGGATTCAAACCCATGACGCCCAAAGCATTAGTTCAAGTCTGAATTACTAATTCAATGACATTACCACTACACCACCACCTCCATTAGCTCAAGTCCTTTTCTGTTCTGCAGCTCAGTGTACACCATTTCATATAAAGGTGAGGGGAATCTAGAACAAAGGGACATCACCTTAGAACTAGAGAAAAGCTGTTCAAAGATGATGTCGGGAAGCATCTCACACATAGGCCAGTGAAAATCTGAAACTTTCCCAAAAAGCTGTTCAGGCTGGGGATCAATCAAACATTTCAAAACTAAGATTGATAGATTTTTGTTAGACAAGGGTATTAAGGTTGCAGAACCAAGATGGGTGAATGGAGTTAAGATACAGATTAGCCATGATTTCATTAAATGGTGGAACAAGCTTGAAGGGCTAAATGGGCGACTGCTGCTCCTTTGGCACCCTCTACATCAAGAATGAACTTTATATAGCACCTTTCACAACACAGAATGCCCCAAATTGCTCCACAGCCATTAAGGTATTTGGAAGTGTAGGCACTGTTATAATTCCCACAAGCAGTAGTGTGATTAATGACAAGATAATCTGTTTTAGTGATGTTGGCTTGAAGGAGAAAGATTGACCAGGACACTGGAAAGAACTTCCCTACTCTTCTTCCAACAATGGCTTGACATCTTTCACATCTACCTGAGATAGCAGATGAGGCTGCAGTCTCATCCAAAAGGTAATCTCTCCGACAGTGCAGCATTCACTTAGTGCTACACGGAATTATCGACCTATATTATGTATTTGGAACATAGGAGCAAGAGAAGGCCAGTCAGCTCCTCGAGTCTTCTTTGCCATACATGCCATACAGATCATGGCTGATCTGCACAACTGCTATCCTTTGTGTGGAAAAAGTGTTTCCTGATTTCACTCTTGAAAGGCCTAGCTCTAATTTTAATTTTCCCACCAGAGGAAATAGTTTCTCTGCACCTAACCAATCAAATCCTTTTAATGTTTTAAACATTTCATTCAGATCCCTCCGCCCCCCCTCCCCACCCTCCCCCCCCCCCCCCCCCACCCCCCACAATCTCGGATATTCAAAGGAAGAAAGACTTGCATTTCTGTATCACCTTTCACAACCTCAGGAAATCCCCAAATGCTTTACAACCAATGAAGTACTTTTTGCAGTGTAGTCACTGTTGTAATGTAGGAAATGCAGCAGCCAATTTGTGCACAGCAGGATGCCACAAACAGCAATGAAATAATGACCAAATAATCTGTTTTTTCTTAGTGAGTACAAGCCACGATTATGCAACAGGGCTTTATGATTTAACCTTCTAAGGCCTGGTATCATTCTACTGAATCTGTGCTGCATTCTTTCCAAGGCCAATATATTCTTTCTGAGATTCGGTGCCCAGAACTGAACTCCAGATGGGGGTCTGACTAATTCTCTATACAACTGAGCATATCTTCCTTTTGTATTCCAACTCCCATGAAATGAAGGCCAACATTCCATTAACATTTATGATTGTTATTTGTACTTGTCTACTGGCTTTTGATGGTTTGTGTATTTGGGTTCCCAAATCTCACTGCTTCTCTACAGTTCCTAGTTTCTCACCATTAGAAAATGTTGTGATTTATCTTTCTTGGGTCCAAAATGGATGATCTCATACTCGCCACATTGAACTCCATTTGTCATACTTTTGGCCACTCGCTTAATCTGTCAATGTCCCTTTGCAACTTCATTCTCCCATCTGCATTATTTACTGTCCCTCCTAACTTAGTGACATCTGCAAACTTGGATATACAACTCTCTATTCTTTCATCCAAGTCATTAATAAATATGGCGAAAAGTTGAGGCCCCAAAACAGATTCATGGAGAACACCACTTGTCATATCCCAGCAATCAAACTACCTACTTTCAGTTTCCGACCTCCCAACCAATTTTCAACCCATTTTTGCTAATAATCTCTCTTGTGGAATTTTATTGATTGCCTTCTGAAAGTCCATACAGCTAATATACATAGACCTTTTATCTACGATGTTAATCACCTCTTCAAAAAATTCAACTAGGTTATTCAGGCATGAATTACCCTTAACAGAGCCATACTGGCTCACTCTGATCAGTTTCTATTTGTTCAAGTGCTCAGTCACAGTGCTGAGTGGGGCCTGATCCCATGACCTTTTGACTGAAAGATCAGAGTAATACCAACCAACTGAGCCAAGGCTGACATTTATACTAGAAACTTCAGTGTATCTGATACAGCAAAAACAGATAGAGAAACATAGATTCTTTACAGAGATATGTAGACAGGCTGTACTGTCACATTATGTTCATATCATCTGACTAGTTGATGCACAAAATGTGGTGCCTCTGGGGTCCGACTTGAGGCTGTGCTGAATAAATCTAGACAGTTGGAATAAAGCTGTAATTTTTGTTTCAGCCCTGCCAATTTGGTTGAATAATGTGACATGCTGAAGTAACATCCCGAACACTGTTGGATAATTCTTAACCCTTTGACCAAGCCCCAATTTAAAATTAGAGGCGCAGATGCTATTATTTATTAAGGCTTCTCCTAATCTGTAGATAATGCCACTGAATTTCCAATTCAGCGTGTAGATTCCAAATATCCTCTTTATGAAAATTAAGGCCAATGGGAATAAAAGAAAAATACTTTTGCAGTAATTGTTTCATTAAAGCAAGATTATTTTGGGTAATGCCACATGCACAGGCTTGTGAAAATACAGCGTAATTTGTTTGAAACAGCACGACTGGACTAGGATTTCCCAGAGCCAAAGATAATAGGCCATCTGTATGCCAACCAGTTAATTGGCTTTCAGGTCTGAGAGACACTCCAGTTTGTCTGCCACTGGTTGAGAGCAAGTTCACGCAATTTGCGGCTGAGACATGGAAAGGGAATAATAATAACGTGGCAGAATGTTCATCCTTGAGAATGAACAGATTTGCAATTATATAGCATTTTTCACATCTTCTGGTGCCCCAAAGTGCTTCACAGCTATTTTTGAAGACTTGTCACTATTGTAATGCGGGAAAAGTGACAATCAATCCGTGCACAGCTAGACCCCAAAGGCAGCAGTAAGATGAATGAGTAGTTCAACTTTTTTTGGTAGCGTTTGCCAGGCCACTGAGTGAACTTGCTGCTCTCCTTTGAAAAAAATTGCCAAGATCTTTTATGGGCACCTGAACAGACAGACATGGTTTAATAAAAGCAAAATACTGCAGATGCTGGCAATCTGAAATAAAAACAAGAAATGCTGGAAATACTCAGCAGGTCCGGCAGCATCTGTGGAGAGAGAAGTAGAGTTAACGATTCAGGTCAGTGACCCTTCTTCAGAACTGACAAATATGTAATGTAAAAGGTTTTAAGCAAGTAAAGCAGGGGTGGGACAAGAGATAACAAAAGAGAAGGTGTTGATAGGACAAGGTCACAGAGAATAACTGGGTAGAGCTGAGAAACACTAAGAGGCAAAAAACGTTAGAGGGGGTTGTGTATAGACACCCAGACTGTAGTGGTGATGTTGGGAATGGCATTGAACAGGAAATTAGAGATGCATGCGTTAAAGGAACATCTGTAATTATGGGTGAATTTAATCTGCATATAGATTGGGCAAATCAAATTAGTCACAATACCGTAGAGGAGGAATTCTTGGAGTGTATACGGGATGGTTTTCTGGACCAATACGTTGAGGAACCAACTAGAGAACAGGCCATCCTAGACTGGGTATTGTGTAATGAGAGAGGAATAATTGACAATCTAGTGGTGCGAGACCCCTTGGGGATGAGTGACCATAATATGATAGAATTCTTCATCAAGATGGAGAGTGATGTAGTTGATTCTGAGACAAGGTCCTGAATCTCAGTAAAGGAAACTACGAAGGTATGAGGTGTGAGTTGGCCATGACGGAGTGGGAAACGTTAGTTAAAGGCATGACGGTGGATAGGCAATGGCAAACATTTAAAGAGTGCATGGATGAACTGCAGCAATTGTTTATCCCTGTCTGGCGCAAAAGTAAAACGGGAAAGTTAGCCAAACCATGGTTTACAAGGGAAATTAGAGATAGCATTAGATCCAAGGAAGAGGCATATAGATTTGCCAGAAAAATAACAGACCTGAGGATTGGGAGCAGTTTAGAATTCAGCAAAGGAGGACCAAGGGATTGATTAAGAAGGTGAAAATAGAGTACGAGAGCAAGCTTGCAGGGAACATAAAAACTGACTGTAAAAGTTTCTATAGATATGTGAAGAGAAAAAGATTGGTGAAGACAAATGTAGGTCCCTTACAGTCAGAAACAGGGGAATTTATTATGGGGAATAAAGAAATGGCTGACCAACTAAATGCATATTTTGTTTCTGTCTTCACAAAGGAGGACAGAAATATCATACCATAAATGTTGGGGAACACAGGGCTTAGTGAGAGAGAGGAACTGAAAGAAATCAATATTAGTAGAGAAATGGTGTTGGGGAAATTGATGGGACTGAAGGCCGATAAATCCCCAGGGCCTGATGGTATGCATCCCAGAGTACTTAAGGAAGTGGCCCTAGAAATAATGGATGCATTGGTGGTCAACTTCCAAGATTCTATCGACTCTGGAACAGTTCCTACAGATTGGAGGGTAGCTAATGTAACCCCACTATTTAAAAAGGGAGGTAGAGAGAAAGCAGGGAATTATAGACCAATCAGGTAATGGGGAAAATTCTAGAGTCCATTATGAAATATTTTATAGCAGAGCACTTGGAGAACAGTGATAGAATCGGACAGAGTCAGCATGGATTTACGAAAAGGAAATCACGCTTGACAAATCTACTAGAATTCTTCGAGGATGTAGAGTTGATGAGGGGGAGCCAATGGATGTGGTTTATTTGGACTTTCAGAAGACTTTCGACAAAGTCCCACATAAGAGATTAACATGTAAAATTAAAGCGCATGGGATTGTGGGGTAGTGTATTGCGATGGATAGAAAATTGGTTGGCAGACAGGAAACAGTAGGGATAAATGGGTCTTTTTCCGAATGGCAGGCAGTGACTAGTGGGGTACCGCAGGGATTGGTGCTAGGACCCCAGCTATTCACAATATATATTAATGATTTAGATGAGGGAACTAAATGTAATATCTCCAAATTTGCAGATGACACAAAACTGGGTGGGAGGGTGAGTTGTGAGGAGGATGCAGAGAGGCTTCAGGGTGATTTGGAGCAGTTGAGTGAGTGGGTTAATGCATGGCAGATGCCGTATCATATGGATAAATGTGAGGTTATCCACTTTGGTAGCAAAAACAGGAAGACAGATTATTATCTGAACAGCTAGAAACTGAGAGGGGGGAATGTGCAGCAAGACCTGGGTGTTCTTGTACACCAGTCGCTGAAGGTAAGCATGCAGGTCCAACAGGCGGTAAAAAAGGCAAATGGTATGTTGGCCTTCACAGCGAGAGGATTCGAGTACAGAAGCAAATATACTTGGTGAGACCACACCTGCAGTTTTGGTCTCATTATCTGAGGAAGGATGTTCTTGCTATAGAGGGAGTGCAGCGAAGGTTTACCAGACTGATTCCTGGGATGGCAGGACTGATGTACGAGGAGAGATTGAGTCAGTTATGATTATATTTGCTGGAGTTCAGAAGAGTGAGGGGGATGTCATAGAAACCTATAAAATTCTAACAGGACTTGACAGGGCAGATGCAGGAAGGATGTTCCCGATGGTGGGGGAGTCCAGAACCAGGGGTCATAGTCTAAGGATACAGGATAAACCATTCAGGACTGAAATGAGGAGAAATTTCTTCACCCAGACAGTGGTGAGCCTGTGGAATTCACTACCACAGAAAGCAGTTGAGGCCAAAACATTGTATGTTTTCAAAAAGGAGTTAGATATAGCTCTTGGGTCTAAAGGGATCAAAGGATATGGGGCGAAAGCGGGAACAGGTTACTGAGTTGCATGATCAGCCATGATCATAATGAATGGCGGAGCAATCTCGAAGGGCCAAATGGCCTACTCCTGCTCCTATTTTCCTATTTTCTATGTTTCTAACTGGCCAGGAGGTCATGGAACAAAGGCAAATTGTATGTTAGTGGTGTGCTGAAAGACAAAGCATTAGTAGAGAGAGGGTGTGAATTGATTGTAAAGCACAAAGCACTCCAAGCACAAACACTAAAATTTTTTTTAGAAAAACAGAAACAGTGGGTAGGCACAGTGGAAACAAACTAATCAAACTAAAAAATAAATAAATAAAATAACTAAAGAAAAAAGAAAAAAAGAAAAAATAACTAAATGTAAAAAGGTGGGGGGGGGGGGGGGGGGCCGTCATGCTCAGAAATGATTGAATTCAATGTTCACTCCGGCAGGCTGTAGTGTGCCTAATCGGTAAATGAGATGCTGTTCCTCGAGCTTGCATTGATGCTCACTGGAACACTGCAGCAATCCCAGGACAGAGATGTGAGCATGAGAGCAGGAGTGTTGTTGAAATGGCCAGCAACCGGAAGCTCAGGGTCATGCTTACGGACTGAGCGGAGGTGTTCCTCAAAGCGGTCACCCAATCTGCATTTGGTCTCCCCAATGTAGAGGAGGCCACATTGTGAGCAGCGAATACAGTATACTACATTGAAAGAAGTACAAGTAAATCGCTGCTTCACCTGAAAGGAGTGTTTGAGGCCTGGGATAGTGAGAAGAGAGGAGGTAAATGGGCAGGTATTACACCTCCTGCGATTGCAGGGGAAGGAGCCATGGGAAGGGGACGAGGTGTAATGAAGGAGTGGACCAGGGTGTCGCGGAGGGAACGATCCCTTCGGAATGCTGACAGGGGAAGGGAGGGGAAGATGCGTTTGGTAGTGGCATCATGCTGGATTCGGCAGAAGTGGCGGAAGATGATCCTTTGGATGTGGAGGCTGGCGAGGTGGAAAGTGAGGACAAGGGGAACCCTGTTGCGGTTCTGGGAGGGAGGGGAAGGGGTTAGGATAGAGGTGCGGGAAATGGGCCGGACATGGTTGAGGGCCCTGTCAACAACAGTGGGGAGGAATCCTTGGTTGAGGAGAAAGGAAGACTTATCAGAAGTACTTTTGTGGAAGGTAGCATCATCAGAGCAGATGCATCGGAGGCGGAGAAACTGGGAGAATGGAATGGAGTCCTTACAGGAGACAGGGTGTGAAGAAGTGCAGTCGAGGTAGCTGTGGGAGTCAGTGGGCTTATAATGAATATTAGCAGACAGTCTATCCCCAGAGATGGCGACAGAGAAGTCGAGGAAGGGAAGAGAAGTGTCGGAGATGGACCATGTAAAGGTGAGAAAAGGGGGGAAATTATAAGCAAAGTTGATAAAGTTTTCTAGTTCGGGCCGGGAGCAGGAAATGGCACTGAAACAGTCATCAATGTACTGGAAAAAGAGTTGGTAGAACTAGGACAAGAAATGTTCGACATATCCCACAAAAAGACAGGCATAACTAGGACCCATGTGGTACCCATAGCAACACCTTTTACTTGAAGGAAGTGAGTGGAGTTGAAGGAGAAGTTGTTCAATGTGAGAACAAGTTCAGCCAGGCGGAGGAGGGCGGTGGTGGATGGGGACTGGTTGGGCCTCTGTTTAATATCTGGATGAAGGACAGTGCAATGTTCCCTCGGAATTGCATTAAAACGCCAGCCAAGATTATGCGCACAGGTCACAGAGGGGGACTTAAACCCACAATTGGCAAACAAGCCAAGCAAAAGAAATGAATATAGCTGTCTCAGCCAACCACAGTATACTTCAGAGCAGGCACATTTATCAGCATTATTTATGTAAATAATTACTGAAGGCTGCACTCACCGGCTGAAAATGGGAAGATTGGGGAGAAGGAAAATATTAGGCCAAATCTTCCTGGAAAAATAACTGAGTTCATGACACATGCTGTTATTAATGCCTAAATTGGCCAACAAGTTCAGAGGAATAAGACATTTGCCGTGAGTTTTGGGTCCTCAAAACATACTGGTCAATTTATACCAGTCCACCATTTATGTCCCACAAAAGGAAACTTGGAATCAACCTCCCTGTTATTTTTAAGAACCTTCTGAATTTGCATATTAATTGTCCATTAAACTCACCGCAGAAAGTTAGGGCTCTTACTTAGCAGCCTTTTAGTACTGTGATTAATGTTAATCCAATGCTAATCAACCTCTCCGGCCCATAAGGGGAGCAATTTAAACTGTTGTGTCTCATTCCTGCACGTAGTGAATTCTTTATCGAGGTTTTCAAAATTTAAAATTTTACATTCTCTTGTCACTTTTGCTTTCTGCCTCTTTTTCATTTCTCTCTTCATCCAATCCTTCTGTCCCTCACTTTCTCTTTCTGATTTGACTCTAATTCACCCCCTTCTCCGTCATTTCTCTGATTCTTTTTCAATCCTTATACTCATTGGTCCCGTCGTTTTATAAAGTCCCAGGTTGCCCTCGCCACACTGTGATCAGCTTGCACATGCATCAAATTCAACACAAATGATATTCAGGCTGAAGGGTGCAGGAAAAAGATATACCATTCTAGCAAGATTTGGCCCATTATTTACAATATATATATATATATGAAAAATATCATACTGTACCTGTGGACGCTGAATCAATTGGAAATCTCTGATTTGGTCATATGCTTGCAGTTTGGTCTATAAAAAATGTTATAGGCAGAAGTTATTCAATGATATCACAATGGGACATGTGTTGGTCAGATAAATGTCATGGGCTGTAATTGGTTAAATGGTTATTGCATCACAAAAATCCTCAGGATTTCAAACTGAAGGGTCGTTGTTATTAGTGAATACACACGGGGAGCTTTGCCTGTCAGTGCTTTTAAAGCATAATCACTGCTGCAGTGTAGGAAACATGGCAGTCAATTTGTACACAGCAAGCTCCCACAAACAGCAATGTGATAATGACCAGACTATTTGCTTTAGTGGTGTTGGTTCAGGGATAAATGTTGGTCAGGATACCAGGGAAAACTCCCCTACACTTCTTCCAATAGTGCCATGAGATCTTTTATATTCATCTGAGAGGGCAGATGGGGCATTGGTTTAACATTTCATTCGATAGTGCAGTACTCCCTCAGTACCCTAATATTTCACACCCATCAATGAATTATAGTAATTAGTTTACTGGAAATAAAGTCACATCCAAATTCTACGTAGTTGTGATTTTAGAGGCAGGTGAGGAATATGGGAAAAGGTGACATAAGGGTGTCAGCTTTGGTTTGATTGGGAGCACTCTCGCCTCTGAGCAAATGGTTGGGAGGTAGTCAAGCCCCACTCTGGAGACTTGAGCATGTAATCTAGTACTGAGAGAGTTCTGCACTGTTGGAGATGTCTTTTGGATTAGTCCCCATTTATGCCCTTTTGTGGATGTAGAAGATCCCATAGCACTATTTGAAAAAGAGCAGGGAGTTCTCCCACAGTCCTGGTCAACATTTATCCCTCTACCTAAGCTAATTTATATGCTCTTTAATCTCATTTCTGTTTACACAACCTGTTGCGTTCTCTATGTCCAACCTACATTTTTAAAATATTTTATTTGTTGTAAAGCCCTTTGTAATGTGCCGAGGGTGTGAAAGGTTCTATATAAATGTAAAGTCTTTCTTAAAATTTAGACTAAGTTAAGGCACTTTGAGCAGTTATATGCTGGTAAATGTATATGCACCAGTTAGTCCACTGTGAATGTGCCATATTCTTAAATATGGCAACTTAATGTAGTACTAATGTTTTATTAAGACATCAAACTAGCAGCCCCACCATTAACTTGAAAAGATGGGAAGATCTTATCCAGAGTCAGTCGAGACAATTCCCTGAGTAACTTCTGCTACCCTCTTTAACTGCCTTGGTTGAAGCATCTTGCCACCCTATTCTCAGTTCCAGATTATTCCTTTAGTTCCCAGTTCGCAAAACATATGGGATCTTGGGCTTCATAAATAGAGGTATTGAGTACTAAAGCAGGAAAGTTATGCTGAACCTGTATAAAGTTCTGGTTAGGCCACAACTAGAGCATTGCATCCAGTTCTGGTCACTGCACTTTAGGAAGGATGTGAGGGCCTTTGAAAGGGTGCAGAGGAGATTTACCAGAATGGTTCCAGGGATGGGGGATTTTAGGTTGAAAAAGCTGGGGTTGTTCTCTGTGCAGCAAAGGAGATTGAGGGGAGACTTGATAGAGGCTGTACAAGATTATGACAGGTTTAGATAAGAACCATAGAACCATAGAAAGGTTATGGCACTGAAAGAGGCCATTCAGTCAATTGTGTCTGCGCCAGCTGAAAAAACTAGCCGCCCAATCTAATCCCACCTTCCAGCACCTGGTCCGTAGCCTTGCAGGTTACAGCACTTCAGGTGCATGTCCAGGTACCTTTTAAATGAGTTGAGGGTTTCTGCCTCCACCACTGATCCAGGCAGTGAATTCCAGACACCCACTACCTTCTGGGTGAAAAAGGTTTTCCTCATGTTCCCTCTAATCCTTCTATTAATCGCCTTAAATCTGTGCCCCCTGGTAATTGACCTCTCTGTCAGGAGAAACAGGTCTTTCCTGTCTACTCTATCTAGGCCCCTCATAATTTTGTACACATCAATTAAGTCACCCCTCAGCCTCCTCTGTTCTAAGGAAAACACCCCTAGACTATCCAATCTTTCCTCATAGCTGCAACTTTCAAGCCCGGGCAACATTCTTGTAAATCTCCTCTGTACTCTCTAGAGCAATTATGTCCTTCGTGTAAGGTAGTAACCAGAACTGTACGCAATACTCCAGCTGTGGCCTAACCAGCATTTTATACAGTTTCAGCATTACATCCCTGCTTTTCTATTCTATACCTCGGCCAATAAAGGAAAGCATTCCTTATACCTTTGGCACCACTTTATCTACCTGTCCTGCCATCTTGGACATGCACTCCAAGATCTCTCACTTCTTCTGCCCCTCTCAGTATCCTCCCATTTATTGTGTATTCCCTCGCTTTGTTTGCCCTCCCCAAATACATTACCTCGCACTTCTCCAGATTGAATTCCATTTGCCACTTTTCCATCCACTCAGCCAAACCATTGATATCATTCTGGAGTCTACAGCTATCCTCTTCACTATCAACTACACGGCCAATTTTTGTGTCATCTGCAAATTTCCCAATCATGCCTCCCATATTTGAATCCAAATCATTAATATATATCACAAACAGCAAGGGACCCAACACTGAGCCCTGTGGAACGCCACTGGAAACCGCTTTCCATTTGCAAAAATATCCGTCAACCACTACCCTTTGTTTGCTGTCACTGAGCCAATTTTGGATCCAACTCACCACATTCCCCTGTATCCTATGGGCTTTCATTTTACTAACCAGCCTGCCATGTGGGGCCTTATCAAATTCCTTACTAAAATCCATGTAGATAACATCCACTGCATTACCCTCATCAATCCTCCTTGTTACTTCCTCAAAAAATTCAGTTAGGTTAGTAAGACTCGACCTTCCCTTAACAATTATCCCTAGTAATTATCCCTGATTAATCTGTGCCATTCTAAGTGGCAGTTTATCCTATCTTTCAGAATTGATTCTAATAATTTACCCCGCACCGAGATCAGACTAAGATAGACAACGAAAAGCTATTCCAATTAGCTGACGGCACAAGGACTAGGGGACACAAATTTAAGGTTTTGGACAAGAGATGCAGGAGGATGTGAGGACGAACATTTTTACGCAGCGAGTGGTAATGACCTGGAACTCGCTGCCTATGAGCGTGATGGAAGCGGAGACAATCAATAATTTCAAAAGGAACTTAGAAAGGCACTTGAGGGAAATAAACTTGCAGAGCTATGGGGATGAGCAGGGGAGTGGGACTGACTGGATTGCTCTACAGAAAGCCGGTATGGACTCGATGAAGTGAATGGCCTCCTTCTGTGCCGATATGTCTTTCTGACTCTTTATGACTTTAGCCTATTGCAATATTGAAAAGAACAGCAAAGCCATGCAAATCAGGTTTCTATAACCTCTAATAGTAGTGATGGCTCATCTGCTGCACCAGAACCGACTGTGGGGGTGGGGGCGGGAGAGTTTTAACACCCAACAACAGGTGGGTTTGGATTGGGTGGCATGCAAAAAATGTAAAAAGTCTGAAAGCTGCCTCCAACTCACCCACTTCCAATTTTAATGGACATGGAATTGTGGGGGGGGTGGGGGGTGGGTGGGGGGTGGTGTGGGGGGGGGGGTGGGTGGGGGGTGGGTGGGGGGGGGTGGTGGTGTGGGTGGTGGGGGGAAACCAACCCTCTTGCAAGAGACAGGTTGGTCATTTACAATTTAGAATGAGGCTGCATGCCTCAGAATTAAGCACCATTTTAAATTTAACCCTGAACAGCCAGATTTCCCAGGCCTTGGGAAACCCATCAGCTAAAGGGAGGTGAGAAATGCTAGAACCAGGGGAAAGTGCCTTTCCAGTTACCTACTGGATCCAGTATGCCTGCTTCACCCGTCCACTGTGATCAAATACCCATGTACCCACTCCCAAACCTTCCAAATTTCCCCACCAACCCTTCCAATCTCCCCTACTTTCTGATCTCCAATTGACCCTTCCATCTGTCCCTGCCCGACATTTTCGATCTCCCCACTGACTGTTCGGATCTCCCCTCTTAACCATTCTGATCTCTCCCGTTAAATTCAGCAGGAGGTGAAGGAAACCTGTTCTTCCAGTTTCTTGATCTCAAAACAGACACCCTGATCCTGCCCTGCCTCTGAGCTGATGTCTAGCCCTTGGAGTTCTTCCTTATTCTAGCCGTCCCAGACAGCTGGTGACGTAGTAGGATTTCCTCTGAGTAGTAAAGTTGTGCAACTCATCTTGAATTGATTGGATTGTAAAACACTTGCCTGACTGACCGCAACATTAAAATTGCTTGAAATCACCAAGTTAATTGGCTATGTGTGCCTGGCACACTTTACTGCTGTCATTTCTACAATGGTTTCAGACAGTAACCACCATCCTTCAAAAGCCAGCCTTGCTTTCAATTATCATCATAAGGTGTACTAACAGGCCTATTCAAAGTGAACACTGCTGAGAAGGCCTTCATTTAAATAAATGCGACCTGAGTGCGTGTTTATTATTCAGAATATACAACATGGCTTCAACTAGCTCCAATAACGGGCTTGGCATTCAATAGTCACAGATATTCATCAACAGGCCCGTTATTTAATAAAGGGAATAAGGAACAACAAAAGACAGACAGAGAATAAAATGATAAAATGTTTGAATCTTCGGAAATGACACAAGTTACAGGACTGAGCTGTAAAATAACAGCCAAAAGCAAGGCTTTTAACAAAAAAAACTTAACTTGTTTCCTAGGTAACCTCAATTACAGGCTGCCCTAAATATGCAAAAAAATCCCAAACCATTGTCCTGGTAACTTGAATTACAGATACAGATGGGATTGACGATAAATCCATCTTTGCAGCCAGTAAAGGGACTGTCCCTAGACTATATTTCTTTAATTGTAGTTTTCCCAACAACTGGAAATGGAAACAATCAAAGTTACACTACAGCAAAGCAAAGTTTTTTTTGTCAATGTCTAGTCTGTTGCTGTAGTCTGCTTTTCCCTACATTGTTATAACAGTGAGTATTCGTTGCCTGTGAAACTTTGGGACATCCTACCTTCCTTCCTTCCTTCCTTTCTTCCTTCCCTCCCTTTCTCCTTCCTTCCTTTCTTCCCTCTCTTCTATCTCCCTCCCTTCCTTCCTTGCTGTCTACCTTTCTTGCCACTATAGAAAATGCAGCCTGCAAGAGCAATAAAATGTTGTTTTACTTTTTATTATCTTCCAATCTTTTGACTTTTTTTTAACCATTTTATTCCCTTCACCAGATAGTTCAGTAAGCAGTTGTATATGATCTATTTTGAACAATAACCCCTGCCAAAACACTTAAGAATAATTTAAGGCTGTCATCAACTTGTTTGAAATTTGTATCCTGCCTAAAGTAGTCTTAATGTGATATGAGGAGCAGTCAATAAAAAAATTAACAACAGTTCAGTACACTTTTTGCAAAAGTTTTAACCAAAGTTATTTTTGTATTGTGATGTCATCTGTACAACCACAAATATCAATAAATTATATGGCAAAGTAACCAGCCAATCAGATTGCTCTGTTAATAAATTACAAGAGATTGCACAGTGTTTAAGGAGTTCTGGAAACATAGCTTCCATTGTACAGAATTTCTTTTTTTTAACATTTATTTTAAGAGCACGCAGGCTGGAAGGTCTCTGTTACACTGAGAAGCAGGACTGAAAATTGAATACAGAATCTGAGTCAAAGGCTCATGAGTGCAGGAATCGCCACTGAGAAATTTTAATGATTCTGTAATCTTTATGTGCATTGTTGTTTACGATGGGGGAATTCAATTGTGAATGGAGATGGTAGCATAGTGGCTATGTTACAAGACTAATAACCTAGAAGCCTGGACTAATGATCTGGGGATATGAGTTCAAATCTCACCATAGCAACTAGGAAATTTGTATTCAAATAAATTGGAATATCTGGAATAACCAGTTAATATCAGTAATGATGACCATATAACTATCTGATTGTTGTAAAAACCTAACTGATTCACTAATATGCTTTATAAAAGGAAATCTGCTGTTCTGGCCTGTATATGACTCCGGATCCATAGCAATGTAGTTGATTCTGAAATGGCCTAGCAAACCACTCAGTTGCCAAAAAGATGGTTCACCACCACCTTCTCAAGGGCAGTTGGGGATGGGTGATAAGTGTTGGCTTTGCCAATGACACCCATGATTCATAAATAAACAGAAGAAAATCAATAGAACCAGTTCAAATGAACTTCACTTTAGTGTCAGTCTTGGCTCAGTACTAGCACTTGAAGAATTGAGTTAAAAAGTTGTGGGTTCATTGTCCCACTCCAGAGATTTGAACAAATTTATCCAGGCTCGCACTTCAGTGCAGGATAGAGGGAGTGCTGCACTGCTGGAGGTCAAGTCTTTTTGATGAGATGTTAAACTGAGGACCCGTCTGCCCTGTCAGGACGTAAAAGATCCCATGTCACCATTGTGAGGTACAGCAGGGATGTTCTTCCCAGTGTTCTGGCCAATGTTTATTCCTCAAAGACATCACCAAAGCAGATTATCTGGTCATTTGTTTCATCACTGCTTGTGGGATCTTACTCTGCGCACACTGGCTGCTGAATATCCCACATCACAATAGTACCTACACATTAAAAGCATTTCATTGAAAGGAAACTGATATAAAATCACTGAACTAAATGTACAATTTAACTTGTCTAATATTCATTCTATACGAGGTTGATGTTGGTGATCGGATGGATGCTGTTTTTCAGCCCTCTGAAACTGTCTAGGGTTGAAACTGGGCTTTGACTGTAGTAGTGAATCTGCCACCCGTTTTTATGAGGATTTCGACTAGGCTAGGTCCTTTGTAAGAAGTGGGTTTCTGTTTTCAACTCTAAGAATGTAAGCAATGGGTGCAGGAGTAGGCCATATGACCCTTTGAGCCTGCTCGGCCACAATATGGAGTAAAAGGTCTATTATTTTAAATAAAGGAAGAAGGAAAGAACTCCCATTTATATACCATGTTTCACAATCACACAATGCCCCAAAGTACTTTACATCCAATGCAGTGCAGTCACTGTTGTAATGCTGGGAAACGAGGCAGCCATGTTGCGCACAGCAAGATCCCACAAACAGCAATGTGGTCATGGCTAGATGATGTGTTTCAATGATGTTGGTTGAGGGATAAATATTGGCCAGGGCACCAGGGAGAATTCCCCTCCCCTTTTTTGAATAGTGACATGGGATGTTTTATGTCCACCTGAGAGGGAGGACATGGCCTTGGTTTAACACTTCATCCAAAAGACGGCACCTCTGACGGTGCAGCACTCCCTCAGTACCGCACTGAAGTATCAAGGAGAATAGCGGTGTGCATGACTCACTGTTTCACACAGCATACTCACAAATAGTTTTAGAGATACAGCACTGAAACAGGCCCTTCGGCCCACCGGGTCTGTGCCGACCATCAACCACCCATTTATACTAATGCTACACTAATTCCATATTCCTACCACATCCCCACCTGTCCCTATATTTCCCTACCACCTACCTACACTAGGGGCAATTGCTAATGGCCAATTTACCTATCAACCTGCAAGTCTTTGGCATGTGGGAGGAAACCGGAGCACCCGGAGGAAACCCACGCAAACACAGGGAGAACTTGCAAACTCCACACAGGCAGTACCCAGAATTGAACCCGGGTCACTGGAGCTGTGAGGCTGCGGTGCTAACCACTGCGCCACTGTGCCGCCCTACTGTTGGGGTACTATTTTATTTAAATAATTTGTCTATTAGATTGGAGTCTGAGGCTGATATAGACAATCTGCATTCCAAAGAGAAGGGAATCATTATTTTATTAATTCATTCATAGGAAATGGGCATCACAGGCAAGACCAGCCTTTATTGCCCCCACCTCTAATTGCCCTTGTGAAGATGGTGGTGAGCCACCTTGTTGAACCGCTGCAGTCCATATGGTGCGGGTACTCCCACAATGCTGTTAGGGAGGGCGTTCCAGGATTTTAACCCAATGACAGTGAAGGAACAGCGATCATAGTTCCAAGTCAGGATGGTGTGTGACTTGGAGGGGAACTTGCAGCTGTTGGTTTTCCTATGCATCTGCTGTCCTTTTCCTTCTCTAGGTAGAGGTTGTGGCTTTAGATGGTGCTGTCAAATGTGCCTCAGTGAGTTGCTGCAGTGCATCTTGTAGATGGTACATATGGCTGCCACTGTGTACCAGTGGTGGAGGGAGTGAAGGTTGAAGGTGGTGGATGGGGTGCCAATCAAATGGGCTGCTTTGTCCTGGATTGTGTCAAACTTTTTGAGTGTTATTGGAGCAACACTTATCCAGGCAAGCGGGCAGTATTCCATCACTCTGATTTGTGCCTTGTCGATGATGGACAGGCTTTGGGAGGTCCAGATGTGAGTTACTTGCCACAGAATTCCCGACCTTTAAGGTGCTCCTGTAATCACAGGAACATCCTCTCCAGGAACACCCCGGGTGTTTCTGCTTCATTATCTGAGGAGTTACATATAGAACGGAATGCTGTGCAAAGATTATGTGTGTGTGATGTGTTGGTGTGCTCCCGTAGCTGTGTTCCAGGTTATGTGATATGTTGGTATGTTGCTGTCTGTGTGCTCCTGGGTGAGTGATATGGGGCTGTGTTCCTCAGGATGTGATATGGGGTGTGTTCCTGGGGTTGTGTTACTTGGGGTGTAATATGGTGGTGTGTTCCTGGGTGTGATACGGGATGTGATATGGGGAGTGTTCCTTGGGGGTGAAATATGGGGTGTGATATGTGGGTGTGTTCCTGGTGTTGTGATATGGGGGTGTGATATTGGGGGGTATTCCTGTGGGTATGGCCCTCAGGGTGTGATATTGGGGATGTGTTCCTGGTGGTGTGACATGGGGTGTGTTACTGGGGGTGTGATATGGGTGTATGTTCCTGGAGGGGGCGTTTATTGGGGTTGTGATATGGGGTGTGTTTCTGTGGGTGTGATATGGGGGTGTGTTCCTGGGAAGTTTTCTATTTGTTCTTGGGATGTGGGCATCGCTGGCTAGGCCAGCATTTATTGCCCATCCCTAATTGCCCTTGAGAAGGTGGTGGTGAGCTGCCTTCTTGAACCACTGCAGTCCATGTGGGGTAGGTACACCCACAGTGCTGTTTGGAAGGGAGTTCCAGGATTTTGACCCAGCGACGGTGAAGGAACGGTGATATAGTTCCAAGTCAGGATGGTGTGTGGCTTGGAGGGGAACTTGCAGGTGTTGATGTTCCCATGCATTTGCTGTCCTTGTCCTTCTAGGTGGTAGGTTCTGTCTAAGGAGCCTTGGTGCATTGCTGCAGTGCATCTTGTAGATGGTACACACTGCTGCCACTGTGCACGGTTGTGGAGCCAATGAATGTTGAGGGTGGTGGATGAGGTGCCAGTCAAGCGGGCTGCTTTGTCCTGGATGGTGTCGAGCTTCTTGAATGTTGTTGGAGATGCACCCATCCAGGCAAGTGGAAAGTATTCCATCACACTGCTGACGTGTGCCTTGTAGATGGTGGACAGGCTTTGGGGAGTAGGAGGTGGGTTACTTGCTGCAGGATTCCTAACCTCTGACCTGCTCTTGTAGCCATGGTATTTCTATGGCTACTCTAGTTCGGTTTCTGGTCAATAATAACGCCCAGGGTGGTGTTAGTGGGGGATTCAGCGAGCGTAATGCCATTGAATGTCAAGGGGAGATGGTTAGATTCTCTCTTCCTTGAGATGGTCATTGCCTGGCACTTGTATGGCACAAATGTTACTTGCCACTTATCAGCCCAAGCCTGAATATTGTCCAGGTTTTGCTGCATTTCTACACGAATTGCTTCAGTGTCTGAGGAGTCACAAATGGTGCTGAACATTGTGCAATCATCAGCAAACATCCCCACTTCTGACCTAATGATTGAAGGAAGGTCATTGATGAAGCAGCTGAAGATGGTTGAGCCTAGGACACTACCCTGAGGACCTCCTACAGTGATGTCCTGGAGCTGAGATGTTTGACCTCCAACAACGCAACTTTGCACTAGGTATGACTCCAACCAGTGGAGAGTTTTCCCCCTGATTCCCATTGACTCCAGTTTTGCTAGGGCTCCTTGATGCCATCCTCGGTCAAATGCTGCTTTGATGTCAAAGGTGGTCACTCTCACCTCACCTCTTGAGTTCAGCTCTTTTGCCCATTTTTGAACCAAGGCTGTAATGAGGTCAGGAGCTGAGTGGCCCTGGCAGAACCCAAACTGAGCGTCACTGAGCAGGTTATTGCTAAGCAAGTGCCGCTTGATGGCACTGTCAACCGCACCTTCCATCACTTTATTGATGATCGAAAGTAAACTGATGGGGCAGTAACTGGTCGATTTCCTGGCCCAACCGCCTCCTCTTCACTATGGACATCCAATCTCTCTACACCTCCATCCCCGACCAGGACAGTTTGGGGGCTCTTCGCTTCTTCCTTGAACAGAGGCCAGACCAGTCCCCATCTAACACCACCCTCCTCCACCTGGCTGAACTTGTTCTCACATTGAACAACTTCTCCTTCAACTCAACTCACTTCCTTTAAGTAAAAGGTGTTGCTATGGGTACCCGCATGGGTCCTAGTTATATTCTGTCTTTTTGTGGGATATGTCGAACATTCTTTGTTCCAGTCCTACTCAGGCCCCGTCCCCCAACTCTATTTCCGTTACATTGATGACTGCATTGGTGCCGTTTCCTGCTCCCGCCCCGAACTGGAAAACTTTCTCAACTTTGCTTCCAATTTCCACTTTTCTCTCACCTTTACATGGTCCATTTCTGACACTTTTCTTCCCTTCCTCAACTACTCTGTCGCCATCTCTGGGGATAGGCTGTCTGCTAATATTCATTATAAGCTACCTCGACTGCACTTCTTCACCCCCTGCCTCCTGTAAGGACTCCATTTCATTCTCCCAGTTTCTCCGTCTCTGATGCATCTGCTCTTAAGATGCAACCTTCCATGACAGCGCTTCTGATATGTCTTCCTTTTTCCTCAACTGAGGATTCCCCTCCTGCACTGTGGTTGACAGGGCCCTCAACCGTGTCCGGCCCTTTACCCACATCTCTACCCTCACCCCTTCCCCTCCCTCCCATAACTGCGACAGGGTGCCCCTTAAACATAGAAACATAGAAAAATAGGAGCAGGATTAGGTCATTTGGCCCTTCGAGTTGTCCTCACTTTCCACCTCACCAGCCTCCACATCCAAAGGATCATCCTCCGCCATTTCCGCCATGTCCAGTGTGATGCCACTACCAAACGCATCGCATCTTCCCCACCTCTCCCGTGTCAGCATTCCGAAGGGATCATTCCCTCTGCGACACCCTGGTCCACTCCTCCATTACCCCCAACACCTTGCGTGGCAAGTTCTGTCCCACCACACCTTCCCATGCAATCGCAGGAGGTGTAACACCTGCCCTTTTACCTCCTCTCTCCTCACCATACCTGCGCAATTTTCCACATTGCAGGGTAGATGCCAGTTTTGTAGCTGTACTGGAACAGCTTGGCTAGGGGCGTGGCAAGTTCTGGAGCACAGGTCTTCAGTACCATTGCCTGAATATTGTCAGGGTCCATAGCCTTTGCAGTATCCAGCGCCTTCAGTCGTATCTTGATATCATGCGGAGTGAATCGAATTGGCTGAAGACTGGCATCTGTGACGCTGGGGGACTTCAGGAGGAGGCCAAGATGGATCATCCATGCGGCATTTCTGGCTGAAGATTGTTGCAAATGCTTCAGCCTTATCTTTTGCAGTGATGTGCTGGGCTCCCCCAACATTGAAGATAGGGATATTTGTGGAGCCACTTCCTCCAGTTAGTTGTTGAATTGTCCACCACCATTCATGACTGGATGTGGCAGGACTGCAGAGCATAGATCTGATCCGTTGGTTATGGGATTGCTTAGCTCTTTCTATCACATGCTGCTTACGCTGTTTGGCATGTAAGTAGTCCTCATTTGAGGTATGCCTGGTGCTGTTCCCGACATGCCCTCCTGCATTCTTCATTGAACTAGAGATGGTCTCCCGGTTTGATGGTAATGGTAGAGTGGGGGATATGCCAGGCCATGAGGTTACAGATTGTGGTTGAATACAATTCTGCTGCTGCTGATGGCCCACAGCGCCTCATGGATGCCCAGTTTTGCATTGCTAGATCTGTTCGAAATCTATACCATTTAGCACGGTGATAGTGCCACACAACACGATGGAGGGTATCCTCAAAGACGGGACTTAGTCTCCACAAGGACTGTGCGGAGATCACTCCTACCAATACTGTCATGGACAGATGCATCTGTGGCAGGCAGATTGGTGAGGATGAGGTCAAGTATGTTTTTCCCTCTTGTTGCTTCCCTCACCACCTACCGCAGACCCAGTCTAGCAGCTATGTCCTTTAGGACTCGGCCAGCTCGGTCAGTAGTGGTGCTACCGAGCCACTCTTGGTAATGGACATTGAAATCCTTCATCAGAGTACATTTTGTGCCCTTGCTCCCCTCAGTGCTTCTTCCAATTGGTGTTCACTATGGAGAAGCACTGATTCATCAGCTGAGGCGGGGCAAGGCGGCAGGAAGTGGTAATCAGCAGGAGGTTTCCTTACCCATGTTTGACCTGATGCCATGCAACTTCATGGGGTCTGGAGTCGATTTTGAGGTCTCCCAGGGAAACTCCCTCCCGACTGTATACCACTGTGCTGCCACCTCTGCCGGGTCTGCCTGCCAGTGGGACAGGACATACCTGGGGATGGGGATGGTGATGGTGGTGTCTGAGACATTATCTGCCCGTGAGTATAACTATGTCAGGCTGTTGCTTGACTAGTCTGTGGGACAGTTCTCCCAACTTTGACATAAGCCCCCAATGTTAACAAGGAGGACTTTGCAGGGTCGACAGGGCTGGGTTTGCCATTGTCGTTTCTGGTGCCAAGGTCGATGCTGGGTGGACCGTCAGGTTTCATTCCTTATTGACTTCGTAGCAGTTAGATACAACTGAATGGCTTGGTAGGGCATTTCAGAGGGCATTAAGAATCAGCCACATTGCTGTTGTTCTAGAGTCATGTGTAGGCCAGACCAGGTAAGATTTCCTTCTCTAAAGGACATTAGTGTGATATTGGAAGTGTGATATGGGGGTGTGATACGTGGGTGTGTTCCTGGCAGTGCAATATTATATGTGGATGTGTTTCTGGGTGTGTGATATGGGGCTGTGTTCCTGGAGGTCTGATATGGTCGAGCAATATTGGGGTGTGTTCCTGTGGCTGTGATATGGTGGTCTGTTCCTGGGGATGTGATATTGGAGTTGTGATATGGGTGTATGTTCCTGGGAGTGTGATATTGGGATTGTGATATGGGGACATTTTCCAGGGGCTGTGATATTGGAGGTGTGATCTGGGGGTGTGTTCCTGGGGGTGTGATATTCGAAGTGTGATATGTGGGTGTGTTCCTGGAGTTGCAATCTGGAGATGTGATATGGGGATGTGTTCCTGGGGGTGTGATATTCGAAGTGTGATATGTGGGTGTGTTCCTGGAGTTGCAATCTGGAGATGTGATATGGGGCTGTATTCCTGGGGGTTTGATATGGGGCTGTGTTCCCCGGGATGTGATATGGATATGTTCCTGGTGGTGTAATATGGGGTTGTATTCCTGCTGGTGTGATATAGGGCTGCGTTCTTGGTGGTGTAATATGATGCTGTGTTCCTCGTCATATGATATTGGGTGTGTTACTGGGGATGTGTTACTGGGGGCATGATATGGTGGTGTGTTCTTCAGGTGTGATATAGGATCTGATATGGGGAGTGTTCTTGTGTTGAGATATGAGGTTTGATATATGGGTGTGTTCCTGGGGTTGTGATATGGGGGTGTGATATTGGGGGGGTTGTTCCTGTGGGTATATCCCTAAGTGTGTGATATTGGGGGTCTCTTCTGTGGGTTGTGATTTTGGGGGGTTGCTATTGGGGATGTGTTCCTGGGGGTGTGACATGGGGTTGTGATATCCGGGTGTGTTCCTGGGGTTGTGATGGAGGGGGGCCTTCCTGCGGTGTGATATGGAGGTGTGATTGGGGGTGTGTAATATGGGGGTACTTCTGGGGCGTGATATGGGGGTTTTCCTCAGGGTGTGATATGGGAGTATTACTGGGGTGTGATATGTGGGTTTTTCCTTTGGGTGTGATATGGGATATTGCTGGGGGTGTTATATAGGGGGTGTTCCTGGGGGAGGGGGGTTGATAGGGGGGGTGTTCCTTGCAGTGTGATATGGTGGGGTGTTCCTGGCATGTGAATTATGGTGCGTTCACGGGGGTATGATATAGGGGGGGGTGTTTCTAGCGTATGATATGGGGGTGTGTGTTCCTGGGGTGTGATATGGGGGGTTGTTCCTGGGGTGCCTTATGGGGTGTCATCCTGGGGTGTGATAAGGCAAGGTTTTGCTCTTGGGGGTGTGAGATGGGGTTGTTCCCGGGGATCTGTTATGGGGTGATGTTCCTGGGGTGTGATATGGGGGATGGTGTTCCTAGGGGTGTGATATTGGGGTATTACTGGGGGTGTGATATGGGGAGTGTTCCTGGGGGTGTAATTTGGGGGTATTACTGGGGTTGTGATATGGGGGTGTTCCTGGGGTAGTGATATGGGGAATGTTCCTGGGCGTGTGATATGGGGTATTACTAGGGTGTGACATGGGGATTGTTTCCAGGGGTGTGATATGGAGGGAGTTCCTGGGGGTGTGATATGCGGGTGGTGTTCCTGGGGGTGTGATGGGGTGGGGGTTTCCTGGGTGTGTGATTATGGGGGTGTGATATGGGAATGTTCCTGCGGTTGTGACACGGGGGTGTGATATGGGGAGTGTTCCTGGGGGTTTGATATGGGGTATTCTTGGGGGTGTGATATGGGGGTGTGTTCCTGGGGGTGTGATATAGGGGTGTGATATGGGGTATTCCTGGAGGTGTGAGATGGGAGTGTGATATGGGGTATTACTGGGGGTATGATATGGGGTATTCCTGGGAGTGTGATATGGGGGTGTGATATGGGTTACTGTTGGGGATGTGATATGGGGTATTATTGGGCCCGTGGTATAGGGTATTACTGTGGGTCTGATATGGGGATGTGATATGGGTATTACTGGGGGTGTGATATGGGGGTGTGATATGGGGTATTACTGGAGATGTGATATGGGTGTGTGATTATGGGGGTGTGATATGGGGTATTACTGGCGATGTGATATGGTGCTGTAATATGGGGTATTACTTGGGGTGTGATATGGGGTATTACTGGAGATGTGATATGGTGCTGTGATATGGCGTATTACTGGGGGTATGATATGGGGTATTACTGGGGGTGTGAAATGGGTGTGATTATGGGGGTGTGATATGGGGTATTACTGGCGATGTGATATGGTGCTGTGATATGGGGTATTACTTGGGGTGTGATATGGGGTATTACTGGAGATGTGATATGGTGCTGTGATATGGCGTATTACTGGGGGTATGATATGGGGTATTACTGGGGGTGTGATATGGGTGTGATTATGGGGGTGTGATATGGGGTATTACTGGCGATGTGATATGGTGCTGTGATATGGCGTATTACTGGGGGTATGATATGGGGTATTACTGGGGGTGTGATATGGTGCTGTGATATGGGGTATTACTGGCGATGTGATATGGTGCTGTGATTATGGGGTATTACTGGCGATGTGATATGGTGCTGTAATATGGGGTATTACTTGGGGTGTGATATAGGGGGTGTTTCTAGTTGTTGCAATGGGAAGGTGACATCATACCGCTTGTTCCGAATGCGGTGACATCACGACTGTATCCCGGGAATGGCGGGAATTCCGGTTTCCCGGTGACACGCGCTGCAAGCACCGTCCCCGGGAGGAGTTGCAATTGCCGGGACCGGGTCGGCGCACGTCCCCTTTAAGCGATCCCGGCATGCTCACAGAGGGAGGTTAGTGCTGCTGCTGCTGGAGTGCGAGTGTGCAGGAAGAGCGGAGTGGGGTGGCAAGTTCTCCAGCTCAGTGGAAGTGAAGCGGGACTCGGGGAGCAGGGCTATGCATTGCCCCGGGGGTGGGGGCAGTGTGAGGTTGCAGGGAGAGGGGGCTGATCCGCACCCCCGGGTACACTGACTGATCTGCAGCTCTCTGAAAGCCGGTGAGTTGGATGTAAGTTGCTGAGCGTCAGCACCGCTCAACCCTCCAGTGTAACAGGTGCCGGGGCACAGCACGGCGGCTGGGGACATTCTGCCGTGGGGGGTTGCAGTGCCAACCGCCTCCTGGACCGGGGAAAGTGAACCCACAGCGATCCCGGGGCTCCGGCCTCTTGATTGACAGGTATGGAAGTGACTAGCTCGTCCCATTACACAGTGCAGGACTTGCTGCTGGAGTAGATTCTGCATGAACTCAGTCCCCTGTCAGGGTGGTGGTTTTGCCATTCATGTTATTTCTTTGAAAGAAAAAAGTAGCGTCTTCGCATCAGGCTAGTTTCTAGCTCTCGATCAAATAATTTATTAAAACTTGAAGTGTATTTACTATGATGTTGGAAACTCTTGCAGCCAATCTGTGCACAGCAAGCTCTCACAAGCGATGTGATAATGAGCAGATCATCTGTTTTAGTGATATAGGTTGAGTGCCAGGAGAACTCCCTTGGTCTGCTTTGAATTGTTCCAGTTCAGACATTTTGCCCGACTGAGGGGCCTTGCTTTAAAATCTCATCTGAATGATGGCACCTCTGACAGAGAAGCACTCCCTCAGCACTGCACTGGATTGTCAGCCTGGATTATGTGCGTAGGTCTCTGAAATGGATTTAGTCCAATGTCCTTGCTGGAGAAACTATGAAGAAGTAAGGCAGTTTTACATTGCCCAAGAAAGACATTGTCCCTTTAAGGAACAACAACTGCTTGCATTCATATAGCACTTTAAGTTAACTTCACAGGTGTATAATCAGATGAAGATCGTCACCGAGCTAAAAGAGGAAACATGAGGACAGGTGACAGGTCTGCTCCTGTTCTTTGTTCTTGTGTTGGTTTTAAGGAACATCTTAAAGGAGGAGAGATAAGAGGTGGAGGGATGGAGAGGTTACGGAAGATTCTTGAGAGGAGCTATTTGCCCCTTTAGACTTTGATGTGATGATGTATTCAGATTCAAGCCTTGGTCAGATCTAATTTTTTTGTGTGTTTTTACATAAGTGTCAACATTCAGAACTGAAAAGGATGTTTCCCTTTTCATCTCTCCCTAAACACAGCTTTGATGACACAACTGTACCTATTGGGTGTTGTGAGTGGGTTGTTTCAGACTGATGTGGGTCTTGGGCTAAGTGCTTTTTATTGTTCTGGTAGGTGTTTATTTTCTAAATTTTTCTAATGTGTGGTGTGGGCTGGTGGAATGCTTGAGATAGGATAAAAAGGTGACAAAATCCATCTTTAAAGTTGCATTACCTAGTCAACAATGAACATTATTGCTAAATTCAAGACAAATTCTAAATCTAAATCGAACCACTGCACTTTGTTGGTGGAGGTGGCATTGAGTGCTAGGAAGTTGGAAGATCTGGGTATGAACTGGTTAAGTAGATCTCTGGACTGACTTAACTCCACTTACGCAAGACATTTTCCATTTGATGACTCCTCTCAACTCAGTTAGTTTCTCAAAAGACTGAAAAAATAAATGTGGAAAGGACATTCACAAAGTGGTGGGTGGGGAAGTTAGTCTTTGCAGGGTTAGTGCTGCTGGTCACCCACTGGTCACACCCTGTTCCCTCAGCCTGAATATCACTGATTGATGACACTATGAAACACCCATTCTAAACAATAAGTATGATGCAGCAGTAAGACCAGATATCAGTTGGTTCTTCAAGGGCTGTAGTTGGCTCTGCTCGCTTTCAGCAGTAATAAATAGTAGCAACTGAAACTATATAAAGTGGCAATAAAAATAGCACTGGGATCAGCAGTGAGCCCTGCATGAAGTCCTGGGTCATTGGATTAGTCATAGGCTCATCCTGCAGCAGATCTGTAATCTGTCTCAAAAGTAAATTTAAATATGAGACAGCAAAAGAAACTTTAAAATTTGTGTTGCATTTGGGAAAGAAAGAACTTGCATTTATACACCATTCACGACCTCAGAACATCCCAAAGTACTTTACAGCTAATGAAGTACTTTTAAAGTGGATTCACCGTTGTACTGTAGGAAACGTGGAAACCAATTTGCGTAAAGCAATGCCCCACAAATAGCAATGTGATGATGAACAGATAATCTGTTTTAGTGATGTTGGATGCTCATCTACTGCTGAAACACTCATTCGTACCTTTGTTACCTTTAGACTTGACTATTCTAACACACTCCTGGCTGGGCTCCCACATTCTACCCTCAGTAAATTGACGTCATCCAAACCCCAGCACCTGTGACCTAATTCACACCACTGACCTACATTGGTTCCCAGTCAAACAGTGCCCTGATTTTAAAATTCTCACCCTTGTTTTCAAATCCCTCCATGGCCTTGCCTCTCTCTATTTCTGTAATTTCCTCCAGCCCCTCCCAAGATATCTGCACTCATCTAATTCTGGCCTCTTCAGCATCTCCAATTTTAATGGCTGTCTAGGCCCTAAGCTCTGGAAATTCCTCCCTAGACCTCTCTTTCTTTAAGGCAATCCTTGAAGCCTACCTCTTTGACTATCTTCTCTAATATCACCTTATATAGCTCAGTGTCTAATTTTGCTTTATAAAGTGAAGCACTTTACTACATTAAAGGCACTATATCAATTGCTGTTTTTGCTTTTCTTTGAATAGCACTGTGGTTTTTTAAAAATATCCACTTGAGAGGGCTGGCTGAGCCACAGTTTAACATCTCATTTGAAAGACATCACCTCAATACCATGCTGGAGTAGCAGTCTTAATTATATGTTTAAATCACTGGAGCAGGACTTGAACACACAACTTCCCACCATCGAGGCAAGAGTGCTACCGCTGAGCCAAGGCTGACACCTGGATTTTGTATTCGTACTATTTTAACATGTGTTTCTTGTTGGCAGCAGTGTGTTTATTAAAATATTTTCTGGAGTACAAAGGCTAACCTGAGTGAACACGGGACACATTGCATTAATTTCAAAAGAAAAACCCAGTGCCACTCTCTTGATGGCTGTAAATCTGATCGTTTGTTTGTTTGTTGCAGACATTGGAGGGTTTGCAGATAAAGCCGTGTTTTTATTTTGTGTTGTTGAGTTTTCCCCTTCTGTTGCAATTTCAGTCTTGGTGTTGTGGTTGCCTTTAACACATGTTCCTCAGCTGGTATGGTCTTCTCCCCCCCCCTCCCCTGTGGCACAAACTTCAAAGTTAGCAAATAAATGGTGTCGTGGCAGGGGAATAAAGGATACATTTTCACTTGTATTGAGTCCTTCCAGATGTTTTTGTTGTGTGCTGGCAAGCTAATGAGCAACGTTTTTTGAATGTTACCTACTCCCAGGACCACCTGGGAAAGTAACCAGGTCACAGCTTGGATTTATTTGATATTTGTTTTCCTCTGGTAACATTGAAAATGGCCACGAATAATGAATTTAACTCGTGATCAAAATAATGAGCCACACCTGTCTAAAGGCAGCGCAGTGGTTAGCACCGCAGCCTCACAGCTCCAGCGACCCGGGTTCAATTCTGGGTACTGCCTCTGCGGAGTTTGCAAGTTCTCCCTGTGACCGCATGGGTTTTTGCCGGGTGCTCCGGTTTCCTCCCACAGCCAAAGACTTGCAGGTTGATAGGTAAATTGGCCATTATAAATTGTCACTAGTATAGGTAGGTGGTAGGGGAATATAGGGAAGGTGGGGATGTGGTAGGAATATGGGGTTCGTGTAGGATTAGTATAAATGGGTGGTTGATGGTCGGCACAGACTCGGTGGGCCGAAGGGCCTGTTTCAGTGCTGTATCTCTAAATAAAGGTGTGTGGAATTAATGACAAATTGGTGAGCTGGGATTGGAAGCAGAAAGCTGACAAGATCGCATTTGTTGTCCATCCCTAGAGATGATGAGCCTTCTTGAAGCAATTGTGGTACGTGAGTGGAGCTCAAGGTCTAGGATACTTCGGAAACCTTTAATAGTTAATTGCATAGGCATGTGTGGGCCAGTCTAGGTTTGGGGCTGCAGATTCCTTTCCCTGAAGGACATTTTTACTGCAATGTGGCCGCTTTCATGCTTGCACATTCTGGTGCCAGTCTACAGGTTACTGCAGTGTTGAGGTTTGGCCCCTTGAGATCCTGTCGTGTCATAACCACTGCCATGGTGTTGGCCATGGTGCATAGTCAAGTAAGGGTCTCTTTTTGGTTCCTTGACATTTACAGCACTCACAAACATTGCTAAAATACTGTGTTACCAAATTGCCACATTGTGTGATGAAGTGACCAGTTGCAAGGGAGATTGAAAACATTCCAAGTGATCGATACCTTATGTTTATTAGGCTGATGTGATGGTTGGATCATTTACGTGGCTGAAAATAAGGTGATGCACCTTAGCACGAGAAACACGTAGAGAATGGATAGCTATCTATTGACAGAGATAGGAAAGAGAAAAATGCATCTCTGTGGACTAATCATTTGCTGAAATTATCTAAACCATGCAAGATTGTTGTCAATAAGAACAAAGTATTGCTGTGAGGAACATTTGACTATATATTAAACAAGAGTTTTCAACCCCCGATAGCCCATGATTGGGACAATATTTTTGCACACGTTGGAACACTCTCCTATCTTCAATATGCCATTTATGCCCTGGAATTATCTTTGTGGCATTGCTTCAGTCTGCGTGACATTATAGAATTGCACTTACTAAGGCCATGTAATCAATACAATGTTACATGCACAAGGTTGGTATATAAGATCCCATGATGCTATTTTGAAGATAATCAGGGGATTTTTCTCTGGTGTCCTGGCCAACGCTCCCTCTAATTTTTTTTTAAGAGTGCGGTCCCTTTAATTTTTTTTGCACGGCCACGCACTTAAAGGGATAAATTAAAGTGGCCAACTTGTGCATGGCCTGCACGGGGATTTTCTGTTTTTTGCACAGCCACGCAGCTTACAGGAAACATTGGTCCTGGCCAATATTAATCCCTCAACAAACATCACTAAAAAAACAGATGATAGTGTCATTATTCTGTTGCTGTTTGTGTGAGCTTGCTGTGTGCAAATTGGCTGTTGGATATCCTACATTACAGCAGTGATTACACTTCAGAAAAGTATTCCATTAGCTGTAAAACCTTTTGGGATATCCTGAGGTTATGAGAGGTGCTATGTAAATGCAAGTCTTTTCTTCCTTTCCAAATGCACCAAGATTTGTTAGCAATAAGTGTTTTTCAAACAATAAGATACTGGTATTAATACCAAGGACATAATTATTGACAGCATTTACAATGAAGCATCAGCCTAGATTTTGTGCTGAAGTCTGTAGAGTGGGAATTAAACCCACAATCTGCTGATTCAGAGACAAGAATGCCCGGAGTGAGCTATAGCTAACCCCATGATGCGTCACTGTATTATATTATGGTATGTACCACGGGTTGATGGCTTGCAAGATGAAATGGGTGAGGGACTGAAATAACTACATGCCTTTCTGTTTGGCAACGTGACAATTTATTGCCTGTTCCTGGTCCTTATTCCATTTCAGATCCTCCATCCAAAAAAGCATATCGTTGATGCTAGTTTGATAGGGTATAGTCCAGCCTGGTTTGAAGCTGTTCTGTGTGTTTGTCAGTTGTATTCTGGAACAAATGATAGCTGGTGCACTCTTCAGCTTCCACTGCAGTGCTGAGTGGCAAGAAGGTAGTTATTAACACAGCTGGTATTTACCCAGCAACTATCAAACATTACTATACTGTTGACACAGGCCAAATGTAGTGAAGGATTTTGGGAGTTTGCAAATGATTAAGCAAGTGTTTGCCTTGTTTGTGATTAAGTAGTAGTCCCATGCTATCTAATATTAGAATCATACAGCACAGAAGGAGGCCATTTGGCCCATCATGCTTGTGCTGACTCTCTGAAAGAGCTATTCAATTAGTTCCTGTCCCTTGCTTTTTCCCTATAATGTTGCAATTTTTTTTACTTTAAGTGGAGATCCAATTCCGTTTTGAAAATTACTATTGATTCTGCTTCCACCAACCTTCCAGGCTTTGCATTCCAAATCAACAGCTCACTGAGTAAAAGAAATTCTCCTCATTTCCCCCTCGCTTTTGTGCCAACTATTTTAAATCTGTGTCCTTTTTATTTGCTCCTGGGATGTGGGTGTCGCTGGCAAAGCCAGCATTTGTCACCCATCCCTAATAGTCCTTGAGAAGGTGGTGGTGAACTGCTGCAGTCCAGGGGTGTAGGACACCCACAGTGCTGTTAGGGAGGGAGTTCCAGGATTTTGACAGCGTCGGTGAAGGAATGACTATATATTTTCAGATCAGGATGGTGTGAGACTTGGAGGGGAATTTTAAGGTCAGCTGCCCTTGTTCTTCTAGGTGGTATGGGTTGCAGGTTTGGAAAGTGCTGTCAAAGGAGCCTTAGTGAGTTGCTGCAGTGCATCTTTTAGATGGTACACACTGTCACTGTGCGTCGGTGGCGGAGGGAGTGAATGTTGAAGGTAGTGGATGGGGGTACCGCTCAAGTGGGCTTCTTTTGTCCTGGATGGTGTCGCGCTTCTTTAATGTAGTTGGAGCTGCACTCATCCAGGCAAGTGTAGAGTATTCCATCACACACCTGACTTGTGCCTTGTAGATGGTGGACCGGCATTGAGGAGACAGGAGGTGGGTTACTTGCTGCAGAACTCCCAACCTCTGACCTGCTGTTGCAGCCATCATTTATGTGGCTGGTCCAGTTTTTCTGGTCAATGATAAGCCCCAGGATGTTGATAGTTGGGGATTCAGTGATAGTAATGCCGCTGAACTTCAAGGGGAGGTGGTTAGATTCTTTCTTGTTGGAGATGGTCATTGCCTGGCACTTGTGTGGCACAAATACTATTTGCCTGTAGTTACCGACCCTCCTGCCAGTGGTAACAGTTTCTCCCTATCAAAACCCCTCATAATTTTGAACATCTCTGTTGAATCTCACTTAACCTTCTCTGCTCGAGGGAGGAAAATCCCACCTTCTTCAGTCTTCGCACATAAGTGAAGTTCCTCAGCTCTGGTATCAGTCTTGTAAATCTTCTCTGCACCAAGACTTGACATCCTTCCTAAAGTGTGGTGCCCAGAATTGAACATAATACTCACTATAGCTAAGGTCTAACCAGTGATTTGTAAAGGTTTGTACTCTGTGCTTCTATTTATAAAGCCCAGGATCTGTATGTTTTCTTAACAGCCTTCTCAACTTGTCCTGCTACCTTCAAAGATATGTGTATTCTATTAAAAATATGTGCTTTATCTCAATCAATCTATTGTAAAAATTAATATGCTTAGAATCAAGTTGGGCACATTTACAGGCCTATGTACTATAAATCAATATAAATTTGTTGACATGTTTTATCAAAAGAAAGCCAATCAATAAGTAGTCCGCAGTATTAAAATCAATATATATGAACAGAGCCTCTTTCTACTGTCTATTTGCATATATATTGTGTATTTAAATATGTATTGACTACATGACCTGGGTAGGTCCTATTCTATCATGCAGTTTTGGTAGTCCATCTAGTAAATTGTCATGTACTTTCTTATTTCGTGGCTGTCTCTGATTAGAAATCTTATTTTGGGTGAACATATGTACGGAGCACTTTGCGCTGCCAGGGACAGATGGAGTGCCTCTTATGTCAAGTGACGTAGAGACATTGAAGTGGCCACAGCAGTAAGATGCTGCATTGCTGATTTCTGAGGAGCGCAGAGTTGGCAAGCAGGTAACCTTGAAAGCTGCTGTCACTGCTGCTTTGATGTCTGCAGATCGTTCAGATAGTGACTAGATTATTCCTGTTCCTTACTCTAAGGTGCAGTCTGACTTGCTTGCTCTTCCTGATTTGTGATAAACCTCAAGTGAAGTATCTGAAGATTGTCAGAGCAATGAGCTAATGTTCTCGGCTTGTGACTGGAGAAACACTAAAACTGCCCTGAGCTGGCCTCTGGAATGATCCATAGTGGAGGCCCAAGGCAGTTTCCCTGGTGGAGGGACAGGTGGCAAGATAAAAAGTGTTCTAGAACTATTAAGTGGCAGTACTATTGAATAAGAAATTACACAGCCCATATATTGATGATTTATGCATATTTTTCAAAACTTCCGGACAAATCTCTTTTTAATCTGGTTGAAATTAGGAGTAAGTCGAGATACCTTCTGAAAATCAATATCCTCAAAGGCACAGCAGTTCTGATCAGCTCCCATTAGAAGCTTTGCACTTCAGTTGCTGATTTCATCTCGCTCTCCAGCTGCTCGCACAGATAGAACCTGCAGATGTGCAACCTGTCCGTTTTGTTCAAACCTGCACCCTCTCTAAGGCTTGTATATCTTTCTTGAGGTGCGGTGCCCAAATTTTAGCACAGTAATCAGATGGGGTCTGACCAAGGTTCTGTATACAACTGAAGCATAACTTCCTCCCCTTTGTATTCCAGGCCCCTTGAGGTAAGGGCCAACATTCCACTAGGCTTTTGGATACCTTTTTCTACCTGCACTCTAACTTTAAGTGATTTTTGTGCACATGGGCACTCTGTTCCTCCATAGCATCATGGAGACATATATTATATGAAATGTGCTATACAAAGGTAAGTAACAGTTGTGTCAGTGCCTTGCAGAGAGCTTGAAGAACACAGCCATGTCTAAAAATAATGCCATAGCATGGCAGCTGCATGTGTCACTTCAAATTACTCTTGTCCTCTAAATTGGGTTGCATTATTAAATAGAAGTCACAGCATTTAGTGATAGTTCAAGACATTGTAGGTATGGGCACAGTGCTTTCATTATGTCAAAGCTGTCCTCTTAATCTGACATTGCACTTATTACATGTCTGTGCTGCTTTACATTAGAAATTGTATTCATATTGAACCAACTTTGCTTCTATGAACTTGCTGACTGTCAGAAATTTTTCATAAGCACTCTATGATGTTGGATCTTTTAGTTTTTGCTCTTTGCGCCATGGGTAGCGAAGCCTTTGGGTTAATGGTAGTGGATAAGTGGGGGAAGCAGTGGCGTAGTGGTAATGTCACTGCACCAGTAATTCAGAGGTCTAGGCCAGTGCCCTGGGGATATGGGTTCGGGTCCTACTATGGCAGCTGATGGAATTTAAATTCAGTTAATTAACTAAAAATCTGGAGTTGAAAACTTGTATTAGTTCATGGCACCATTACTATCATCAATTGTTATTAAAAACCCATCTGGTTCACTAATGTCCTTTAGGGAATGAAATCTGCCATCCTTACCCGGTCTGGCCTATATGTGACTCTTAACTGCCCTCTGAAATGGCCTGGCAAGCCACTTGGTTGTTCAAGGGATGGGCAACAAATGCTGGCCTTGCCAGCAATGTCCACATCCCATGAAAGAATTTTAAAAAAGATAAGGGTACGGTAGCATAGTGGTAATGTTACGGGACTCAGAATGCTAGAGGCCTGGACTAATGACCCAGTGATATGAGTTCAAATCCCACCACAGCAGCTGGGGAGTTTAAATTCAATTAATTAAAAAAGAAACCAGTATCAGTAATGGTGAGCATGAAGCTCTTGAATTATCGTTTGAAAGAAAACCCATACGGCTCCCAGATTTCCTTTGGGAAATCTGCTGCCCTTACCCAGTCTAGCCTATATGTGATTCTAAACCCACACAACGTGTTTGATTCTTAAACTGTCCCCTATGAAATAGCCTAGCAAGCTAAAGTTATATTCACTACCACAACCTTCTCGAGGACAATTGGGATGGGTATTAAATGCTATTGACACCCATTTCTATGAATGAATGGGGGGAAAAAAACATTCCCACCTCAGAGTCAAAATTGCAGGGTTTGAACCGTGCTCCAGACAGGGACAGACACTGCTGGCAAGAGAGCCCAAAGCTCTGACTCTGAACTCTGGGTTGACATTCAGTGGGTGTGGGTGGCCTCCCCTCAATAAATGGATTGTGGGAGCTCATAAATCCCTTGCATCCTACAAAGACGGGTATAAAGATGGTGTAGTCATGGAAGGAGTGTTCACATTAGGCCTGTTAATCAGCCTTCAAATCCTTCCACTACTCCACACTATTCTGTTAAGGGAATAGTGCAAAGATAAGAATATAACACCAACCATGGATGCAAAGAGATGCAAATGTTCGGGCCTAGCTCAGGAAATAGGATTAAAGTGTGAGTGATTCATTTGATATTTGATAGCAGAAAAGCAACAGAGTCCAGTGGCTTTGATTAACCCTCCCATTGTTGGGTTTGTGGTTGCTTGGAGAGTGTTTATACTGTGTGCTGTTTTCCTTTATGGGGGAGGACAGGAGCAACAGTTAATTAAACAGTGAGTTGATCCTGTTCTCTTACAGAATGTAAATAATTGAGTGAAAGTTGTATTTTACAAGGATTCTCCTGGTATTTCACAAGGCTAACATTACTGTTCTGGAGTTAACAGAGCCCTGGATTCCAGACTGCAAAAATAGCAGCTTTATGCTGTCATCTAGATCTGACTTTCTTATAACATAAGAACGCAAGAAATAGGAGCAGGAGTAGACCACTCAGCCCTTCGAGCCTGTTCCGCCATTCAATGAGATAAGCCCTGTGTTACTGTAGCGATGACCCCTTTGAGGTTGCTGTGTCCTATAATCTAAATAATATTCAGTTACATTTGAGGAGTTCTTAGAAAACCAGTGTACTTTTCCATCAGCTTTGAATTTTGAAAGCTAAAACTCTTGTCAGTCTCCTCTTTATATATCAGTCATGTATTTTAAATTGCTTGTTTGTAGTGAGGGAAGTCCTACTATACACTTAAAAATGAGACGCTTACAGCGCGCTGTCATTCTGGAAATGAGCCCCTTAGGCAAACAGCAATCCTTTATACTGCTTGCCCACGTAGAACAATTCTTTTGATTGAAAATGTCATTTTCAGATAATCAAGTCTCCTAATGCAAGGAAAGAATTTATGGGTTGTACTGTTTTGATTAACAAGGTGAACATGTAAGTGGAAAAATTAGTCAGAATTATATCCAGAGATGATTGGCAGAAGTTAGGGCAAAAATGTTGCTATGTATCAATTCAAATCATGTTTCCTTTCTTCCCTCCTCCCCCATGCTGCCCTCCCACCCACATGCTTCCTGTAATAGTTTTTTTGTGCTTCTATATTCCTGACTGATTAAACTTTTCTACTTAGAATAACACGTCTGCACAACAATTCAGCACAAAGAGAAGCTTCCGATTCAGCTAATCCACATCCCAAACTTTCATTCCCAAAGGCATTACTGATTGAGATGTTCACTTGGGTTATGGCCTTACAGCCGTTTCTTCAGACTCCTGTCTGTTAGCAGAGTGTGGACTTTCTTGCTTTATTCTGACTTTAAAGTACAAACCCTCCAGATACCAAGCACGGCCAGATTCTGCAGCCAGATAGACCTCTCACTGGCCTTTGGCTGCATAAATCGAATGTAATGCAAAGCCACTGGTGACTGAAGGGGGTCAAGAATTTAATATGTAGATGTTTTATTGCCCTAATAGTACTCTTGTGTTCAGTACAAACTTCAGGGAGGAAGTTGCTGCAACATGACACCGATGTACAATCCAAAGCAGCAACAAGGCAGCATATGCAGCAGAGCCAGTAACATGCCATGTTGGTTTGTTGTATAATGAATCGTGTCGGGACAGGACATGCTGAACACACTTGGAGACAGACAAATCTGAAAAAATGTGGGGAAAGAAACTTTATCCTTCAGATGTGAAAATCATTTCGAAATTGTTTTCGAGGCTTGCTGAAGTATTGCTTAAGAATAATTTTAACTCCCTACCTGCTGAGTAGAGTGGAACTGGTAGAGTTAGTATAAATGTAGTGATTAGTGCAGAGTGTTGCCTAACTAGAAAGAGCTTTCTGTCGACGGGTGTAGAGAGACATTAGCGAGTCCTGACTGCTTGTGTCAGCTTTACGTGGGCAGTTATCTCTGGACTGGTACTTTCTGTACTCACTGGTCCACCTCAGCATGAGACATTTCCTGCTACCACTGCAAATCATCACAAGGTTATTTTGTGGCTGGGAATGTTTGCGACCAGAATAACTTGGCCTGTAGTAAGCACTGCTGGCATTTGAACGGCCATATTAACAGAAATTTCCTTGGGAACTGAGGGCAAGGGAGTTCCTTCGGAAACCAGATGATCCAGATTGATCACTAAGACTGCTTCCACAAGCAGGGGGATCAATAATCAGAGGGCACTGATTTAAGATAATAGGCAAAAGAAGCAGAGGGGGAGATGAAATTTTTGTTTTACTGAGTTTCTGTGGTCTGGAATGCACTGCTTAAAGGGTGGTGGAAGCAGATTCAATAGTGACTTTCAAAATGGAACTGGATATGTACTTGAAAATGGAAAACATTTTCAGAGCCGTGGAGAAGGTCTCACTCCCTGGCTCTAATTGGATAGCTGTTTCAAAGACCCAGCACAGGCACGATGCTGCTGCTTGTGCTGTAAATGCCTATAAATTCAGTTCACAACTGTGTGCGTTCAGTGATGTGCACACAGTGTAAGGTTTGAAATCCCCTTTTATGGCAAGACATTGAAATATTTTGTGTAGCTAGTGGAAAGCATGGGTCAAGGTTCAAGGGTTTAGGCAGATACAATGGACTGAATGGTCTCCTGTGCTCTATAATTCAATAATCTGAGTTCTCAGTAAATTACATTAAATGCATTTATCAATCAATGTCCGTTCCTTCAATATTAGGCTCCTTTGAAGTTTTGTGTGCATCAGCCTTGGTTCAGTTGGGAGCACTCTTGCGTCTGGTTCAAAGGTTGTGTGTTTTAAGTCCCACTCCAGAGACTTGAGCACAGAAATCTAGGTTGACACTCCATCGCAATACTGCGGGTGTGCCGCACTGTTGGAGGTGCCGTCTTTTGGATGAGACATTAAACCAAGGCCTCATCTGCCCTCTCGGGTGGACGTAAAAGATCCATCCCATGGTACTATTATGAAGAAGAGCAGGGGAGTTTCCCTTGGTGTCCCCTCAACATCACAAAAACATTATCACATTGCTGTTGAGAGCTGCCAATTTGCAGTCTAATGATGGCCTGAACCATTGTCAATTGTTGCAAAAACCCATCGGGTTCACTAATGTCCTTTTAAGTAAGGAAATCTGCGTTTCTTACCTGGTCTGGCCTACATGTGACTCCAGACCCACAGCAATATGGTTGACTCTTAAATGCCCTCTGAAATGGCCTAGCAAACCACTCAGTTATATCTAACTGCAAAAAAGTCGATGAGGAATGAAACTGGCTGGATCGCCCGGCATCGACCAAGGCACCGCAAACAACAACGGCAAACCCAGCCCTGTCGACCCTGCAAAGTCCTCCTTACTAACATCTGGGGCCTTGTGCCAAAGTTGGGAGAGCTGTCCCACAGACTAGTCAAGCACAGCCTGACATAGTCATACTCACGGAATCATACCTTACAGACAATGTCCCAGACACCACCATCACCATCCCTGGGTATATCCTGTCCCACTGGCAGGACAGACCCAGCAGAGGTGGTGGCACAGTGGTATAGAGTCGGGAGTCCTCAACATCGATTCCGGACTCCATGATGTCTCATGGCATCAGGTCAAACCTGGGCAAGGAAACCTCCTGCTGATTACCACCTACCTCCCTCAGCTGATGACTCAGTACTCCTCCATGTTGAACAGCACTTGGAGGAAGTACTGAGGGTGGCAAGTGCACAGAATGTACTCTGGGTGGGGGACTTCAATGTCCATCACCAAGAGTGGCTCGGTAGCACCACTACTGACCAAGCTGGCCAAGTCCTAAAGGACATAACTGCTAGACTCGGTCTGTGGCAGGTGGTGAGGGAACCAACAAGAGGGAAAAACATACTTGACCTCGTCCTCACCATTCTGCCTACCGCAGATGCATCTATTAATGACAGTATTGGTAGGAGTGACCACCACACATTCCTTGTGGAGACGAAGTCCTGTCTTCAATTGAGGGTACCCTCCATCGTGTTGTGTGGCACTACCACCGTGCTAAATGGGATAGATTTCTAACAGATTTAGCAATGCAAAACTGGGCATCCATGAGGCACTATGGACCATCAGCAGCAGCAGAATTGTACTCAACCACGATCTGTAACCTCATGGTCCGGCATATCCCCCACTTGACCATTACCATCAAGCTGGGGGACCAACCCTGGTTCAATGAAGAGTGCAGGAGGGCATGCCAGGAGCAGCACCAGGCATACCTCAAAATGAGGTGTCAACCTGGTGAAGCAATAACCCAGGACTACTTGCATGCCAAACAGTGGAAGCAGCATGCGATAGACTGAGCTAAGCGATCCCACAACCAACGGATCAGATGTAAGCTCTGCAGTCCTGCCGCATCCAGTTATGAATGGTAGTGGACAATTAAACAACTAACTGGAGGAGGTGGCCCCACAAATATCACCATCCTCAATGATGGGGGAGCCCAGCACATCAGTGCAAAAGATAAGGCTGAAGCATTTGAAATAGTCTTCAGACACACATGCCGAGTGGATGATCCATTTCGGCCTCCTCCTGAAGTCCCCAGCACCACAGATTCCAGTCTTCAGCCAATTCGATTCACTGCACATGATATCAAGAAACGACTGAAGGCACTGGATACTGCAAAGGCTATGGGCCCTGACAATATTCCAGCAATAGTACTGAAGACCTGTGCTCGAGAACTTGCTGCATCCCTAGCCAACCTGTTCCAGTACAGTTACAGAACTGGCATCTACCCGGCAATGTAGAAAATTGCCCAGGTATGTCCTGTACACAAAAAGCAGGACAAATCCAACCCGGCCAATTACCGCCCCATCAGTCTACTCTCCGTCATTAGTAAAGTGATGGAAAGTGTCATCGGTGCTATCAAACGGCACTTGCTTAGCATTAACCTGCTCAGAGATGCTCAGTTTGGGTTCCACCAGGGCCACTCAGCTCCTGACCTCGTTACAGCCTTGGTTCAAACATGGGCAAAAGAGCTGAACTCAAGAGGTGAGGCGAAAATGACTGCCCTTGACATCAAGTCAGCATTTGACCAAGTATGGCATCAAGGAGCCCTAGCAAAACTGGAGTCAATCGGAATTGGGGAAAACTCTCCACTGGTTGGAGTCATATCTAGCGCAAAGGAAGATAGTTGTGGTTGTTGGAGGTCAATCATCTGAGTTCCAGGACATCACTGCAGGAGTTCCTCAGGGTAGTGTCCTAGGCCCAACCATCTTCAGCTGCTTCTTCAATGACCTTTCTTCAATCATAAGGTCAGAAGTGGGGATGTTCGCTGATGATTGCACAATGTTCAGCATCATTCGTGACTCCCCAGATACTGAAGAAGTCTGTGTCGAAACACAGCACGACCTGGACAATATCCAGGCTTGGGCTGATGAGTAACATTTGCACCGCAGAAGTGCCAGGCAATGACCATCTCCAACAAGAGAGAATCTAATCATCCTTGACATTCAATGGCATTACGATCACTGAATCCCCCACTATCAATATCCTGGGGGTTACCATTGACCAGAAACTGAACTGGAGTAGCCACATAAGTACCGTGGCTACAAGAGCAGGTCAGAGGCTAGGAATCCTGCAGCGACTAACTCATTTCCTGACTCCCCAAAACCTGTCCACCATCTACAAGGCACAAGTCAGGAGTGTGATGGAATACTCTCCACTTGCCTGGATGGGTGCAGCTCCAACAACACTCAAGGAGCTCAACACCATCCAGGACAAAGCAGCCTGCTTGATTGGCACCCTGTCCATAAACATTTATTTCTTCCACCACAGACGCACAGTGGCAGCAGTGTGTACCATCTACAAGCTGCACTGCAGCAATGCCTGACCTCTACCACCTAGAAGGACAAGGGCAGCAAATACATGGGAACACCACCACCTGCAAGTTCCCCTCCAAGCCACAAACCATCCTGACTTGGAACTCTATCGCCATTCCTTCACTGTCGCTGGGTCAAAATCCTGGAACTCCCTCCCTAACAGCACTGTGGTTGTACCTACTGGACTGCAGCGGTTCAAGAAGGCAGCTCACCACCACCACCTCGGGCAATTAGGGATGGGCAGTAAATGCTGGCATAGCCAGTGGCGCCCACGTCCCATGAATGAATAAAAAAAAACGCAGCTGCTGCCTGCCCTGCGAGCCAGATTACTAGGGACTGGTCCCAAGGATCCTGCCTCTGGTTTCCCGCCCGGCAGTGGCCACCTTGTGAATTTGACTGGCTGCCGAGTGGGGAAACAGAAGAAAAGAAATAGAATGAGGACATGCCAATAAATTCGGCCGGCCCTCTGCACCCCTGGCCTTTCTGGGTTTCCTTCACACTACCATCCTCCCTGGAAGTATCAGGGCCTTCATTTTCAGTTGTCGATCTTGTATGCAGGAGGGGATCGACATTATTCATGCTGTTTTCATATTGCCTCTTTCCTCTCCATTCTGGGCAGGCATCTCAGCTGCCCCCGGGGTCCCTCGTAATACCAGCTTCTAACTGCACAATACTTCAGCTCTCACTTTAGTTTAGTTTATAGATACAGCACTGAAACAGGCCCTTCGGCCCACCGAGTCTGTGCCGACCATCAACCACCCATTTATACTAATCCTACACTAATTCCATATTCCTACCACATCCCCACCTGCCCCTATATTTCCCTACCACCTACCTATACTAGTGACAATTTATAATGGCCAATTTACCTATCAACCTGCAAGTCTTTTGGCATGTGGGAGGAAACCGGAGCACCCGGAGGAAACCCACGCAGACACGGGGAGAACTTGCAAACTCCACACAGGCAGTACCCAGAATTGAACCCAGGTCACTGGAGCTGTGATGCTGCGGTGCTAACCACTTTGTCACTGTGCTGCCCCCTCTGCCCTCTGCTTTTCTCTGGAGCCTTTCACTCCCTCACAGCTCATCCAAGATCGGGAATTTCTTTTGTTAAATGAACCTTTTAATCAAGCGTGTTAAACCACAGACCACAAAATCCACATTTCACGGTCCAACCCAGTCTCATAACCAGCTTTAGAGAGGATTATAACAGTGAATGCTTGATGAGCGGGTCATTGTCATGTACCGTAAAAAGAAATAAAGACTTGCATCTTTATAGGGTTTTTCCACAGCCTTAGGATGTCCCAAAGCCCTCTACAGCCAATGAAATACTTTTGAAGTGTAATCACTGTTGTAATGTAGGAAATGCAGCAGCCAATTTACACACAGCAAGCTCCCACAAACAGCAATGTGATAATGACCAGATCATCTGTTTTAGTGATGTTGGTTGAGGAATAAATATTGCCCAGGACACTGGGGAGAACTCCCCCGCTCTTCTTGAAAGTAATACAATGGGATCTTTTACATCCACCTGAGAGAGCAGGTGGGGTCTCAGTTTAACGTCACAATCAAAAGACGGCACCTCTGACAATGCAGCACTCCCTCAGTACTGTCCTAGAGCATCAGTCCAGGTTATGTGGGCCTTGAACATGTGAATGTCTGACTCCGATAACTGAGCCACAGCCAATACCTGAAATCATCGAGTTGTTGGTGCTTGCTGTGCTAAGTCTTGAGTCCAAGTTTATAAATTCCATCTGCTGCTTAGGAGAAAAAATATGTAAAAGTATAAAAATTATGTAAAAGTAGTGTGAGTACTTGCAGTCATATTTGTCTAAAGTTTGTGATGGTTGTGGAAATTAATTCTTTGATTGCTCAGACTGAAGACTCTGCATCGAGATAACTTGTGCCTTTTGAACCATCTGTACCCTATCCCAGCAGATCAAGATAGATGTCGAGACCAAAACAAGTGAGGGAATTTCTGAAGTGCTAAGTAAGCTTGGTTTGAGCACAGGAGACTTTTGGCTTTTGAAATGGCTGAAAGGGAAGGCGAGAAACCTCAGCTCAGTGTATTAAATGTGACATGGGAGGATGCTAGATTCTGCTGTGAACTGTCTCCATATTTCCCAACACATAGTTCTTCCATAAAGCTGAGTGCTTGAGTGTTCTTGACAATTTTCTGTCCTAGACAGCTGTTGAGTGTGGGTTAGTTCAGAACGATTTGTTTGCAGGAGTTGAGAGATCAGTAGTTTCTGGGCGTCTACTTGATAAATGTACAGGAAGACTCTGGGTTAGAAGCATTACTCTTTTTATCCATGGGGTCCAAGTTTGAATCCAGCTATTAAGAGTTTAATTTAGGGAATCTCGACCTGGTTTTCATCATCCTGATTTGGCAATTCACAGTGCCGAGTTTTTGGAAGTTGGGAGTGCTGATAGAGATGACATGAGTGTCTTGGATTGGTGAAAAGCTGAAATGTACGCGTATTAGATTTGGTAGTCAACATATCCTACGTTGGCTTGGACTACTTGATTGCGATTTTTTTTTCTTGTTAAGGCTTAGAGAGCACTGTGTGAATTAAAGGGGAAGGCTGAAGGTAAAATATATTTTTGAAAGTTCCCTTTGCAATAAAAGTAACTTGAAGAGCTCTCCTAACTGTTACGAGAAACCTTATTGTGCAAATAAAGGGGTGTGAAACTCCGCTAAGGGAATTAGTAAGCTCGCAGTGCATTCACCATGCAAAGTTTTGCGATGGTGTAAACCTATTTCGGCTTTGAACCAGTAAGGAAAGGACTTGCATTTCTATAGCCGCTTTTACAACCTCAGAACATCCCAAAGTGCTTCAAAGCTAATGAAGTACTTTTTGCTGAACTTGTGATTGGAAATCGATGCCTAGGCCCGAGCTAACGCTGAAATGAAATGGAGTGAGGCTCCCTCCATGCTGGTGTCTGCTTGGGTCCAGACTCGGACTGTGTTCACCTTATAAATACAGCGGTAATGGCAAGTGGACTCGTACCAATGCTCCAGTTATCGTCTGAATGCATCAAAAACTGCCCCTTCCAAGAGAACTTGTAAATGGTATTTTACAGTAGCTGAGAAGACACTTTTCCTGACGTCCTGGCCAGGATTTTCTTGGAAAAGGATAAGCCCTGATGTCGGGACCACATGCAGGTCACAAGCCCACACGAGTGGGCAGCGGGATTACAGTGGCAATCTTCTTGGAAGCGGCTTCTGAATTAGCTGCTGCTGGGCCCGCCATCCAATTAAGAATGGTGGGCTGGCTCTCCATGCTGCTGGCCCAATCAAAGGGCTGGCAGTTCTGTAGCCTTGGCAGCGTCACCAGGAGAGGTGACCACTGCTGAGGCTGCAAGGGGTACGAGAGGCTGCCCTCAGAGATCAGTCAAAATGTTTTCTCTCATGGGGCCAGGCGGACAGGCAGTGCCAGCAGGTTGGCAGGGGGACATGGAAGCTCAATGCTACACTGCTAACCCCAGAGAGCGTTGAGGAACTCAAAAGGGATTACAAAGGTTGGAGGACTGTGAAACCCCTCTTTGAGTCTCCAGTTCACTGGTGGGAGGCGATCAAGGAGAACATCAAGAGGTTCTTTATCTTGAAAAGTGTTCGGAGGGCGAGAGAGAGACAGAGAGCAATGTCCCAACTCCAGAGAAGTATGCAAAATCTGCTCCGGCTGCAGACGATGGGGGTCGAGGTCAAGGAGGACCTCCAAAAGGTAAAGAGCCAGCAGGCCTCGCTCTTTGCCACAGAGGCCTCCAAGATCATCTTCTGGTCCAAAGTCCGCTCCATTGAACAGGATGAGACGTGCTCGCTTTACTTCTTCCAAAAGGTACACAGAGAGAGCTCTGTGATCAGAAGCCTGAAGGAAGAGGATGGCTTGGTAACGTCTTCGCAGTCCGACATACTAAGGATCAGCAAATCCTTTTATGCTGGGCTGGATGACGCGAAGCCCACAGACAGCACAGCCTCCCAGTCCTTCCTGTCATCTATCACAGAGGTCTTAGATGACAGCACGAGGGAGAGACTGGACAAGCCGCTAACTCTGGACGAGCTGACAAAGGCCGTCGAGTCCTTCGAGACGAGTAAAACTCCCGGAAGCGACGGCTTACTGGTTGAGTTGTATTCGGCCCTGTGTGACTGGATTGGCCCGGACCTGCTGGAAGTATACGAGAGTATGCTCCTGGCCGCCAACATGTCAGAATCCATGAGGAAAGGCATCATCACCCTCATCTACAAGCGGAATGGGGAAGAGGGCAGAAATCAGAACTAGGCGGCTCATCTCAGTGCTTAATGTAGACTACAAGATTCTGAACAAAGCCATTGCCAGTTGGGTCAAGTCTGCTCTGGAGTTGATGATTCACCCTGATCAGACCTGTACTATACCTGGCAGGAAGATCTCTGATAGTCTCGCGCTACTCTGGGATACGATTGCCTACGTTCGGGACAGGAGGGTGGACACCTGCCTCATCAGCCAGGTGTCTGGACCAGGAGAAGACTTTTGACAGGATATCACACACCTACATGATGGACGTGCTTTCCAAAATGGGGTTTGGGGAGGGAATCTGCAATTGGATCAAACTGCTCTACACAAACATCAGTAGCACAGTCTCAAGCAATGGGTGGGAATCAGAAAGTTTCCTGATCCAATCTGGAGTCAGTCAGGGCTGTCCTCTCTCCCTGGTCTTGTTTGTTTGCTGTATTGAACCCTTTGCTGAGTCTATTAGGAAGGATGCGAGCATAAGAGGGGTGACAATCCCAGGCAGTGGAAGCACTCATGTTAAAACCTCCCTGTACATGGATGATGTCGCCGTCTTCTGCTCGGACCCGCTGTCCGTGCGCAGACTGATGTGCATCTGCGACCAGTTCGAACTGCCTCGGGAGCCAAAGTTAACCACGGCAAGAGCGAGGCCATGTTCTTTGGGAACTGGGCTGACCGATCCTTTGTCCCCTTCACCGTTAGGTCAGACTACCTGAAGGTGCTGGGGATATGGTTCGGAAGGGCTGGGGCGTGCACCAAAACCTGGAAAGAGTGAGTAGCCAGGGTACAACTCAAGCTGAGCATGTGGGGGCAGCAATCTCTCTCCATTGTGGGTAAGAACCTGGTCATCAGGTGCGAGGCACTCACGTTGTTGCTGTACGTGGCGCAGGTCTGGCCCATACCCCACTCCTGCGCTGTGGTGGTCACCCGAGTCATTTTCCGCTTCATCTGTGGATCTAAAATGGACCGGGTCCGGAGGGACACGATGTTCAAACCTCTGGATAAGGGCGGGAAAAATGTACCCAACATCGCCCTCATCCTGATGACTACCTTCGTATGCGGCTGCATCAAGCTGTGTGTAGACCTCCAGTACGCAAACACCAAGTGTCACTACGTACTAAGGTTCTATCTGTCCCCGGTGTTGCGAAGGATGGGCCTGGTCACATTGCCGCGAACGCTCCATCCAGTTGGACTGTGCCGTACCACCTATCCTTCATGGAAAAGTTTCTGCGGAAAACCACCTTTGACCACCAATCCATCAGTCTGCACGGAATGTCCTCAAGGCCCTACGGGAAAGGGAGATGGTGGTTCCTGTCGGATGGTTCCCCGAACAGACTGCCAAAGTCATTTGGCGGAATGCCTCATCACAAGAACTTTCAAACAAGCACCAAGATGTAGCTTGGCTGGTGGTGAGAAGGGCCCTCCTAGTCAGATCCTTCCTGCACGCCCGAAGTCTCACCCCCTCCGCACAATGCCCTCAAGGTGGCTGTGGTGGGGAAGAGACGGTTGCCCACCTCCTTCTGGAATGTGTCTTTGTAAAACAGGTGTGGAAAGAGATGCAGTGGTTTTTGTCAAGGTTCATCCCAAGCAGCTCTGTAACACAGGAGTCTGTGCTCTACGGGCTGTTCCCAGGGACGCACACCGAGATAAACATCAACTGCTGCTGGAGGACTATCAATTCGGTGAAAAAGCCCTTTGGTCTGCCCGAAACTTGCTGGTCTTCCAGCGCAAAGAGTTGTCCACGACCGAATGTTGCAGACTGGCACATTCCAAGTCCAGGACTACGTGCTGACGGACGCACCAAAGCTTGGGGCAGCCACATCAAAGGCTCAATGGAGAAAGACCAATGTGTAAGGAGCTGAACTGAGGGGCTGGATCCATGGAAAACCCCTCGAACTGTATCGGGAAAATTTTCGTTTGCTGTAAAATGTATATGGCATGAAAAATGAAATGGAAGGGTCGTGAGGCAACTCACTCCTGTATCGAAGGAAACTGCCCTCCTTTGCACTGTTTGTATTTTTTTGACAAGGTGCTGTTTGGAACTGTTTTGTCATGTATTTTTTCCAGATTTTTATGAATAAAGTATATTTTGGAAATAAAAAAAAGGCAGGCAGTGATTGGAGGAATAATCCTTCCAGTGGGGGCGCGGAGACGGCCTTTGCCGTGGCGCCCCCCCCACTCCCCACCCCCAGGCCATGAAGTTTCGATAGCACTCTCTCCCTGCTCTGGGAAGTCGCAGGGGACCACCTCCTTGCAGCTGGCAGTCTCCCCATGTAGCGGGGGCTGCTCTGCCACCAGCAAAATGCTGGCTGCCCCTCAAAATGGCCACTTAAGTTGCCCTTAATTATTTAAATTAGCTGTCCGCCTCTGGTTGACAGGCAGCCGCTTTGCTTCCAGGCCCGACGATGGGACTGCATTTGGGAATCGTCCCGATGTGACTCCCCGACATTTTACCAGCACCACTGCCACCTCCTAGCCCACCACCCGGGGGTTGGTAAAATTCTGCCCGTCTCTCCTGCAATATAGAAATTTCACTGAATTTGAAGCATGTCAGGAGTTAGTGAGGGAATCGGTCACATTATCAATCAGCTTTAGAATAATAAGATTAGATACTAAGATTGATAATGCAACGTTATTCAGATGTGCTCCATTTTAAAGTTTCCCCCCTCAAAAAAACCTTTTATCATAGTCACACTATATTTAGTAAGGAATGTGAACCTGTTTTGGTAGGAAATATCTGTATTCATACAGCATCTTATTTTACTTTTAGGACATCTTGGAGCTTCATATCCAATGAAATATGCTTTGAAGAGTGGTCACTATTGCTATGCAGCCAGACGTCATATAGTATTATGTAAGTAATGTCTCTTACACACTCAGAAGTGTTATTTTATTTTGCATTATCCCAACAAAAAGCATTATACCAATAGAGAATATTTCATTGTGGTTTCAGGTGGGTGTCAATTTTATACCAAATCATTGGCTATTTGTGCTAAGGACCTTCTCCCAGCAGGGACTGGATTGAGACTGATATGTGCATTTTTTGTTGGGCCATGTAGTTACAAGAAATGGAACTTTGTCCTTATGAAAGCCAGGTGGGATTCAATCCTGGGCAGCAGAAGTGAATACACAGCTTGCTAACCTATTATTTTGGGGAGAAAAAGACTTGCATTTATATAGCACCTTTCACAACTTCAGGACATTTTCATATTGGCCAGGACACCAGGGGCAACTCCCCTGCTCTTTAAATTAGTGCCATGGAATCTTTTACATGCACCTGAGAGGGCAGGCAGGGTAGTGGTTTAATGTCTCATCAAAAAGACAGCACCTCTGACAGTGCAGCACTCCCTCACTACCGCACTGGAATGTCAGCCTAAAGTTTTCTGGAGTGTGACTTGAACCCACAACCTTCTGACTCGAGCGAGAATGTTACCAACTGGTTGGCTGACTTAACAGCCACCCAATCCCCATCAACAATCCTCCGTCACTCTGCAGCTTGAGATTATAGTTTACAGTCTCTCTCTTCTGGACCTTTTGAATCCTATGTTTGAAAGAAAGATTTAAAACTTTACTCTGACTCCTATCCAGTGTGTCCTGACCTACACATTGGATGAAAAGTTGGGTGTAGTGGAGGAGTGGAAAATATTGATGGGAAAAATTTTTAGTGAATTTTCCACATACAAGAGGCTGCGCTCCGGACAATGGTACCATTGATAGAAATTCACCACAGGACAGGGATTTGTTGTGTCATTGCTTGCAGGTTGACTCCTTAAGCTTATCGCTGAATGTTAACGTGCTGTTGCCTTGGCTTGCAAGTCAACAACTCTTCAGCCTTGATCTTGTAAAGGTTGACGTTGAAGTATTCCGATATGACATCTGCTTTTGTTATCCAGCCCACTGGCCTATCCGACTTTGAACTGTGCGATCGTCTGGAGTGAGGATTGGATTTTCTCCATCAACCTGCCAAATGAGGCTGAAATCACCAAGTGCATCTTTGCACCCTGAGGCACTGACGTTCCTAATGTGATAAGTGGAGCACAGATTCCTTGAGGTTTTCTATTCCTGAATAGTTTTGTTCTAGCCAAATTGGCCAGTTGTTTGACAACCATGGAGGTCACTGCTTGCAACTGAAGGGAGTTTGACACTTGCATTGATTGGCGAGCATCATAGTCAAGTTATTAACTTTATTTGGCTAACACTGAACATAATGCACCATTTGTCCGATTCTGTGCCACTGCCCAAGAGATTTGATCACTGCTTTTCCTTAGGACAGGGAGTTACTGTTCTGTAATGGGCAATGTAATCAGCAAAGAATGGTATTTTTAATGACTCACCATAATCCTTGATAATAATTCAATGAATCCAAGTGTGCTTTCCATCTTTAGCTGTTGGGATAAAATGAGTACCCATTTAGTACATCCTGTGTATTCAGTTCAACAGCTTCCCAAATATGCCAAGGACAGCAGGCATATCCTACTTTACTGAGTTCTGTAACAATATTTAGGTGTCAGCCTTGGCTCATTGTTGTAGCCTTTGAGTTAAAAGGTCATGGGTACAAGCACCATGCCAGAGACCTGAGCACATAATCTCAGTTACACTTCAGTGCGGTCTTGAGGAATTGCTACAGTGTCGGAGTTACCATCTTTTGGATGAGACACTAAACCGAGATCCCATCTGCCCTCTTAGGTGGGTGTAAGATTCCACGGTGCTGTTCAGTGAAGAGCAAGAGAATTCTCCCGAGTGTCTTGGCTAGTATTTGTTCTTTAGCCAGCACCTCAAACAGATTATCTGGTCATTTATCACTTGGCTGTTTGTGGGACTTTGCTGTGCTCAAATTGGCTGCCACCTTTCCTACTTACAACAGTGACTATGCTTCAAAAGTATTTAATTGGCTGTGAAGCGTTTTGGGACGTCCTGAGATCATGAAAGGCGCGATAGAAATGCAATTTCATTCTTCCAGCATTGATGGTCACGACTCAGATTTTACAGTGGGGCCAAGAGATTCTTTAATTTCTTGTCTGAGAGTGTGAATGTGAGAGATCAGTGAAGTTAACTTTGAAGTCAAGCCTGCTAAGGAGAAGATAAGTTATTACGATTTGCAATTGTGTAACAGATTCTAATTGTGTCGTGACTCAAGAAGCCAATGTTAATAACCAGTAAAGACTATGATCACCAGTATCGGAATGCGGTCCTTTTCCTGTGGATCATCCAGTGTTGATTGGAGAGCACTGGTTGAAATCGATCAGCTGGACAAGCAGCCAATTCGTGTGAATCAGCTTTTAGAGGCTGAGAACCATATTGAAGCAGTTACTACGGGCATACAACAGCGTAGGATGCCAGAATTGTTTGGGAAAATCCTGGGCACTGCTGTGAGCAAATGTTTGAAAGCTCAGCTGGTGATCGCAGAAAGTATCTGGAATAACATTTATTTATATGGCGCCTTTAATGTAATAAAAAGCATTACAAAGCAAAATTTGACACCAAGCCACGTAAGGAGATATTAAGGCAGAAGACCAAAAGGGGGGGTCTTAAAGGAGGAAAGTGAGGTAGAAGGCAGAGAGATGTAGTGAGGTATTTCCAGAGCTTAGGGTCTAGGCAACTGAAGGGGCAGTCACGAGGGGATGCTCTGGAGGCCTGAATTAAAGGAGTGCAGATGTCTTGGAGGGTTGTGGTGCTGGAGGAGGTACAGAGATAGAGTGTAGCATGGCCATTTAGAGATTTGCAAACAAGGATGAGAATTTTAAAATCGGGGCTTGGCTTAATAGGGAACCAATGTAGGTCAGCGAGCGCGGGTATGATAGGGGAACGGGACTTGGTGTAAATTAAGACACAGGCAGCAGAGTTTTGGATGAGCTCTAATTTATGGAGGGTAGAATGTTGGAGGCTGGCCAGGATAGTGTTGGAACAGTCATGTCTCGAGATAACAGGCATTGATGAGGGTTTCAGCAGCAGATGAGCTGAGGCAGGGGTGAAGTGAGGAACTGTTATAGAAATGGAAAATGGTGGTCTTAGTGATGGTGTGAATGTGTGGTCAGATGCTCATCACAGGGTCAAATATGACACCGAGTTTGTGAACAGTCTGGTTCAGCCTCAGCCTGTTGCCAGGGAGAGGGATGGAGTTGGTGGCTAGGGTATGGAATTTGTGGTGCGGACTGAAGGTAATGGCTTCGGTCTTCCTAACGTTTAAGTGAAGAAAATTTCTGCTCGTCCAGTACTGGATGTGAGTAAGTAGTCTCATAATTTAGCAACAGTGGAGGGTTCGAGAGTGGTGATAGTGAGGTAGAGCTGGTCATCGTCAGCTCACATTTGGAACCTGACACTGTGCTTTCAGATGATGTCACCGATGGGCAGCATGTAGATGAGAAGTAGGAGGAGGCCAAGAATAGATCCTTGAGGGACACCAGAGGTAACAGTGCAGGAGCAGGAAGAGAACCCATTACAGGTGATTCTTTGGCTATGATTAGATATGAATGGAACCAGGTGAGAGCCGTCCCACCCAGCTGGACGATGGTGGAGAGGCATTGGAGAAGGATGATGTGGTCAACCATGTCAAAGGCTGCAGACAGGTCGAGAAGGACAAGGAGGGAAAGTTTATCTTTGGCACAGTCACATAAGATGTCATTTGTGACTTTAAGAGCCGTTTCAGTACTGTGGCAGGAGCCGAAACCTGCTAGGAGGGATTCAGACATGGAGTTCTGAGAAAGATGGGAACGGATTTGGGAGGCAACAACATATTCAAGGACTTGGTAGAGGAAAGGGAGGTTGGAGATGGGTGGTAGTTTGCAAGGATGAAAAGGTTGGGTGTTGATGTTTTGAGGAGAGAGGGGATGACAGCAGATTTGAAGAAGAGAGGGACAGAACCTGAGGAGAGAGAATCATTAACAATATTGGCTAACGGGGACCAGGCGGGGAAGTTGGGTGATCAGTTTAGCTGGAATAAGACTGAGGCAACAGGGGATGGGTCTCATGGACAAGATGAGCTCAGAGAGGGCATGAGGAGAATTAGGAGAGATACTCGAGAAAGATGCGAGTTCAGGGTGAGGGCAGGGGGGACTTTTCGAGGAAGTTTGACCAGCTGGGCTGGTGTAAGGGAGGAATGTGGCCGAGGCAGCTGATCGGATGTTCTCTATCTTAGTTATAAAGAAATCCATGAGCTCCTCGCACTTATTGCTGGAGATGTAGCTTGAAGAAACAGGGGAGAGGGACTTAAGGCAGTTTGCAGTAGAGAAAAGAAGCCAGAATTATAAGCAGTTTTAGCAGACAAGAGTAGGTCTTGGTAGTGCTTTATGTGGCCCAGCCAGAATGGCTAAACCACTTGTCTGCCATGTCCGTTTAAGTTTGCATCTCTTGGACTTAAGGGAACTGAGATGAACGCTGTACCAGGGGAACGACCAGGGTGAGAGAGAGTGGAATGATTTTAGTAGGGACTATGGCATCAAAGGTGGAGGAGAGGGTGAAGTTGAAAAAATCGGCTGCAGAAATGTTGTGGTGAACGGAGGGCCGCAGGATGGAATGGCACAGTTTAGTTTTTCCCGGCTCCTCCTCAGCTCTGCTCAGCTGCACCCACAGTGACATGGGTCACCGTTCACATAAGAGGATGAAGAGTGTCCACATTGAGATTTGAGGTGGGAGACACCAGAAACTCCTGTTCTACTGTCGCGACTTCCTGACTTCAGTTCAAGTGAGGTGGGCATGGGACACTGCATTCACCACCTCTGCCACCTCTCCCCGAGGGCTGATTTGCCCTTTGTCTACTTGGATGTAGCTATTCAAGCTGCTGATTTGTTGCGGTGACACCAGGTGTATGGAATGTAGCATGTGGGAAGCAGGCACAGTGTTTTAGTATTGTCTCCTGCCCAACCATCTCTCTGATGTTTTGTAAGAGCTTGCAGTATTCTGACCTCTTCCTGTAGGGCTATGATTGCTTTTTCCTTGAGGCACTTCTGCCGTCATAGATATTCTAGTGGTATGTTGTACATAATGTGCTGCAAGTATGTTCTGTAAAATTTATGAAACAAAATTTGTTCTTGAGACCAGTGTTTATTGCCCATCCGTAATTGCCCTTGAGAAGGTGGTGGTGAGCTGCCTTCTTGAACCGCTGCAGTCCATATTAGGTACACCCACAGTGCTGTTAGGAAGAGAGTTCCTGGATTTTGACCCAGTGACAGTGAAGGAACGGTGTGTGTCTTGGAGGGGAACTTGCAGGTGCTGGTGTTGCCTTTGCCACTGCTTGAAAGTAAATCACAGTGGTAACAATTGATGGTACCCAATATTTTATCATGTATACCCTAGAGATATAGCTTTTAAATAGGCGTGATGCTTTTACACCTGTTGTGGATATTCTAACCCATTCTGCCAGATCTCACCACGCTCTGCTTTATTCAGTTTGATGTCAATGACTCAGTTTGTTGGTACAATATTGTAGGGAATACTGTGAAATAGCATTGAATAATTTGTGTACTGCATGATGCACATAGTACGCACAGGGAGTATTCCACCTACCACTATTGTCTTTTCATTTCTTAGAACTACATCAAACTTACAGCAGTGAAGCAGGCCATTCAGCCCAACAGGTCCTTGTCAGTATTGATGCTCCACGGGAACTGTCTCTCACCCTACTGCATCATGCCCTATCAATAAATCCTTCTATTCCTTTCTCCCTTATGTGCTTCGCTAACTCGCCCTTAAGTGCACCTGCTTCCTCAAAGCTCCAGTTTTCATGGATCACATTTACGCTGAAGTTATGCTGAAATACAGGCCAGTCTCAGCAGGAATCTTGCTGGGAACTTGCTGCTGAAATTTCCTGCGGAACTCATTTTGCCAAGGAGGAATGCAAACACCGGCAGAAAATCAATGCAAAATGCCTCACTTGTTGTTGTGCACACAAGTGCCAGGCAATGATCATCTCCAACAAGAGAGAATCCAGCCATCTCCCCTTGACATTCAACAGCATTACCAACACTGAATCCCCCACAATCAACATTCTGGGGGTCACCATTGACCAGAAACTGATCTGGACTAGCCACATAAATACTGTGGCTACAAGAGCTGGAATTCTGCAGTGAGTAACTCACCTCCTGACTCCCCAAAGCCTGTCCATCATCTACAAGGCACAAGTCAGGAGTGTGATGGAATACTCTCCACTTGCTTGGATGGGTGCAGCTCCAACAACACTCAAGAAGCTCAACACCATCCAGGACAAAGCAGCCTGCTTGAACGGCAACCCATCCGTCACCTTAAACATTCACTCCCTTCACCACCGACGCACAGTGGCAGCAGTGTGTACCATCTACAAGATGCATTGCAGCAATGCACCAAGGCTCCTTCGGCAGCACCTTCCAAACCCGTGACCTCTACCATCTAGAAGGACAAGGACAACAGATGCATGGGAACACCACCACCTGCAAGTTCCCCTCCAAGCCACACACCATCCTGACTTGGAACTATATCGCCGTTCCTTCACTGTCACTGGGTCAAAATCCTGGAACTCCCTAACAGCACTGTGGGTGTACCTACCTCACATGGACTGCAGCGGTTCAGGAAGGCAGCTCACCACCACCTTCTCAAGGGAATTAGGGTTGGGCAATAAATGTTGGCCTTGCCAGCGATGCCCACATCCTATGAGAGAAAAAAAAATGCTGTCTTGAAGGGAAAGTTTCTGCTGGTTGTTAAAGAGCCATGTTGTTAAAGAGAAAATGTTAACTCATTGGGCAGATGAGTTAGCTGGTCAGTGAAAATCGCTGCTGAAACATTTTAAGATGGCTGAGCGGGCATTAAGGTTCTCTGACTGCCTCTGTCTCTGGGAAAAGGAAGCGAAATCAGATCTCGTATGCGGGAAGCCTCAAAGAAAAGTGAGGGCTGTCAGTAATGGCAAAGACATCCCGACCATGTGTTGTATGGGCTAGGTGCAGAGTGGAGTGCTCTCTGCTCTAACCTAACAACAGCTTGCATTTACATGTTAATATTACAGCTTAATGATAAACAATGGATTCGACCTGTAGTGCCAGCATTGAGAGGAAGACAGGCAGCTGTCCAAGTGCATCTCCAGATCGGAGTGTTATATTGATTATAAAATCAGTTCATCAGAAAACCTAAGCTAGAAACATTCAGCCCGATGAGCGTTAAGTTGATAAAGGCTAATGTTTTAAAATCACTCTAATCAGCAGTAAGAACTGGTGTGTGCTTACACAGGGTATGACAGTATAATGGTTATGCCAGTGGATGTGTTACTAGAGGCCTGGTCTAATAATCCTAAGAGAATTAACTCAAATCCCACTATGGTAATGTAAGAATTTTGAATTCTGGAATTAAAAACATGCAGAAGTGAACATGAAGCTGTTGGATTGTTGTAAAAAGCGACCTGGTTCACTAAACCTCCTTTAGGTCCGGCCTCTCTGTGACTCCAGGCCCATAACGATGTGTTGATTTTTAACTTTGCTCTGAAGTGATCTCGCGAGCCACTCGGTTGTATCAAAACAGCCACTAATGGTTCAAGATAAAGGCCCACAACCATCACCTTCCCAGGGTAGTTAGGGATGGGTAATAATTGTTGGCTTTGCCAGTGACACCCAAATCCCATTATTGAATAAAGCAAAAAAAAACACGCCAAAGTCAGCTACTTCATAGATTTTGTTTGTGTAGCAAATGCCTTTCTTTGGGGCGAGCTGCAGCTATCAGCCATGTTGCTGGGTGGTGGATAGCTGGAATAATCTCCAGAAATGGAGACTAGCTGCGAAATAAATCGGACCTCTGCTGATGAATAAGAGGTCATGGACTGTAGCAACAGGAGGGTGAGGAAGAGGGTGGTGTCTTTACATCATTCAAAACCCCCATCATTCTATTCTACAGCATCCTGTGACATGGCAAAGAAGGGCCACCATTCAATAAATCCTACCACAACAAATTCCTTCAACAGAGGATCGACTTATGGCTGTGAAGGCAGATGAGCGGTTGCAGCAGGGCATTGTCCTCAGTTGTACAGGCTCACCTGATCATTGAAAACAGGCAATGCCTTGCCATGAGAGTGTGGGACCCGCTGTGCAACAGGCCTCCCACTGTAAAAGACACCATGCACAGGCCCTTCTACAGATGGCAAACCTCCTCAAGCCCTTTGATCAGCTAGTGGTGATGGGAGCAGAATCGAGATATCTGGCAGCTTCTTATCACAACCTGACACAAAGGCAACAGTTACCAACTAACCACTCGACTCTTAATTGAGGCAGAAAGGGAGGGGGTCAGAAAAGGTGCCTGTTTCACTCCAAACCTGGCTGGAAAACTGCATCCAGCAGGATCACCCATCAACAGTTCAAACTCACAAAAAACAATCAAGATAGGATCTTGGAATATTGGGTTGCTAATGGATAACTCAACAATCTGAGAGACAAACAGCAACAGTTGCCCGTAAGCTCCAAAGCCAAGACATTGACATAGTAGCCCACAGCGAGACCCATAGAACAGATGAGGGACAAATCAAAGAATGTGGCAGTAGCTATACTTCCTTCTGGAAAGGGAAATCACAAGAAGAACACAGAATTCATGACAGAATTCTGTCAAAAACAAACTCGTGAAGAGATTCCACGAACCACCACCCCGCCACCCCCCTGCCATTGGAATCAATGAGCCTCTTAAGACACTCTATCTTCAGCTCAAAGGCAATCAATCTGCCGCCTCCTCAGTGCTCATGCACCTATCTTGAACTCCAAGGGCAAAGTGAAAGAAACCTTCTATTCCAACTTGGGCACAACTGTGGCAGCTGTACCATCACAGTCAAAGATCATACTTCTCAGTGATTTCAGTGCCAGGGTGGGGGCCAGCCATGCCCTTTAGATGAACACACCACTGGAAAGTCTAATCCCAGCAGTGTATGCCTTCTTGCCCTGTGGACTCAATATGATCTTGTGGTCACTGCCCTTTTCTGTCAAAAAAAAAAGTTTCAAGACATTCTGGTAATGTCAAGATCGAAGCTCGGGCACTGAATAGACTATGTGTTAGTCATGACCAGGGATTGAAAAGGTGTACACATTACGCATGCGTGTTATTGACACTTAAGATGGCCCCCAAAAGGAACTGGCAGCCATGACAGGTACGGAGAAAGTTCGAGGTCTCTGACCTGTCAAATGACACCAAGCTGAAGGAATTTCAGGAGCATATCAATCAGAAACTACAGGAACATAAAGCAACATCCAAGATGACTGGCAATCACTGAAATCCATCATCACTCATGCATGACCAGAAATCCTCAGACACACCACTAAAAGACACCAAGACTGGTTTGATGAGTGTCATACTGAAATTGCAATCTCATCGAGTGTAAACGGACAGCATTTCCAAACCTGGCAACAGGATCCAAACGTCACAGAAAAGAAGCTTGCCCATCAGACAGCCAAAGCTAAAGTTCAAAGAAGAACTTGCGATTTGAAGAACAAATGGTGGACAGAGCAGGCTGAGGAAATTCAGCCCCTCGCTGGCATGCAAGATAAGTGTGCCTTTTTCAAGACAAGTAAAAAGATCTGTGGACCCTCAACCCTCGGATCAACACTGATAATACTGTCCATGTCTTGCCATCTTTGGATCTTAACACTCGCTGGAAAGAGCACTTTGTAGAACTACTCAGTCAGAACTCCACAGTGGCCATGCATGTGCTGGAGAACCTCCCACAACATACAATCAGAAGGGAGCTAGACTATGATCTAACGCTCGGTGAAGTGATAACTGCTGTCAACCAGCTGAAAAACAAGAAAGCTTCTGGTGCTGACAATATCCCTGTGGAAGTACTGAAACACAGAGGAGACGCACTAATCTCTTAGATACGTGCCTTGTTTGTGATCTCGCAGAAGGAAGAAACTTCAAGTGACCTTAAAGACATCATGATGATCAAATCTTCAAGAAAGGAGACAAGTCAAACTGTAGCAATTAGAGGGACATTGCATTGCTTTCAACTATTGGCAAAGTCCTAGCTAGGACTACTTAATTCCTTCTCGTCATTTGCAGAGGTCGTCCTTCCAGAGTCCCCGTGTGACTTCTGACCCACCAGAGGAACAACTGACATCATCTTCACAGCAGGCCAACTTCAGGAAAAGTGCAGAGAGCAGAACATGCCCTTGTAAATGGCTTTCTTCGATCTCTTTAAAAAAAACATTGACTCAGTGAATCAAACTGCCCTTTGCAAGGTGCTGCGGTGAGATGGATGTCCAGCTAAGTTCACAACAACATCTGTCTCCTACATGATGACCATATGCAAATAACAGTACGATGCAGTGGCTCCACTGCAGGTCCCTTCCTTGTCAGAACAGGCAGCAAGCTGGGGTGTGACATGGCACCAACGCTATTCTCAATCTTTCTTGCATGCATTGCTGCAGCTTACTACTGGCAGGCTCCCCCCAGATGTGGCAATAATTTCTTGCACTGATGGTAACCTCTTCAACTCAACCAGCTGAAGGCCAAATCCATGACAACAACACTTCTGCAATAGAATTGCAGTATACTGATGATGCACGAGTTAGTGCTCACTCTGACGAAGAGCTACAACAGATAGTTGATGTATTCACCGAAGCCTATGCGAGCATGGGTCTTGCCCATGGTAACATCAGATCCTGTGAGTTATGATTTCCAGGATGTATTTAAAATCTGACCACAAATATATTGCCAATTTTTGGCTCACTCTGCATTCCAGTATTTGCATGAGCCATTTTCCCCTGTTCTTTTGGTCTGTAATGATCCACCAAGAACTCTGTGTCGAAAGCATTTACGGTCAGTTAATTCAAATTGTAACCAGAAACCTGCTGTGAAGTCCTCGGTGAAACATCTGTGCAGCAAAGCAGTCACTTGTTGGGTGTGGCTGTTTAACCAAGCTCCTACATGGAAAGACTTACTTCCGTAAACTGTTGGAAATGTACAGTGTGGCTGTTCTTTGTAAACTGAACTAGCAGCTGTGTTTTACTACCCATTTTCAAGTGGGAATGCAGATTTTTTATTTTTTATTTTTGCTGGCCTATTCCAGTACATTTTACTCCCTCAGAACTTAAATTCCTGGCAACTATACAAACTTTGAACAGATCTTCAAAGGTTAATGTTATAAAGGAAAATGAGCCCCGGGCCTCTGCCCAGCAGAAGTGAGCTAGGCCCCAGGCCTGGCAGGAGTGAGCGAGGCCCCAGACCCCAGCCTGGCGGGAGTGAGCCCCGGGCCCTGCACTCTTTATGATCTCAGGACCTCCCAACTTGCTTTACACCCAGTGAGCTGCATTTGAAGTTTAATCACTGTTGTCATGTAAGACATGCAGCAACCAAATAGTGCACAGTAAGCGGCAGAAATGAGATAGTTGACCGATTTGTAATTATAGGGGGATACATGTTGGCCCGAACAAGGGGGAGAATCTCTTCCTGAGGGGGCAGATGGGACCCCGGTTTAATGTTTTATCTGAAAGATGGCACCTCCAGCAGTGCAGCACTCGGTCAGTAATGAACTGAGGTGTCAACCTGGATTTTGTGCTTGCGTGCTGTAGTGGGACAGGCTACTGGTGCAATTACTATTCTGCATATGTAGATTTGTGTTATGTGGGCATTTCGAGAGAGAGCTGCTTTAAATCTTATTTTGTCCCCCGTATATAACCTTTTATATTCATTCTCGGGGTATGGGTGAAACTATTCATTGCACATCCCGAGATGCCCTGATAAGCTGATGACGGGTGTTCTTTTTGAACCCCTGTGGTCCTTGAAGGTGTTCTAGCAATATATTAGGTAGGGAATTCCAAGATGTTGACTCTGTCACCATGAAGAAACAGTGAAACACGGCCGTGCAAATACTTCACATGAAACTTCAGGGTGTTTTTAGTTATCAGTACAATCTTGATGTGATGTAATTACAGAATCTTTTTTGTGAGTAAGTTGGTCATATAATCGATAGAGTAAATAAAGAGAAACTGTTTTCATAGGCAGGAGGGTCGGTAAATGCAGGGCACAGATTTAAGATGATTGGCAAAAGAACCAGAGGAGGGAATGAGGAGTTTTTTTTTAACACTGAGTTATGATCTGAAATGCACTGACTGAAAGGGCAGTGGAAGCAGATTCAGTAGTAACTTGATTTCAAAAGGGAATTGGATAAATAGTTGAAAAGGAAACAATTAGCAGGGCTGTGGGAAAGGATGCGGGGGGGGGGTGGGGGGGGGGGAGAGAGACTAATTGGATTCTAAGAGCCAGCACAGGCACGATGGGCTGAATGGGCTTCTTCTGTACTGTAAGGGTTTAATCTAATGTCTTTTAGTGGTTGCAGTACAGCATGTACCAGATTACTAAGAGTATTAAGACATTTTTTACTGATGTAAAGTAAGTTTCCTGTGATTGTGAATAATACACTGTCAGAGCTGGTAACTAATGCAGGTCAGTTACTGCTGGATACTTTACACATTAATTACGCTTGTAACACTTGAGGGAGATACTGGCACATTATGTACAGTTCTTGTGAGTTAGATAGTTGCACTTTTATGAGCTGTAAAATTTGGCTTTAGATTGAAGCCCACCCAGGAGTTTTTGGCTGTTAACTTGTCCGGAGCCTTACAAAGGCTTGATTTACTTGAAATGTGTTTAGAACAACATTTTAGTAATTAGCTTTAATAGCGTGACTAATATACGTCAAGGATCAAAGGGCAAACACTGACTGTTGTGTGTTCCTTAACTTTACCAAAGAAGTCCTGTTGGGTACAGGCATAGATGTTCATTTCCTGAAATCATCAGTGTTTTCCATGTGTCCCACAAATCAAGTGGATGAAGTGTGTCTTGCAATAGTCTGCATAATGTGCTTGTTGCACAGAAGACTAGCAAATCAGTTGCTGAAAAGGAGTGTTTTTGGCAAATTAGCCATTGCGGAATTCACAACATTCAAGATAACTGGGATAAAATGTTTCCAGTGTTTCACAATACCTGACCTTGTACAGTGGGTTCTGACAAGTGGGTCTTTGTCTTGGAGTCGAGAGTTCTATTTGCATGATGTGGAAGGTGCTAATTTTGTAACTATTTTGGAAGATTGATAGAATCATAAAATGATTACAGCACAGAAGGAGGCCAATCTGTGTGTCGTATCCGCACCAGCTCTCTGCAAGAGCAACACACCAAGTCCCACACCACAGTCTTTCCCTGTAGCCCTTAAACTTTTTTTTTCTTCAGGTAATTATCGAATTCTCTTTTGAAAGTCTTAACTGAATCTGCCTCCAACACACGCTCAGGCTGTGCATTCCAGATCCCAACCACTGACTGCATAGAAACGTTTTTCCTCATGTCGTTGTTGCTTCTTTAGTCAATCACCTTAAATTGGTGTCCTCTGATTTCTGGATTTTTCCGTCAAAGGGAACAGTTTCTCCCTATTTATTCTGTCCAGACCCCTCATGATTTTGAACACTTCTATGAAATCTCCTCTTAATTTTCTCTTTTCTCCAAGGAGTACAGCCCCAGCTTCTCCAACCTATACATGTAACTGAAGTTCCTCATCCCTGGAACCATCTGACGAATCTTTACTGCACCCTCTCCAATGCCTTAACATCCTTCCTAAATAGATTCATTCTCACAATGTGGGAGTCGCAAAGCCTTGATTTATTAGCAATCCCCAGTTTGATGCAAACTGAGCAACTTGCTGAGCCACTTCTTTTTTCTTTTGGGCCTCCTTATCTCGAGAGACAATGGATACGCGCCTGGAGGTGGTCAGTGGTTTGTGAAGCAGCGCCTGGAGTGGCTATAAAGGCCAATTCTGGAGTGACAGGCTCTTCCACAGGTGCTGCAGAGAAATTTGTTTGTTGGGGCTGTTGCACAGTTGGCTCTCCCCTTGCGCCTCTGTCTTTTTTCCTGCCAACTACTAAGTCTCTTCGACTCGCCACAATTTAGCCCTGTCTTTATGGCTGCCCGCCAGCTCTGGCGAATGCTGGCAACTGACTCCCACGACTTGTGATCAATGTCACACGATTTCATGTCGCGTTCGCAGGACAGTTAAGAGATGACCACTCTTGGTGTGGGACTGGAGTCACATATAGGCTAGACTGTGGAAGAACAGCAGGTTTCCTTTCTTAAGTGACATTAGTGAACCAATTGTGTTCTTATGACAACACAACAATTTCATGCTCACTTTTGTGGATATCAGCTTTGGGGAAAAAGTATTTCCAGAATGTCAAAAACTGATTCAAATTCTCAAACTGCCATGCTGGGATTTGACCTCGTAGTCTCTGAATTACTCGTCCAGTTATGTAACCACTACACTACCATACCAGTTTAATTGGAAGTGTTGGACTACGCCCACCCATTTGAACTCCCCAGGAATTATTTTCTGGGAGTCTTCAGCTTGGAGTGCAGTAACTGGCTTGATGTGCAGCTTAGTTTGCCGGTACGCAAAGACAAAGAGCTGGAAGGAGTGTGAGGTCATGCCCTTGGGCTTCCGGTCCAGCTAGGAAACAATAAGAACAAAAGAGCATACAGTGTAAAAAGACAATCAGTTTTAGAAGAACTGGTGAGGGAGACAGAGAGTGAGCGAAAGTGAGACTGCTCTCCTTCTGGGAGTACCAACCTATTTCAGAGAAATTACTGGTCAGTAAAGTTTTATATTTAAACCTGCTAACTGGGGCAGTATGGTGTATTGATTACTTTATTATAAGGCATTTTACTGAATTAAGTTAAAGTAAGAAGAAATGCAGTAGAAATGTTACTCTCCTCGTCCACTTGTGGTTTGTAAAAGAAACCAGTTCCTATTCACAATAAAAACACAAAATTCTGGCAATACTCAGCCAGTCTGGCTGCATCTGTGGAGAAAGAAAATGAGTTAACGTTTCAGGTCAACAACCTTTCATCAGAACCTCGAACGTTAACTCTGTTTCTTTCTCTGCAGATGCTGCCAGACCGGCTGAGTATTTCCAGCATTTTCTGTTTTTATTTCAGATTTCCAGCATCCGCAGTATTCTGCTCATAATTTATATTTGATCTTGTCTCACTAAACTTTGGGAAGATTGGAGAAGCCCATGGGATGGCATGTAAAAAGTTATAGTATTCACTCCAGGGAACAAGGGGTTTTCATTGTCAGGGGCCCCCTGAGCCAAACTGTTGTAAACTAGTTATTGGGCGGTAACAGTAAACTCCTGATCGTAAGGGATGTGGGATTCATTTAACAGAGAGTCCAATGATGCTGCACCCAAGAGAATATTTTAGTGCAGATCTGAAATTTGTAACAGTACCACCCAGGAGACCAACACCAAAGATAACAGCAGATTGAATGGAAGAGAATATGACCAGAGGTGGTTCGAGGGCTGTAATAAAAAAAAAATTACCTGGTAGGGGTAAATAAAAGGAAGTAACTCAGACTAGAACAAGTAGTCCATAGGGCACTGTTGAAGGCACTTGGATTTATTATGTGCTGAGGTTATCCACATTTAAGAATTGAGAGAATAAATTGAAATTTGCTAATGCTACCAAATTGGGGAAGTGGGCAGGAAGTTATGAAAGATTGCAGGAGGATATAAGCTGGGCAGATGGGTGACAGGTAAGGCTCAGTGTGAAAGTGAAATAATACAATTTGCAAGAAAGAGTAAGGAAATGAAGTATAAATTAAATGATAAAAGTTTAAATAGAGTAGACGAGCAGAGAGACCTTGGTGTGCAGATACCAAAGGTGGCAGCACAGGAAGATACGACAGGAGATATGACCAGCTAGATTACTGGTTTTGCATCTAGAGGAATAGAATACAAAAGCAAGAAGTGATGTTGAACTTGTAAAAGAGCTTAATGTTTTTTAGTGGTATTGGTTGAAGGATACATATTTGGAGAACTCCCCTGCTGTTCTTCAAAATAGTACTTTTACATCCACCTGAGAGGGCAGAGAGGGCTTGATTTAACGTCTCATCTGAAAGATGGCACCTTCGGCAGTGCAGCACTCCCTCGGTACTGCACTGGAGTGTCAGCCTAGATTGTATGCTCAAGTCTCTGGAGTGGGATTTGAACCCACGACCTTCAGAAGCAAGAGTGCCCTGGTTGACGTCTTAACTGCTAATGTAGAAAGGTGAGCATTGAAGTGCATTTTGTAAACTCTCATCAGGTTTTTGAGACGTTTGACACTCCCTAATTGGTGGCTTAATGAATTGTGGGTGAGCTCAAAATCTAGAAGAGGAATAAGGATGATGCCAATTCTATTTCAAAGGGTTTGTCCTTAAAAGGATAAAGGCTTTGTAGGGACCCACCAACCAGCTCATGCATCGACGTTTTCCATTCTACCAGAATTTTTAAGAGGGTCAAAGCACCTTTACTGCTGGCAACTTTCCTGATTACAGCATCCATTTACTTGACTGTGAAGTTCCCACATTCCTTCAAACTGTTCCTAGTGCCAGTGAAATTTTATGCTGTTGGGTGTTGCCATCGCAATGCTAACTACTAAAGATTACTTTGGCTTGTTTTGTGTTTAGGCATATGTGTGTTAATGCCTCATACAAGCAACTCCAGGTCAACCAGAGTTCTGCTTGGCCATAGCTTTATGCAAGTAAAATATTGTAATGTTTAGATGTAGAAATAGGAGGGAGTACAGCAGTGTAGTTACTGACATGCATACAAATTAGGAGTCGGCCATTCGGCATCCCCCCCCCCACTCTCCCAAACCTGCTCCGCCACCCAATGAGATCACAGCCGATCTGAATGTGGCCTCAACTCCACTTTCCTGTCTGCCCCCCATAACGCTTGACTCTCATGTCTGTCAAGACTGTATCTAACTCAGTCTTGAATATATTCAGTGACCCAGCCTCTACTGCTCTCCGAGGAAGCAAATTCCACACTAACAGCCCTCTTAAGAGAAACAGATTTCTTCTCATCTCTGTCTTAAATGGGAGACCCCTTATGGGCGAGACTAGAACTAGTTTAAAAATAAGTGGAAACATCCTTCCAGCATCCACCCTGTTAAGTCCCCTCAGGATCTTATATGTTTCAATAAGATCACGCCTCATTCTTCAAAACTCGAATGAGTATTGGCCCAACCTGTTCAACCTTTCCTTATAAGATAACTCCTTCATCCCAGGAATCAGTCAAGTGAACCTTCTCTGAACTGCTTCTAATTCAATTTTATCCTCCAGTAAGGAGACCAAAATGATACACAGTACTCGAGATGTGGTCTCACCAAGACCCTGTACAGCAGTAGTAAAACTTCCCTACTTTTATATTCTATTGCCCTTGCAATAAATTACATTTGCCTTCCTAATCACTTGCTGTGCCTGCATACTAACTTTTTGTGATTCACGTGCTAGGACCCAGATCCCTCTGTACAGCAGTCTCTCTCCATTTAAATAATATTCTGCTTTTCTATTCTTCCTGCCAAAGTGGACAAGATCACATTTTCCCAAATTATACTCCATCTGCCAAATTGTTGCCCACTCACCCTATCTACCTATATCCCTTTGTAGACTCCATGTCCTCTTGACAACTTACCTTCCTGCCTACCTTTGTCATCTGCAAATTGAACAACCATACATTCAGTCCCTTCATCCAAGCCGTTGGTGTAGATTGTAAATAATTGAGGCCCCAGCACTGATCCCTGTGGCACTCCACTAGTAACATCCTGCCAACCTGAAAATGCCCCATTTATCCCCACTCTCTGCTTCCCATTAGCTAACCAATCCTCTCTCCATGCTAATATCTTGACCCCTACACCATGAACTCTTATTTTGTATAGTAACTTTTGATGTGGCACCTTGCCTTTTTGAAATCCATGTACACCACATCTACAGGTTCCCCTTTATTCACGTTGCTTGTTACTTCCTCAAAGAGCTCTAATATGTTAGTCAAACACGATTTCTCTTTCAGAAAACTATGTTGACTCTGCCTGATCGCATTAGGATTTTCTAAATGTCCTGCTATAACCTCTTCAAAAATGGATTCTGACAGATGTTATCCTAACTCGCCTATAGTTTCTTGCTTTCTGTCTCCCTCCTTTCTTGAATAGAGGTGTTGCAGTAGCTATTTTCCAATCTGTGGGTCCTTTCTAGAATCTAGTGAAGTTTATAAAAGATAACACCTAATGCATCTATCTTTGCAGCCACTTCTTTTAAGACCCTAGGATGTCGGCCATCAAGTCCTGGTAGTTGTTATCCAGAGGCCAGGATGAATAATCCAGAGAATGCGAGTGCAAATCTTAATGAGAATTTGAATTTAGTTAACATTTTATTTCGAGATATGTTTTATCAGTTTAAAATAAAAAGTGACTGTGAAGCTATTGGATTGTTGTAAAAACCCATCCTCCTTCATATCCTTTAGGAAAGCAAATCTGTGGTCCTATATGTGATTTCAGTCCCATGCCAAAATGGTTGACTCTTAACTGGCCTCTGAAGTGACTTAGCAAAGCACTCCGTTACATCAAATCAGGGCAACTGGAGATGGGCAGGAATGCTGGCCTTACCAGCGATGCCCACCTCCCAGGAATGAATATAAAAATGTTCTTCTGTTTGGCACTCCTGTCATCACAATTTGTAATAGAGCTCCTTGGACTCTTGTTGTGGTATTGTGTCTTAATCTACTGTCTCACCAGCGAATCATGGGGATGAACTTTTTAATTAAAAACCTTTTGACTCTGGATGAATTACTGATTCACTAGTTGTTGTCAGGCACCCCTACAGCTTCAGTCGCATGTTGAATCTAAGTGAGCTTGCTGAGCCTTGAAATAGCCTTGATGTGCCAAAAGTCTTGTCCTTCACCTTCTTGACCTTTAAACACTAAATGCATGACGTGTCTTCAATCCTGCTGAAAGCGAAATGAATGTTCTTTAATTTTAAAAACAAGTCATGCAAATTTTAAAATGCAGAACATTGCAGAGGCGAAAACCATCTCACGATGGAGTGGAAAGAGGGCCCTTTATAACTGAGGTAAGAGCTGAGTAGAATTCTATGTTGAATCCATCAAAATGAATGACTATTGAGATGCTGCCACCAGTTGCTGTCGCTGTGTAGAGTTATTGGCCCTTGTGTTCTCCACAGTTATTTTCAGAGTTTGTGTTGCATTGCATAAGGGGCGGCACAGTGGCGCAGTGGTTAGCACCGCAGCCTCACAGCTCCAGCGACCCGGGTTCAATTCTGGGTACTGCCTGTGTGGAGTTTGCAAGTTCTCCCTGTGTCTGCGTGGGTTTCCTCCGGGTGCTCCGGTTTCCTCCCACATGCCAAAGACTTGCAGGTTGATAGGTTAATTGGCCATTATAAATTGCCCCTAGTATAGGTAGGTGATAGGGAAATATAGGGACATGTGGGGATGTGGTAGGAATATGGAATTAGTGTAGGGTTAGTATAAATGGGTGGTTGATGGTCGGCACAGACTCGGTGGGCCGAAGGGCCTGTTTCAGTGCTGTATCTCTTAAAAAAAAGAAAAACTAAACTATAACATTTTGTTTTATTTTTGTGCAGCAGATTAAAATGTTTTGAACATAAGACTGGGCAAAGGGGCTCAAATCTATTTTACTTAGCAAATAATAGCAATCACGAGGCAGTCTTGTCTACAAGGGTGGTTGAGCTTTGCAAACAAGTTGTTCAATGATTTAGTCAACTTTCTAATGCTGCAAAAGAGTCGAATCTACAGTCTCCAATTTTTCATGCGAGTGTGTCTGTTGGTCTGCTTATGCCAAATTTTGCTGATTATTTCCAGACTGATTTTTGCTGCCCAATTATAGCTTACTGCTATTTTGCCTTTAGCTGCTGGACGGTTGAAAAGATATAACCATGGAACCCAGCCCTGTGACCCTTAACTGGGTTGGGACAGGGGGGAAATGAGAAGAGGAGAGAAACCGAGGCACGTAGTGTGGAGGTTACTAGCGGTACTTGACGTGTGTTAGATTGATTGAGCAGCATTGGTCAAATCTAATACTGGGTTATTTTTCAAGCTCTGGCCTGGAAATGAAAGGAAAAGGTCATGCCTGCTTCTGTGTGCTGTATAAAGGCTGGCACTACAATGAGACACTATTTCCTGCAAGGAAATCCTTTTGTATTGTTTGACCCAAACATTCCTTCCAGGTGAAACTGCGAATTACTTGTACCTCTTTCGATTACATATACTGTACTTGTGCTCCCCTACACTGGGCAGACCAAACGCAGATTGGATGACCGCTTTGTGGACCACCTCCGATCAGTCCGCAAGCTTGACGCCGAGCTTCTGGTCGCCTGTCATTTTAATTCTGCTCCCCACTCTCACTTTGACCTCTCTGTCCTCATCCTACTGCAGTGTTCCAGTGGAGCTCAGTGGAAGCTCAAAGAAGAGCACTTCATCTTCTGCTCAAGCACTTTACAGCCTTTTGGACTCTACATTGAGTTCAGCAATTTCATTGAGAACAATTGCCTCAATTTTTTCCTTTTTTTTTGCTTTGTTTCTCAGGCAGCAGCTATTGCTGATGATTCTGCTGTTTGCCTTTACACCTCCTCTAGATCCATCTTCTGTTTCTTTACTTGTCCCTTTTGCCTTGCACCATCATGCCTTTTGTCATTTAATCTCTCCTGCCTTCCACTCTATCTTTCCTACCCTCCCTTCTTTCGCTGCCTTTGTACTTAAAACCTGCTACACCTCTAATTTTTCCCAGTTCTGATGAAAGGTCATCGACCTGAATCATTAATTCCGTTTCTCTCTCCACAGATGCTGCCTGATCTGCTGAGTATTTCCAGCATTTTCTGTTCTTACTTGAAGAAAGGAGGGACTTGCATCTTTCGCAACCTGAGGATGTCCCAAAGTGCTTCACACCAATGGAGGAAATGTTACAGCCAAATTGCACACAGCAAAGCCCCAGAAACAACAATGAAATAAATGACCAGATAATCTATTTTAGTGATGCTGGATAAAGAATAAATATTGGCTGGGACACTGGGAGAGCTTCCTTCCTTATACCCAACTGAGAGTGCAGATGAGGCCTTGGTTTAATGTCTCATTTGAAAGATGGAACCACCGACGGTGCAGCATTCCCTCAGCCCCTGAAGTGGGACTTGAACCCATAACCTTCTGACCCGGAAGCAAGCAAGATTTGGAACTGTCTGCTTGTCATATTGACAGTTTCTTGAATGGCTCTGCAATTTTTCACCTTTGCCCTAAATCATATTTATATTTATCGTAGAGTTGACTAAATCAGCTCTGTACTTAGATGCATATATTTCATTAACAAAGGATGGTTTGCATCTGTAATTCCTCAAATCAAGATTGATCAAAAATAAGCTATTGAGGGCTGGGTCTCAAAGGAGAATAATTTACGTTAACACCAGGGTCTTTAATTGCTCATCCCCAAAATATCCCAAAGGACCTCGAGTATGTGGAGTTATTTAAAGACGCCATGACTTTTGGTCAGGCTAATGCAACCTACCAACCTGTGCACATCAAGAGCTTGCAAACAGCAGTGAGACGAATGGTGAGTTAATCTGTTTTTCTGGTGGTATTGTCATGGGGAGGAGGACTGCAAACTGGAGGCAAAGAATTTCTGCCGCAGCTGGCTTATGAAGTCAGGCATGTCAGCCCCTATGGTTCGTGTGCAAGTCTTGAGCTGTGTTGATAAGGATCGAGGGGAGATGCAGCTTTGTGTGAATAGATAAGTAGCATTGAGGTATCTGCTGCCCTGACCATTCTCTAAATATTTTTGTTATAAATTTTTAAGAAGTAATGTCATGTTAAAATCATCGTCTGGACTGATTATAGACCACTGTATCTTTATTACACTTTTAAGGATTGTTTTTCACAACCAGTCTTGTTTAAGAAGACATTCCAGAGCTACTCTCTGAATTTGATTGTACTTGAGCACGTAATCTAGGCTGATAATCCAGTGTAGTACTGAGGGAGTGCTGCACTGTCACACATGCTGCCTTTCAGATGAGATGTTGAACTGCGGCCCTGTCTACTCTCTCAGGTGGACATCAGTGATCGTGTGGCACTATTTCGAAGAAGAGCATTTTCTCTGGTGTCCTGGCCAATATTTATCAACTCAACCAACATCACGAAATCAAATTATCTTGTCATTGGTTGTAGTCTGTCCCTTGATTCAAGGATGATGTCTACTCAAGGTCGCTTTTTTGCCATGGGTCTTTAGGTGACTGAACAGACCGATTCTCAACCCACAGATATTTGGGCACATGGGGCAGGACATCCCATGAGGTAGTGGGATCTGGAGTGCAGGATTTGCTTCCTTTTCTTTCCTCTCTGCTGCCGCTCTGCCTCATCATTAAGGCGTTTGGACTCAAAGCGTGATACAGCTTGATGGACAGGTTGTTGCTATTCTCAACATTTGGTAGCAAGCTCTTCCCGATCGATGTCAATGCTGCCGCACTTTAAGGAGAGCTTCAAAGTGACTTTGAAGTGTTTTCTTTGTCCTCCCCTGGAACGCTGGCCATTTGAGTGTTGAAAAAACAGGACCTGGCGGGGAAGACAGTTTTCAGCCATACGGACACAGTGTCTAGTCCATCGAAGTTGGTTTTATGGGAGTTTTGCCTGAATGCTGTGGACCTTACTTCAAGAAGGACCCTAGTGTTTGTTTGGTCTTCCCATTGAATCTGGAGGATGCAGCCGAGGCATTGCTGATGGACCTTTTCTAGCTCTCTTATGTGTCGCTGATGCACCGTTCAGGTCTCACTGCAATACAGGAGTGTGGTGATGACAACTGCTCTGTATACTAGGACTTTTGTTGACTTGCAGAGCTCTTTATTGTCAAACACTCGCTGCTGTAATTTGTAGAAGGCTGAGTTGGCGCAGCTGATCCTGTGGTGGATCTCCTCGTCAATGATGGCCTTTTGAGAGAGATGGTTACAAGGTATGGGAAGTGCTCAACATATTCCAAAGTCTCTCCTTCAACATATATGGGAGGTGGAATTTTTGCCTGACCAGGTGTGGATTGATATGAGTTCTGTTTTGGGAACATTCAAGGACAGGCCAAGTCTCTTTGTATGTAGAATTGAAGAGATCGAGAGCCGCTTGCAAGTCTGGTGCAGAGTAGGCAATGCAAACTGTAGATCATGTATGTCTTTTGGTGGTCAGTTTAGTTTTGGCATGGAAGTGACTGAGGTTGTCGAGTTTTCCATCTAGGTGGTATTTAATATTCACAGCAGAGGACAGCTGATTGGCAGGTAGATTGCAAATAGTATGGGCGCTATCACACAGCCTTGCTTGACCTCAGTCTGGGTTTTGTAGGTGACTATTTCAGATCTTCCACTCAAGACAGTTGCAGTCATATCACTGTGGAGCAATTGCAGGATTGTGATGCAGTTTCTTGGGCATCTAAATCTTTGGAGCACAATGCACAGAGCCTCATGATTTATTGAGTCAAATGATTTGGACAGGTCGATCTCTCCTGGCATTGCTTGCGAGGAGATCAAGATCAAGTGTCGTCTTCAGGTGAGGGGGTGGGGGAGGGGAATTAATTGGGCCAGAGCATGTAAACGGAATTCAGACCCCATTTTAAAGTCAACATTCTGTCCGTTTTTATATTTCCATCAAAAATTCCTGTGTTCACATTCATAATGGAAACTTGTCACAATGTAATTACACCCTCCCACTTGTGGTGGCGATAGAGTGCCTGTTCTAATGTTAAGGTGTAATTCCAGCATGACAAGTTTACCCAGGCAGTTCTGATTAACGATGCATAGAAGTGCATACAAGATGTTGGTAAACTGCATGCAAATGTAAGATATTTTAATATATTCATACCTCCTTGTTCATTTTGTATTTTTGCTAATTCTGAAACAAAGTGGGGTCTGGAGCAAAACTTACAAATTCAACTGTGACTCTTTCTTCTATTCCACGTCACATGGGTAACTAGGCAACGGAGCTGGGAAAAATCGCAAGCATGACTGACCCTTTAAAAGATCAAACCTGAGTATGATCTCTGCAAACAGCCTTTTGGCAGTTGGATCATAAATAGCTATGTCTTTAGCCATCTTTAATCAAAGTTTGAAGGCAGGTTTTTAACTGATTGGAAGGGGGCACAGTAGTTGGGCTCAGAACCTCTGAGTTAGGACGGGAGTGGGCAGAGGAAATCACCCAGGGTTCCTACTCCTGGAAGTGTGAGTATGTGTGTGTATTTGTTTCTGTTAGATTAAGAGTATATTGGCTTTGGATAGGAAGCCCTGGATAGCGTACTCTGTTCACAATCAAAACTTGCATGTGATAGCTGCTAGGACAGCCAGCATTGGCAGAATGATGCCGTAGGAAGAAGTCAACATTTTCTTGAAAGGAGAGGGGTGTGGGTGAAATTTGCCTAACCTAAACCAATCCATTTGGTCTTCAGATTTGTTTTTTTCCCCCCTCTCTGGAGCCATTACCATTGCAAAGCTCCTCAATAATAGGAAACCAATGGCTGCCTGAGATCCACTCAGTCCATTGTCTTTTGTTCTATACAGGATCCATTTGCAGTCACATTGTACCTTTGTTAATTCCTCCCTGAATAAGAAGGTGGACCTGGCTACCACATGGAGTTGTTGAGGCAAATATCATAGATGCATTTGAGGGGAAGCGAGAGAAGTATGTAGAATTTATGACACAGAGACAGGGTATTTGGCTCAGCTGGTCTTGCCACTGTTTAAGCTCCGTACAAGCCTCCTCCCACCCTACTTCAGTCGAGTCAAGTCTGCTCTGGAGTTGGTGATCCACCCCGATCAGACCTGTACTGTACCCGGCAGGAAGATCTCTGATAGTCTCGCGCTACTCAGGGATACGATCGCCTACATTCGGGACAGGAGGGTGGACACCTGCCTCATCAACCTGGACCAGGAGAAGGCTTTTGACAGGATATCGCACACCTACATGATGGATGTGCTTTCCAAAATGGGGTTTGGGGAGGGAATCTGCAATTGGATCCAACTGCTCTACACAAACATCAGAAGCGCAGTCTCAATCAATGGGTGGGAATCGGAAAGTTTCCCGATCAAATCTGGAGTCAGACAGGGCTGTCCTCTCTCCCCGGTCTTGTTTGTTTGCTGTATTGAACCCTTTGCTGAGTCTATTAGGAAGGATGCGAGCATAAGAGGGGTGACAATCCCAGGCAGCGGAGGCACTCGGGTTAAAACCTCCCTGTACATGGATGACGTCGCCGTCTTCTGCTCGGATCCGCTGTCCGTGTGCAGACTGATGAGCATCTGCGACCAGTTCGAACTGGCCTCGGGAGCCAAAGTTAACCACAGCAAGAGCGAGGCCATGTTCTTTGGGAACTGGGCTGACCGATCCTTTGTCCCCTTCACCGTCAGGTCAGATTACCTGAAGGTGCTGGGGATATGGTTCGGAAGGGCCGGGGCGTGCACCAAAACCTGGGAGGAGCGAGTAGCCAAGGTACAACAAAAGTTGAGCATGTGGGGGCAGCGATCTCTCTCCATTGTGGGTAAGAACCTGGTCATCAGGTGCAAGGCGCTCACGTTGTTGCTGTACGTGGCGCAGGTCTGGCCCATACCCCACTCCTGCGCTGTGGCGGTCACCCGAGCCATTTTCCGCTTCATCTGGGGATCTAAAATGGACCGGGTCTGGAGGGACACGATGTTCAAATCTCTGGATAAGGGCGGGAGAAATGTACCCAACGTGGCCCTCATCCTGATGACCACCTTCGTGTGCTGCTGCATCAAGCTGTGTGTAGACCTCCAGTACGCAAACTCCAAGTGTCACTATGTGCTGAGGTTCTATCTGTCCCCGGTGTTGCGAAGGATGGGCCTGGTCACATTGCCGCGGAACGCTCCATGTAGTTGGGCCGTGTCGTACCACCTATCCTTCGTGGAGCAGTTTCTGCGGGAAAACACCTTTGATCACCGGTCCATCAGGCAGTGGTCTGCACGGAATGTCCTCAAGGTCCTACGGGAAAAGGAGACAGTGGATCCTGTCGGATGGTTCCCCGAGCAGACCGTCAAAGTCATTTGGCGGAATGCCTCATCACCAGAACTTTCAAACAAGCACCAAGACGTAGCTTGGCTGGTGGTGAGAAGGGCCCTCCCCGTTAGATCCTTCATGCACACCCGAAGTCTCGTCCCCCCCCCCGCACAATGCCCCCGCGGTGGCTGTGGTGGGGAAGAGATGGTTGCCCACCTCCTCCTGGAATGTGTCTTTGCAAAGCAGGTGTGGAAAGAGATGCAGTGGTTTTTGTCGAGGTTCATCCCAAGCAGCTCTGTAACACAGGAGTCTGTGCTCTACGGGCTGTTCCCAAGGACGCACACCGAGCCAAATATCAACTGCTGCTGGAGGACTATCAATTCGGTGAAAGACGCCCTTTGGTCTGCCCGAAACTTGCTGGTCTTCCAGCGCAAAGTGTTGTCCACCACCGAATGTTGCAGACTGGCACATTCCAAGGTCCAGGACTACGTGCTGAGGGACGCACTAAAGCTTGGGGCAGCCGCAGCCAAGGCTCAATGGGGAAAGACCACAGTGTAAGGTCCACCCACCAAGCTGGACTGAGGGGCTGGATCCATGGGAAACCCCTCGAACTGTCTACACCAAATATGGGTTTGCTGCAAAATGTACATGGCATGTAAAATGGAATGGAAGGGTTGTGAGGCAACTCACTCCTGTATCGAAGAAAACGGATTTCCTTTGCACTTTTTGGAATGTTAACTTGGTGTTGTTTTGTATTGCATTTTTTACAGATTTTTATGAATATATTTTTGGGAAAAAAATATGTACACTAGAACAGCAGTATTTGTGCAAATCAAAACTGCTCGAGACCAATATGACAATGTGTAAATACACCCAAAGTAACTCTAACTTGCTGCTTCGTTGTGGTCAAGCTTGCGTCAACTGGCAATTAGATTGGCGTTGTCAAAGCTTTTCATTTGAGATGAAGAAGGTGTCTTGTCTTCTCCTGCCAGTTTGAACTAGACTTCAACTCAAATTCCAGGAATGAAACGACAACATTCTGAATCAAGAGCTACGCATTTCCCAGCCTGTCTGGGCAGAGCCTGTCCCTTAACTGCATGGACTTCTGATGGATGCTAATCCAGTTACGCAGGTGTGGATGC